>NC_058111.1:3635000-4235000 GCF_914725855.1 Thunnus albacares
ACATAGCCGACGAATTTTCACTGTAATTCCCTCGAAGCAAACACAAGTGGCTTTCTTGCAACTGGTTTATTTGTGGTTTTCTCTCCAAATCCACCAGTTGCAAGAAAGCCACTTGTGTTTGCCTGTGCTTCAAGGGAATTACAATATATATATATATATATGTATGTTTTTTTAAATTACAGGTTATTTAGTAGAACACTAATAATAATGTCAATACTACTTTCACCCACATTTCTATTCTTCATTCATACACACACAGGATGTGATTAACTAGCTGTCCATCTGTCTGTGTGTGTCATTTGAGTCATTTAGAATATATTTCAGTTATCTTTGATGTTTTGTATTATTTTAAGAAGATAAAGCTTTTATTCTGAAACAGCCAACTTTTATTTTGAAAGCCAGTTGTACTGTTCTGACGTACGTGAGAAGGGAGAAATGAGCAGGTAAAGATGCTCCATGTGCTCCAGCTAAGATACATGCTAAATATCAACCTATTTAAGTGGTTGTGAGATGTTTAAGGACCCTTCAAGGACCAAGAATAATTCCCTTATTTGCAGAACGCAGCCAACGAAGCACAGGCAAACACATGTGGCTTTCTTGCAACTGGTTTATTTGTAGTTTTCTCTCCAAATCCACCAGTTGCAAGAAAGCCACTTGTGTTTGCCTGTGCTTCGAGGGAATTACAACATATATATGTGTTTTTTTTTAAATTACAGGTTATTTAGTAGAACACTAATAATAATGTCAACACTACTTTCACCCACATTTCTATTCTTCATTCATACACACACACACACACACAGGATGTGATTAACTAGCTGTCCATATGTCTGTATGTGAGCAGCACATTGATTATGCAGGTTATTGTAAGAAAGGCATCCCATCCACACACACACACACACACACACAAAAACACACACACACACACACACACACACACACAGCTCCATACAACCATCTGTCCGGCCCCGCCTCAGCATATTGCCTTCAGGGGCCAACTGAGGTGACAGTGTGTGTGTGTGTGTGTGTGTGTGTGTGTATGTGTGTGTTGCAGGGGATCAGTGCTGGTTAAAAAAAACATACATAATCAATTTGGTTCACTACCTACTGAGATAATTTGGAACGATCCCTCCCTGCTCTGCACGGTTCGCCGGTCATTAACATTTCAGTGGTTCAGTGAGAGAAGCAGCAGAATCTCCTTCATACAATAAAACCTCTGAAACATCTGAAATATAACGTTTTAACCTCACTTCTTTTGATATAAACGTGCACTTCTGACACCAGCGATCCTTACTCGTGATTAATATTTAACAGACACACCCTTAAGAGCCCTGAGCAGCAGGTGAGTTTATTTACGTCCGCAGTCTTAGTCACCGTCTCAAAGGGCATCACAGGCCACCTTCGGACAGTAAAAAACAACCCTTCCTCAGCCTCCTGTACGTCCTGTTATATTGTGATTTCTTGATATAGTGAAATCTTTGTACCGGACGACCTTTAAAAAGGAGGTTTGATGTCTGTGCTGCAGTCACACCTGCTCGCCTGAGATGTCAACATGTGTTGAGATGTGTGACGTGAAGGACGGTTTAAAGTCTGATTGAAGGTGTCGGATTGTCACACGGCTGGGAAATCTATTCCAGTCAGATTTCAAACCACCCGAGAGGTGTTATGGTTAGATATATATGGATACTTATTGATTTAAAACACAGATGGAAGGTCTGTTTTTTATGTTTAGAATGTTTAAGACCTGACAAATCAATCACTTCTACTCCTGCTAAGGTCTCGCTATCATGTCATTTAGTGTCTGTAAAGGAGGTATAAACAGAGCACAGATGGGATTTTTAAGAGCCACGAGGAAGTAGTGTACTGAGAAAAGAGACGTGCATTAAATATACGCTTTTACATAATGAAAAACAACTACTGGAAACAAAAATGAAGCAATTAGGCCATTATTAATAAATATAATATCTGATTACTGTGACAAAAACTAATTGAATTTTGGTTTGTTCATCAAATTTGAACTAACAACTAAACTTGTATTTATTTTGATACAAACATCGAGGCTGCAGCCAAAGTTAAATATATTCTGTAATTAATTTCACGTTATCATTTATGTTGTGAGCTGAAGGATCTCATTAAAATCCAGCTGCTGAAGTGAAAACACCATTTTCTTAGTACATCCGGCCCTTAATGTTTAGAGATGACGACGCTGTTCATACTTGGTTTGAAACGATCTGGTCACTCAAACCACTTGCTGAGGTGGTCTGAGACGCATTTGACCACATATATTTTGTAGTGTAAACGCTAATACGTCCTGATGAATCCTTGACAAGGACGTAGGAGCGCCAACGCCAAATGACTTTGTCCTGCCAACAGCTGGAACTGTCCGTACATGTTTACTAGTTCTTGAAACATTTCTGTTTTCTTAGCTAGCCTGTGTGAAACAAATCTGGCGCTAGCTGAACACAAGTGGTCAGCTGATCACTTTGGAGACACGTGACGGGTCACAGGTGTGAATGGCGACGTGTCTCGACTGTCCACACCGCATTTTAAAACCAAGTGTAAACAGCCTCGATGTTGTTTTCTATTAAAAACAGATTTAAACGCTGTAGATGCTGGTGTAGCCTCTCAGCCTTTAGAAACAGCAGCAGGAAACAGCAGCAGGACTAAAACTGAGGTAGAAACCAGAGCGTGAGGCGAGTAAAGTGTCAGTGAAGCTGAAGCTTTCTGACATTTGACTGTCCTCAGTGAACCAGAGTCTCAGAACTAAGTGAACTCAGTCTTTTTTTTGGTCTTGACCCAGTTTTACATCCATTTTGGAAACGAACTCTGTGATGTAACTCTGACATTTAGGAGAAGATGAAAACAGAGAGGAGCACTCGTAAATATTTGAATAGAGCAGTTTAACCTCACTGACAGCAGATAACAGAGAACAGTTTAATGATAGTAGTGCTGCAGTCGTTGGCAGCGACGCTACAGGAGAACCAGGATACTTTGGCTAAGCCGGTTAGCATGAGCACGCTAGTGGTGCGTCTGCCAAAACATTCCAGGTGGAACTCGCACTAGAATTATTGTTCCTCATGTCTGAGTAAGTGGATTATTAAACTGTTTTGACCTGAACAGACACACCTGGTGTAAATCATTCTTTGGGATAAACAACTATATAACTGTTCTTCAGCATTCATTGCCATCATTTCTTTATCCACTGAAACATTTTATGCTTCAAGGAAGTGCAGAGACATTAGAGCAGCATTAAAGAAAGTGTAATTTAATGATGTTCTCTCTCTTCAGCTCGTCTAATTTAATACATCATCCAGCTCCGGTCTGTTTCCTCTCCTTCCTCCTCTCCCTCTACTAAACCAGAAAACATCCAAACTGACAAGCCTGTCACACCAAAACCCGTCCAAACATCCAGGACGTGACGCTAGAAAACATAGAGAACATATAAAACATACAAAACATGTGTCAGTGTTGACCTGACACACGATACTGTGAGTGTAAATCAAGAATCTTACAGGGTCAAAGCATCAGAAGGTTTGATGGTGACAGACAACAACATACAGAACATGTACACAACTAAATCCAATAAAGAGCTAACACACACACACACACACACACACACACACACACACACACACACACACACACACACACACACACACACACACACACACACACACACACACACACACACACACACACACACCTCTCTAGATAATCAATAACGACACAGACTACAAGGTCACATTAAGACCCCCAACTGAGAGACCTGATGTTTCAGCTCTGTACCGTCCTTAAGACCACACACACACACACACACACACACACACACACACACACACACACACACACACACACACACACACGTTTCAGTGTTTTCACTGTGACTTTGCGTGTAAATGAATATCCTGCATGTTCATCGTTAACGTTTTCTTGCTGCTGACTCATCGACCTCCAGAGGTTTTGATATAAACTGATTTTCTTCTTCTTTGATCAGAAGCTTCTTGATCTTAAAGGAAACAGAGTTAATTTTCTACTGACACTCATCTCATTAACGATTTAATCTTCAAATTATCAGCTCAATTAATGAATAAACGGTTCAGTCTTTAAAGTGTCAGAAGACGGTTTTAAACGTTTCCACGGTGACGTCTTGTTGATGTTCAGTTTATAAAAAGAGATAAAGAAGAAAAGCAGCTAAATAATCACAATTAAAAACTTTTTTTTTTTTGCTCTCTACATAGTTTCCAGTCGTGTTTCGGTGTAATTGTGTAACGTGAACAGAACAAACCGGCGGCTGGATGTGAGCGAGGCGACGGAGGGACTGCAGAAGAGGAGGAGAGGTGGGAAATTCCACTGGTCTTGTGTTGCTACTCGGCTTTCTTTCTATTCTTTGATCCGTCGCTCTTTCTTTCCCTCTGGCCCCACTTGCCCCCTTCCCTCGCTCTCTCTCGCTCTCCCTCTCTCTCTCCCTCTCACTCGCTCCCTCTCTCTCTCTCTCTTTTTGTGTTCTTTCAGTATGTCTCTCGCCCCCGCTGTTCCACTTCTCTCTCTCTGTTTTACTTTCCCTTTTTGTCCTCTTTTGTCTCGCTCTTTTTTTTTTTTTTTTCTCGCGCGCTCGCTCATTGTTCAGTCGCTCACACTGGACAGATTTATTCTTTATTCATTTTAATTTTTTTTTTATTATTTGTTCCCTTGTCCTCACACACACACACACACACACACACACACACACACACACACAGAGTTATCACATGATAAACGGCTGTTAGCAGAACTTTCCAGACAGATTAAACGCAGCGAGAGTTGATGCGACGAGAGAAAAAACCAAGAATAAAAGTGTGAAACAGAAGCGGAGTGTCTGCTGCTGTCTGCTACTGGAAATATGAAGATTTTTGTGAATATTTTGTTGCTTTATTTTAACTTTTATCCTTTTGGGGAAACTCATCCATTTCGCTGTTACTCCAAGTTTTGCAGATTTTAATTAAAAGAAAAGTTTGACAGGATAAAAGCTTCAATGGTGAAAGGAAATAATAAATAAAGCTAAAATACAGGAAGGAGAACGATTCTTTCACAATAAAATCCTTGAAATTTGTCAGAAGCGTCGAGTCAAACTGTCAAGATGCTCAAATGTCAGATTCATATTTCTATTGTTTTCATTTTAAACAACATTTTTCCATTTTAGATTTATTATGTCTCTAAAGTGCAATAACTACATTTATATTTGAGATACAGGTTTTAACAGCTTATTCATGCAGAGATTCATGTTGTTGATACTGATGTATATTTATATATTTGTCTATTCTAACTGTTTCAGGCTGACGGTCTGATCAGTGATGAATCTTATGTGTCGACATTAATTAAACTAATATGTTGCAGATTCTTGCAAACAAAGAACCAGCAGAAAGAGAAGGAGAGTTGTTAAGTACAGGTGCTGATAAGGGACAAACAGCTGGTTTTGAGTTTCCTCTGGGAAACAGAACACATGTTGACGTGGCCCAAATCTTCTCATCCTCATCCTCCTCATCATCCTCATCATCCTCATCATCCTCCTCATCGTCTCTACTGTCTGCCGTCCACATGGCGAGCGCAGCCATGTTTATGATTTCACGTTATTGTTGCTTTTCTTATTAAACCAGCGCATGCGTAGCAGTTTACGACCTCAGCGGCTGTTCACGCTGGAGCAGATAAATGTCACCATCAAACATGGATGTGAAGCGTCGACACAATAAACATCAGATCTGACTTAACAAACAAACAAACAAACAAACAACACACAGCTTTAAGGTTTGTAACGAGCAAAAATCATCTGAAAAGACAGAAGATGAAGCAGCTTTTAGTGCTGTAACATGAAAATAATGCAGTCATGTTCATCAGACATCCAGTTATAAACAAGGATACACCCTCCACCCTGTGTAAAATATCAAGGGAACACACACACACACACACACACACACATATAAACACGCCCTGCAGCTTCGTATGAAACCGACTGTGTAGGAATCTTCTTCCTCTGTGCTGCAATCTATTGGACGCCTCAGCTGATTTATCTCCACTGCAGTGTGTGTGTGTGTGTGTGTGTGTGTGTGTGTGTGTGTGTGTGTGTGTGTGTATGATGCATCCATCATGTTTATAGGTCACATTATGCTTTTTCTAACTGCGGCGTGTGTGTTGATTGCAGCCGCCGTTCAGGACAGAGAGTGTATCAGTGATACTGACTGGATTCCTGATGGGAGTGTGTGTGTGTGTGTGTGTGTGTGTAAGTTTGCATTAAGCCTATTACACATTATTAAAGGATGGACATGCTACTTAAGACTCTGCAGTGCACCCTGGGATTGAATGGACTGTGCCTGCATTGGGAGGGCGTCTTCACTGTGACTCAGGAGCAGCTCGTCTACTAACAACACAATACTTTCTTGATTAACTGACTAGTTGTTTAGTCAATAAAATGTCAGAAAATGGTGAAAAATGTCTTCCAAGATGTCCACAAACCAAACATACAGTATAGTTTACTGTCAGAAAACAGAAAATATTCACATCTGAGAAGCTGGAAGAAGAATTTAGATGTTTTGTCTTTAAAAAAAAGACTCAATAACAAAAGACGGAGTGTGATGACGGTGTGAAGTAGCAAGGGATCATGGGAGTTGTTGTCTTTTTTATCCGCAGAGGTCTCCTCCTCTCCAAAAACAAACGTACACGCAGATTAAAATCATTATAATACTAATTAAAGCTGTTTCACTTTAAAAAAAATCAATATTTCTCCGACGATGTTTGGTGACCACCGGACTTCCTGGAGGGGCTGTTAGCCGAGCTGCTGCTAACGTTTGTCCAGTTTATTTCTCTGATAACTTAAGATCCAGACGTCCAATGACTAAAATCCTTCTTCCGGCTAAAAGATATAGTTAAAAACCACCTAAATTTATCATGAAAATGTGGCTTAAAACTGATTAAAAGTCCATTTATAACAGTTTGTGTGGAACAACCACAACGCCGATGTATTATCTTGTATGTGTGTAAGTTACTCTTTGGTAGACGCCATTGTAGCGGACAAACACAGCGCCGCCGTATGCATCTTGTGCGTATTTACTCTTTGGTAGAGGAGGTATGACGTCATCGACAGGCGACCAAATGAAACGGTCCGTTACTATATAACATAGGTCTAGTTGTTTTTAGACATTTTAATGTGGAATAATTACATATCATAGCTTTAATAGTTGGCAACTAATTGATTAATTGGTCACTTGTAGCCTCTCATGCTCATGTTCTCTCACAATCTACATTTTCTGAACTTATTCTTTCTTTTTCAGCTTGTATCTCTTGTTTTCCTCCTCCTCCTCCTCCTCCTCCTCTCTGCCTGCGTATTTTCCAGCTCTTCTGCTTCCTGTAAAACCAGTCAGGTCTCAGCCAATCAATTAATCACATGTGGTGAGTCAACGCTGACCAATGACAGCCTGTGATTCAGACCTTTAGCTGTTATGTCAGACACTCGGTGAGGTTGATAAATCATTCAGGACGTCTCTCGTGTTCTTTCTTTCTGCTTTTTGTTGGTCTGAAGGAAAAAAAAAAAATTCACCTTAAACTGCTTTGTTTTGAGTCTTCATTCATGTTGAAGTCATTCTGTAATCAATCGATCGTTTCCATCCCTGGTCGGGATTAGATCTGAATAATTCAGAGTGAATTTATTCAGTTTTTTTTTAAGGAAATCATCACATTTAGATTTGAGCCTTTTTACTGACGCAGCAGAAAAACGCAGAAGGATTTAAGTTAAAGGAGACGCAGAGAGAGAGAGAGAGAGAGAGAGAGAGAGAGAGAGAGAGAGAGAGAGAGAGAGAGAGAGAGAAGGTCGTGATGGATTAAACCTCTGTGTGTGTGTGTGTGTGTGTGTGTGTGTGTGTGTGTGTGTGTATAGATATCTCAGTCCAGCCCTGAAGACATAGAACGACACACACAGACTTACAATAAACCAGCTTCATATTACACACATCTGCAAGCAGCAGCACACCTGTTCTATAGGTGTTAGTTACACACACACACACACACACACACACACACACACACATATAAACGATATAAAACCTGATATAAGATCTGATCTGAAAGGGACCTGCAGAAGTCATCGTTAGTTTTTATGTACAGTCTTGTTTCTAACTCAGTTGTGCAACTAAGAAGTTTTTTCATCATCGATTAAACTGCTGATTATTTATTTGATTCACTGTTTTGTCCATAAAAATGTCACATTGACAATAAGTCCTGGGAGACGACATCAAGTCCAAAAGATATTCAGTTTATAATCATATAAAACAGAGAAAAGCAGCAAATCATCACTGAGAAGCTGAAGCCAGAGAATATTTGGCATTTTTGCATTAAAAAACGATGATTAATCAATTAATCGACTAATCGTTGCTGCTCTACAGTTGTTCATCTTTTGTATTGATGGTTTAAACAGCTGTAGAGGTCAAACTGTGGGTCATATAAACTTATCTGTGGGTAAAATGAAAGAGTTTTTTACTTCAGGAACCAGAGGCGCCTGATATACAGCTACGATCCATAACGCATCAACCCGAACAGAACCAGAGACGTAAAGAGTATCAACACTGGGAGCAGCGTGATGCTCCACCAGTAGACTCCTCACAGCAGGTGATGCCTCTCTGCTGATCACGTGACCCCTTCAGCTTGCAGGTCGTAGTGGTCCGTGGAGAGTCTCTCAGGTTGTATTAGACTATAGAGGGCAACGCAGCAAATGAACGTGTTGGACTGTTTGATGGTTACATCGTACGACAGTGTTTCCTGTATACAGGCTCCACCTGAGAAACTCACTCAGGTAGATAAAAGTCTGTCTGAGCTGCAGAAACTGAGTGAAGCCTGAATATGAGGCGTTTATGGAACATCGGTTAATTATAGCGTCCACCGATAGCCTGAATATGAGGCATTTATGGAACATCGGTCAATTATAGCGTCTACCCATAGCCTGAATATGAGGCGTTTATGGAACATCGGTTAATTATAGCATCTACTGTAGCCTGAATGTGAGGCATTTATGGAACATCGGTCAATTATAGCGTCCACAAATAGCCTGAATATGAGGCGTTTATGGAGCATCGGTCAATTATAGCGTCTACCCATAGCCTGAATGTGAGGCATTTATGGAACATCAGTTAATTATAGCGTCCACCGATAGCCTGAATATGAGGCGTTTATGGAACATCGGTCAATTATAGCGTCCACCGATAGCCTGAATATGAGGCGTTTATGGAACATCGGTCAATTACAGTGTCTATCGATAGCCTGAACATGAAGCGTTTATGGAACATCGGTTAATTATAGCGTCCACCGATAGCCTGAATATGAGGCGTTTATGGAACATCGGTCAATTTTAGCATCCACTGATAGCCTGAATATGAGGCGTTTATGGAACATCGGTTAATTATAGACCTGAATGGTAGCCCCCCCCCAGCGATACTGATATTGCAACAGTATGTAGGGATGACTAATGGTGCTTTCACAGTGTATTTACACAATGAGATTTTTGATAACTAATCATCAGTGATGTTGATATAATGACTAAGTGTATAAAGGTAAATAATAGAGCAGCTAGAACTGGTAAGGTCTGGTAAGTTCAGAAAATGACATCATTTTACTGTAATGCAGCCTTTAAAACCAGGAAAAGACTCATGATATACCACCATATTAGTATCCGTATCCATATAATATCAATATATTGGTCAGTCCTACCTGAAGTCTGTAGGTTTTTAATATATTGGAAGTTTGGTTTGGAAGCCAATCGTGGTCCAATATACGACTTACATGAGTGTGATGTGGAGACTTGAAGCCTCCAGTGAAGGAGGAGACATCTGGTGTCCAGCAGTTCAACTTGTGAAATGAAATAAATTTGCATATTTATAGTTTCTGTAATTTTTAAAGGAGGGAGAAGGACGAGATTCCATTTTAAGGATTTTAATGTGGTAATTATACTTTTTTTTTTTCTTGAATAACCCGTATCAGACAGACATTATTATTCCAAGCAGAGTTGTATTATATGTCTTAATAAATGTGTGGATTGAATCTTTAAATCACCAGAACATTTAGTGCGATTACACTGATCATAACACAAGATTTTATCTGATCACAACCGCTTTTTGTGGGTTGACACACGACCACCACAGAGACTCACACGATGTGGCAATACTCCCAACACACACACACACACACACACACACACACACACACACACACACACACTGAGCTCACACAATGATGCAGTACATAAAAAATGCATGACAAACCCTCTGAGTCCCTGTTCTCATGAGCACAGTGAACCCCCCACTCACACACACACTCACACACACACACACACACACACACACACACACACACACACACACACACACACACACACACACACACACACACACACACACACACACACACACAGGTGTGCTGGGGGGGGTGGGGTTGTCTCCATCACTTATCCACCAGCTGTCAGACTCCGCCCCTCCCCAAATCCATTACCATGGCAACCACATAAATAATAGAGGCTGCAGTGCATGCTGGGAGACCCATCAGGCCAGAAAGGCTGAATCACATTACAGTCGACTTACATAATGTGAAACAGTCGGTGATGTGCTGCTGCAGCAGTGTGTTTCCTCTCAGACGTCTTTACTGTGACACATGATCCAGATCATCGATCCTAAAAACCAGCGTTTAATAAAACACTCGCAGCATCTCCGATACAAACAACACGTTCTGCCGTCAGACATGAACCGGCTCGTTATTTCACCTCAAAGACGTGAAAAACTCCTTGTTCAAGACAATAAAAGCTCTTTTTAAAGTGATTATATTCAATATGTTCATTCTTGGATTGAAGATTAAAGACAAAGTCTGATTAGAGCTGCAACTAATGATTATTGTCTTCATCGATTAATCTGCAGATTATTTTCTTAATTAATCGATTAATCGTTTGGTAAAAAGGTGAAAAACGCTCATCACCACATCTTAGAGCACAAGATATTGTTAACAAACGTCTTATTTTGTCCGACCAACAGTCAAAAACCCACAAATATTAATTTATGACCAAGAAAAGCAACATATTCTCACATTTGAGCCAAACTGAACCAGCAAATATTTGATATTTTCACTTAAAAAATGACTTAAACGTTTATTCGACAATCAAAATAGTCGCGGATTAATTATCTAATTGATTAATTGACTTATGTATGACATTTATCTTGAAAATATCAATAAAAATAAAGTAGCAAAAACACAGCTGGTGTCAGTTTTACTACAAACTGGATCTTTATGATGTTCATGAACATGATGTTCATCAAGGTGAGAAAAATAAAAGCACAACTACAGGAAGTAAGTGATCAGTTAATGGTTTTTACCCCGTCAGGCTGATTATTATTATTATTAGTGACAACGATGAAGAACAAAACAAAGATCAAGGTTGTAATTTAAAAGAAGTCACAACATCCACATTAACCCGACTTCTATCTCCTCCACCGCCTCAAAACAACAAGTTTAACTCTTCTGTCGTTCAGCTCAGTCACTGCTGCAGCGTCTCTGAGCAGGACGCCGAATCCACAGAAACTACAGGAGAGAGAGAGAGATCATCAGCTGACTGAGTTTACCTGTTAACGTCGTGTCTGAGTCGCTCCTCTCACAGAAAGGCCAAGAGACAGTTTCAACCTGCAGCAGCCTGCAAACAGAGAGAGAGAGAGAGAGAGAGAGAGAGAGAACGCTGTTATTACACACCTCTCATCACCTGCTGCATCCTCCTTTAACTTCACATCTCGCTGCTCTGAAACATGGAGACAAACAGCAAAACTGTTTTCTGCTGTGAGACAAACGGCAGCAGGAAGTAAAGCTGAGGCAGGCTGTGCTTCCTGGGCTGTTTGCGTTTATGCGCCTTAATCCAATCAGACTTTTATTATAGTCCTGCAGTCCACAGAGCAGCAAAGACAAGAAGAAAACATTTAAACGTCAGTTTGAAACATCAATCGGATGCTCAGAAAGAGGAAAAATACACGTAAGAACTAGTAGAGGAAGTGAGTTATAATATTACTATGATTTATAGTGCAGGACACACACATCTGATATTTATACTTATAAAAAAAAGAGCAATAAGAATCATAAGCGGCAGTAAAATATCAAGACTCTATTTGTCAAATTACAGATGATTAGTTAAGAGCCTGTAAACACAGTCAGTGATACTTTATGGCAGCAGTTTGTCTTCGTCTGTTTCCTGTTTTTAAAGACATTCACACACATTCACACACATTCACATATATTCACATATATTCACATCAGTGGGCACAAGTTTTAGTTTCAGCTTCTCTCAGCAGATGGAGTCTCGCGTGTCATCACACACACACACACACACACAAACAAACACACTGTGAGCTGTTTGTTTGTGTGTTTATGGCGTGACGGCGACGTTCAGACGAGGCCGAACAGATGAAGGTTAAAAAAGAAGAAGAAGAAGAAGAAGAAGAGGAGGAGGAGGACAAACAGAAGGAGGGCGGGAGGTGAGAGTGTCGGGCCCTGCAGCTGTCCACACATTCACACCATACTGTGAGAGAACACACACACACACACACACACACACACACACACACACGCGCTGTAATACCGTCAGACAGAAGGTTATGCAGATGTAGCTACATTATGGCTTATTAAGGTGTTGCTGAACTCAGGCTGATACAACACGCTGCCATCTGTGTGTGTGTGTGTGTGTGTGTGTGTGTGTGTGTGTGTGTTGTTATATCACCTGTATTGTCTACACACACACACACACACACAAACACACACACACACACACACACACACACACACACACTGACAGTTAGCTGTTAGCCTTTGCTAATCATAGATGTGCATCCTCTCATTAAGCTACAGGTGAACAAAATTACATCTAAAACCATCAGACTGATGTTCTGGTGTTTTATATGATACTAAATAAAGCTGCAACCATTAATTGATTAATTGATTAGTCAATTATTACATCATTTCAGTTAGTTTTCAAGCAAAAACACCAAATATTTGATGGTTGCAGCTTCTCAAATGTGCTGATTTGCTGTTTTTCCTTTTCATACAAGAGGGTTAATTGAATATTTTAACATTTTAGAAGCAATTAAGAGAGTTTGGAGAAGTTGTGAATGTCACGTTTTCACTATTTTGTTGGACTAACGTAGAATATAAGTGTCAGATGAATCTCTCTTCATGTTTCAAACACATTGTGTGGTTATGATTAGATCATATTGAGTTACCGTATCGTCTACTGTCACTATGAAACACCTGTGAGTTACCTTCAGCTCCGTTACTGCAGCAGACTGAGCAGCTTTAGCTTTAAATTAGCTTTGTCTGTTCAAGTCAAGGCTGAGACGTCGACGAGATCAGCCTGTTGCTCTCTGAACCTCCGACTGACCGACTGACCGTCTGTGTGTGTGTGTGTGTGTGTGTGTGTGTGTGTGTGTGTGTGTTATTGAGCCGCGAGGTAAAACTCACCGTACAATAAGTCAGACTACTTGTGCGTGTAATGAAGTTGGAAGTCAAACGGGAGAGTAATTGTGTTTCATGGCTGCGGGCCTAATTATTCCCGCTGAGCGCTGCGATACGTGATGAATGCTGACAAGAAGCTGGCGGAGACGCACACACGAGGAAATATGTCGCAATCTCACATTAAACGTTTGTTTTTTTGGACGTTTTTCAGCAATAAATCAGATTAACAGGCTCCAGTTTAGAGACGTTACTGGTTTAATGGCTGCGAAATATAAAACAGCTTCATTATTTTGTATCAGTAATATAATTTTGTTTTAAATAACTTTTTTCCTCCTGATCAAACCGTCCAATCAGCCCTCATCATCTAATGACATGTCAGAACGTAATGACACCTGATTAAGGGCTGAAAACTAATGATTTCATTATCAATTAATCTGCAGATTGTTTTCTTGATTAATTGATTTATTATTTGGTCTATAAATGTCAAGAATGAGGTGACAGCTTCAGATGTTTTGTCCAAAATCCCCAAAATATTCAGTTTAGTATCATGTATAACAAAATAAAAGCATTAAATCTTTATTTTCACATTAAAAGAAGCTGAAAACAACAAATTCTTGGCATTTTACTCAAAAAGACTTAAATAATTATTATGTTCAAGATCCAAATTGTTGCCAAAGTGAAGAATTAAAGTCAAAAACCCAAATAAATTCACTTTACTGTCACATTTGACAAAGAAAACAGCAAATATTTGGCTTTTTTGCTTTAAAATATTAACAAACGACTTTTCAGTTATCAAAATAGCTGCTGATTAATTTTTCCCTTTAATGTAACATCAACTGTAGTGAATATAAACCAGCTATAATGTGAATGTAGGGGAGGGAGTGCATGTTGAGGGCGAGTTGACGCGCTTGGCCGGCCATCTTTATAATTTGGCGAGGGAGGAGGATGTCGTTCTTGTATTTCTGTTGAAGCGGAGGCGAGAACACGGATAGAAACATCCGCCTGAGGAAGACGGAGAAACAGAGAGAGAGGAATAAAATACAGACCATAATAAAAATGAAGAGAGAGAGAGAGAGAGAAACCGTCGCCGCCCATCAAGTCCAGTTTAACCAACTGGTTCTTTCTAATGTCCAGATTTTTCTCTGGTTCTTTTATTCCTCTGTGACAGTAAACTGACGTCACATCAGGCTGTACGGAACAACGGGCAACGTTTTTATAAACCAAACTAATCAATTCATGAAGAAAATGATCCAAAGATTAATTGATAATGGAAATAACTGCAAGATGCAGCTCCAGTCTCACAAACCTCACTACTGCATACAAAACAAGAAGAAGAAGAAGAAGAAGAAGAAGAAGAAGAAGAAGAAGAAGAAGAAGAAGAAGAAGAAGAAGGAGAAGAAGAAGAGGGAGAAGGAGAAGAAGAAGAAGAAGAAGAAGAAGAAGAAGAAGAAGAAGAAGAGGGGGGGGGTAGTGCTGTGTTAAAACACAGATACACAAATCTTCTGTATTTAGCAATTTAATGCAAAAAATACGATTAATTGGTCATTTTCTGTAGAACAACATTTTAAAATCATGTTTATAAACTATTTGTATAAAATTAGGGGAAAAATCAAGGGGATAAAACGATGTTAAATATATGTTCTCTCCAAACTGATCATTATGATTAAATGTATTGATTATATTCACAGCTGTATTATAAACTGTCTCTGTGCTGCTGTTCATCCTTTAACATGCTAATAAACTTTACAGCAGATAAACAAGAAAATCATTATTTAAATCATTGTTCCTAAAACTTAAAACGTGATTTGGAGCTAATCTCCATGTTTCACACACGACTTCCAACTGATTCTCAAATGTTTTTATCACAAACATAAAACACTTTTTTTATAATTAATTCTGATTTATAAAGTCTCCTCCTGCTGCTAAACGTGAGAGGAAGAGACAGAGAGAGCAAGAGAATCCCTCCGTCGGAAAAAACAGGAGAAAGATGAAAATATAAGAGAGGAAGTGGAGGAGAGAGAGAGAGAGAGAGAAAGAGAGAGAGAGAGAGAGAAAGAGAGAGAGAGAGAGAGAGAGAGAGAGAGAGAGAGAGAGAGAGAGAGAGAGAGAGAGAGAGAGAGAGAGAGAGAGAGAGACTTCCTCCGTTTGACAGTGAGAGAGATGAAGCGGTATTTATAGATAACAACATTACTGCTGCTCCACCGGTTACGTCAGACCGGGCCGGAGGAGGAGAGGAATGAACAACAGATGAAGAGGAAGAGATGAAGGGATGGAAAAGGAAAAAGGCTGAAGAAATGGAAAGTGGAGAGAGAGAGAGAGGAAGATGAAGAGAGAGAGAAGAAGAAGAACATGTGGAAGAGATGAAGACAAAGAAGGAAAGAGAAGGTTGAAGAGAGGCGAATAAAAAGAGAGAGAGCAGGATGAAGAGTAGAAGTGATGGTGGAAGAAGAGATGGAGGAAAAAGAGGGATGAGGCAGGAAGAAGAGGAGCGTTTGGCGTGCTGTCTTTGGCTGTGTGGAAGCGTTTCAGCGGGTCATATCTGTAGAAATGATCTCATGATGTTGGCATCTGAAAATATCACGATGGGTCGTAACACTGCTGGAACTTCCCTCCTTCCAACAGAGAGGAAAAAAAAACCCTGAATCACATCTACAGACCTTCATCAGTGGTCGAGTATTGATTATTTTCATTATTGATGACTCTGGAACGCAACAAAGTGCCTTTACTCATCTACTGTACTTGGTGTCCATAGTAACAGTGACAGAGGTTTTTCCTCGCTGGAATCATTCCTCCTGTTCATACTGGATATTAAAAGATCCTTCAAATGTGCTTTCAGTGTAAGTGATGGAGGCCAAAATCCACAGTTTTGTCATTTAAAAGTTGATGTGAAGCTTCTATTCAGCTTCATCAGTCTGAGTTAGTCATATCAAGTGGATATCTGACACATTTACAGTCTTTTTAGCATCAGATTCCCTCTTTGTGTTTCCCTGTTGAGCTGCAGGTGGAAGTATAGTAACAAAAAGAGGAACTTTGGCACTAAAAAGACTGTAACGTTGAAAGATATCTACTTGATTTGACTCATTTGGATGCTGAAGCTTCATATTAGCTTCAGATAAACTTTTAAATACATTTTGTTCCCCATCACTTCCATTGTAAGGTCATTATGAAGGGATTACAGCAAAAAAAAAACAGCTTTAATGTTCATTTGAGTTCCTGACTGTTGTCCTTTAAGTGATTAATTGTCCATAGAAAAGAGATTAACACCAGTTTTTATGGACTAATTGATTAATTGAAAGATAAGATTTGAACTCTAATTATCCCACATGAAGAAATAAGAAAGAAAAAAAGAAAAAAGAAATTTAAGTAATAAGACAAACTGTTTTAATACTAGTAAAGTCCATCAAGAGTCGGTGCCTGACATTTAAAATTTGTCAGTTTTACTTCCTCACTATATTGTAAATTCCTCAAAAA
Source organism: Thunnus albacares (assembly GCF_914725855.1). Lineage (NCBI taxonomy): Eukaryota > Metazoa > Chordata > Actinopteri > Scombriformes > Scombridae > Thunnus > Thunnus albacares. The sequence goes on from NC_058111.1 coordinate 3,651,963, forward strand.
AGTTCAGTATAAAGTCAGTTTAAAGAGGTTGTGACATGTAGCGCAACAAGCTAACGAAGCTGTAAACAGAACCACAAAACCAAAAACTATTAAAAACCCATCAGTGAGTCACACCGCTGCACTGGGTGACATGTTCCTTCATCATGAAGAGTTTGGTCACGTTAGTTTGTTTAGAAACGGCTCCAAAGACTAATAACAGCATCATGTTTTCAGTCTCTGGAGAGTAGTTCTGTGTAATGCAGACGCTACTGAGCATGTGCGGGATCATGGCTCCGTTTACAGCTTCGATAGCTTGTTGTACTACATATCACAACCTCTTGACTTTGTACTGAAGTTATTTACAAGGCACAATGTAGGAGCAGCGTTCCTGCACATGCGCAGTAGCGTCTGCATTACACAGAACTACTCTCCAGAGACTGATGCTGTTATTAGTATTTGGAGCCGTTTCTAAACAAACTAACATGACCAAACTCTTCATAATGAAGGAACATGTCACCCAGTGCAGCGGCTTGACTCACTGACGTGTTTTTAATAAGTTTCTGGACAATAACGGTGGAATAAGATATATCTGCTTTCATAAACACACACAATACTCGTTAGTAGATCAGTTCATTGTTGGTTTTGTTCTGCACAATTTGCAATTTAAGAAGAATTTAGAGGAAAAATAGCTCAGATTTGAGAGGTTTTGACCTCCAGATTTGGAGAAGAAGTGTCTGTTGTAAAGGTGTTAGACCAGTGGAACGTACAGAGTCAGGTGTTATATCACACACACACACACACACACACACACACACACACACACACGCTATGAACCCGTTCACCTTGTCCATGTGTCGAGTGTTTGTGTTGATCAGACGCCGTCAGTCGAGGCAGGGTCACCTCACACACTCGTGTTCATCTCCCAGCTGACACACACACACACACACCATCCAACAAAAACCATCTACAGTATGTAATCACATTATGATGTCATGCAACACACACACACACACACACACCCACCCACACACACACACATACATGCATATACACACACAGCATTTCTCTCTATGGATGCAAGGCTGCAGGGTGTGAATGCAATACTTCAACGGTGAAATATTCAGCAAGCACACACGCACACACACACACACACACACACACACACACACACACGGCTGGTTGATCACAGTAGACTGAAGTGTGACACACAACGAATCACTGCACCTATTTTCACTTTCTGCTGTTTTACACTTTTATGCGTTTATGATTTATTTATCTTTCAGGTTTTTGCGGCTCATGTGTGTTTGAAGGTGTGTGTGTGTGTGTGTGTGTGTGTGTGCATAAGAATGAAAGAGTGTGTGTGTGTGAATTATTGGAAGGTGTGGTTGGTCCCAATGAGTGGGTGGTTCCTTCGCCATATGGTCTCTGGGCTAAACACACACACACACACACACACACACACACACACACACACACACACACACACACACACACACACAGATGATGTCAGCTCTCAAGAAGCTGAGATTTGGCCTTGACTGTATCTTCACTATCAGCAGCCTGATATTCTCTGATAATTTCACGTTCAGGTTTGTGTTTGTCAGCTTTCAGGAATTAAACAACGGAGATTTCCATCCCAAAAAGCCTGGAAATGAAGACTTATTAAATGCTGAAACAACTGATTGATTGATCGGTCAGTCGATCAAGAAGATTATAACTGGAAACAGGAAACACCAGCTGGTTCCACCTTGTCAGATGTCTGTGCTTTTTTCTTTTATATTGATATACTGATGTCCAGTATTTTGGGGTTTTGGACATTTTTAGCTATGTTAGCTGCGATGTCGGTCACTTTGTCCAGACTGAAATATCTCAACAGCTGCAGGATGGATATCAATGATAGTTTATATGTTCATTCATGGTCCTGAGAGGATGCATCCTGCAGATTCTGGTGATCCGCTGACTCTTCCTCCGGCGCCACCAGCAGAGCAAAGTTTTCACTTATCTAGTAAAAACGTCTCTACACCTACTGAATGTATCAGCACTCAAATTTATCCAGATATTTGTGGTGAATTTTCTCAGTAACTATGGGATGGATTACCATGAAGTTTGGCAACATTCACGCTCAGGATGAACTGAAATAACTTCTTCTCTGGTGTCATCATCAGGTCATAATTTCTGTCTGTGCTTTGATTTCTTTGACTAAAAAGCTGCAAAACTAAAAACATCTCCATCATCCTCAGCTGTACTTTGCTTTTAGTGCTAATTAGCAAACATTAGCATCCTTCACCGAATCATCATGGTAACCATGGTGATCATTATACCTGCTTAACATCAGCGTGTTGATCTCAGTCTTGTTTCAACTAAATAACTGAATGAAAAACAATCTATATATTAATCAGTGATGGAAATAATAATAAGTTGTAACCTTAAAGCAGACGATTGTTCTTCGGGAGCATTAATGGTTCAGTCAGACTGAACTTTGCTTCCCGTTCATGTCCATGTGGAACAAGATGAGACACATTTGTGAATTGACCCACCTGACTGAACTTGTTTAATACCTGCACAGCGAAATAATACAATAAGCAGAGAAGAAGAGATGCTGGTTGACTGCAGTGAGTGTAAGGACAGAGGACGATGACGGTGACATGTTTGATAAATGGTTGTATAATTTACAATTTTGCAGACTGTTGTTAGCACGCTAGCCATGCTAGCATGCGCAGTTTATGTTTACAATCCTACCCACGCTATTTCCCGTCCCTCCTCTCCACATCCAAGCATCATCTACCACGACTAAAGGCTGAAGCCAATATGGAAGCACCTTAATTTCCACTGACGGCCGCTAGACGCTCCACTTGACTCCCATTCAAACAGTAAAAGTAGCTAACGTTAGCCCAAGAATGCAGCGCTCGGTGTTCCCAGTAAGCTAGCGTTAGCTTAGGACTGAGGTAGCGTGGCATGTTTCCAGAGCGTGACAGGCAACACCACGCACTCCTTATCTGGAAGGCTCCATATGGAAAAGATGGCGCCGACCGTAAGTTGCAACTCTGATCTTCAATGACGCTACGTCCATCTTTCTTCTCTCTATAAATACTCCATCATTTTTTCAATGAGTCATTATGGTCTCAATCGCTAAATTCAGGCCCTCTAATAAGTATGCTGGTGGTCTTTTTGGAAATTATTGCTCCATTAATAAAATTTGAAGACTTATAGTAGCTTTGATGTCTGCTGTGTGGGCGTTGATTGACAGCTGTGATTGACAGTTGGCTCACCTGATGCTTGCCCCGGCTCTGGGACTCACACTGAGTCAGACATGCCCTATTAGCGCACGTAAAGTAGCTAACGTTAGCCCAAGGGTGCAGCGCTCTGTGTTCCCAGTAAGCTAGCGTTAGCTTAGGACTGAGGTAGCGCGGCGTGTTTCCAGAGCGTGAAAGGCAAGACCCCCCACTCCTTATCTGGAAGGATCCAAATGGAAAAGAAACTGGCTCCAGTGAAACCAATGACGCTACGTCCAGCTTTATACATACAGGCCACGTTCGCACCACGTGAGTAAATTTCGCCAGGTGGATTGCAGCTTTAGGCAGAAAGAGGAAGATATCATCGTCATGTTTGCTACAGTACAAGCATAAAAACTACAACATGAGCTGTGTGAAGTGTTCCTGAGCTGAACTGTGTGCAGGTCGAGCTTGTGGCTGCAGTAAATACACTCTAACAGATCAGAGCTGACAGGAAACTAATTAAATGACACTGACGTTAACCCTCATGGAGCTGCACCTGTCTGAGCTTCTTCCTCTAAAGTTCCCTCCTGGTTTAATGAAACTGAGGTGAAGCGGCGCAGGTCAAACAGGATTTCAGTCTTCTCTCCAGGTCTGATCTTCTGATCCTGCAACATGCTGTTAACAGCTTAGACCACGTCCACACTAAGCATCTTTTTCTCTCCGTTTCGTTCCTCCGTCCAGACTAAAACGGCGTTTTTCTCCCCAGGAACGGCCTCCAGAATGTGTCAATCTTTGTAGAAATTCTGTCATATCGGTGACAAATCAGACGGCGGCGCCACGTTTCATTGGAAGAGGATGAAGAAGAAGTAGAAGTAGACTCTAACAGCTTGTTCAGAGTTAAACGCAGCTATCTACCAATCTGTAATCTGCTGCAATTAAATAAACGTCAGGAAGCCATCACAGAAACAGAAACCATTTCTTCTTCGCTGGTTTTCTGTGGCTGACTTGCTCATCTGTCCTCCACACATGCCCAGTAGGAGGAAAAATCACCCATTTAGGCGTCTTAATGTGAATGTTGGCGTTTGCAGGAACGTGCTGACACTCCTGCTGTGGATGCATGTCGTGTTTTTTTTTTTTTTTTTTAGAATCTATCCGGCTTCATGTAGACGTCGTCTTACAGATGAACCAGCCGCCCTTCCTTCCTTCCTTTCATCTGCCTTCACACACTTGCAGAAAAACAATCCATCCAGGATTCATCCAGTCAGCCTGTTTCATGGAGAGAGAGAGAGAGAGAGAGAGAGAGAGAGAGAGAGAGAGAGAGAGAGAGAGAGAGAGAGAGAGAGAGAGAAGGAGAGAGCTCGCAGTTTTGTGCTGTCAGGGTCGGTCTAGACGGCGTGCTCAGCAGGCCCAGCAGCCTCGCAGGCAGACAGACGATCCATTATTCAGCTGCTGGAAGGCTTATGGCTGCTCCACAGCCAATATTACTATTTATGTTGGTACTGTGTGTGTGAGAGAGAGTGCCCCTCGCTGCAAAGACAAATAATCCATCTTAATGAGTAATTCGGTTCATTATTGATCGTAGAAACGTCCTTACAGTAGGCGGTAAAAAAGGATCCGAGTTACAGAATTCCTTTTAATAATTATGAAATGAAAGCAGATGAAGCTCGGCGTCGTCTTCCGTCTTCTCTCAGCTCCGTCTTCACCGCAACCAATGAGAGCTACACGAGGAGTTGACGGCACTTCCTTGTCTTTACGTTAACTAATTACCTAAGAGTAAGAATGATGGTTTATGGGGGGCGGGGGTTATGTTCCTGGATATTTCTTGGCTGGGATGCAGAGTTTTTCTGGCATCTCGATGTTTTTCTTCTCGACAACTCAAAGTTCTTCTCTGAAGTCCTTCAGCAGCCGTTTGAGGCTGTGAGACCAGAGAAGGTTCAGTCCTGCTGTTACCTGAGTGTTTAAAGCTTTAATCAGCCTGCGTCTGCTGATTATTCTCCACGTTAACTGATTTATCTTTTAGTCTATAAAATGTAAGAAGACAGTGAATTAAAACACCTTTCAGGCTACACAGATACACAGTTTACTATCCAACTTATTAATATTCTAAACAGTTTATTACCTTTTCTGTTGACTGATTACTCCATCATATAGTTATATACTTCTGTTGGTTATTTTCTTGATTAATCGATTCATCTTTTAGTTTATAAAATGTCCAAGATGACGTCTTCAGATATCTAATTTTGTCCAGAAACCCAAAAATATTCAGTTTATTGTCACAGAGGACTAAAGAAACCAGAAAATATTCACATTTAAGAAGCTGAAACAAGAGGATTTTGGCATTTTTTTCTGTAAAAAAAGGCGATTAATTTTCTGTTGATCAACTAATCGATTTGTTGACGAATCGTTGCAGCTTTAATCACATGACTGCTTGTATGTGACAGCAGTCACATCACCTGACTGGAGTTCCTCTCAACTTTAAAGAGATTTTTTTGGTTTTCGAGCCTCAGTTTCAGGTTTGTTTTGGTTCCCTATTGTGTGTGTGTGTGTGTGTGTGTGTGTGTGTGTGTGTGTGTGTGTGTGTGTAGCTGTAAGTAGCTCATATTGTCGGCCAGCAAGTCTAATTTACTAAGAGGCCAAACAAACAGCGTTAACAGCGTTGGGGGTTAAAAATAACTTCAATGACAGGTGAGATAGAGGCTGAAGACTGGCCAAAAGGAACACACACACACACACACACACACACACACACACACACACACACACACACACACACACACACACAGTCGTCTTTGTCCTGAAGTAGCCGAGAGCCACCGGAGCCAAATGGGTCATTAACTCCAGCGAGGCTTCCTCTCGCTGCTCCATCAGGCTGTCAGGGTGTCAAAGGGGCGACCGGGTGGCCTCGTGCTTCATATGAGACCATAAAACACTCCTTAAGACACGTCCGGGTCTCCACGGCAACCGCTGCGTACCGCCACTGCCCTTAAACCATAACCTATAGGTTCAACTCGCCACCGCTCAGCCAAACCAGGAAGTACAGTCAAGTTTTTCATGTATAAATGAATTTAAGTCCCTGAAGAGTTTCACACTGACAAACTACACTAACTCATACGTTTAAATTTGACTTATTTGTACTATAAAGCCTGCTGAGGCAGGTGGGATCACCTGGAAGCAGCTCCACATACAATCTAACTCATATTTAATTAATCGTTTTGATGCTGTTGTCGTCTTTATGAACTCAGTTTGGGAAGAAAACATTTGGATTTTCACTAGAATTTAATTTAAATAAAGTTGCTGTTGTTTGGAACAAAGTTTCCAAAGATACCAGACAGATAAACGACATTAAGAACATTTAAATATAATGTAACCGTGGAGTCATAAATATGGGATGTTGCATTTTACAATCATATAGTTTCAATAAAGACAAAGAAAATATAAAATAAGGATGTTTTCAGTCATTTTTTTAAGAAAAAAAATGCCCAAATTCTCTTTTTCCAGCTTCTTAAATGTGACTATTTCCTGGTTTATTTAGTTGTTTATGACAGTAAACTGAATATTTTTGGGTTGTGAACAAAACAAGACATTTGAGGACGTCACCTTCAGCTCTGGGAACAATTATTGTTGTTTTTCACCATTTTCTGACATTTTATAGAGAAAATAAATCAACATAATAATTATAATAGTTGTTAGTTGCACCGCTAAATATTCACACATGCAGGCGCAGGAACAAACTAAATGCAGATCCTTTATCATTTCACTGACTGAGCGGCTGCTCGCTCATCCTGCAGTCATCTCTCATACAGGTGACACACAATATAGTAACAAAAATGAGTCAACGCTGCTGGCTGCATGTGTGATTCATTCATCTGAGTGGGTTTTTTTTTTTTTTTATCTCTCAGTAGGACAAACGGTTAAAAGATTGAACCACAAACATTTCTGATCAGCAGAGGAAAACATACATTATCCAGGAAACTGGTCACCTAGTTTATTTATCCAGCTGGGTCAAAAAACCAGGCTGAGTTTTTGAAGGGTCAATAAAGAGAAGGAAACACGACACTTCTCATGCTGATAAAAAAAAAAAAGTGAGAGTTCGAGCAGCCCTGTCTGTCTGTAATCAATAAGATCCAGCTGATATACGCCATGTCTGCTCTGCCAAAGCCACTAAACGCCCCCAAAAATCTACTTCCACATAAATACCGACTGAACTCTCCAGGATCAAGAGACGTGCACAGATTTCTGCTGAGCCATGTGGAAACAAGAGGCTCAGTGCATTTCAGACAGATTACTGTGCAAGTATCACTGAAAACAGGACTTTTTAAAAAAAAATTTTTTACAGCAATTAAAAAATACAGCAAGTAATAAGAATCTGCAAGAAAACACAACCATGTTCCTGTCAGGTCACTACTGAGAGCTGCAGACACTTACAGGAATATTAAACAGATCGTTTATGGGATATGAGAGGATTTCTGCTTCCTTTCAAATGTCATTGACGGAGGCCAAAAATCCACAGTGTGTCTATTTGTGTATTTAAAAGTTGATGTGAAGCTTATATGAGGCTTCAGCAGGCTGAGTTAGTCATATCAGGTGGATATCTGACACATTTACAGTCTTTTTAGCATTAAAAAATTCCCTTCTTTTGTGTTTCCGAAGCTTGTAAGTGCATTATGAAGGGATCCTCTAATGGTCAGTACGAACAGGAGGAATGATTACAGCAAGAAAAAACATGGTTCACTGTTCATTTGGGCTCCTGTATGTTTTTAAGACAGACTTTAAATATTGTGAATCTGTATTTTAACGCTGATTAAAGCTCAGACATGAACTTAAAAGCAGAATTGTTTCAGTGAGAGGAGACAGAAGAGGAGTCTGTCTATTCTTAGATTACACCGAAAGGGCTTTGGGCACAGCATGGACTTTCTGATGAATCATGTCAGAGGTATCCTACATTTCACAGATGGGGGAAAAGTGGAAACCAGCAGGATTTCATTCATTCATTCATTCATTCATTCATTCATTCATTCATTCATTCATTCACTCACTCATTGAATCTCTGTGTCAGATCATTGGCACTCAGGCCCTGCTGTGGTATCACTTCACCGGCAAAACTCACAGGTTTCCTCCCAGTTTACCAGTTGGCTGTAAACCGGTGTAATAAAATAATAATACTAATCACACCACCCGCCTGCCGACTGCACGAACCTCGCAGCGGCCGCCTTCAGGTCCGCGGTGTGCGGGCAGACTGGGCCTGCGGGCTCCGGGGCGTGTATGTATGGGTGCAGATGAAGAATTAGGGGAATAATAGTGTGATCCCAGGCAGCCTACAGTAACCATTAACCCCTTCCTATTCACTGGCAAAGGAGCCCCTAATTCACCACGCACCATGCCTCGCTGAGACTGCAGATGGATTTTATGTAGAGGAATAAAAGTCGAGCGGCTCACTCACCACTTGTCTGGTTGTAAATGTAAATCCCTGAGTGTTGGGTGATAATTTTCCGACACCGGGACACACCGTCTCATGTATTCGGCAACACTGTGCGCTCCTCTCGGCTCTGCTGCTCCGCTCTGTCGCCCTCCTGCTCGGGTCCTCAACACTAAACTTGCGGATCTCAGGCTATTGTTAGCCAGGCGCAGAGAAGCCTGCTGCACGGCAACGCCCGCCCCCTTACCCGCCACTCCGGACACGCCATTGGTCGCTGCTCAGTCTCTGCCGCCGCCTATTGGCTGATGCGGATGTCCGTTCGACGTTCGGGGCGGGTCGCAGCTCGCGAGCAGTGGTGCATTCATAAACACTGGAAAAAAGTCTGGAATTCATCCAGTTTCCAAGTCCTGGTTAACGGGTGTTGCATTCAGGTGTCATTCTGCCAGTGGATCAAAAACTAGAAAGAAGTAGGAATAAGTCCTAAAGGATTTTATAAGAAAAATAATTCTTTAGTTAATATTAAATTATATGTGTATATATTTGTAACAGTATATTAAATATACATTAAATGTAGGCTATATAGTTTATGTATGTTGTTAGTTTAATATTAACAAAATAAATTATTATTCAGTAAAAAAAAATATTATTTATTTATTTTATGTATCCTTGTTTTTTTAATTAATTTCACTCTATTTTATAGTTATTATTATTATAGCTTTTAAATCTATTTTATTTTATTACATTTTCACAATTTTTATTTCTCATGTGCAATACTCTCAAATTGTCTGTTTACTTACTATGGGCTTGTCAGTCATCTGTGAAGCACTTTGAATTGCACTAACCTGTATGAAAGGTGCAAATAAAGTACAAATAAAGTTTGATTGATTAATTGATTGAATAACAAAACAATATACACTGCCAGTAAAAAGTTTTAGAAACACCCCCTTGTCTGTTTTTATTGAAATGTAAGCAGTTGAAGTCCAGTGAATAACCTTAAGTCATTGGTAGGCAAGTAGCAGACTGGGGGCCAAATCTGACCCTTCAGCAAAAACATTTGTCATAGTTTCATAGTTTACATCAGTAAATCATCTATCAGTATATCAATCAGTAAAATGCAAATCTACTATTACATGTGTAGTCTGGTGGTGCAACACAGAGGAAACATTTTCATTTATGAGTCATTTTTTACAAATTCTATTAATATAAGTTATATAAGGCTATAATTCTGTCGGTCCTCACTCATTAGTGGGAAAATGACATTTGCTGTTGGCTAAAGTCCTAAAACAGTTTAATTCATTGCTTCTAATTTAAATTAATTAATAGAAATAAAAAAAATAAAATCTTGGGAAAATACCGGCCTGTGTTTTCAATGCACCTGTGAAAGGCTGCCCCATGGTTGAACCTAATTACTGACCCTTTCCTTAATAGGTACAAAGCTAAGTGGTAAACAAATTTAACACACACAGACACACACAAAAATAGGCTACATATAAAAAGCCTTTTTTCAGGGCTTACAGTTTTTCTGCAGCAATGGAAGTAAATGACACCTTGAAAGTTGATGCAAACACTTCCTACAGGTGATTACTTACAAACCGTCTGTCTGTATAAAAGTCTGGAGGAGGAAGTGTGACGGTCTGGGGCTCTTTTGCTGGATCCAGAGTTGGTGACTTAACCACAGCATCCTGCAGAGTCATGCCGTATCCTCTGGTCTGTGTTTATCTTACAGTAACATAATGATCCAAAATAAGCCTCCAGGCTGTCAGAACTATCTTAGAAGAAAACAATAAGATGGCAGGCTTCAGATCATGGAAACAGTACAGTCATCCAGCTGGTTTGGAATGAACTGGGCAGAAGGGTGAAAGCAAAGCAGCCTGACAGAACAACACAGAACGTCTGCAACAGTGTTGGGAAGAATTTTCCCAACAATATTTAATTTCCATTGTAGAAAGAATGTGTATTCGGCTGCTAACGATGGTTGATGAGTCAAAAATTTAGATTAAAATATTATGAACAAAAAGATTCCATGATTTCTTTTTTTAATTTCCAATTGTTCATTTGTTCTATGCTTTAATTTCAGAGTAGACTGAGACATTAAACTATGTCCATTTCAATAAAACTGGAAAAACTGAGATGTTCTAAAACTTTTTAGTGTATATTTAAACATATAAAAATAAGCATAATATTATATAAAATATCATGTATCGCTTTATTTTTTTGTTTTACAATCCTCCTAAAATGATGAAATTAGAAATGAAAGAAGATTAACCAATATTTTTCTTAATGTGAATGTGGAATCATTAGGGAAAAAAGGCTTTTTATCCTTTTGACCAACATCCAATTTAGTATGAAGGAGCACAAACATGAACATCCTGCAGCTTTGTCTCTCTGCAGTCCTGCAAAGTAAAAACAAAGAGTCTGAGAAAGTTCAGATCCATAATAGAATGATTACAGCAAGAAAAAACATGTTTCAATGTTCATTTGGGCTCCTGACTATTGCTTTAAGACAGACCTGAAAAAATGTGAAGCTGTCCTTTAACGTAGGCTACAGTATAAAATGAGTTGAAGAATGAGGAGACAGCGACCCTCAGTGGTCAGAGTGAAGAACTCCACCAGAATTCCTTCAGTAGAAACTGAGCTGCTTAAAGGACCCTGAAGACGTTGATCTATAGACCTAAACAAACAAACAAAAGTTGTGTTTACATTCAGTGTCACTCACTAAAACACACTGTGTGTATCTACAGATATGTAGAATGCATTTCCTTTCTCACAAAACATTTGCAGAGCTGTTTTAAAAACCGGCATCGTTTACATCCATGTTGACACTGCTTCCTGCTTTCTTACAGTGCAGATGCTTTGCGCCTCTGCTTGCATTCTTCTGCTGATATTCTTGTTTTTTTTCTGCTATAAATGATGAAAAGTGGCTCCTGGATACTTATAAATCACTGGGACTGTAATGTATTTAGATATAGTAGGCTATTGACATATTTTCATCACTTGACCTCTTCAATACTACATGAATGACGCCTACCAACAGCACAAGCCTGTACTGCACTGACTGGAAATGTGGTGCTTAGCTAAAGCTAATTAGCAGCAAAATGCCCCCCTTTTCCACAGACGACTACCACAAACTTCTACAGAAGATTGCAGTTCTGGAAACCAAAATTCAGCAGTTAGAAATGAACGTGGAAGTGAATGGACTATGTGGGAACAATATGACTTTACAATGTACTCAAAACAGTGGACAAGAGCATGCTAACACGCAGAAAATTAACACCAACAAGACTACCAAGAAACAGAAGGGCTGTGTACTGGGTAATAAAACTACAAGTGGTAGTCCTCCCTGGAACTCTCTCTTGGTGAAAAGCCTAAGAGTAAATCATTTCTCTGGGAAATGGGAGGATGAATAACAGGCAGAGCCCAGTGCCCTGAGATTTGCGATGTGACTGGCTGGCCTGCATTATCATCCAAGCAGAGCACCTCTTCAACCCCTGTTCTTAGTAGGATACAGCCATGGACAGCTGCAAAAGGGAGAACTAACAACAAACCTCCATAACAACCAAGTGAGCAACTGGAGAACAGATTTGCTCCACTGTTGCTGGATAACCTCTCATCTTCACACAGCAGGGTAAGAACAGCTACAGGGAAAGCTAATGACTGGGCCTCAAACTCTGATTGTGGGGGACTATGCTGTACAAGATATAAGAAATATGTGCAATAGGAACAACAAAATACTCTGTTTTCCCAAGTATATGGTCTCTGACATGACTGAGAGCATCCTGCATATTGTAGCTGCACACAAAACTGTGAAAACCATCATAATGCACATAGGGGCCAATGATGTTGTGAGATAACAGTCTGAAGTACTGAAATGAGACTTTATTGATCTGTTGCACACAGTCAGCTCTCTGAATGCTGAGGTGTTTGTCAGTGGACGTCTACCACCAGTCAGAGAGGAGTTGACAATTCAGTAGATTGGTAGCACTGCACACATGGCTCTCAACTGCATGTACCGTTCATTCACTGCACTTTATTGACAATTTCAACTTTTTTAAGGCAGATGGACTTTACCTTAACAAGTCAGGAGTAAAACTGTTCATCTCAAACCTATTTTACATCCTGCGTCACGCATCTGTTCTCTCTGACAAGGACAAGAGGAATCAAAACAAGAAGACACAACAAAATGAGGCAGAAACCTTGAAAGAGAGCCACCTCAGCCTCCGCCTGAAGAGAGCTTTAAACATGACACTCATCAAAGCTGAGAGGAGGAGTCTCCTCCCCCCTCACCAACAACCGCCTATGAGGATTCACCTTCCTCACCCCCCCCCCTAAACCCTATTCAGGTCACCCTCCTCTCCAGTCACCTTTTCCCCTTCCTCCCCCCTCTTGGAGTTCACTGACCAGATGAAAGAGCTGGTCAATTGACCTACTCCCATTTTCTCTTCCCTAAACCCCACTCAATGTCCACCTCCACGATTGGCTTTAAGTCCTCAGCCAGCTTCGACACATTCGTCACAGTTACGTCTCCCCCCATGGTGGCATCAAAATCATCCTCTCTCTCCCCAGCCGGATAAAAGCACAGTGCGACCAGTTATTTGTGCACAAAATACAGCAAGATCTAACTGATATGTGCTGGGCCCAAGGTGCATGGCTGATGGCAATCATGACTCTTTACAGGAAAAGCTGGGGCCCAGTGTGCCGGTAGCTTGTTCAGTTCCTGTCTTGATAGGTAACAGGAAACAAATGGTGAATCTGCTAAGAAACAGGAAGCACTCAACCGGTTCTGCAGAATGATTAAATTTAGTACCCAGTCTTCATCAGCCACATCCTGTTGGAAAAAGTTGGTTAGATAATGTTTGTAACACATTAAATTTAGCTTTATTAACTGTCAGGTCTTTGGCAGGGAAAACATTTTCAATCAATGATTTATATCATCAAGCACAACCTCGATTTTATGTTTTTAACTGAAACTTGGTCAAACTAAGACAACAGTGCTGCTCTTCTTATCGAGTCAACCCTGCCTAACTTCAGTTTTATGAGTGAAGCTAGAGTGCATAAAAGAGGAGGTGTAGTTGCCATTTTGTTTAATTATTCCCTCCAATGCAAGCAGATATCTGATGGACATTTTGTTGCATCTAAATATGTGGCTCTTCAGCTGAATTCCTCATCTAGAACTATCTTTCTAAATATCTACAGGCCACCTAAATACTGTGCAAACTTTTCTGATGATTTTGCTTAACTGCTGTCTATAATCTGTATTGACTTTGACTGTGTAGTTATTGTTGGTGATTTTAACATCCATGTTGACAACCCCCAGGACAAAGGGACTAAAGACTAAAGAACTGTGTTGTGTTCTTGATAATTATGGACTGACCCACCATGTCACGGAGCCCACACACAAAAGGGGAACACTCTGGACTTAACCATCTCCAAGGGTCTGAACATTTCTAAGGTTGTGGTGACTAATGTTGCTCTCTCTGATCATTCCTGTGTTTTCTTTAAGAGTACAATCTCCGTGCACACAAATGTTTATACAGAATTAACCACAAAATGGTATATCACTAAAAAACACCAGTGAAATATTTATTCAGGCCTTCTCTTCCACACCAGCCCTCTCTTGGGTCTCAGTCAATGAACTTGTAGATAATTTCAGCTCTAAAATTACAAATGTTATTGATGCCATTGCACCCACTAAGGTGAAAGTTGTCTCTGGTAAGAAAAGATCTCCATGGAGAAATACCAGACTGGTCAGAATAGAAAAAAGAGAGTGTTGAAAAGCTGAACGCAGGTGGTGAAAAACCAGGGTCATTATGTTATCTATAAAGAGAGACTTTGCATTTATAGTTTGGACCTGAGAAATGCAAGGCGGTCCTTCTTCCATGACATCATCGCCAAAAACAATAATAATGCATGTGCCTTATTTGCTACTGTTGACAGACTAACAAACCTTCCTGTGTCAGTAGCCTCTGAACTTCTATCCACCAAGGCTTGCAATGAATTTGCCTTCTTCTTCACTGACAAAATTCAGAAAATTAGACAAGCAGTCAGTGCCTCCATATCAGGTGCAGGATATGTGTTGTCCCTGTGTCCACTTAAAATCAGTTTGAGGAGTATGACACAATTCCATCCAATCAACCATAAAAACCTGGAGGGCATTATACAACATCTGAAATCCTCCTCCTGCTGCCTTGCTATTCTGCCTACAGGCTTTTTCCACAATGTTTCTACCTGCATGGCCTCAGATCTTCTACAATTTGTCAACATGTCTCTTCTCTCAGGTGTCTTCCCACAGGCCCTGAAAACTGCCGTCATCAAGCCACTCTTAAAAAAGAATAATCTAGACACTTCACTAATAAACAACTATAGGCCCATATCAAACCTCCAATTTTTCAGTAAAATCATTGAAAAATCTGTTTTTCAGTAGCTGAACACCTTCTTGGCTCTTAACAACTGTTTTGCTGTCATCCAGTCAAGATTTCAACCACACCACAGCACTGAGACTACTCTTGTTAAGGTCTTTAATGACATCCACTTAAACACTGACAGTGGCAGAATTACAGTATTAGTATTACTGGATCTCAGTGTTGCATTTGTCATGGTTGACCATAATATATTACTAGACAGACTGGAAAACTGGGTGAGACTTTCTGGCACAGTACTAAATTGGTTTGAATCCTACTTAAAGGACAGGGACTACTTTGTGTTTATAGGTAATTACACATCTGAGCGGACAAAAATGACATGTGGAGTTCCCCAAGGCTCCATTCTGGGACCTCTTCTGTTCAACATCTACATGCTCCCACTAGCTCAGATTATGGGAAACAATAAAATATGCTACCACAGTTATGCAGATGACACACAAATTTACATAACCATATCACCAGGGGACTATGGCCCAATACAAGCACTGAGTAAGTGCATTGAACAAATAAATGATTGGATGTGCCAGAAAAGACAAAACCGAAGTAATTGTTTTTGGAGCCAAGGAAGAATGATTAAAAGTCAGAGCTCAGCTTCCCTCCATAATGTTAAAAACCACAAACCAAGCCAGAAATCTTGGTGTAGTCATGGACTCAGACCTGAATTTCAACAGCCACGTTAACAAATGTTTTTCGGTGCATTGTATATGAACACACTGAGAGCTGCTGGAAACCAAAGTCAAATCTGTTGTGTTTTCAAATATACTTGGCCAATAAAGCTGATTCTGACTCTGGTTAATTGACAGTTTTTATACCCTGGCGCAAAGAATTCCAGTTATAGTAAAGGATATTTTGTGTTCAGGAATTTGCTGCATTTCTCTTTTATCAACCTGGTTATCAGATGCAAACATCTACATGTTGACCCAACCAGCCTTTATGTTACTTTTACAAACTAGCAACACTAGACGGATGAATTGTGCAAGATCAGGTTGTATCATGCTTTAATCTTATGTATGAAGTATGAAGTAACTGTGAGTTAACATTAATTTATTAACTATAAAACTAATCGGAAACAGGAAAAAAAACAGAAGAATAACACGTTTTTGACTGGAGGGGGAGTTTAAGTATATTTTTTGAACCCTTGTGATGAAGTGTTACCTGTTTTTCTTTGATTGTAATTATCATTTCTCCGTAAAGTACTTTGGTCAACATGTTGTTGTTTTTAAATGTGCTCTATAATAAACTGACTTGACATTACCACCTCTATGCAGCCGTGTCACCTTTTTTCGAAACGGAATTTCCTGAACTTGCTTCCCTCCCACACACTGTCTTATCTCTCCCCTCACACATTACATCTATGTCTCTCTCACACTCCAACTCTTCATTATCTATGTGTTTGAGGATGTGTTCACCTCAGTGGTTTGGTCATTTTCTCTTATATTTCCCCCACAGCTGTCCATCAAACCTGCAGGCACCAGCTTCACTGTGTCTGTCTCTAAAGTCCTCTGTTTTCATGCTTTTAGTTGATTTGGTCCAGTTTCTCACACACATCAAAGAAGTTTGACCATATATTTACTCGGTTTTAATTCAGTTTATTTTCTACTAGTTAACACAAACTCTGTGTGCAACATACACTAAAACCTTAGATAAACTCTTTGGAGTTGAGGCCCATGTATACATCACATTCATTATAAAACACTTGTCAGCCAATCAGATTAGAGAATTCTCCATATTCTATATTGTACATATTTGAGGTATTTGTACTTTCTTTTACTTGACTGTTTCTACTTTATGCTACTTTACGTCATTGAAATTTTGTACTTTTAACTCCACTTGGTTACTTTTCAGTTTAGGATTTTATATAAAAAAGCATATATTATTATATAATATGATGCAGTAGTATTACTATTAATCTTCCCAGTAATATATAAAGTACCTAAAACTGGCTCGACATTGACAAATTACATTACAAAGCTCTTACATGAACTCTTTAGTCATAAAAACAGAATAATATATTTTGATAATATAACTCTCTAAATGAGACCTCCTGCATGATGACTACTTTTACTTTTGATACTTAAAGTACATTTTGCTGATAATACTTCTGTACTTTTACTTGAGCACCATTTTTAATTCAGGACTTTTGGTAATGTTTTAGTATACGGGTCCTTTAATTTTACATAAATGTCCTGGAGTAATTTGCAGGTATTTAACGGTGGATTTTTAGGACATTTTACAAAGAGGGTGGGACAGTTTGGTACAAATTAAATTAATTGGTTTAGTTGTTTTTTTTAAGGAACAAACAAATATGCTAATATATCACGTTGACGCACAAAACTAGTAAGTTTGTTAAAGAATAGTTAAGAATCTGATTTATTAAGATTTTTTGCAAATGAAGAATTACATATACACCTAAATATATTGAGTAGGTACTTACCAACTAAACCAAATTTTTAAGATAATTTGTACCAAATTGCACCACTCTCTCTGAAAAATTAATTGTTAAAACCTGTAAATTTCCAGGATATTAGTATAAAATTAAGAGACCTGTTAAATCAAGCATCACTCGACTTTTACTTGAAATAGTTTTAGACGTTGGTATTTTTATTTTGACTTCAGTAAAGGATTTTAAAACTTTCTCCACTACTGTCTGTTTGTGGACTAATTAGTGAAACTGTTGAACTGAATTTAAACAAACACAGATTACTTGATACGGAGCCGAATGGTTCAAAGTTTCCCATGATGGTGAGATAAAGGAGAGCTGATGGGAGGTGACATCAAACTCATGAGGTGACAAGTATCAAGTGTTTGCATCACACTCACATGCAGATCTCAGAGCAGGATGGCTGCAGTCGCAGAGCTCTCCTTCTTGCTGTTTGCTCTCACCAACAACATTCATGCAAGAGAACTTGTCGCCATACGGGAGCAGAAGGACTCTTACACCTTTGAACCGCCCAAGGAAGCCAACTTCTGCCTCATCTCCACATTTGTCAGCGAGGGGAAGCGAGTTCTGCTGAACACCTCTGACCTCTGGTCCCAAAACTCCACAGCACCTGAACACTTGAAGGAAAGACTTCCAGTTGTCAGCAAGGAGAATAATTCTTCTTACAAGATCCACAACCTGACTCACTCACACTCAGGCCTGTACCAAGAGCAGTGTTGGACGGAGGGTGAGGTGACATATGAGAAAAACATCAGCATTGTTGTTTGCGGTAAAAGATATAAGCTAGAAATTATTCCAGTAAATTTGGGTGAAAGATTTGAACTACCATGTAAGGGAGCAGCCGATAATCTGACGGTCCAGTGGCTCCAGCATGAGTTTAGAGATAAAAATGACATATGGACAAGAGTTTTTGGGAGCAGCATGACGTTGCTGATGGACAATGAAAAAAGAACATTCGAAGTGATGAAAAACACATCAGCTCTTGTTGTATCTGACTACAAATTCACAGCCTCTTCAGTGTACATCTGTCTGGTGATGAACAAAAAGCAGTGTGTTAGTAGTCATCCTGTATACACTACTATACAACCAAAGATACACTTCCCCTCAGTGGGAGAAAGGGCCGTGTTGGACTGTGCTGATCTCAGTGATGACCAGCCACCACTTTGGATGAAGTACAATACAAAGGATTTCATCTCCTCCAACTTCACAGTATTGAGAAGAAACTACTCACTGGTGTTTTCATCACTTACATTGAATGACTCAGGTTTTTACACCTGTGAACACTCTTTCAAAATGGAAATGTATTTACTTGAGGTGTGCCCCAAAATGGGTCCACCTGCTGTAGTGTTCTTCTCAGAGGGAGAAGAAGTCACTCTCAGATGCAATCAGACAGGGGATGTCGCGATCTTTTGGTTTAAGAAGTGGAACCAAACAGAAGGCAGAACCGTTGATCTAAATCTACAAGAACTAAATGAGGGAAGCAGAATAAAACTATCTCACGCTAATGTGGGTCTGGTTCTCTCTAATGTCTCACTGGAAGACACTGGGGAGTACTGGTGTGTAGCTGTGGACCAATCGTTTCAGTGTGTGTCAATATCCAAGATCCTTCTAGTGCACAGAGAGCCGTGTGGGATTTGCTTCATCGTCTATGCAGTGAGGTCTTCACTGCTCAGCGGTCTGCTGCTGACGCTCTGTGTCGTTGTCGTCGCTGCAACCAGGACGACCAGGAGAGGAGAGCAGATTACAGCTGTTTGAGAGGTCATATGTGTGAGTATATGTTCATATTTACTCAGCATCGGGTTAAAAATAAATAAATAAATTATATATATATATATATATATATATATATATATATATATATATATATATATATCGTGCTGCTCATCCTGTTCAGTCAGTTGTTTAATGAAGTTTAATTATATAAAATGGTGTAATTCTTGTAACTTTGTGCAACATTAATCACGTCATGTTTTTTGTAATATGTATATTTTCATTTTCGTGCCCTTTGTAAAATGTTTACTTTGAGAAAATGAAGACTGTGATAATGAGTCATGTGACTCAGATGTATTTATCTCAGCAGTTGTACTGAGCGAACCTGAAGAAGCTACAGGAGAAACACGTTGTTCGCTCTTAATAAAGTCACAGTAAAGTCATTACAGTGTGCGCTGATGTTAATTTTGATTTTCACCTTATATGTTCCTGCGACCGACCAGCACCTGACTGAAAATACTGGCTGTGCACGAGGATTTCTGTCCCCTTATATATATATATATATATATATATATATATATATATATATATATATATACTCATTGCGCATTGTCTTTAATACAGTGTGTTATATTCTTGATATTGCAATAATCAATGTTATCTGTTCATATTTGAACATAAGAGACAGAGAGAGAGGTTAAGATGTTCATTATCAAAAAACAAAAAATAAATGACTCACAGTATGTGATAATTTATGATTTATTCTTTTATTTCCTTTTACAAGGTGAAATACCAAATATCAATATCCTGATTTCATTGTATCGTGTATAATGACAATAACGGTTTCTATAGATATCAATGTGAAATGTACAAGATGTGACATACAAAGACAGGTAGAGAAAGAGATACTGTGGAGGAGACCTGTACATTATGTTTTTATTTTTAACATTTCAACAATCAACCTTTTAACATTGCTTTCACTCAAGTTTATTAATAACCCTTTTACTATCTTTTATCATGTTTTTACTGTATTGATGTTTTATTTTTAACCTAATTATTTCATGTTTAAAAAAACAACAACATTTGTTATGCTGAAGCAGACTGATGTTTATTTTTATATCCAGTTTTTATGGTTCTGATTGTGATTTCTGGTTTTTATTATCATAAACAAAATATCTCTTGTATAATGTGTCTTAAACTGTGTTTATCCATGCCTTTACTGCTTTGCTTTTTGCAAATAAACATGAACTTGATTCACAAATTTTACTGCTTTAATTGTGACTTTTTTAATTCCAGTATCATTTGTGTAATATATGATAAATTGCATTTTAAAATAAAGGATTGTATTTGAGCACATTTCAGGTACATATTACTGCTACTCCATGCTGCTTTGTATACATCTTGCACATTGAATAGAAAACATGAACATCCTACGCTGAACAGCCTGAAATACAGTCCTGTATGTGATCGGCTTCAGAGGAGAACGTGCTGAAACTTTGACCAAGCAGAGTGTCGTTTCTGTTCATCTTTTTACAGACGGAGAGAGAAAAAGGAAGTGGTTCTCGGTGTCACTCATATGTGTGATGGACTCAGTGGTTTGACCTGTTATGTTATAAATGTAAAACAGCTCACAGAACTCAGACAGGAAATGGGTCTGTACACAGATATGTGACCACTAAATATTTCCTTATATGCACAAACTAAAAGTCGCACTTCCCATACAAGCAAATACAGTAAAACTATATTTCTGTCATTGTGATAATTATTACTCAGCAGCACTGTGAGATGTTTTCATTCTTCCTCACAGATTCAGTGAGAATACAAAAGATATTGTATATCTCCAGGTTTCTTAAGATTTGATTATGATCATTTAGTCAGTTATGATCTTTGGTTAGTGGAGAAATTAGTCCATTTTTTGTGTGAACCAGTGATCACACTAACTTGGAACAAGCCACTGGTTTATTAAGACTAAAAAAAACAAATCATATGAACAGAGAGCCTACATGCAAGACTGCCCTCGACGGAGCATAGAGCGTGTTGATTGGCTTAGCCATAAACACTTCTACAGGTACGGTGGCTCATAATGAACAAACAGAACAATCATCTAACCAAATGATCTACAGTAAGTGAGAGAGTTTCCACTGTTCAAATTAAATTTAATTAATTTTGTGCTCTCAACTGATATTTGCAAAATTCAGTGATTTGGATCTCACTTTCAAAAATTTCATTAGCATTTACTTGCTCCACCACCTGTGATTATAAATTCAACCCACAGGAAGCTTTCAGATTGTCGCAACATCAAACCATTTACTGGCAGTCAGTCGCAGCTCTGAACTATCACTAAACTATGTGTTGTGCGTCATACTCACTAATGAACAGGCTATGCATGTGACACTAATCCCTGAAATCCTAGTTGTCAGTTGATTCTTGTTTGTTAAAAGTATTTATTTGGTCAAAGCTGTTTTCTAGCCTGGAACAGTATTTAAGCTGCATCAGTTAGGATGATGTCAAACTTTACTTATTGACTAAAAGTGATCTTGTGGCTGCATAAAATTATCAATAATGATTTCTAATTTAATACAAAACGTCTATTTGCACAATATCAAATCCAATATTAACATGTCAGATGGTGAAACAGCTCATCATGAGAGACTCCAAGCAGCATCACCAACAGTCCAACCACAGCTTCCATGTCTCCTCACTGTTCAGCCTCTGTTCACCCAGTCAGCAGCTTTCAGACAAACTTCTCTACTTTATTCAATAGAAAACATGAACATCCTACACTGAACAGCCTGAAATATCTTCTGTTAGAGAAGATGGAAAGGAAGTGAAACTTGACATGGTCACTATTTACAAGAAAGAAAACCAGACACCCTCTTCCTCATGTGATCTTTGTATTGTTGTGACTTCCTCGTCTCCTCCATCTTTCTTTCTCAACAGTCACAGACATATAATGAAGCCTATGACAAACAAACCTCTGATACTATACTTTACACTAACATTACATTTCATTTAGCAGACGCTTTTGTCCAAAGTGACGTATACATGAAGTACAATCCAAGCCACAGGTGACAGTGATGCTTCATGTCAGTCATGCAGTACCAACCTAGCAGCTGTTGTCTGCTGCGTTTCAGTTGCCTTCCATGATGCTCAAAATACTTAAGACACAAACTGCAAAACAAGCGATTGATCAGTCTTTTAATACACAGAAAAACATTTATTGATTCAATAAATGAGGCTGTATTCTACCATCAAACTGGGGTTTTAGAATGACAGCTGGTAGTTCAACATGTAAACTGTCTATTTGTGCTCATGGGGAAAAGATTAAAGGTCAGTTTAGCACAACTATGTCTCTGATCATCATGTTTGCATCACAGCTGAATTTGAAATGTATTATCCTCACTGCTATGTAAATCATTGACTCCTTTAAACTGTAAAATTTCACCTTTCAAAACTTTTTTGAAGGTGTTGGTTTATGTGATGTTTGGTTTGACTGATGGTTGTTGTTTCAAACTAACCACAGGTCCAGTTCCTCATTTATTACGGAAACACTGACGTGTCCTGCTGGTCCAGTGGTCGAAAGCTTGTTTGAAGTTCACCACTTAACTCTGTCATGTCATCCTCTCTCTCTCTCTCTCTTTGTGTTTCTCAGTAGATTCTGTCACTCTCAGTTTTCATGTACAACAACCAGAGTGTGGACTTCAACCAGAAAACAGAGTCAGTGGCCTTAACGGGCCCCTTGTTGACGTCAGCTGATCAAACTTGATCTTAAAATATTTATTTTACAATGTGTTGATAAATTCTATGAATATTAAATTATTGGTCACCAAAGCATTTATTCAATCAGGAACTTACATGCTCAGCATTGAAGAATGGGCAGGAGCCACCAGTTTAGGTTTTATAGTTATATAATGTAGGCATAGTAGGTAGCATCACATGACTGTGTCACGACATAAAATGACCAGTTTTTTTAATAGGTAAAAAAATAAATGTTTGATAGTGGTTCAGTCTGACCTTTCAGAGTTCAAGTACAGCAGTCGAACGTCTTTGGATCAAAAGCAGAATGACTGCTGAGCAATTTGATCCCCATAAAATAAAATGGCTTTTTGATCAGATGGCAACAAAATGGCAGATTGTTGGAGCAGTGTTGCGGGTTCGCTTTCAATGATGGCTCAGACGACGAGAAACTTCAGCGTGGTGATTTTTTATTCACACCAAGTTCCCAAACAAGAGTGACAAAAATATTTACAATGCAGAAGTGGAAAAAACCCAATAACAAAAAAAAGTATTTACAAGACAGGTTTCACACTGGCAGTTCGCCACCCACATTGTTACTCAGCCAAGACCAAAAACCCAACTAACCCTAAATTAGCAGAGCTCCCCTTATATATTCTTAGCCCCTCCCCCGGGCAAACCAATTAACAAATAATAGTGTCCTACGGTCAAATTTGACAACACAACCAACATAAATTCAAAAATCAATGATATACTTTGCATAAAGGAAAAATGGCACTAATCGCCCTCCATACAGCTATGGCCAAATACCCCCAAACCAAAATAAATCATAAAATATCAGTCCATTCAATGTTAATGGTATGGTCCACGGTCACACGACCCTCTTAAGCGCGCCACCAAGCGCCATTTATGGTGTGTCCAGGAAGTACCTCAGTTTGGTCCATGCCCGGAGGCAACCAGAGGCAGCGGCAGCAGATAAGTGTGAATCTGTGTGTGTCGCGTCAGCGCCGAGTGTGCATCCTCGAACGCCTAGCGTGAAGAAAAGAGTTCGGACAGTGGGGAAAAGTTTGTGGAAGTGCAGGACCTGCAAGAAACAGTTTTAACCGGAGCATGGCTGCGCAGGAACAGTGGGAGCGCTGCGCGCTGTGCGCTGTGCGCTCCCGGCACCGGCGCTCTCTCTCCAGCCAAGAGAGAGAGAAACGCACGCCGGTAAGGGCATGACGGAGCGTTCACCGGCGCCCCGTCACAAGCAGCTTTATTATCCTGCCTCTATGCTGTCAGAAGTTCAACTGTCTTTTAAGAAGTGGGCTCAACTAAAAGATTATCTCAGGTGGTTGTTTTAGAACACTACAACTATCATGGGCCATAAACACTTATTTTATGGCACTGTGAATCAGCTGAATGGTATGTCATGGCTGTCGACCTTTAACCCCAAACTCTCACACCAAACCAATCATGTAACCTCTATCTTTGATTAAACCCACAACAAGTAAACAAATCAGATGCAGAACTTCACAATTCAACCATTTCGAAGGAGTTCTCTGGATGGTCCTTTATTCGTGGTCTGGTGGAGGTTTCAGCTTTCTTGTATTTCTTCTTCTTCCAAGCAAAATAGATGGCAATCCCACCCAATAGAGAAAGTGACACAACTGCTCGCAAAACACTTACAAGCAGTGAGTTAGCTGTTCAGATACAGAGACACAAAAATCACATGTCAAGTTTGCACTGTGACAGCAAATTACTGAAAGTACTACAGATGGTATTGGTGAGTGTGATGAGAGTGGAGGGTTTAATGGACAAAATAATGTTAGTTAATTTTCACTTATTAATGTACCATGAGTCATCACTGCTGTTGGTCACAGTTTGATTGTAGAGTGTGATATTAATGGAGGGTTTATGTCCTTACCTGTGATCACGATCATGGTTGTTGGATCAATACACAGAGTGTTATTGGCTGAAAACACCCACTGTGATATGTTTGTCCCATCGGGTAAGGTGCAGTTGATGAATATGAAGCCTACGGACAAACAAACAGATCAACTGTGACTAATGTACAGTGTAATCATCAATTATCAAGTTGATTTCTAGTTATGTTCTGTCTCACCACATGTAGATATCTTCTCTCCTTTTGAGACATTACTGACGTGATTCCTGACAGAGCAGACCAGTAGTCCTGAGACGTCTTGTTTCAGAGTGATGATGTTGGTCTCTTTATTTCCAGAGAGGAGCTGAGCGTCTGTCAGTGTGTGTCCATCCAGAGTCCAGCTGTACTGAGGACTGTCCCCTCCCTCAGAGGAGCAGGACACCTTCATCTCTCCCTGGGACAGACACTCAGAGTCCAGCAGGACAGAGGACACAGGAGCTGAGAGAAACACAGTCACATGACTTTTTAATGTGGCCTTAAACATATTCAGTGTTTACAATGTAAATTCATATACAGAAGTATAGAATTAAATGATTCAGTACATGTAATGCTATAGTTACAGTATGTGTCAGTGGCACATTGAATATTTCATGTGAAATGTTTGCTTGCAAAGGTAAAATGTAGAAATAGTATTTGTATAGTAGTATGTGTATTTGTGTGTATTTATCTAGTTTCATTTTCCAAAATCATTTGTGTTTTGAATTTTAAATCTATAATTCAAATTATGTAGCTGTTGGTTTATTGTGAATAATACAAATGAAATTATAAGATTAACAATAGCAAAAGTAGTTATTTACCTTGAATAGACAACTGAAGAGTCCGCGGTTCTGATTTGCGTCCATTTGAATCAAAGGTTTCAAGGATATATTCAGCACCATCAGTCCTGTTCAGGTTATTTATCCTAAATGTTCCATTACTGGGAGTAAAGACGGATCTGTCCTTCATCTCATTAGACACAATCTTATCCTTTCTCCCATCAAGTATTGTTACGGTTTTGTTTTTTTTCCATAGGTATTTAAATATTTCTGAGGCGTTGTCCATCAGCTGGAGCACCACAGTTCCTCCCAGAGCTCCATAACACTGAGTTTTATTCTGTCTGCCATCACAGTGGGTTTCAATACCTGGAAATATAGAAAAATACAGTGAAGAAAATGTTATCACAGTTGAGGTCATTGCATTTCTACTAAATTAACAACTGTGACAATGTTTTATGCAGGTGCAAATATTCATGTTTTAAAACAGAAACAACTCTGTCTCTCTCAGAGCACAGTTAGCATTACATGTCAATGTGTCACTGTAGTACATTTAGGCATTTGGTTTAATCTAGCTTTACTAATTAACCTCACCTGGTCATTATAAAGTCATGCTGTGTTTTCCAAAGATACCAAATCATATGTTGGAAGTTCAACTCACAGTAATTTCTATGGTGTTTCCAATAAAATAATGTTAGTATAAGAATCATAAGTGTATTTGTTTTTTTACGTCAGGGTTGAATGGAGCTCATTGAGTCAGAATGACAGTTTAGTGATAAAGTGCTGCAGAAAAATAAAATCAAAACTAAAATTTGTAGCTCTGTACTGCAGTTTTTCCTTTATTAGGGCCCAAGCACCTAGCGCTTCACTCACACTCTCCATTCAAATATATGAGTATTTTTCTGTGTCCAGCTGCAGTTACTTATTGTCTCTACACACCTGACAGTACACATGTCAATCAAACTTTGATCAGGTCATGTGGGCCAAAAGTCTTTACTTTTCTAAAAATAAACTATTAATTAATTGAAATTACAGTGAAAGGGCCCAAAACTTGCATAATTTTGATGCCACAGGTGTGAGCAACACATACATGTCTCACCCTGCAGAAAATTCTCATCCCTGCACCGTTGAGATTTGATGTTTTGCCATGACACAGGAAGTTGCTATAACTTTATTGTAAATGCTCCAGTCTGCACCAAACTTCACATGTTTGTAAAGTCAGACCTGTCAGCCCAGGTCTGGAGACATCTACATGCCCGTGACAGAAGCCCTTGGACTGCACTGCGCCCCAACGTGCACAAGGGTGCGAAGGCCCGTTGAACACTGCTTGCAGCTTGAATTCATTTTGATCTTTTGAGCTGCATAACACGTCACTGAAGAACTACTCACTATACTTGATCCTACTTGATAAAATGTCACAGTTGCACAACATGTTACTCACATAACAATAAATTCAATATTAAAATGTCAAATAGTGAAACAGCTCACCATGAGAGACTCCGAGCAGCATCACCAACAGTCCAACCACAGCTTCCATGTCTCCTCACTGTTCAGCCTCTGTTGACCCAGTCAGCAGCTTTCAGACAAACTTCTCTACTTTATTGAATAGAAAACATGAACATCGTACGCTGAACAGCCTGAAATACAGTCCTGTATGTGATCGGCTTCAGAGGAGAACGTGTGGGAACTTTGACCAAGCAGAGTGTCGTTTCTATTCATCTTTTTATAGACAGAGAGACAAAAAGGAAGTGGTTCTAGGTGTCACTTTTCTTTTAACCTTCAACATGACAGAGAGCCTTCATATGTGTGATGGACTCAGTGGAAGAAAAGGAAACATTCCTCCTTCACACTGAAAGAGGATTTTGTATCTGAGTGATAGAGAATAATATTCAGTTCAACTTAAAAGCTTCATAAATTTCAGGTAAACATTGAAGGTTATATAGTGGAAAAGTAACGCACACCAAGGGTTGTAGTGAGGTGCTGATCACTGGAAGCAGATTTAAAAGCAGGAAAGAAGTGTTGCACACTCTGGCTCCATATTTATTTCTCTTTCATTATAATGACGTTTTGGCCCTCAGGCCTTCATCCATGATTGTTGATCTGAGTCTTGTTTCAGAGTGATGTTGTTGGTCTCTTTTATTTTCAGAGAGGAGCTGAATATATGAGCGGAAGAAGAAGAGAGGGTTAGGTGGTATTTATAGGATTGCTGAAAGTAGCGTAGTTGAGGTGTTGTTGACATATATTGTATGTGAGTGATAGAGAATAATATTCAGTTCAACTTAAAAGCTTTATAAATTTCAGGTAAACATTGAAGGTTAAACAGTTAAATACTATGTTAACTGAAAATTAAGGATCCTCTCTCTCTCTCTCTCTCTCCTCTCTCTCTCTCTTTCTCTCTCTCTCTGAGTGCATGCTGGGAGTGAGTGCGGTGGTGAGTTTGCTCTGTGAGTTTTTTCTATCTTTTTATGTGTGTTTTCGTGTGTATGTAAAGTCACTGTTGATCGTGTTGTTTTGTGAGTCTTTCACTGTGTCTGGGTGAGGTTTGGGTGGTGTTGGTGGCGTCAGCTGCCAGCTCTGCTGGTCAGCATGACAGCAGGTGGAGGCTCCGGCTTTGAGACGATAACTCGTTGGTGTTATGTCCCAACTGGTTTTCAAGCTAACTGGTTTCCGTACCTAACAGCAGCAGATGTTGTCTGCCTCTATCAGCAGATTCGTCACATATTCATAAACATATAACTGGCGCTTTTCAAGTCGCATCTCAAATATACTGTGGTGAATATGAGCATATATAAGTGAGCATTACATCACAGCCACCTACAAAAAATAAATTAAACAAAATATAATCTTTGTAAGATCGCATCGAGCTGGATTCGATCTTACTAGAGCAAAATTAGCTTCCCTCACCACTCACTTGTCTATCGCTCTGAGCTGTTCAAGCTCTCGTGCGCCCTGCCTTCTGTCACGTATCAGCATCCAGGTAACATTTTGTTTTGGGATTACCCAAAACAACTGGTTACCTTGGGCTTGCCTGAGAAAATACCCAAACATATTTATCAAATTTCTTTTCTCCAAGGCTACAAACATATTGACCACTACTTTATAGCCCCCTACGACACTAACGTTAAGCATTATGATAAAGACATACTTTTAAACAATGACGATCTAGCTCAGAAAATACTGTCAAAATACGCTGCATACTATCAGTTAAAAATAAACACTGAGCCACAGGGTGAGTAATGCAAGTGGTAATAGTCTATCCTAAACACAGTAATGAAAATATGGACCTCATTTACAGTCATTCTCCGTTCTTTTGTGTATATTGTGTAGTAAAATAAAACACAGATGGACAACCACTCGGGCCTCCATGTCATTAAGTGTTCGTCAGTATTATGTTATTCAAGGCATATACCATGCCCTTCAAATGTGCACATGTTTTCCAAATTATATTCAGACTCTTGCGAGGATCAATCACCTACATCTGGCACAGGAGAGTGAGTATAAAAGGAGAATGGGGCAGGTGATAGAAATTTTGATCAATAGCAATATAGCTATAGCTGTAGCTTGCAACAATCGAGTTGGCAACAGATTAATAAGGAGATCCTTGACTATAAAGTGGAAAACATCTACCTATATTTTCAGAGAGACCAGCTCTCACAGACTGAACAGAACCTCCTGGACTCATACTGCCAGGGCTCTGTTTTACCCACCGACTCTGATCTTTTTCCAGCAATCACACTGACTCCTGATTTTATAGACTGCTCTGGTGTTTTGTTGAACTGTGCTGTACCCGGAGGTGTAAACTTGAATGATTTAACTGGAAAAATGATGTACCAGCTGTTGGTAAAGATGGTGAACAAAGTCAAGTTGAGGGGGCGTGCTGACACACCATGGAGGTCTCACCTGGGTCTGAGTGCCGAGGTGAGGCCTCAATGGAGAGCACTTTATAAAACCCTGTTAACCAAGAAGGTGGGAGACTACAGTGGAGGGTTTTACATGGTGTCCTGCCTGTAAATGCTTTTATTTCTGTTTTAAATCCAAGTGTTTCTGAGTGTTGTCCTTTCTGTCCTGAGAGAGAAAACTGTTTTTTCACTGTTTTTTGGAATGTGTGAGGTTAACTCCTCTGTTTCTGTTTTTGGAGAGGCTCTTTGGTGGGTTTGGGGAATTTTTCTCCAAACAGGTTTTCATCCTGGGTTACAAATACTCGAGGAGGACTTAATAAGTGATAAGTGCCAGTTGTTCAACTTTCTGTAGGGCCAAGCTAGTCATGTAGTGTCTCACAGAAGACAAGTTTACATGCTTCTAAACAAAAAGGATGAAGAGCTAAACTTAATGTTCAAAATCAAGGTTGATGGGTTTGACTACATGCTGTATGTCACTTCTGAAATAATGAAATGTTTCGGCTGTGGGAAGGATGAACATTTGATGAAGGTCCGTCCTGAGAAGTCTGGTGGTTCTAACCCTGATGGTACTGGGGGTTCTGTTTCTGAGGCTGCTGGTTCTGCTGATACTCATGGTTCTGGATCTAGTTCTGCTCATGCTCAGGGTTCTTCTTCTACTGGTGCTAATGCTATAAAAAAAAGTGAACAGCTAAGAAGATAAAAGGGTAACCAGACTGAGGGGGTACGGAGTCTGAGTTCAGTGAGAATGAGGATACTGATAGTAACGGTGAAATGTCTGATTCCTAGACACGATAAAGACATAAGTGTTTAAAGTGTAGAAAGGATAAATGTTTTTCTACAGAAAACAAAAAAGATCTGAAAGGGGTCAAAGTTTAAGATCATTTTTCAGAGAGTGTTTTTTTTTTTGAGTCAGCAAGACATCTGATGAAAAAATAGAGGAGAAGGGGGTTTCACAGACCAGGAATGGTAGAGGGTAAAAAGATTGTACAGAAAATGAGGCATGAATTTAACAATGAATATGAGGATGAGACAAAATGAATATTTTTTGTTTATATTGTTGCTGTTTTTTGTACATTTTTCTCTTCATTTATGGGTGATTTTAAAGCGGGTACTTTAAACTTAAATGGGGCAAGAGACATGGAAAAAAAGAATAACGCTGTATGAACTTATGAAACTGAAAAATATTGTTATGTTTGTGCAAGAAACTCCAGTGACTTTTCTAATGAGGTGGACTGGAAAAGAGAACGGGGAGGAGGGGTTGTGCTGCGTCACAGTAGCAGCAACAGTGGAGGTGTGGCCAATGCTTTTTTTTAAACAGCTGTAGTTCAGAAGATTTTTTGTTTCTGGCTGGTGATTTCAACTGTACTGAAAATGATGTTTTGGACAGAAAATATTTAGAGCCTCATGCATCAAAGCATGCACTAAAGCAGATGGTTCAAACTCATGACTTAGTAGACGTATGAGGATACACAGCAATGACAGACAGTACACATGGGCTCATACAAGAGATGATGTTATCTCCCGGCCTAGATTGGATCGTTTTTATGTTTTTAAACATCAAGTTCATATTTTCAAAAGTTGTAACATCATGCTTGTTGGTTTTTCTGATCACTCTTTGGTTCTTTGTCATGTTCTGATCAGGAATATTAAACATAAGAGTGCATATTGGCATTACCTCCCTCCTTTATGATATTCATTTTTAAAGATTGTTTTAAGTTTCTATGGAGGAATTTTAAAACAGAAAAATCTCATTTTAGATCATTAAAGCAATGTGTTGCAAGCCAAGCCTGCTCCTTTAAGAAGGTGGCTTTGTGGGTGATGTGTGGGTGTGACATAGTAGTGTAAGCGCCGGTAGTTGGAAGTATGTGTGTGTCTAGCTGCAGCCACAGAGAATAGGTGTACACCGATAGAGGAGAAATAAGTTACCAATGTTAGTGAAGCAAGAGTCAAATACATCACAGAGAGGTCTGGCTAAGCTAAGTGAGCTAGCATCATACCAGTGGCCGCCCAACTCTGGTTTGGGGCCTGAGACTGGAGAGGTAACAAATGGTGGGACTGTGGTAAAGTAAAAATTAAACAGTTTTGTCAACAATACACTTTCAATGTCACAATGGACATTACTAGATCCATCAAAGTTCTAGAGATTGACGTAGTGGACCTGCAAACTTTAATAGAGTCCACAGGATACAGAGGGTATTTTGAGACCCTCGAAGCCAAAAAAATAGCTCTTGCAAACCTACTAGGCACCAAAGCTTAGGGAGCTTTAGTCAGATCCTATTTTCAGAATGTATCTGAAACGGATGCTCCTTTGAAGTTCTTCATTGGACTTGAGCAAAAAAAATGGCCAGAACAGATTAATTCATGCCCTGCGTTCTGATACAGGACAGGAACTGACAAGAACCCAGTGAAATAAGGAAGAGAGCGGTGGAGTTCTACTTTAAGCTGTTTCAAAGTGAATACAATGAACAGGAGGAAATTTTTAATTCCTTCTGTTGTGATCTGCCTCAAGTACCTCAAGTGAAACCAACATGGAACTGGATAAATCTCTGGTTGTACAAGAACTCTGCGCAGCCCTGCAAAGCATGGCGGCGGAGGGGAAAAGCCCCTGGGACTGATGGTCTTCCGGTGGAGTTATACAAGGCTTTCTGGGATGACTTGGGGGAGGACCTGTTGGCAGTCTTAAATGAAAGTCTGCTGGAGATGTGCTTACCCTTGAGCTGTTGAAGAAAATTAATAAAAAAGGAGACCTTCAGGATTTGAAAAGCTGGCGTCTTGTGTCATTGCTTTGTACTGATTATAAAATCTTATCCAAAGCTCTGGCTAATCGACTTAAACGTGATTGATGAGGTTATCCATCAAGTACAAATGTACTGTGTGCCTGGTAGGTTCATATCTGACAATGTGGCATTAATTCAGGACATGTTGGACATCTCTGGTTCATTGGACTTAGAGTTTGGTTTAATTTCTCTAGACCAAGAAAAAAGGCTTTTGATTGGGTCGAACACTCATAAAACTCTGGAGTGTTTTGGTCTCAGCCCAGGTCTTATTGCCATGATCAGAGTTGTTGTACCAAGATATTGAAAGTGTATTGAATGTCAATGGAGGATTGAGCGCACCTTTTAAAGTAAAAGGAGGGATACGGCACACTGTAAAAAAAAAGTCATTTCACATAAATTTACTGTATTATTTTACAGTTTTTTTTTTTGTTTTTTTCTACATTAAGTGTAAATGCCATAAAAACACAGAAAATTATTTTTATTAAAAATATTCACCATAAAATAAAGGCTGTAATCTGTAAATTAATATAATGGAATATTACAGTTTTTTTAACAGGATTTTTCAATTACTTAAAGGTCCAGTGTGTAGTATTTAGTAACATCTAAAAGAACAGACTTGGTAAAAATTGAATAGATTATTTATAAGTATATCTTAATTAGTGTCTAATCAGCTGAAAATAATAATTGTTGTGTTTTCGTTACCTTAGAAATAAGCCCTTTATATCTACATGGGAGCAGGTCCCCCTCCACAGTGGCCGCCATGTTGCATCGCCATGTTTCTACAGTAGCGCAGAACGGACAAACCTAACACTGTCTCCAGTTAGGGCCTTACGCGTTTTAGATTCAGTGGGCGACTACTGGAAATGCACCAGTTTTAAAACGAAGAAGAAGAACGGACCAAACATTTTGTATTGTGAGAAGTTTTTGAAACCAAAATCTGATAAATGGAGGATCATACTATTTAGAAAATCACAGGAGCATGAATTGTCATTGTCAAAGAAACGAAAACATGAAGAAGCTAAACGAAATCTGGACAAGCAACGGCATAAAACGAGGATAAACTCAGATGGAAATCCCTGATGAGAGAAATGTTTGCAGACTCACGCCAAAGTTTCCTGTTTACTGCTGGACAGGCAAGAGTGTAATGTATATTTATTTTGCCCCGCTGGTAATGGTTCAAAACCTACATGATGTACAGTGTTTATTAGCAGTACATTAGTTTCCCTGAAAAGAAACGCCGCCATGTAACGTTAAATATTAGCACACTTTAGCTTCAGTTTATGCCTCTCACGGAGCTGGTGGTCTGATAAGAGACAACAGGGAGGCGACGTCGTGCTAACAACCCAACAATTTATTAATTTTCTGTGGCAGCAAGACAACACATTGACTGATAACTAAGATATTTAACGCTGGTGATGTGCTAAAGACAGTGAGTCAGAGTAATGACTTATTGTGAAAGATAAACTGAGGAGAAGTCTGCTCATCACCGAGTTAATACATCCTGTGAATTTATATTTATATTTTTCACAGTGCTCCATGATTTCATTGCTCCTAATTTTCATTTAGGAGCACATGTACACATTGGGGGGCAAAGTTAGCTTATAGTCCAACACAAGTAACGTTTTCCCCATTTCAATGTTGAAAAACATGTAATTGCTACCAGAGTTTTAATTTTACATTTATCAGTCAGAAGTAGAATTTTTCTGTTATTTAGTTTGGTGTGTTTATCCAGGCCAGCCAAGGCTCCCAGCATCTTAGGACGTAACATAATGTATTACAAGGGTTTGTGATGATGTCATGTAGCACTTATTTTCTTGATGTTGCTGTTGTTTCTCCAGCTATGAGAGAGGTCCTGTAGCATCGATGCATGGTATTGCCTTTATCTTCATCCTAAAGTGACTGTGTAATAGGTCAGGGGTATTTCATCATGTGCCATTGATGGCTGGGAGTACGTTGGTTTTCATTACAACCAAAGACAACAAAAGTTGATTTCACTGAATAGCTACTTGTCTCTGACTGAAAGTGTGTTAATCAATTAAATAATCTGATATAGTCTGTTGTTTGGATGAAAATCTGCATGGAGTAAGGTTGAACAGTTTCTGGTGAGTATATTAGATAGATAGATAGATAGATAGATAGATGATTTATAATAGTAAGTTCATTCATTTGTGCTGTTTTATTTTTCTCAGGCACTATGGGTTGGCATTATTCACCATGTCTGTGACATTCACACCCGCCATATCAGAAGTATTGCAGACCAAGTCGAGAGAGGTCTAGGTAAGTGATACACATTTGTTTGCCTACGTAGCATTTTAACTTACCCTGTAAGTCCTACTCTTGGTTAAATAGCACTATTTTCACATGTACAACTGTATAAAATGTATGAAATAGTAAATTAACTCTATGTGTAATGGTACTGTCTTCCACAGAAGCAGTTTTCCACGCAGCTGCTTCTCTACACACAGCTCCTGGAGCAGATGAGGAACAGCAGTGCCAGTGAATCATGGGAGTTGTTCCTGCCCTGAGGGCATCTTCATCTCACTGCTTTTAGTGTTCAAACAGACTAATGATTTGATAGATTATTCTGTCTTTATCAGAATCAACTCTGAAGAACACAGAATAAGCTGTCAAAATGTTTGTTTGAACAGTAAAAGCTGCATGTTTATGTTATCCTTTTATTGTCCAGATTGAAAAGGATGTCCAAAAATGTTTCTGTTAAATAAAATATATTTTTATTACAAATGTCATTACTCTTAGTGTTGTTTTTTATATTTTTATTTTGTGGTACCAACTAGTGAATTACAGTTAACATAACCTGGAGTGGCAATGAAAATTAATCCATAACATGTACTATAGTGCCCTGTTCTGAGGATCAGTGGTATTCCAACTTCACTACTGTTTTATGTTGCTTTATAAATATAAATAATGACAATATAAATGAATGATGGAAGTGGTAATGACAATATACTGACTGCAGAGAAATACTGTCATTGTATAAGTATATATTAATATGTTTATCATTGCAATTATCACAGCACATCTGATGAATTTTATTTGGTAAACTTGCACATTTAAGTTGAACAAATGTGAATATATAAACAACAAAAGTTTAATAATTATCCAGAAAATATAGAAAATGTATAGAACTATAAAATAAATAAAATATCAGAAATGTAACAAATAAATATGAGATGATTTGATGATGAACAGGCAGGTGTGCGAGTACCTGAGATACTGTGTGGACATTCCAGAGGACCTGGAGGGAAACTCAGAGGCCAGGTGTGAAACCAGTGTGATGTCTTTGGAGGACCAGGGAACTTGTCCCTGATCCTCCAAACACAACAACTGAGGATGACAAGTCGGTTTCCCTGGCCTAAAGAGCCATGCTGTCAATAGATGAAATGTCTATAGGCAGCATAACGGTACTCCCGGTTGTCATCCCCAGGCTTCCTGGTTTGGCCAAATACCATAATGTCCTCCCAGTACCGCCTGTGAATGCATAAAGAGCATTTACTGGGAGAAGTGCGGTATTATTATTACACAATCTGCAGGGTACTGGCCACAGCATTTCCTCTCCCGGTCCGTAGGCATGTCTGTACAGTACACCATGGTACCCCTGGCACTCCAGCAAACGGTGGGATACCATGCCTGCACTGATGCATCATCAAGGCATCAAAAATTAACCCTGTCTGCCTCTGAAGCGGGTCACTGGTGAGCTGCCTGTGCTCCTCCAAGGTCATCTCTTCAAGAAGTTTCTGAAAAAATAAAACACGGGAAAAACACAGATAAGGCTTTATAGGTTGTAAGTTTCATGATATGTTGGAAATATGGTAATGGTAGTGCAGAATATGGATTGTAGGCTGTCCAGTGTTCCCAAACATGTCTACAACAATAACATGATTTTTAAAAAAAGTCAAAATATTGCTGCTCGATACTGTTCCTATATAGTATTTATATAATCACTCAGTAGTGTTGCTGTTGTTTTCAGTAGCTTCTTTTATACAGAGAACCCGCATTATAGCCGTGAAGAGGATCCAAGGGGAGGACATTTCTCTTCGTTTGATAACGTTAAAAGTAAAGTTAGACTTTTCTGTTGGCTTTGCGACTCATTTTAAAAAGACAAGAGAAAGAGAGAGAGAGCAGCTGTGGTCGAGTGAGCTAGAGGGTGAATGAAGAGTGGGAGCGCTAGTAACGTTGGTGGGGAAGCTGGTGAACCAGATCGATAAACATTATTTTCAGATTGTTTCACAGCGGTTAGCTTCTAAAGCACAAACACACCCACACACTTCACTTTAACCCTGCAGCTGTGTGCTGCACCGCCTGATTTGGTCTGAATACGGGCTAAACAGAACAGCAAGGCAGATTACAAGTGCAGTATTCCCGCCTTGAACGGGCTGTGT
This sequence comes from Thunnus albacares, assembly GCF_914725855.1. Taxonomy (NCBI): domain Eukaryota; kingdom Metazoa; phylum Chordata; class Actinopteri; order Scombriformes; family Scombridae; genus Thunnus; species Thunnus albacares. The sequence goes on from NC_058111.1 coordinate 3,688,629, forward strand.
AAAAGGGGCTACTGACTCATGTTACACTGATAACACATCAAACTATACAGACTACAGTAATGTAAAGCACAGAGCTGCTATGTAAATACCACTTTGTGTTGTATTGGCATTTTTAATATCGTGCAGAACGGGTAGGAATATGATAATAATTGTATAAATAATGTCACAAACCTCAGTTGCTTCGGTCCCTTTGGGGGGTTTCCAGCCTCTTCCCCTGCTTATATGTATAGCGTTATCCCGCCAACGCTATCTCGCTATCAATAATGCCTAACGTTAGAATAAAATAATGTAAGTTTTGTTTAGCATGACGTTGCTAATGTTAGCTTGTATTACCAAAACAATAAAACACTCATAATTGCTATCTTACTTGTGAGCTATAACCTATAGTGTTATAGATTAAATAATTAAATACATCTTCACCTCATCGCTTGACTTGTTAGAAATGCTCGAAGTTGTCGTGGACGATGACATCTTCAGCAAATAGCTTCTTGTCCTTGAAGGCCACCGTAACTTCCGGAATCTCTCCAAAGTCTTAGGGAGGGGAGGGGTGTGCGGCGGAGTGCTTCAGTCTAGAACCTCACCGTTAGAGGCTGCTAAATACCACACATATTACACACTGGACCTTTAATGCTAAAAAGACTGTAAATGTGTCAGATATCCACTTGATATGACTAACTCAGACTGCTGAAGCCTCATATAATCTTCACATCAACTTTTAAATGACTGTGTGGACACACTGTGGATTTTGGCCTCCATCACTTACATCGAAAGCACATTTGAAGGATCTTTTGATATCCAGTATGAACAGGAGTGTTTGTGAACCTATCCTTTAACTCATAGCTTAGATGTTTTGTTAAGATGTTTAACACTGATCTATTGGAGACATTTGGTTCAAAGTAAAGCATTGAAGAAACCGTCTTTTATTATAAATGTTGTCATCAGTGAGACGTCGACCCTTCAGTCTACTAACTGCTCTCTGTTCCTCCTCAGTTATTTCTGTGTTAAAGGTGCATTTCTGTGTCTCACCAATAGATGGCAGGTCAAACAACTTGAGGCAAGGCTCATATATTCAACATGAAGGCAATTTAAAGTAGAACTGGGTGATATCACCTCAAATCAATATCATAATTAATTGTCACATGTACCTCGTATGTAACAATGAATCAAATGATATCTTATTGTGCAGAATATTGTCCATCCTCTCAGTGGAGTTCTTATTAGTTATTTGTGCTGAAAAATAAACAGAAACCCTGGATTATGATTGAGTCATATTTCTTTACCATATTCAGTAGTTCAGTACACTTCTTCACTTTCAGGTGTTTGTTTGATAAAACAGGAACTTCAAAGTAAAATATGGCTCCATTTAACATATCTTGTGAATGTCAGAATGTTGAAACATTGAGGATTTTGGGGATCTTGAAGAGGATCAATATCGTAGTTAAAAATGTAAATAAATTGAACTTTCTGAACTTGTTTCACTCTCACACACTGTCTTATCTCTCCCCACACTGATTATATCTATGTCTCTCTCACGCTAATACTCTTCATTATCTCTGTTGTCTCAGTGGTTTGGTCACGTACATTTCCTCTCACATTTCCCTCGCAGCTGTCCATCAAACCTGCAGGCACCAGCTTCACTGTGTCTGTCTCTAAAGTCCTCTGTTTTCATGCTTTTAGTTGATTTGGTCCAGATTCTCACACACATCAAAGAAGTTTGACCATATATTTACTCGGTTTTAATTCAGTTTATTTTCTACTAGTTAACACAAACTCTGTGTGCAACATACACTAAAACCTTAGATAAACTCTTTGGAGTTGAGGCCCATGTATACATCACATTCATTATAAAACACTTGTCAGCCAATCAGATTAGAGAATTCTCCATATTCTATATTGTACATATTTGAGGTATTTGTACTTTCTTTTACTTGACTGTTACTACTTTATGCTACTTTACGTCATTGAAATTTTGTACTTTTAACCCCACTTGGTTACTTTTCAGATTAGGATTTTATATAAAAAAGCATATATTATTATATAATATGATTCAGTAGTATTACTATTAAACTACACAGTAATATATAAAGTACCTAAAACTGGCTCGACATTGACAAATTACATTACAAAGCTCTTACATGAACTCTTTAGTCATAAAAACAGAATAATATATTTTGATAATATATCTCTCTAAATGAGCCCTCCTGCATGATGAGTACTTTTACTTTTGATACTTAAAGTACATTTTGCTTACTTCTGTACTTTTACTTGAGCACCATTTTTAATTAAGGACTTTTGGTAATGTTTAATTATACAGGTCCTTTCATTTTACATAAATGTCCTGGAGTAATTTGCAGGTATATAACGGTGGATTTTTAGGACATTTTACAAAGAGGGTGGGACAGTTTGGTACAAATTAAATTGAATTGTTTTGGGTTTTTTTAAGAAACAAACTAATATGCTAATATATTATTTTGACACACAAAACTAGTAAGTTTGTTAAAGAATAGTTAAGAATCTAATTTATTAAGATTTTTTGCAAATGAAGAATTACATATACACCTAAATATATTGAGTGGGTACTTACCAACTAAACCAAATAATCACTTTTTTCAATTTTTAAGATAATTTGTACCAAATTACACCACTAGGACAAAAATGTCCTAAAAATTAACTGTTAAAACCTGCAAATTGCCAGGATATTAGTATAAAATTAAGAGACCTGTCAAATCAAGCATCACTCGACTTTTACTTGTAATAGTTTTAGGCGGTGGTATTTTTATTTTGACTTCAGTAAAGGATTTTAAAACTTTCTCCACTACTGTCTGTTTGTGGACTAATTAGTGAAACTGTTGAACTGAATTTAAACAAACACAGATTACTCGATACAGAGCCGAATGGTTCAAAGTTTCCCATGATGGTGAGATAAAGGAGAGCTGATGGGAGGCGACACTGAGCTCATGAAGTGACAAGTATCAAGTGTTTGCATCACACTCACATGCAGATCTCAGAGCAGGATGGCTGCAGTCGCAGAGCTCTCCTTCTTGCTGTTTGCTCTCATCAACAACATTCATGCAAGAGGACTTATCACCATACGAGAGCAGAAGGCCTCTTACACCTTTGAACCACCCAAGGAAGCCAACTTCTGCCTCATCTCCACATTTGTCGGCGAGGGGAAGCGAGTTCTGCTGAACACCTCTGACCTCTGGTCCCAAAACTCCACAGCACCTGAACACCTGAAGGAAGGACTTCCAGTTGTCAGCAAGGTGAATAATTCTTCTTACAAGATCCACAACCTGACTCACTCACACTCAGGCCTGTACCAAGAGCAGTGTTGGACGGAGGGTGAGGTGACATATGAGAAAAACATCAGCATTGTTGTTTGCGGTACAATAGTTGAGAAAACAACTATTAAAGTAAAGTTGGGTGAAGGATTAGAACTACCATGTAAGGAAGAAGCCAATAATCTGACGGTCCAGTGGCTCCAGCGTGAGTCTGGATATAAAAAATACATATGGACAAGAGTTTTTGGGGGCAGCACGACGTCGCTGATGGACAATGAAAAAAGAACATCTGAAGAGATGAAAAATACATCAGCTCTTGTTGTATCTGACTACAAATTCACAACCTCTTCAGAGTACATCTGTCTGCTAAGGAAGAGAGAGCAGTTTGTTAGCAACTATTCTGTAAAAACTGAAATACGAACAGAGATACACTTCCACTCAGTGGGAGAAAGGGCCGTGTTGGACTGCACTGATCTCAGTGATGACCAGCCACCACTGTGGAAGAAGGACAATACAAAGGATTTTATCTCCTCCTGGGACAACTTCACAGAATTGGGAAAAAACGACACACTGGTGTTTCCATCACTTACATTTAATGACTCAGGTTTTTACAACTGTGAACACTCTTTAAAAATGGAAATACATTTACTTGCGGTGTGCCCCAAAATGGGTCCACCTGCTGTAGCGTTCTTCTCAGAGGGAGAAGACGTCACTCTCAGATGCAATCAGACAGGGGATTTCAAGATAATTTGGTTTATGAAGTCGAACCAAACAGAAGGCAGAACTGTTAACATAAATCTACAAAAACAAGATGAGGGAAGCAGAATAAAAATATCTCGTCCTAGTGTGCGTCTGGTTCTCTCTAATGTCTCACTGGAAGACACTGGGGAGTACTGGTGTGCGGCTGTGGACCAAAATTATCAGTGTGTGTCAATATCCAAGATCCTTCTAGTGCACAGAGAGCCGTGTGGGATTTGCTTCATCGTCTATGCAGTGAGGTCTTCACTGCTCAGCGGTCTGCTGCTGACGCTCTGTGTCGTTGTCGTCGCTGCAACCAGGGCGACCAGGAGAGGAGAGCAGATTACAGCTGTTTGAGAGGTCATATGTGTGAGTATATGTTCATATTTACTCATCATCAGGTTTTTGAATATGTACTCATTTCTCATTGTCTTTAATACAGTGTGTTAAATTCTTGATATTGCAATAATCAATGTTATCTGTTCATATTTGAACATAAGAGACAGAGAGAGAGGTTAAGATGTTCATTATTACAAAAAAAAAATACTCAGTGTATGTGATAATTTTTTATTTGCTTTTGTGAGGTGAAATATCAAATATCAACATCCTGATTTCATTGTATTCTGTGTAATGACAATAACGGTTTCTATAGATATCAATGTGAAATGTACAAGATGTGACATACAAAGACAGGTAGAGAAAGAGATACTGTGGAGGAGACCTGTACATTATGTTTTTATTTTGTTTTTTGTTTTTTAACATTTCAACAAATTGCTTTCACTTAAATTTTTCTTACTCTTTTACAATTTTCTTATTGTGTTTTTATTGTATTGAGGAGGACCAGGAGAGGAGAGCAGCTTTCAGCTGTTTGAGAGTTCATGTGTGTATATGCTCATATTTACTCATCATCACATTTAAAAAAATAAAAAAATAAAAAAATTAAATGTTATTTTACAAGGTGAAATACCAAATATCAATATCCTGATTTCATTGTATTGTGTATAATGACAATAACGGTTTCTATAGATATCAATGTGAAATGTACAAGATGTGACATACAAAGACAGGTAGAGAAAGAGATACTGTGGAGGAGACCTGTACATTATGTTTTTATTTTTTTAACATTTCAACAATCAACCTTTTAACATTGCTTTCACTCAAGTTTTTTAATAACCCTTTTACTATCTTTTATCATGTTTTTACTGTATTGATGTTTTATTTTTAACCTAATTATTTCATGTTTAAAAAGAAAATATGTTAAGCTGAAGCAGACTGATGTTTATTTTTATATCCAGTTTTTATGGTTCTGATTGTGATTTCTGGTTTTTATTATCATAAACAAAATATCTCTTGTATAATGTGTCTTAAACTGTATTTATCCATGCCTTTACTGCTTTGCTTTTTTCAAATAAACATGAACTTGATTCACAAATTTTACTGCTTTAATTGTGACTTTTTTAAAATTCCAGTATCATTTGTGTATTATATGATAAATTGCATTTTAAAATAAAGTAAAGGATTGTATTTAAGCACATTTCAGGTACATATTACTGCTACTCCATGCTGTTCTGTATACATCTTGCACATAGATGTAGTTTACTAATTGCATTAAAGGACGGGTTCACAGTTTTTCAAGTCTGTTTTAAAACAACAGTCACCATTAGAAGATCCCTTCATAATGCACTTACAATATAAGTGATGGGAGACAAAATCCACAGTCCTCCTTCTGTGCAAAAATGTATTTAAAAGTTTATCTGAAGCTAATATGAAGCTTCAGCGTCCAAATGAGTCAAATCAAGTAGATATCTTTCAACGTTACAGTCTTTTTAGTGCCAAAGTCCCTCTTTTTGTTACTATACTTCCACCTGCAGCTCAACAGGGAAACACTGTCTGAGGAAACACAAATAGGGAATCTGATGCTAAAAAGTCTGTAAATGTGTCAGATATCCACTTGATATGACTAACTCAGACTGCTGAAGCCTCATATAAGCTTCACATCAACTTTTAAATGCATTTTTTGCAGTAAGTGACTGTGTGGAAACACTGTGGATTGTGGAGATCTTGAAGAGGATCAATATCCTAGTTAAAAATTTAAATAAACTGAACTTTCTGAACTTGTTTTCCTCTCACAAACAGACATATCTCTCCCATCACACGTTATAGCTATGTGTCTCTCACACTCTAACTCGTCATTATCTGTGTGTTTAAAGACACGTTTGCCTCAGTGGACTGGTCACGTACATTTCCTCTCACATTTCCCCCACAGCTGTCCATCAAACCTGCAGGCACCAGCTTCACTGTGTCTGTCTCTAAAGTCCTCTGTTTTCATGCTTTTAGTTGATTTGTTGCAGATTCTCACACACATCAAAGAGGTTTGATCATATATTTGTTTGGTATTTAATTCAGTTTATTTTCTACTGGTTAACACAAACTCTGTGTGCAACATACACTAAAACCTTGATAAACTCTTTGGAGTTGAGGCCCATGTATACATCCCATTCGTTATAAAACACTTGTCAGCCAATCAGATTAGAGAATTCTCTATATTCTATAATGTACATATTTGAGGTATTTGTACTTTCTTTTACCTGACTGTTTCCATTTGGTTCTACTTTACTTTTAATTTACTTTGTTGAAATTTTGTACTTTTAACTCCACTTGGCTACTTTTCAGATTAGGATTTTATATAAAAAACATACAGTACTTAATAATATGACTCAATAGTATTAATATTAATCTGCCTAGTAATATAAATTTAGCACAAAAAGTAAGGAAATTTGTGTTTGGTGGATTATTTCTTTGTTGTAACAATGCTTCTCGGCAATAAATCTTATACTGTTGGAAAGCCTGTTTAGTTCCCTTTTAAATGGTGCCACATTTGTAAGGAACATGTATTTGTGGGATGAGCAGCAGAGCTAAGTATGTGGGTTGCGCCCATGAAAAAATGCCAAATCTTCTCTGCCAATGCCAAACAGCTTATTTTGCTGTTGCTATTGACTCTTGTTTTGAGCTTCTGGTACCCCCAGGTGCTGCCTTATTGGCACCTGATTGGCAGCACCTGTGAGCATGGGCCCTGCTACAGTGGTCAATAGGTGTCTGCTCCAAGAATCAGCATGCCACGTTTGACTGATCTGGATAGGGCCCCATGCAATAGGGCAACTTCAAGCTGGTGTTCTGCAAAACCAAGTTGCGGCATTATTTGGAGTGAGCCTTAGTGCCATCTCCATAGTGAAGGCCAAGTTCCATATAACGGGGGATGTCAGAGACAGGCCGTGAAGTGGGCGTCCCAAGAGGACGACACCCCAAGAAGACCGTTTCCTCACCCTGTCAGCACTCAGGTACCGTAGGCTGTCTTCTACAGATTTGCAGTCAAGGCTTGCAGGACGATATGGATGACGGCTCTCTGCCCAGACAATCCAGAACAGACTGCACGCAGCCAATCTCCAGTCTCATAGGGCTTCCCGGAGGCCTGCCATGACTGCCCTTCACCGTTAGGCCCGTTTGTGCTGGTTCACATGCACTGGAACCTGAACATGTGGAGGAACGTTACGTTCAACAATGAGTCCAGATTCTGCCTACAGCAGTTGGATCGTAGGGTCAAAGTGTGGAGAGGACGCAGGGAACGCTATGCTGATTGCTGCACCGATAGAGTAACATCTTTTGGTGGAGACAGTGTGATGGTGTGGGGCGGCATCTCCTTCACTGGAAAAAAGAGGCTTGTCATCATTGGAGGCAATCTCAATGCAGATATCGAGATGAGATTCTGCAACCAGTGGCAATCCCATATCTCCACAGTCTGGGACCGAACTCTATCCTCCAAGATGATAACGCTCGCCCTCACAGAGTGAGGTTTATCAGAGACTACCTCCAGAATTCGGGAATGGAGAGGATGGAATGGCCTGCCAGCAGTTCTGACCTCAACCCCATTGAACACTTGTGGGATCAGCTTGGGTATGCTGTTCGTGCCAGAGTGACCAACACAACCACGTTGGCTGACTTACGACAAATGCTGGTTGAAGAATGGGACGCCATCCCACAGCAGAGCTCCCATACACAGACATATCTCTCCCATCACATGTTATATCTATGGGTACATCTCAAGTCTCTTATTTTATGTCTACTCGCTCCTCCAACACGAGAGCAGCCTTCACGGAAGTCTTTTACCGGTGGACATGCCCCCTTTTTGGATATCAGTTATTGATTGGATGCTGCAGCTGATCTGACTGATCTGATACATCACTGCAGTTTCATACCGCAGTGGAGACAGATTACAGATTAAATTTAAGTGTTTCACTCCCAAGTTTTGTGTTTTATTTGTTTTCTGATTCATCATCTAGTTAAAATCTGTTAATTGTCGGTCTGATCAACAAAAAAACCATAAACAACTTTCTTCATTTATTAGAAAGATTTTTCTTTTCATGATCTGTTGTTTCCTCCATTAAACTGTTTCTTACTGACAGACAGACTCTTCCTGACTTAAATTTTATCCATAACAACAGTTAAACACATTTATATTATATATCATTTATCGTCATTTCCATTCAGTCACATGTGAAGCTGAAAATTCCTGAGTGTCGGGTTTGATATGAGTTACATCATTTCCATCTGCCCTGAAACATTTAGCCAAATACATATTTTCCAGTGTTCAGAAGACACCCTGATCATATTGTGCATTGTTAAATATGGAATTCACTATCAGGATTATCAAAAAATACAGTTTCAAATAATCAATAAATAATATAAACACATTCTGCGAGTAGAAATGGTTCCTGTGTGTCTGAGCAGGACACAGTATAAATGCAGAATGCAGTTTGTTATTTAGGTGTTTGTTAAACAAGTAACAGGCTGCAGAGGGGAAACATCTGCTGCAGTGATAACTGTGCACCTTTATTAGTATTAGCACAGTGCACATGTGTGCAGACACAAACTCCATCAGAAGTTTCTACAGCCGTTACAGCCGACTGACAGCTGACGCCATCATCAGAAACGGACGTCGCTTCACGTGACGCTTCAGAGGAGAGGACGTCTCATGTCTCTTAAGACAAATTTCCTCGTTTCCTCTCTCCTCACATGGTTTCCTTGCGTCTCTGCTTGCATCCACGGTGGGAGGGACTAAGACGCAAGGAAAAGAGGCAAGTGAGGGAAACATGGATGCAATCTTAGAGACTTGGGATGCACCCTATGTCTCTCTCACACTAAAACTCTTCATTATCTCATTATCTGTGTGTTTGAAGACACGTTCGCCTCAGTGGACTGGTCACGTACATTTCCTCTCACATTTCCCCCACAGCTGTCCATCAAACCTGCAGGCACCAGCTTCACTGTGTCTGTCTCTAAAGTCCTCTGTTTTCATGCTTTTAGTTGATTTGGTCCAGATTCTCAGACACATCAAAGAAGTTTGACCATATATTTACTCGGTTATAATTCAGTTTATTTTCTACTAGTTAACACAAACTCTGTGTGCAACATACACTAAAACCTTAGATAAACTCTTTGGAATTGAGGCCCATGTATACATCACATTCATTATAAAACACTTGCCAGCTGTTAAAATCTGCAAATTGCCAGGATATTAGTTTTAGACGTTGGTATCTTTATTTTGACTTCAGTAAAGGATCTTAATACTTTCTCCACTACTGACTGTTTGTGGACTAATTAGTGAAACTGTTGAACTGAATTTAAACAAACACAGATTACTCGATACGGAGCCTAATGGTTCAAAGTCTCCCATGATGGTGAGATAAAGGAGAGCTGATGGGAGGCGACATCGAGCTCATGAAGTGACAAGTATCAAGTATTTGCATCACACTCACATGCAGATCTCAGAGCAGGATGGCTGCAGTCGCAGAGCTCTCCTTCTTGCTGTTTGCTCTCATCAACAACATTCATGCAAGAGAACTTATCACCATACGAGAGCAGAAGGCCTCTTACGCCTTTGAACCACCCAAGGAAGCCAACTTCTGCCTCATCTCCACATTTGTCAGCGAGGGGAAGCGAGTTCTGCTGAACACCTCTGACCTCTGGTCCCAAAACTCCACAGCACCTGAACACTTGAAGGAAAGACTTCCAGTTGTCAGCAAGGAGAATAATTCTTCTTACAAGATCCACAACCTGACTCACTCACACTCAGGCCTGTACCAACAGCAGTGTTGGATGGAGGGTGAGGTGACATATGAGAAAAACATCAGCATTGTTGTTTGCGGTAAAAGATATAAGCTAGAAATTATTCCAGTAAATTTGGGTGAAAGATTTGAACTACCATGTAAGGGAGCAGCCGATAATCTGACGGTCCAGTGGCTCCAGCATGAGTCTGGATATGAGGAAGACATATGGACAAGAGTTTTTGGGAGCAGCACGACGTCGCTGATGGACAATGAAAAAAGAACATTTGAAGTGATGAAAAACACATCAGCTCTTGTTGTATCCAACTACAAATTCACAACCTCTCCAGAGTACACCTGTCTGGTGATGAACAAAAAGCAGTGTGTTAGTAGTCATCCTGTACAAGCTAAATTACAACCAAAGACACACTTCTACTCAGTGGGAGAAAGGGCCGTGTTGGACTGTGCTGATTTCAGTGATGACCAGCCACCACTGTGGAAGAAGTACATTACAAAGGATTTAATCTCCTCCAGGGACAACTTCACAGTATTGGAAAGAAATTACTCACTGGTGTTTTCATCACTTACATTGAATGACTCAGGTATTTACAGCTGTGAAAACTCTTTCAAAATGGAAATGTATTTTTTGAACATGTGCCCCAAAATGGGTCCACCTGCTGTAGTGTTCTTCTCAGAGGGAGAAGATGTCACTCTCAGATGCAGTCAGACAGGGGATTACACGATCTTTTGGTTTATGAAGTGGAACCAAACAGAAGGCAGAACCGTTAATGTAAATCCACAAGAAATAGATGAGGGAAGCAGAATAAAAATATCTCGTCCTGGTGTGCGTCTGGATCTCTCTAATGTCTCACTGGAAGACACTGGGGAGTACTGGTGTGCGGCTGTGGACCAAAATGCTCAGTGTGTGTCAATATCCAAGATCCTTCTAGTGCACAGAGAGCCGTGTGGGATTTGCTTCATCGTCTATGCAGTGAGGTCTTCACTGCTCAGCAGTCTGCTGCTGACGCTCTGTGTCGTTGTCGTCGCTGCAACCAGGACGACCAGGAGAGGAGAGCAGATTACAGCTGTTTGAGAGGTCATATGTGTGAGTATATGTTCATATTTACTCATCATCAGGTTTAAAAAAAAAAAAGAAAAAAAATATATGTACTCATTTCTCATTGTCTTTAATACAGTGTGTTAAATTCTTGATATTGTAATAATCAATGTTATCTGTTCATATTTGAACATAAGAGACAGAGAGAGAGGTTGAGATGTTCATTATTACAAAACAAAAAAATATGACTCAGTGTATGTGATAATTTATGATTTATTTTTTCATTTGCATTTTCAAGGTGAAATATCAAATATCAATATCCTGATTTCATTGTATTGTGTATAATGACAATAACGGTTTCTATAGATATCAATGTGAAATGTACAAGATGTGACATACAAAGACAGATAGAGAAAGAGATACTGTGGAGGAGACCTGTACATTATGTTTTTATTTTTAACATTTCAATAATCAACCTTTTAACATTGCTTTCACTCAAGTTTGTTAATAATCCTTTTACTATCTTTTATCATGTTTTTACTGTATTGATGTTTTATTTTTAACCTAATTATTTCATGTTTAAAAAGAACATATGTTAAGCTGAAGCAGACTGATGTTTATTTTTATATCCAGTTTTTATGGTTCTGATTGTGATTTCTGGTTTTTATTATCATAAACAAAATATCTCTTGTATAATGTGTCTTAAACTGTATTTATCCATGCCTTTACTGCTTTGCTTTTTGCAAATAAAAATGAACTTGATTCACAAATTTTACTGCTTTAATTGTGACTTTTTTTTAAATTCCAGTATCATTTGTATAATATATGATAAATTGCATTTTAAAATAAGTAAAGGATTGTATTTAAGCACATTTCAGGTACATATTACTGCTACTCCATGCTGTTCTGTATACATCTTGCACATAGATGTAGTTTACTAATTGCATTAAAGGACGGGTTCACAGTTTTTCAAGTCTGTTTTAAAACAACAGTCACCATCAGAAGATCCCTTCATAATGCACTTACAATATAAGTGATGGGAGACAAAATCCACAGTCCTCCTTCTGTGCAAAAATGTATTTAAAAGTTAATCTGAAGCTAATATGAAGCTTCAGCGTCCAAATGAGTCAAATCAAGTAGATATCTTTCAACGTTACAGTCTTTTTAGTGCCAAAGTCCCTCTTTTTGTTACTATACTTCCACCGCAGCTCAACAGGGAAACACTGTCTGAGGAAACACAAAGAGGGAATTTGATGCTAAAAGACTGTAAATGTGTCAGATATCCACTTGATATGACTAACTCAGACTGCTGAAGCTGAATATAAGCTTCACATCAACTTTTAAATGTCTGTGGATTTTGGCCTCCATCACTTACATTGAAAGCACATTTGAAGGATCTTTTAATATCCAGTATGAACAGGAGTGTTTGTGAACCTATCCTTTAACTCATAGCTTAGATGTTTTGTTAAGATGTTTAACACTGATCTATTGGAGACATTTGGTTCAAAGTAAAGCATTGAAGAAACCGTCTTTTATTATAAATGTTGTCATCAGTGAGACGTCGACCCTTCAGTCTACTAACTGCTCTCTGTTCCTCCTCAGTTATTTCTGTGTTAAAGGTGCTTTTCTGTGTCTCACCAATAGATGGCAGGTCAAGCAACTTGAGGCAAGGCTCATATATTCAATATGAAGGCAATTTAAAGTAGAGCTGGGTGATATCATCTCAAATCAATATCATGATTAATTGTCACATTTACCTCGTATGTAACGATGAATCAAACAATATCTTATTAAATACAGTAGTATAGTTATTTGTACTGAAAAATAAACAGAAACCCTGGATTATGACTGAATCATATTTCTTTATAATATTCAGTAGTTCAGTACACTTCTACACTTTCAGGCATTTGTTTGATAAAACAGGAACTTCAAAGTAAAATATGGCTCCATTTAACATATCTTGTGAATGTCAGAATGTGGAAACATTGAGGATTTTGGGGATCTTGAAGAGGTTCAATATCGTAGTTAAAAATTTAAATAAATTGAACTTTCTGAACTTGTTTCACTCTCACACACTGTCTTATCTCTCCCCACACTGATTATATCTATGTCTCTCTCACGCTAATACTCTTCATTATCTGTGTTGTCTCAGTGGTTTGGTCACGTACATTTCCTCTCACATTGCCCCCACAGCTGTCCATCAAACCTGCAGGCACCAGCTTCACTGTGTCTGTCTCTAAAGTCCTCTGTTTTCATGCTTTTAGTTGATTTGGTGCAGATTCTCACACACATCAAAGAGGTTTGACCATATATTTACTCGGTTTTAATTCAGTTTATTTTCTACAAGTTAACACAAACTCTGTGTGCAACATACACTAAAACCTTAGATAAACACTTTGGAGTTGAGGCCCATGTATACATCACATTCATTATAAAACACTTGCCAGCTGTTAAAACCTGCAAATTGCCAGGATATTAGTATAAAATTAAGAGACCTGTCAAATCAAGCATCACTCGACTTTTACTTGAAATGGTTTTAGACGTTGGTATCTTTATTTTGACTTCAGTAAAGGATTTTAAAACTTTCTCCACTACTGTCTGTTTGTGGACTAATTAGTGAAACTGTTGAACTGAATTTAAACAGACACAGATTACTTGATACGGCGCCTCATGGTTCAAAGTTTCCCATGATGGTGAGATAAAGGAGAGCTGATGGGAGGCGACATCAAACTCATGAGGTGACAAGTATCAAGTGTTTGCATCACACTCACATGCAGATCTCAGAGCAGGATGGCTGCAGTCGCAGAGCTCTCCTTCTTGCTGTTTGCTCTCATCAACAACATTCATGCAGAAGAACTTATCACCATACGAAAGGAGAAGGACTCTTACACCTTTGAACCGCTCAAGGAAGCCAACTTCTGCCTCATCTCCACATTTGTCGGTGAGGGGAAGCGAGTTCTGCTGAACACCTCTGACCTCTGGTCCCAAAACTCCACAGCACCTGAACACTTGAAGGAAGGACTTCCAGTTGTCAGCAAGGAGAATAATTCTTCTTACAAGATCCACAACCTGACTCACTCACACTCAGGCCTGTACCAAGAGCAGTGTTGGACGGAGGGTGAGGTGACATATGAAAAAAACATCAGCATTGTTGTTTGCGGTACAATAGATGAGATAACAGTTATTCCAGTAAATTTGGGTGAAAGATTTGAACTACCACGTAAGGGAGCAGCCAACGATCTGACGGTCCAGTGGCTCCAGCATGAGTCTGGATATGAGGAAGACATATGGACAAGAGTTTTTGGGGACAACATGACGTTGCTTTTGGACAATGAAAAAATAACATTTGAAGTGATGAAAAACACATCAGCTGTATCTGACTACAAATTCGGAACCTCTCCACTGTACATCGGTCTGGTGATGAACAAAAAGCAGTGTGTTAGTAGTCATCCTGTATACACTATTATACTACCAAAGATACACTTCCACTCAGTGGGAGAAAGGGCCGTGTTGGACTGTGCTGATCTCAGTGATGACCAGCCACCACTGTGGAAGAAGTACATTACAAATGATTTCATCCCCTCCTGGAACAACTCCACAGTATTGGAAAGAAATTACTCACTGGTGTTTTCATCACTTACATTGAATGACTCAGGTTTTTACAGCTGTGAACACTCTTTCAAAAAGGAAATACATTTTCTTGAGGTGTGCCTCAAAATTGGTCCACCTGCTGTAGTGTTCTTCTCAGAGGGAGAAGACGTCACTCTCAGATGCAATCAGACAGGGGATTTTTTGGTAATTTGGTTTATGAAGTGGAACCAAACAGAAGGCAGAACCATTAACATAAATCTACAAGAACTAGTTGAGGGAAGAAGAATAAAAATATCTCACGCTAATGTGAGTCTGGTTCTCCCTAATGTCTCACTGGAAGACACTGGGGAGTACTGGTGTGTAGCTGGGGACCAAAATGATCAGTGTGCATCAATATCCAAGATCCTTTTAGTGCACAGAGAGCCGTGTGGGATTTGCTTCATCGTCTATACAGTGAGGTCTTCACTGCTCAGCGGTCTGCTGCTGACGCTCTGTGTCGTTGTCGTCGCTGTAACCAGGACGACCAGGAGAGGAGAGCAGATTACAGCTGTTTGAGAGGTCATATGTGTGAGTATATGTTCATATTTACTCATCATCAGGTTTTTTAAAAAAAAAAGAAAAAAAATATGTACTCATTTCTCATTGTCTTTAATACAGTGTGTTAAATTCTTGATATTGCAATAATCAATGTTATCTGTTCATATTTGAACATAAGAGACAGAGAGAGAGGTTGAGATGTTCATTATCACAAAAAAAAAATACTCAGTGTATGTGATAATTTATGATTTATTCTTTTATTTGCTTTTGTGAGGTGAAATATCAAATATCAACATCCTGATTTCATTGTATTGTGTATAATGACAATAACGGTTTCTATAGATATCAATGTGAAATGTACAAGATGTGACATACAAAGACAGGTAGAGAAAGAGATACTGTGGAGGAGACCTGTACATTATGTTTTTATTTTTAACATTTCAATAATCAACCTTTTAACATTGCTTTCACTCAAGTTTATTAATAATCCTTTTACTATCTTTTATCATGTTTTTACTGTATTGATGTTTTATTTTTAACCTAATTATTTCATGTTTAAAAAAAAAACATTTGTTAAGCTGAAGCAGACTGATGTTTATTTTTATATCCAGTTTTTATGGTTCTGATTGTGATTTCTGGTTTTTATTATCATAAACAAAATATCTCTTGTATAATGTGTCTTAAACTGTATTTATCCATGCCTTTACTGCTTTGCTTTTTGCAAATAAACATGAACTTGATTCACAAATTTTACTGCTTTAATTGTGACTTTTTTAATTCCAGTATCATTTGTGAAATATATGATAAATTGCATTTTAAAATAAAGTAAAGGATTGTATTTAAGCACATTTCAGGTACATATTACTGCTACTCCATGCTGTTCTGTATACATCTTGCACATAGATGTAGTTTACTAATTGCATTAAAGGACGGGTTCACAGTTTTTCAAGTCTGTTTTAAAACAACAGTCACCATTAGAAGATCCCTTCATAATGCTCTTACAATATAAGTGATGGGAGACAAAATCCACAGTCCTCCTTCTGTGCAAAAATGTATTTAAAAGTTTATCTGAAGCTAATATGAAGCTTCAGCGTCCAAATGAGTCAAATCAAGTAGATATCTTTCAACGTTACAGTCTTTTTAGTGCCAAAGTCCCTCTTTTTGTTACTATACTTCCACCGCAGCTCAACAGGGAAACACTGTCCGAGGAAACACAAAGAGGGAATTTAAAGTAGGGCTGGGTGATATCACCTCAAATCAATATCATGATTAATTGTCACATTTACCTCGTATGTAATGATGAATCAAACGATATCTTATTAAATACAGTAGTATAGTTATTTGTAGTGAAAAATAAACAGAAACTCTGGATTATGACTGAATCATATTTCTTTATAATATTCAGTAGTTCAGTACACTTCTTCACTTTCAGGTGTTTGTTTGATAAAACAGGAACTTCAAAGTAAAATATGGCTCCATTTAACATATCTTGTGAATGTTAGAATGTGGAAACATTGAGGATTTTGGGGATCTTGAAGAGGATCAATATCGTAGTTAAAAATTTAAATAAACTGAACTTTCTGAACTTGTTTCACTCTCACACACTGTCTTATCTCTCCCCACACTGATTATATCTATGTCTCTCTCACGCTAATACTCTTCATTATCTGTGTGTTCACCTCAGTGGTTTGGTCACTTTCTCTCACATTGCCCCCACAGCTGTCCATCAAACCTGCAGGCACCAGCTTCACTGTGTCTGTCTCTAAAGTCCTCTGTTTTCATGCTTTTAGTTGATTTGGTCCAGTTTCTCACACACATCAAAGAAGTTTGACCATATATTTACTCGGTTTTAATTCAGTTTATTTTCTACTAGTTAACACAAACTCTGTGTGCAACATACACTAAAACCTTAGATAAACTCTTTGGAGTTGAGGCCCATGTATACATCACATTCATTATAAAACACTTGTCAGCCAATCAGATTAGAGAATTCTCCATATTCTATATTGTACATATTTGAGGTATTTGTACTTTCTTTTACTTGACTGTTTCTACTTTATGCTACTTTACGTCATTGAAATTTTGTACTTTTAACTCCACTTGGTTACTTTTCAGATTAGGATTTTATATAAAAAAGCATATATTATTATATAATATGATGCAGTAGTATTACTACTAAACTACACAGTAATATATAAAGTACCTAAAACTGGCTCGACATTGACAAATTACATTACAAAGCTCTTACATGAACTCTTTAGTCATAAAAACAGAATAATATATTTTGATAATATAACTCTCTAAATGAGACCTCCTGCATGATGACTACTTTTACTTTTGATACTTAAAGTACATTTTGCTGATAATACTTCTGTACTTTTACTTGAGCACCATTTTTAATTCAGGACTTTTGGTAATGTTTTATTATACAGGTCCTTTCATTTTACATAAATGTCCTGAAGTAATTTGCAGGTATTTAACGGTTGATTTTTAGGACATTTTACAAAGAGGGTGGGACAGTTTGGTACAAATTAAATTAAATTGTTTTTTTTTTTTGTTTTTTTTATAAGCTTCACATCAACTTTTAAATACACGAACAGATACACTGTGGATTTTGGCCTCCATCACTTACATTGAAAGCACATTTGAAGGGGATCTTTTAACAGCCAGTATGAACAGGAGGAATGATTACAGGTTAAAGAACTTTACCTTTTTACCTTACAGGTAAAGATTAAAGAAATAATATTTATCAGCAGAACAGACTTCAATTGATTGAACCTTATTGAAAAGATTAAGAGTGATTTTAATGAGTAAAACATTTAGAAAGCAACTATAATAGAATATTATAGAGGTTTTTTTTTTTTTTTTGAGATTTCCCTTATTAATGTGGTTCTAATGTAATGAGGTTTGTGGATATGGTCTAGACAAATTACATTCATTTAATAACTAAAATAGAAAGAATTAACACCAGTTCCATGGCTTGGGAAAATAATAATAAAATTATAAAGCCTTAAATGTTTGGCATAATTTGGGCCTTGTAGCCTGCTGGAATCAATCAAGCAAAGTTAACCTGATAAGATTTCAAGTATCAGTTGCATCACAAAGAAACAACGTGCATTACTGTATTTTATACCTGAATGTTTTAATTCCATGATGAAAGCATCCATAGACCAGCCAGTGTGTCACTCAGGTTTCAGCTTGGACCATTTTGAGTTTGTTTGTTTGTTTGTTTGCTGCTTAGCCTACTTATGTACTGACACACAAAGAATCAAATCAATACATAACACTGGTCCAGCATCGGCTGACGCACACGTGCATTGGTCCATCAGGGCATGAGCCCAACAATGGCTGCAGAAAATACTGTATGTGCATCATTATCACCTCCTGGAAACCAACATTAGGGCTCATTTGGGGAAACTAATGTGGGGTCCGCATGGGTTAATCTGTGTTGGGCCCTTGCATATTTTCTGAGGACAACCCACAGTTGCCTGCGGGGCTGCAGAAAAGCCACATGTGTGTAATGAGGGGCACAAAAGAGACAAAGTCGACAAATGAGGCAGAGGGGGGAGAAGTAAAAGCGAGATGGCAGAGGAGCAGCAGTATCGGCAGGAGAGGGAGGAGGAGGAAAACTGGGGAGCTCAGTCACTTCCGCACCATGTGAGCTACCGGGACTGAAGCTTATTTGCTCCTACCGGTTAGACCCCGCATCCTTCGGGAGACAGCACCAGCAGCCCGGCTCAGCCGAGGCTTCCATCCGCCAGAGGCAGCGAGATCCAGCGGGAGAGACAGCGCCCTGAGACCGCGGAGGAGACAGCAGCGCCTCGGTACACCGCGGAGCCTCCCAGCGGCAGAAGGCACACACAGTCCCCGACAGAGAGCGCAGACCTGCCGCGGACATGACTGCAGACGTGGCGGTGTCTCTGTCGGTGCTCGCGGGGATCGTCGCTCTAAGCGATGCGACCCGCAGGTTGTTGGGTAGGGCCCTCGCGGACACCGGGCTCTCTGTGTATGCGGTGGAGCTCGTGTCCACCTTTCAGCTGTGCTGCTGCACGCACGAGCTGAAGCTGCTGTCGGAGGTGGGCGGGATCGAGCTTCGACTCGCGCTCACCTTGACGTACCTGGCATCCGTGGTCCACGGGCTCACCTTCAGCGGGGCCATCGGCAACCCGTCCGGCGCGCTCGAGCATGCATACCACGCGAGGTTGTCGGGCGGATGTGCCCTACGGCGCATCGCGTGCCAGTTCGCTGCTGCAGCCGCTGCGCGAGCTGCGGTGCCGGTGATTTGGGGTATGGGATTGTCGGGACTGCACGTGCGGCACAAGTTGTTCGGTTACCGTTGCATCACCCCCATTCACGCGCCGCTGGCGAAGGCCGCCGTTGTGGAGCTCCTGTGCGCATTTGTGGTTCAAACCGCTATTACGCACACGCGAGCTGTGGAGGAGAAATACCGTGTGCACGCGGTGGCTGCAGTCATCACAACAGTGGTATATGCAGGTATGACATGTTGTTGTTCTTTACTTCACGTGAACAGTATGAATGTTTGTGTTTACATGCCCATCTGCAGACTGATCATGTGAGTTCAGACGTCATGTGAGGCTGAGATTCGTGTCTTGCTCAGTGGCACTTTAGCAGGTCTGTTGTGTGTGCATGTAGCAGAGCTGAGTTTCTTTAAATTCCCATGTGGAAAAAATACAAAACAAAACAAATAATGTGCTTTAGTTTGCTGTGGTCTTTCCTGAGTGTGTGTTTGATCATCTGTGTTTTCTGATTGTGTGTATCTGCAGCAAATTAATGCAAATTACATGTTATACTGATGCCCAAAAGAAAGATGCTGAGAATTAGATTATCTGTCACTCACAATAAATAAACTAAAAACAGCCACATCTGACCACTCAGTCAGAGACCTGACAGATCCCAGTATAGACCAGTCTCCCATACAAGAGCCTGGTGTGCATCATTTACCTCATATATTGTATTAAAGTACTGAATCTTAAAGATATATAAAGAACTAGTAGAAGTGGTGACAGGATTTCCTGAGCTGTACGACCACAGATATCTGCCTCTAACATTTCAATATCTTCAAGCTTATCAAGACTGACTGAGCTCTCTTAACTGTTGTTAAATCAATCATTAGTCTTCGGACAGGAAGTAAAATAACGGGCTGAATGTTGGTGGTCCGACACTGAAAATTTACTTGTGAACTTTAACACTTATTCTACAAAAAGTAATTTATTGTTTTGCAACAAGAAATGATACAAGATGCATACAGACAACAGTCAAACTGCAGGAGTTAAGGAGTTTTTGAATTGTGACAGTTTTGGTCCTTTTAATGTTCACTAATATGTGTGTGTGTGTGTGTGTGTGTGTGTGTGTGTGTGTGTGTGTGTGTGTGTGTGTGTGTGTGTGTCCAGGAGGCAGTGTTACAGGAGCAGTGTTTAACCCAGCCTTGGCCTTCTCCACACAGTTCCCCTGCAGTGGAAACTCCTTCCTGGAGTACAGCCTGGTCTACTGGCTCGGCCCGCTGCTGGGTAAGACCCACTGATGCGTATACTAACACCATGCAGGCTGTGTATTTATATTGATTAAATCAATCAACAACATTTTTTTTTTCATCTTTTTATTGAAGTTTTGACATGAAATGAAACAATCAACATGTATCCATCCAGTCCGAAATACTTCTAGGTCCAAATTAACAGTGTGTAACGTGTTGGTTGTGGCTCGTAGTGATGAACCTACAGAGAATTATCAGCGACTCTGCAGCTCCTCTCGGCTTTACTGAGCTTTATAGTGAGTTTCAGCTCATTGTTTATCTGTCCGGCTGCAACTTTACTGTTTTGGTTAATTCTCAGCGCTCCCATAGCATCGTTTTCAGAGAAAAAGCTGTAAAAAGTCACTGTACACAACCTGCTCAACACTAAATGGTAAACAGACATAGTTAGCTGTAGGGCAAGGCAAGTTTATTTGTATAGCACATTTCAACAACAAGGCAATTCAAAGTGCTTTTAGAGCATAAAAGGCATCAAAACAGAATATAAAAGCAACACAAGTAAAAATACATATAAAAACAATTAAAAAGTGTTAAATTTGGAAATAAAAAGAAGCTAAAAGGGAATAAGACAGATAATACAAGAGAATTGGTTTAATAAAAAAATTTGGTTTAATAAAAGGCAAACAGAAAAGTGATTTAAAAGAACTGAGAGTTGCGGCAGACCTGCAGTTTTCTGGGAGTTTGTTCCAGATATGTGGAGCATAAAAACTAAACACTGCTTCTCCATGTTTAGTTTTTAGTCTGGGGACAGAAAGCAGACCTGATCCCAGACCACCTGAGAGGTCTGGATGTTTCATAACGTAGCAGCAGATCAGAGATGTATTTTGGCTCTAAACCATTCAGTGCTTTATAAACTAACAGCAGTATTTTAAAATCAATTCTTTGACAGACAGGAAGTCGGTGTAAAGATCTGAGAACTGGAATTATATGATCCACTTTCTTGGTCTTAGTGAGAACTCGAGCAGCAGCGTCTGATAAATTCAAGTTTTTCCAAATCCTGCTGAGACATAAGTCCTTTAATTCTTGATATATTCTTCAGGTGATAGTAGGTTGACTCTGTAATTGTCTTAATGTGGCTGTTGAAACTCAGGTCTGGGTCCACGACTACACCAAGATTTCCAGCTTGGTTTGTAGTTTTTAACATTGTCGATTTCAAGTTGAGCGCTGACTTTTAAACTTTTCTTCCTTGGCTCCAAAAACAATTACTGTAGACTAGCTGGTGAACATAGTGGAGCATTTAGCAGCTAAAGAGCCAGATATTTCCCTCAGGAGTTGGTAGAGAACAAAAACAAAACTATTTTTTCTGCGACTCAGATGTTCAAACTACAATGATGTGTGATATTACACAGCCTGCATTACTCGCCATCATGGGCTTAAATTTAACTTGAAAGCTGGGAAATGGTGATCAGCATTTTCCACTATTTTCTGGATTAATCCTAAAACTAATGAACACCTCTATGAGGTAAATGATCATCACATAGTGAAGGTGCAATAAACTTTGCTTTGCTCTGCTGTGCTTTTACAGGCTGTGGTTATAATAAGTATGTTTCATAATATTCCAACACAAATATTAAGGTTTTTGGAAAAAAAACATCGCACAACATTACTGAGTGTGTCAACCTATAGGTCCGTTTATTAATGAAAACCATCAAACATAATGGAGCTGCAATGGGGGAGCAATTGAAATTAACTAATAAAAACTAAACTGATAAAGAACTTTTCTAAATTTAAAGAAATAACAGTATTTGGAGATAAAATTACATTACATCACTGCATATCCACATTAATGCAAGCTAATGGAGGATTAAATAAATGCTTTTGTCTTGTTTTAGTTCTTTGTAAATGATCACTTCTGCAAAAAAAAAAGCTACAATCAGACAATCAGAAGATTTCCCTAACTTTATAAATGAGATTCCTGTTCTGTGTGTCTTGAAAGATATGAAGACAGCGCAGTCCAAGCAGTGTCAGCTGTAGTGTGTGTCACTGTCTGTTTCTGGCAGCCAGTCGGCAGATCATGTGGAAATTGTTGACGCAAATCTGATAAGCTGCTTCTTATGACTGACACACACACACACACACACACACACACACACACACACACACACACACACACACACACTCACTCACTCACGTGCCTACTTTCTCCTCAGCGGCAGCTGGAACAGGCACTTGTTTCCCTCACCTTCAGAAGTGACAAGATTTGTTTTTATTATTAAAACATTTGAATAAATACAGAAATAAATCCAGTTTGAAGTTGTTAAGGAATAGTGTGCTGCAGTACCTTTGAGTATTTCCACTTTATTTAACATATTACTTCTACATTTCAGAGGGACATTTTGCACTTTTTAAACATATTCAGTAATTTGGTCCATGTACGGATAACCGTGAATCAGTTGTTGCTCATTTCTAAGGGTTAGGGCCAGGGTTAGGGTTAGGGTCAGTGCTAGGGTTAGGGTTAGGGCCAGGTTTAGGGTTAGGGTCAGTGTTAGGGTTAGGGTTAGGGCCAGGGTTAGGGTTAGGGTCAGTGTAAGGGTTAGGGTTAGGGTCAGTGTTAGGGTTAGGGGTTAGGGTTAGGGTTAGGGTCAGTGTTAGGGTTGGGGTTAGGGCCAGGGTTAGGGTTAGGGTCAGTGTAAGGGTTAGGGGTTAGGGGTTAGGGTTAGGGGTTAGGGGTTAGGGTCAGTGTTAGGGTTAGGGTTAGGGCCAGGTTTAGGGTTAGGGTCAGTGTTAGGGTTAGGGTTAGGGCCAGGGTTAGGGTTAGGGTCAGTGTAAGGGTTAGGGTTAGGGTCAGTGTTAGGGTTAGGGGTTAGGGTTAGGGTTAGGGTCAGTGTTAGGGTTGGGGTTAGGGCCAGGGTTAGGGTTAGGGTCAGTGTAAGGGTTAGGGGTTAGGGGTTAGGGTTAGGGGTTAGGGGTTAGGGTTAGGGTTAGGGTCAGTGTTAGGGTTGGGGTTAGGGCCAGGGTTAGGGTTAGGGTCAGTGTTAGGGTTGGGGTTAGGGCCAGGGTTAGGGTTAGGGTCAGTGTTAGGGTTAGGGTTAGGGCCAGGTTTAGGGTTAGGGTCAGTGTTAGGGTTAGGGTTAGGGCCAGGGTTAGGGTTAGGGTCAGTGTAAGGGTTAGGGTTAGGGTCAGTGTTAGGGTTAGGGGTTAGGGTTAGGGTCAGTGTTAGGGTTGGGGTTAGGGCCAGGGTTAGGGTTAGGGTCAGTGTAAGGGTTAGGGGTTAGGGTCAGTGTTAGGGTTAGGGTCAGTGTTAGGGTTAGGGTTAGGGCCAGGGTTAGGGTTAGGGTCAGTGTAAGGGTTAGGGGTTAGGGTCAGTGTTAGGGTTAGGGGTTAGGGTTAGGGTCAGTGTTAGGGTTGGGGTTAGGGCCAGGGTTAGGGTTAGGGTCAGTGTAAGGGTTAGGGGTTAGGGTCAGTGTTAGGGTTAGGGTCAGTGTTAGGGTTAGGGTTAGGGTTAGGGCCAGGGTTAGGGTTAGGGTCAGTGTAAGGGTTAGGGGTTAGGGGTTAGGGCCAGGTTTAGGGTTAGGGTCAGTGTTAGGGTTAGGGTTAGGGCCAGGGTTAGGGTCAGTGTAAGGGTTAGGGTTAGGGTCAGTGTTAGGGTTAGGGGTTAGGGTTAGGGTCAGTGTTAGGGTTAGGGGTTAGGGTCAGTGTTAGGGTTAGGGCCAAGGTTAGGGTTAGGGTCAGTGTTAGGGTTAGGGGTTAGGGTCAGTGCTAGGGTTAGGGCCAAGGTTAGGGTTAGGGTCAGTGTTAGGGTTAGGGTTAGGGTTAGGGTCAGTGTTAGGGTTAGGGGTTAGGGTTAGGGTCAGTGTTAGGGTTAGGGGTTAGGGTCAGTGTTAGGGTTAGGGCCAAGGTTAGGGTTAGGGTCAGTGTTAAGGTTAGGGGTTAGGGTCAGTGCTAGGGTTAGGGTCAGTGTTAGGGTTAGGGGTTAGGGCCAAGGTTAGGATTAGGGTTAGGGTCAGTGTTAGGGTTAGGGTCAGTGTTAGGGTTGGGGTTAGGGCCAGGGTTAGGGTTAGGGTCAGTGTAAGGGTTAGGGGTTAGGGGTTAGGGTCAGTGTTAGGGTTAGGGTCAGTGTTAGGGTTAGGGTTAGGGCCAGGGTTAGGGTTAGGGTCAGTGTAAGGGTTAGGGGTTAGGGTCAGTGTTAGGGTTAGGGGTTAGGGTTAGGGTCAGTGTTAGGGTTGGGGTTAGGGCCAGGGTTAGGGTTAGGGTCAGTGTAAGGGTTAGGGGTTAGGGTCAGTGTTAGGGTTAGGGTCAGTGTTAGGGTTAGGGCCAGGGTTAGGGTTAGGGTCAGTGTAAGGGTTAGGGGTTAGGGGTTAGGGCCAGGTTTAGGGTTAGGGTCAGTGTTAGGGTTAGGGTTAGGGCCAGGGTTAGGGTTAGGGTCAGTGTAAGGGTTAGGGTTAGGGATTAGGGTCAGTGTTAGGGTTAGGGGTTAGGGTTAGGGTCAGTGTTAGGGGTTAGGGTCAGTGTTAGGGTTAGGGCCAAGGTTAGGGTTAGGGTCAGTGTTAGGGTTAGGGGTTAGGGTCAGTGCTAGGGTTAGGGCCAAGGTTAGGGTTAGGGTCAGTGTTAGGGTCGGGGTTAGGGTTAGGGTTAGGGTCAGTGTTAGGGTTAGGGGTTAGGGTTAGGGTCAGTGTTAGGGTTAGGGGTTAGGGTCAGTGTTAGGGTTAGGGCCAAGGTTAGGGTTAGGGGTTAGGGTTAGGGTCAGTGTTAGGGTTAGGGGTTAGGGTCAGTGTTAGGGTTAGGGCCAAGGTTAGGGTTAGGGTTAGGGTCAGTGTTAAGGTTAGGGGTTAGGGTCAGTGCTAGGGTTAGGGTCAGTGTTAAGGTTAGGGGTTAGGGTCAGTGCTAGGGTTAGGGTCAGTGTTAGGGTTAGGGGTTAGGGCCAAGGTTAGGATTAGGGTTAGGGTCAGTGTTAGGGTTAGGGTTAGGGGTTAGGGCCAAGGTTAGGGTTAGGGTTAGGGTCAGTGTTAGGGTTAGGGGTTAGGGTCAGTGTTAGGGTTAGGGCCAAGGTTAGGGTTAGGGTTAGGGTCAGTGTTAGGGTTAGGGGTTAGGGTCAGTGCTAGGGTTAGGGTCAGTGTTAGGGTTAGGGTCAGTGTTAGGGTTAGGGGTTAGGGTTAGGGTTAGGTCATACATCATATATCATATATATATATCAGAACATGAAAAACATTGAAACAGTAAAAACAACTAAATAAACACAAGAGAGGACAAGAAAGGAAAAAAAAGAGTTTAGATAATCCAACCTTTAACCCTCTTTTGTGTCAATAAGTTACAGACTTGTTTGTTTATTCATAAAGTTTTATGTCAACACTCATTGGAAGTAATTCAAGCATTTATTTATATTCTACTAGATGGTCTGAACATCTTCATCTTCCTTTATGTGCCAGTAATGTGGATAAAGTTTCATTTAGATAAAGAGGCTGTTTTATGGAATTTAAACTTGTGCATCACTCATCAAACATCTTTCCAAGTGCGGTGTTGATTGTTCGACAACTCGAATGAAAAATATTTGTTATGTCTATATATTTTATATTCATATTTTTCACCCCTCATTCTTCTTATTTAATGTAATTCAGTTTATCTTGTGTTCAGGTTTTCAGAGAGGTCTAAGCTTTAAACTGGTTCAGCTGCTTGGTTCACTTTGAATTCATGTATAGCTGAGTATATGTGGGTAAAAGTTTATTTTTTAGAATATGTGGAAGTCCTTGTGTATAAATCAGATTTCTAAGTAAAATAATGTATTTAGTGAATGGGGGAAAAAGATAAAGATTTTACAGACAGAACATGTGACCAGCAGCATGTAATAAAGGTATAAAGTAGTTAAAATGATCTCCACCTAAACTAACATTACAATGCTGCTGAAATGCTAATGTATCAGTAACAATAAGTACTCTAACTTTAAGTACTTTGTCAAAAAAGTCTACTTTATATTATCTGTACATCTGAAATGCAGTATATAGGATGAGAGGGAATTACTGAGAGCAAAAGTTGAGGTAGATGGAAAGATATTTTATTATTCCCTACAGACCAGACTACAGAGGAAGCCAAGAGAAGTGATTAAATGTGTTGTGGCCTTGTGTTTGATTAAGGTCAGATAAAGCTCAGGATGTCCTGTATGTGATCTGCTGAAGGCATCAGGTTTCTTTCCTCTATGAACTCATGTCACTAAATAAGATATCACGGGAACCAACTACTGATGGGCTGTAATCTGTTCACATTTTTTTTTTTTACACGACGGAACCTGGACACCACAGATCTGATTTTTAGACCGAAGCCTTTAAGCAGATCCTCATGGGTTGTAGTTTGAGAAAGAGTCCTGATAAAACGGACAATACAAAATCAATTATAGTCCTACTGAAGGACAGTCTGATATACTGTAGGATTAGACATCTAAGGTATTTTCTATTTCAGAATAACCAGAACTATTCTAAACACGGTTAACAGCTAGATAGCTAACTATTTGCAGCACATTAAACAGCATGTAAACATACCTGCAACAACACTTCAGACCCGTCAGATGCTGGTTTTGTTGTTGCTCTTCAAAATCCCTGTTAGTGACAAACTGACTGTCCATGACTTGTAGCTACAGCAGTTTGTTTACTTTGTCTCCGTTCTGTGCAGTGTAACACCGATAGCCTGCCAGCTGCTGTCAATAAAACACAGAAACTGACACACCCTCCCAGCAGCTGTCAATCAAACACAGACACTGACAGCACCCACCAGCTGCTGTCAAACACAAACACCAACATGCCCTCCCAGCTACTGTCAATCAAACACAGACACCGACACACCTCCCCAGTCGCTGTCAAACAAGCACAGACACCGACATGCTCCCCCCAGTTGCTGTCAATCAAACACAGACACCGACACTTCCCCAGCTAATGTCAATCAAACACAGACACCGACACCCCCCCCCCAGCTAATATCAATTGAACACAGACACCGACACGCCCCCCAGCTGCTGTCAATCAAACACTGACACTGACACGCCCCAACAGCTACTGTCAATCAAACACAGACACTGACACGCCCCTCCAGCTGCTGTCAATCAAACACAAACACCAACACACCTCCCTAGTCACTGTCAATCAAGCACAGGCCCCGACACACTCCCCCAGCTGCTGTCAAACACAGACACCAACATGCTCCTCCAGCTGCTGCCAATCAAACACAAACACACCTCCCCAGTCGCTGTCAATCAAGCACAGACACCAACACACCCCCCCAGTCGCTGTCAATCAAACAAAGACACCGACATGCCCCCCCAGCAAGAGACCAAAAATACAAAACTAATAACAACACATTTAAAAAACATGTTGACATTATATTTGACTGCAGAGGGATGATTAAATGTGATTTCAGTCAGACTTTAATGCTGCTCCAATCAATATTTATACATTAACGATGGATCACATGACTTTGTGTAAAGTAGGGGTCTCCTGTAGTGATGAATGTAGAATGAATCAACCAACGGTCAGTGCTCTGATAGTTTGACCTCCTGAGAGGCATTTAAACCATGTTTACGTGTTCCTCTTCCTCATCTCTTCTTCTTCCTGTTCATTTTGGCTGTTTCCAGGTATGATGAGCTCTGTGCTGCTGTTTGATAAACTCATCCCTCTGCTGTCGGGAAAATCACCGTCTCCCCACCACTCCCTGGACACCAGGAAGAGGAAGTGAGCTCCGCGTGCCGGCACTTCAAACCCAGAGCACATGTGGAGATGTCGGTTCTGATGGACAGAAGTCAGAGGAAGAACAGCACTGATATGCACTTTTTTTTTTAAAAGACTTTAACCTGGAAGTTTTTTTTTTTCTTTTACAATGAATGAACCATAATTATCTAATCAGTATGGTCTCAAGGATAATTTCACCTCAAGAGCACACCTGAGAAGCTAAACCACAACCTACTGTAAAGAGACACTAACTTAATGTCTTTTTAGCTAGAGCACAAGAGGCATTCAGACATTTACTGGCCAAGATTTTTATTTTTAGTCTCGAGGGAGAGTCAGAGGATTAGGTTGGTCAGTCACTATGGTACTATCGCTATGCTTGAGAACAGAAGAAAGTTTGTCTTGCACCTGCATGATTTTTAGACTGTTGAAGTCTGAATCCACAAAGTGAGCAAAAACACCATAACATTTGCCTGTTAGCTGGTCGTGTCAATCCCTGCATACCAGTACTGTAGATGAAATATTATACATTGAGCCTTGTATTATTTTTGTAAAATAGAGCAAGTTACTTAAATCAATTCACTATTATTATTATTATTATTGAACTGGAAAATTAATAATGGAAAGCTGAGAAATATCTGCATAATGTTCTGAGTTATGATAATATTGTAATATTATTCATGTTTATATTTGTGAAACTTTTGTTGACAGTCCGGAGCCAAGCACAGTGTAGCAACCGTACACACCTCTGTTAAGTTTTCACACACATTTAAACGACAGGCTCACAATTTTGTCTTAAAACAACAGTCAGGAGCTAAAATGAACATTAAAGTAAGTTTTTTTTTCTTGCTGTAATCCTTCTCCCTGTTCATACTGACCTCCTTCCACCTGCAGCTCAACAGGGAAACACTGTCCGAGGAAACACAAAAGAGGGAATTTGATGCTAAAAAGACTGTAAATGTCTGTAAATGATATGACTAACTCAGACTGCTGAAGACTTGTAGTGGACACACTGTGGATTTCGGCTCGAGTTTCAGCATGAAACACATCGGTTTGAGAAGATAAAAAAAAAAAAAACAATTTGAAAACAATTTATGTGGATTAATTGTCACAGTTGTCCTTAATTGAAATAGTCAAGATGTTGAAGACAGTGTAACTCATTTTGTTCCTTAGATAATCAAGTCACACAGATCTTTATCACATCTGATCCTGCCGAATCCTGTTCAGCTGGTTTTCTTTTTTAGAAATTTAAATGTGTTCTTGTTCTGCCAGTTTCTCTTTGCAGCTTCTTAAAGCTGCAGTAACACATTTTTTTTGGCCACAGGGAGGCAGAGGAGCTACTTGAACACTGACTTTTATCCCACCGCATGCTTGTAATGGTGAACCGTTGCCTGTTTACATTTCTAACAGTCACTAAGTGATGTTTTTATTCATTTTGTCTCCACTTGATTAAAGTCCAGTATTCACTCTCCTTGTAGCTCTGGTTTGCTCTCTACAGACTCCTGAACTGTCTCTTCAGCTGCTCGACGTTCATGTTCTTCATCTGCTGTTCGGTGCTGTGCAGGTAGTGTACGGCTGGTTTATCTGAGGTTCACGGTTCATGAGATTAAACTACACAATAAATAAGCCATAAAACCAAGACTAGGGGATAAAAGAAGCTAAAAAGCTCAGTAGAGCTGCAAATTTGGTGATAGTGTTATTGTTTGCAATCCTCTCTTATTGTATTAAAGGATAGGTTCACTATTTTTTAAGTCTGTCTTAAAAAAAATTACTCAGGTGGCTCCTATAAACAGGTTCAGTTTGCAGTAATCATTCCTCTGGTTCAGACTTTTAATGTAAGTGATCATCCTCCTTCCATGCAAATATTTATTTAAATGTTTATCTGAAGCTAATATCAAGCTCCAGTGATTATCTTCCAGACAAAATTCCCTCTTTTTGTTACTTTCCCCCCAACTGGAGCTTAACAAGGAAACAAAAAGGCTGTAACTTTGAAATATATCTACTTGATTTGACTGACTCAGACGGCTTGATTCTCATTATCTTCAGATAAACTTTTAAATACATGTTTGCACAGAAGGACTGTGGATTTTGTCCTCCATCACTTACATTGTAAGTGCATTATAAAGGGATCTTCTAATGGTCAGTATGAACAGGAGGAATAATTACTGTGATCAAGTCCTGTTTCAATATACATATGATTACCTGACTGTTGTTTTAAACCTGTCCTTTAAAGATAAATAAAATGTTTAGTGGTTTATAACAAATCAAGCAAAAACCTCATACAAAAACTAAGCATTTATTGACAATTTGATACAAAGACATTCACTCTCCTCAGCAGGAGGTCAGATATTAAATTGGTCTTTAGGTACAAAAACAAACAGAAACAAAACTTTTGTTTTTACAGTCAACAACAGGAACTGGAGCTGCATCTCAATAGTCTACAGTAGCTGACTTGGTTGTATCACAGAAGTGCAGAACAGCACACTTTTCATCACATGAGCTGGACAAATTAGTAGAGATATGTAATACGTGACCTCCGATGCAACACCGACAAGAGAACGTTTAGGAAGCTACAGAAGATTACTGAGATGACTTTAAGTACACAGGATAACGTTTGTTTGATGGTGAGAACAGGAAGTGCTTGGAACAGAAGAGTACAAGTAAGAGCTTAAAGCCTTAAAGAAGTGCTGCTGTCCTCTTCTCCAATCCCATGATGCTTTGCCTGGCTGCTGAGTGGACTTCAATCTGCAGAAAGAAACAGAAAACAATCTGTCACTTTCTGATCATCAATATTTTTTTTTTTACAAAGATGTTTTTGATGTTTTATGATCATCACAAGTGGGACGTCCACACGTTTTAGATGATCAACTCTGCATTACAGTACTTTCATTTGGCAGATGTTTGATGCTCTGATGCTTCTGAACTCTCTCTGACACACAACTAAAAGTCTGTTCAGTGCTTCACTACAAATGTTTAGGTTTTTTTTACTGTCGGTAGTAAAGGACTTAAAACTACATCTGTCAATATTTTTATGTCAAATCGCTCTAATTTCAGGCAAAAATTAGCAGGTGAAGAGATGCAGAATCAACTATTTCTAGTACAGTTACCTCTCACTGCATTTTGGACCTCTAATAATAATAATAATAATAATAATAATGATAATAATAATAATAATAATAATAATGATAATAATAACAATTATTCTTTGTAATTATCAAACACTAACAAAGTGCTTCACAGAGCATAAAGTGCTTAAAGACAGTTGTAGCTGTGACTTCTCAGCCTCAGCGTTCACCATGTGAGTCACGTTTCAGTGTAAAAACGTGTTTGAAAAGTGACAGAAAAGGACGTATGAATATAAAAAAAGAAAGCTTGAGAGAGAAGTTCAAACCCTGAATATGTTACTGAGTGAAGTTGGCGTCACTGTCGGTTTCAGAAAGTTAAAAAAAAAAGTCTGAAGCACACCTCCCCGCTCTTTTCTGACATCTGTAAATGTATTGATGACTGACTTGTTCTTCTCATCTGTGAGGAGCGACAGGTTGATGGTATATCTGGTTCTAATATACACTCATCAGGAAATACAGATGTCAGAATGTGGGAGGTGTATAGAAATCAAAATGAGTAAACAGTCTGTTTCCACTTCTAAATGAGTCACAAACGTGCATTTATGCCTGTAAAACACACAAAAATGCAGGTAAAACAAGTCTATCACACAGTTGGTTCAGATGGTTTATAAACTGGGAGTCTCTGCTGGATCTCATCAGATGTTTGAGACGATGAGACTTACCAGTGCTCAACATCTGCATCCTCAAACTGACCGGCCTCCGCCGCTGCTGCATCCACCTCCATCCCATCTGTCAACACAACAACACACACACACACTCCGATTACCAACCAGCAATATAAAAAATGATTATTATGAAGGTTTTATTATAGAGGATTTTACCTTCTTTAGTCTTAACATGACACACTGTAATTTTTAATTAAATCCCATAAAGAAAATCCTCCTTCTCCATGATCATGTGACGTACTAGATACTGCAACTATAAGGGGTTACTCTCCATATATACGGGATTTTGGGGGGAGTTTTTCTTTATCTGAATCAAGGATCTAAGTCCTTGTTCAGACTGCCAGCCCAAATCTGTTTTTTGGCACATTCAGATTGTGTCCAGATTGATCTTAGAAAGTCTGGACAGCAAAAAAAAAAAAACATGATACAGGATATCTGCTAATAAGATCAAAGCCACATTTGGAGGTGGAGGCGTCCATCCTGCTACTAG
Source organism: Thunnus albacares (assembly GCF_914725855.1). Lineage (NCBI taxonomy): Eukaryota > Metazoa > Chordata > Actinopteri > Scombriformes > Scombridae > Thunnus > Thunnus albacares. The sequence goes on from NC_058111.1 coordinate 3,721,408, forward strand.
CAGAGCGGTAACACAGAGAACAACAGTCAATGGAGGAGATGATGGAGGAGTTCGAGTCGTTACCACAGCAACCCGTGCAGATAAGGTTGGTGATGTCTGGACACACAAATCCAATCTGAAAGATCTCATCTGACAAATAAATCTAATTAGCCTGCAGTCTGAACACAACTGATGAATAGAGGATGTTGTACAGTAGTTGTACCTGACTTGACTCTTTCCTCCGCCCCTTCTCAGTTGTGTTTCACCTATAAGATTATTGATTACTCCTCTGGTACTGGCTGATGTTTCTGTGATTGCATGTATATATAAATATGCAGGCCAGTTGGCATTTGCTGTGTGAAACGCCTGATGACATCGCTTGAAAATAAAAAAAGAGTAAAATCTCAGTTCAACATCAAACCGATGAACTTCTGGTATTAGAGCTGCGTCTCTGATCACCAGGCTGCTGTGTGTGTGTGTGTGTGTGTGTGTGTGTGTGTGTGTGTGTGTGTGTGTGTGTGACTCAAACCTTCAAATTCGGCGTTGGTCTCTTCAGTTCGGACTCCGGCCATACGGTACTGCTGAGCGACGCTCTGGGCTAACATTCCCTCCAGCCTCTCCAGCGTGGCCTGGCCCTCCTGCGTCAGCGCCGACAGACCCTCGTCACAGGTGTAGAAGGTCGGGATGTCGGCGTGACCGTGTTCTGCGTGACGGAGGAGAGAGATGGTGAATCCAACGGCAGCGATGAGCATCTTAATGAAGACTCTGAACTCAACAACTCACACTGTCAACACCAGGCTGCCCTCGCAGACAGCTGGTCAGAAATAAATAATATTTAATGTGCATCTGATGTTGGTCTTTTATTTTGAAAAAAAAAAAAAATTTTGACAGGCATGCGTCAGGCAGCAGTCTCGCGCCGTAGCCATGGTAACTAAGTTTGTGTTGATGTTCGGAGGCAAGATGGCGACGTGCAAATATGACCCGGAGTATTTAAAACGTGGATTTTTGTACACTGAGGATAAAAAGGGACAGAAACCTCAGTGTGTGAGATGTAGTGAAGTGCTCACAACTGAAAGTATGAAACCATCCAAAGGCATAAATTATTTAAGATGGTATAAAATAATTTAAAAAGGTAGAATTTTTTTTTTTTGCATGCACAGGTTTCAGGTACTTGACTGTTCATGACTCTTATTTTGTGGCCTTATTATTATTCTGTGCGGTTTTAATATTTATTCTAGTGAACATGCAGTTGTCATGTTCCTCCTCAGTTTCTTAATAATGTGCTCTGAAATGCACTTTTTTACATGTAAATATATATATTTATGTTAAAAAAAAAAAAGACACGTGTGTTCTCGAAGGATATTTTTGAAAAATAAATTTGCTTGGTTTGAATTCTTTGTGACATAATGACGGTGGGAAAAAGTGGGCCCCTGGGTGAGACCAGCTGAGAACCCGTCACGTCACGTCATTAAACACAGAGTGATGCAGAGCGACAGGCTGGAAACTTTTACAGATACTTGTCTCAAAATGACATAAACATCAGTGGTGGAAACGGTGTTATTCAGTAATGATGGATGGACAGCGAGACGCAGAGCGACTGCTGCGAGCTCTCAGCTCCGGGTTTTAAATGTTAGTGAAGTCGGCTGAACTAGTTTTGAACCAGATGCTGTTTCGACCTCCTCTGACCGTCCGGTGTGATCGATTCTTCAGCAGCAGAGACGCTTTGTGTTGTACCAGGATTTTAACACTTTTTATTTCTCTGACTTTTATCACAGATGATGAATAACAGCATAAATTATTTTAATTAAAATGATGATTAATCTTCTGTCGATCAACTAATCGATTAATCGCTGCAGCTTGCAGAACTGTGTATTTGACTTCAACACAGTTTTTTTAACTACATATATTGTTTTACATCAGTGTTACTCCCCATTTATCACTGTGAAACAAGATGCCAAAGAATCTGGAGATGCATTCAGTGCTACTGCGAGACTTTTGTTACTCGGTGCGACAGACACAATTTTCTCTCTACTTGTAAAAAGTAAAGTGTCAGTATGATGAAGCACCCGTCCTGGTGCGTCTACAGGTTTGTGTAGAAGGTGTTCAGCTCGGTTAATGTGCAGTGATGAATGTTGGGAAACTTACCTGCTTCTGTAAACAGTGAGTCCAGACAACCAGGAGAGATGTTCAAACAGACAGAAGGAGGAAAGAAATGAGTCATTTTACATTCAGTTCATTGCATATATGATTATATATACATATATCACAAAAAATGTTACAATTTAAAGCAGTGAGATAAACAACATCACTGCAACTCTGACATCTTATCAAGATGTTTCTAAACCCAAAACAAGTGATGGTGTTTCTGATATTGTTCATTTATTTTGGATTATCAGTGTGTTTCTATCATAACTGAATTTCATTGAACAGATTTGGAAGTTAAGATTTACTTAGATAACTAAAATTGACTTCCTGTAGACAGATATCGTGTGTGTGTGTGTTTGTGTGTGTGTGTATTTTGTGTGAGTTTATGTGTGAGAGTTTATGTGTGTGTGTGTTTGTCCTCACCGGCTTCCTCCACGTCGTACTCCTCTCCTTCGAAGTCGTTGTCGGAGTCGTCGTCCTCTGGGTCGGGATGCAGCGCCTGACACTCACACATCGCTGAGAACATGGACTCCACTGCGCACACACATACACACAAACACACACACACAATAAGATACACTAGAGGCAGTGCGGTCTGTAATCACCAGTGTAATCTCAGTAACTATATCAGTTTTCCTTTGTTACATATATTTTTGCTTCTAAAATTCTCTTTAAACTGACTTTATTTCACTTTTACTACGACGCTGCTGCATAAACGTGTGTCGACTCTTATTGTCCACAAATCCCATGATGATGTTTGTTTCTCATCACTTTGACTTCCTTCCTCCATCTGTGGCTCTCACACCAACAGGAATAAAAGCTGCATGTGTTCTGGACTATTTTCAGCAGTCAGATGTTCAGCAGCGTTAACTGATTTATTCACACGTCTTCAGGCTACTTCCTGTTTCAGACTTTGAATTATTTTATATACGAGGACACGTCGCTCTGTAATTATCTCTCCTCTGTTTTCTCCGTCAACAGTCTTCTGATGAACTGAGTCACTCACATGCTGCCTTGTCGCTGGGCACGAATCGAATCTCTGAGATCACTCCTTCATCATCATCATCATCATCATCATCACTGCTGCTGTCGTCGCCGCCTTCTTCTTCTTCATCAGCTTTTTCTGCCATTTCGGCCTCGTTTTCATCTGTGAGGAGGGAAAAGATGCAAAATTTCAGCCAAACTATGACTCTAAGTCCCGCCTCCGCACACACACACACACGCTCATGACACCGAAGAATAAACGAGGATGTGTTCAGATGAAGACGAAACAAAGATTCCCTTGTTTTACTGACAGAAACCAGGAAAAATACCGACTCTGACTTTGTGCAGCCTCATAGATTCACAGTAAAAACTCATCAATAGATGGTTGAATATGTTTTATATTTGGAGTTTCTCCTCACCGTTGAGTTTGCCGTTGACCATGACGTACAGGTGTTCCTGTGGATAAGCGCCGACGTCTCTGGAGATGGCGTGCAGGCCGATGGTCGGATACTCCAGAGAGAAACCCAAACCCGAGCCGTCGAACCACGACAAGCGCCTGTCAGTTAAAAAAAAAAAACAGTGTTACACTGTTAGAGGAAACATGCAGAGGGAGAGAGATGATGATGATGATGATGATGATGAGGCTGCTGGTCCAGCAAAACTCTCACAAAAGTTTAATATTTAATAATTATTGGATACTTTTCCAGGTATGCAAAGCAAGATTTGAACATTTTTTTCTAAGAATGTGGAAGATTTGGACAGTTTGTCCCAAGTTTTGGACCTGCAAGTAAATCCTGACTGAGCAGATATCCAGTTTTATTCAGACATGTTTGATTATTTTCTCCTTTACTCGATTACTCAGTTTAGCTATATAATGTCATAAACTGGTGAAAATATATTTTGCCAGATCATAAGAGGAAATCTTCAGTCTATCGTCTATAAAAGCATCAAATCCACATATTTCAGAAAGTGGAAGCAGTAAATATTTGGCATTTTTGCTTGAAAAACACTGAAACAATTAATCAATTATCAGAAAAAGGATTTACCACTTAATTGATTAATTGGTTGACCAACACCAAATGAATACAGCAGGTTTAGTACAGTTCTGTACCGATATTTCACCAATATCTTAATCCATAAGATTCAGGGATGTAATTTCAATATTTCATTAATAGTTGTTTTGTTGGATACATGTAGTGATGAATATTAATTACAGGATTCTTATCTGACTTTTTTCGTGACAAATTCTTTGTTTTTAAACTTAAAAGATCCACTCCATACATGTCTGAAGACAAATAAAATTACTCTAGTTGGAACAATAATGTCTGTCTGATATGTTTTCCCACAAAGGAAGTCTAATTATCACATTAAAATCCTTAAAATTAAATCTCCTCCTTCTTCCTCATTACAAAACCTGAATCTCTGATTCATTTCTTTGATATATCTCTGATATATTTCTTTTAAAAAGTTTTCCTGCTGGACATCAGATGTTTCCGCCTTCAGAGTAAAGTCCATTATCAGTGTTTGTGCTCTGGAGGCTTCAAGTTTCAACATCACACTTGTGTAAACTGAATATTGGACCAGGATTAAAAAAAAAAAACTTTCCTTCCCCAGCAGATGAATATTAAAAACAAAACTCTGCACAGTGATGCTCAAACATCAAACCCGAGGAACAAGAAGACATATTTTTGAGCGGAGGGAGACTTTAAGTAAATGATCCTACAATTAGTTTGCAGTCAATGAACTTTATAGTGAAGTAAAGGAGACATCTGGTGTCCAGCTGTTAAACTTCTGAAATTAAATATATTTGCATATTCAGAGAATCTGGAATTTTTAAAGGAGGGAGAAGTAGCAGATGTGATTTTAATAAACAAAACAAAACAAAAAAAAAACATATCAGACACACACTTATTCAAAGTAGAGTGTTTATATACATCTTTAAACATGTCTGGAGGTGATCTTTAATCAATTTCCAATGTTCACAATGCATGTAGTGACCCATCAGATTAAGTACTAGTTTTGCAGAAAATCGAGTAATTTGAGTAAATTTAGCTGTTAATGCTTATATACTTGAGTAGGATGTTCAATGCAGGATTTGTAATACTAATTAAGTTTATTTACATTGTGCTACTGATACTTCAGTGAAGGATCTGAGTACCTCCAACACTGCAGGTCACAGAATCTGAAGGGTCACCAAACACACTGTAACACCGGAAGTGCTACGCATGAGGAGTGCTGGTGTTGTGAAGCGTGTTTCTGTCATTAAACTTCCTATACTGGATTTTTGTGTAAATTAATATAAAATCTGCTTTAAACACTGATCATATCTCAGATTAAACACCGATTTAACGCTGAAACAGGCGGTTTAAAGAGAAAAACATGCGCCACAGGTGCATCACTTACGTTTCGGCGACGTACAGCGTGCCGCAGCCAAGCCTCTGGCCGTCCAGCACCGCCGTGGTCTCGGCTTGTTCGTGCCGCACTCCCTCGGTGGGAGGATGGAGGTTTTTCAGCAAAACCATCGTTTCCTGTGCGGACCCGCTGAGGATGAGGCGGCGGGAGAGAAGATAAGACAGCAGCAGACTGCGGTGGTCAACAACAACAAGGCGTGTTTCTGACACAAAGCCCGCTGATTTTCACCCGGCAGACAGCTGGAGGCGGATAAACTGCGAGCCCGGGCTGCGTGCGCCTTCTCCGGGATTAACACGACCGGGTTGAGCCGCTCGGGAGGGTGAACACAGGAAGGTGTCAAAATCTGAAAACACGCAAACATACAAACTGTACTTTAAGCTAGTGTGAGTCGTGGCTGAGTTCTCACAGCAGCTGAAATATCGCGGCAAGATGCAGCTTCTTCTTCTTCTTCGTCTTCTTTTTTTTCCACATTGTCTTAATACTGCCATCTACTGGTTCCAGTTAACTCCTGCAGATTCTGGATTGTCCCACTTTCTCCATCAGCCCTGTTCTCCTCTGTCCTGTCCACCATCACCACATGGTGTATGTTCTTTAATCCTGCTTCTGTTAGCCCCAGTCTTTCCTCCATCATGGATCATAGATTGCTGAGTCCTGTTCCTAATCTAGTTATTATTACTTCCTCTTTTCTGTTTCCTCCCCTGTTTCTCTATTTTGATTGACCTCAGTGATGTTGCCAGTCTTTATTGATGTTCTTCCACATAATGCCCTTTCCCTCTGATATTGAAAATTTAATATTGATGTCTAAAGGTGCAGCTTCTTCTTCTTGAGGTGTATTGGCAGTTGTCAAACAGTGAAATGTTTGGTATAGGGCATGTATGGAGAGTGGATCTTTCGGTAGGCAGATAAAGGCCTCCTGATGAAAGCTGAAGTTTTGCATCAAAACTTTAACATAATTCTTCACAAATCTACTGCATGTAACAAAATAAACACAAGGCTCCTGTAAATCTCAATGAATATGTTACTTCTATACTGTCCCTACAGGAGGAGAAGCGTTAAAACTGTGGTTGCATCATGTTATTTGAACAGTGCTGAAATTAAGTCTAAAAAACCTACCCAACATGAAATTTTAATGTGTGGATTCACCATTCTGTTTTAATTACACAACGTTAGCCCTTATTCAACCATCACATATTTATTTTTCATGCACACAAATAGGTGGCAGTTGAACAGAAATGGTGTGTCGATGCCATTTTTTTTCTAAGACAACAACAACAAAAACAACAACAACAACAACAACAACAACAACAGTACTTTCAGTCAACAATGAATGAAGCAGGCTGCTGTGTGTGGACAACAATAAAACATGTCTCTAGTCTCAAAGTACAACAGAATATATATTCATGTATGAGTCTTTTTTTATTATTTTTTTTTAGCAAAATTAGTATTAAAATAAGCTGTAACTGTTCAGGAAAATGACATCTGCTGCAGATGCAACTCTAAACAGAGTCATAAATAAATAAAACTTATAGGCCTGTGTTTCCACTGCGCCACTTAATGGCCCTCTAATGGAAAATCCTTAAAAAACTGGCCCATGGCTGAGCCTAGTTGCTGATCCCTGATCTACAGTCAATGATTGAGAGTCTTGGAGATTCTGTTATAATACTAAAAAGACCAAAAAACAACAAACCTCAAATCCTCTTAATCAAATAAACAAATTGCAATTAAAAAAATTCTAAAATTTTAATAGTTAAAGACCATCTTAGAGTCAAATTGTTCTCTACTTTTACCACCTTTTTAATTTATATGTATTTTTTTCTTTTTTCCTCGATAGATAGATAGATGTCCCTCCAATGTCAGGATGTTATATTTCTTTTTTTCATTAAAACATATTTGAAGAGAGGAGACTCCTCATTCATCTGACAGATACTGTTTCTGTTATGTCTTAAAGGATATATAAGTCATTAAAGTTGGGATTAGGACATTTTTGAAAAGTGATGACACTCTGGGAAAATGAAATGACTTTTCATATCATTACCTGTCCAAAGTTTCAGAACACCTCCATTTTCCAGGTTTTATTGAAATTGACATAGTTTAATGTTTCGTTGTACTCTGAAATTAAAGAATAGGACAAATAAATAATTGGATAAAAAAAATCATGGATGCTTTTCGTTTAACAGAATTTAATAAGTATTTTTAAGTCATCAAAGTAGACACCTTTTGCAGATACACACATTCTTCCTACAATGGAAATCAAATATTGTTCATAAAGTTCTTCCAACACTGTTGCAGATGTTCTGTGTTGTTCTGTCAGGTTGCTTTGCTTTCACCCTTCTGCCCAGTTCATCCCAAACCAGCTCGATGACTGTACTGGTTCCATGATTTGCAGCCTATCATCTACTTGTTGTCTTCTAAAGTGGTTCTGACAGCCTGGAGGTTTGTTTTAGGTCATTAACTTGCTGGAGGACGAACTCCTGACCAGCTAGGTGTAGACCAGAGGATAGACAGAGATCCCCAGACCATCACACTTCCTCCTCCATGCTTTTATACAGACAGACGGTTTGTAAGTAATCACCTGTAGGAATTGTTTGCATCTTTCAAGGCTTCATTTGTAACAGTCAAGAATCTTGGTGTTACACTTGATCCCAGCCTCTCTTTTGATTAGCACATCAAAGACTGCCTTTTTTCACTCAAGCAACAACAGAGCTAAAAGTTTCCTGCCCACAGCTGATGCAGAGGCACTAATATACACCTTTGTTTCAGCCAGACTTGATTACTCTGAAGTTCTGTATTCAGGTCTGACACGTGCTTGTACTAAAAGTCCTCAGATGGTTCAAAATGCTGCAGCTAGAATCTTAACTAAAGAAAATGTGACCATATTACACCAGTTCTAGCCTCCCCTTCATTGGCCTCCTATCCGTGTTTCTGCTGACTTATAAAATCCTAAATAATCCTAAAAAGGCCCCGTCAGACCTGTCTGATCTCCTTAAATCTTATATTCCATCTTAAGCTCTCCACTCTCAAAATGCAGGGCTCCTGTTGTGTCCCCAAAGTTAAAAAGAAGTCAGCAGGGCCTTTTCCTATCAGGCCCCGTTCTCATGGAATAATCTCCCTGCTGATGTCAGACAATCTGAGTCTGTTGAGTCTTTTAAATCTAAACTTGAAACTTGTCTTTTAACCTTATCCTTCATTTAGTTGCCTTTAACTGATTACTTCATGACCTTGTACTGTACGGAAGGTCAGTCTCGGTCTCAATGAGTTTATCAAACTCTGCCGACGAGATTATTGATTATTGCAGCTATTCTGATAACCATTGCATCTCTCTAACCTGTTTGTTGTCCACACGCATATGAGCATCCTAGCTGTATGCCTTCCCCTCTCTCTTTTCTCCCTCCCTCTCTCTATTTTCTCCTCCTTGTTCTCTCTTTTCTCTCAGGCGTCTCATCCTGGAACTGCTCTGCTTCGCTGGCTGTCGGTGCCATTTTCAAGGTTTTGGATCTGGTTCCTCTTCCTGCAGTAGTTTCAGCCTCACCCCATGTCTCTCTCTCTCTCCCTGTGTGAATGATGTCCTCTCTCTCTCTCCTGTATGAATGATGTCCTCTCTCTCTCTCCTGTGTGAATGATGTCCTCTCTCTCTCTCCTGTATGAATGATGTCCTCTCTCTCTCTCCTGTGTGAATGATGTCCTCTCTCTCTCTCTCCTGTATGAATGATGTCCTGTCTCTCTCTCCTGTGTGAATGATGTCCTCGCTCTCTCTCCTGTGTGAATCATGCCCTCTCTCTCTCCTGTGTGAATGATGCCCTCTCTCTCTCTCCTGTGTGAATGATGCCCTCTCTCTCTCCTGTGTGAATGATGTCCTCTCTCTCTCCTGTGTGAATGATGTCCTCTCTCTCTCTCTCCTGTATGAATGATGTCCTCTCTCTCTCCTGTGTGAATGATGCCCTCTCTCTCTCCTGTGTGAATGATGTCCTCTCTCTCTCTTGTGTGAATGATGTCCTCTCTCTCTCCTGTGTGAATGATGCCCTCTCTCTCTCCTGTGTGAATGATGTCCTCTCTCTCTCTTGTGTGAATGATGTCCTCTCTCTCTCTCTCCTGTGTGAATCATGTCCTCTCTCTCTCTCTCCTGTATGAATGATGTCCTGTCTCTCTCTCCTGTGTGAATGATGTCCTCGCTCTCTCTCCTGTGTGAATCATGCCCTCTCTCTCTCCTGTGTGAATGATGCCCTCTCTCTCTCTCCTGTGTGAATGATGCCCTCTCTCTCTCCTGTGTGAATGATGTCCTCTCTCTCTCCTGTGTGAATGATGTCCTCTCTCTCTCTCTCCTGTATGAATGATGTCCTCTCTCTCTCCTGTGTGAATGATGCCCTCTCTCTCTCCTGTGTGAATGATGTCCTCTCTCTCTCTTGTGTGAATGATGTCCTCTCTCTCTCTCTCCTGTGTGAATCATGTCCTCTCTCTCTCTCCTGTGTGAATGATGTCCTCTCTCTCTCTCCTGTGTTAATGATGTCCTCTCTCTCTCTCTCTCTCTCTTCCTGTATGAATGATGTCCTCTCTCTCTCTCCTGTGTCAATGATGTCCTCCCTCTCTCTCCTGTGTGAATAATGTCCTGTCTCTCTCTCTCCTGTGTGAATCATATCCTGTCTCTCTCTCTCCTGTGTGAATCATGTCCTGTCTCTCTCTCTCTCCTGTGTGAATCATATCCTGTCTCTCTCTCCTGTGTTAATGATGTCCTCTCTCTCTCTCTCTCTCCCTTTGTGAATGATGTCCTCTCTTTCTCCTGTGTCAATGATGTCCTCCCTCTCTCTCCTGTGTGAATCATATCCTGTCTCTCTTTCTCCTGTATTAATGATGTCCTCTCTCTCTCTCTCTCTCTCTCTCTCTCTCTCTCTCTCTCTCTCTCTCTCTCTCTCTCTCTCTCTCTCTCTCTCTCCCTCCCTCTCCTGTGTGAATCATATCCTGTCTCTCTCTCTCTCTCCTGCGTGAATGATGTCCTGTCTCTCTCTCCCCTGTGTGAGTGGTTTCTTGTCTCTTCTCCTCTGTGTGTGTGAATGGTGTGATCCCCTCTGTGTATGTGTGGTCTATCCTCTTCCCAGATCTCCATGGTGATAGAGGTCACATGACTCAGATCCTATTCTGTTTTGGCGGCACCTGGAAGCTTCTCGGCTTCTTCTTGATCACATTCTTCATATATATATATATATATATATATATATATATATATATATATATATATATATATATATATATATATATATATAATAAATTCATTATAATCCATTATATAATATTTTATCATCCTGTTTTCCATGCTGTATTTCTACAATTTGTTTTTCTTGTTCTATTCTGCACACATATTTATTGCTCTTCTTTCCATCCTGGGAGAGGATCTTCCTCTGTTGCTCTTCCTGAGGTTTCTTCCATTTCCCTGAGTGAAGGTGTTATGTTGCTCTACAGCCTGTTTAGACTCTTGAGGCAAATGTGTGATTTGTGATATTGGGCAATACAAATAAAATGGAATTGACTTGACTTCATTGACTTCCATTGCTGCAGAAAGACTATGAATTGTTAATGCATTACTTGATCCCTGAAAAACGCATCTTCATAACTTCGAAATTTACATATTTTTTTCAGATTTTGGTATCCTAAACTTGACGTTGTGTACATTGACGTTGTAAAGACATTTTGTAATTATTATTGCTTTCTCACAATAAATTCGTATTTTTGAACAAGCCTATCAATGTATTTATTTACCACCTGCAGTCGATCTTTTTTTGGCATCATTTTAAAGTCAGTGCGTCACGCTGATATGTGGAATTGAATTAAAATAGAGAGGAGGGGAGAGAGAGAGAGGTAGAGAGAGATAGAGAGGCAGCGGGAGAGAGAGGGAGAGAGAGGTAAATAGGCAGCGGGAGAGAGAGATAGCAGAGCATCAGTGTTGTTTCTGCTGTGGACCAGGGAGGAGAGAGAACCATCACCGAACAACCAGCGGCTTGTTTTTCAGGTAAAAAACACTTTAATCTGCAGTTTATACTCACACATGTGTGTTATTTATAATATGTATAATATGTATTGATGATCATCAGGCTGTCGTGTTATTTCTCTGCCTCTGTGAAAGATGGAGATGCTGAGGCAGAGAGATGGAGAGAGAGGGGCGCTGTTCAAAAACAAAACCTCTGAAATAATCCTCCATTTGCTAAACCGACAGCCAGTTTAACATCTTTTTTTAAATCGACCACCTTCTGTTTTTTAAATATTTACATGGATATAAACGTGACCCCTTCACGTCTCTCTCTGCGTGTGCGTCCGTTCCATTGTTTCTCAGTGGGGCGTTTTTCCCGATCCTGCCCTTTACTACGCACATTGGCACAAACCACAAACTGGGATTGTGGCGGTTTGTAATTTCTGTTTTTTTATTTGTTCGGATCGTGACTGTAATGCTGGAGCTGACACTGTGAAGGACGCGCTGTCTGCTGCGTCTGTTCTTGTTTTTATGGCGTTTTTTTTTTCTGTCTCTGGTCGGGTTTGTTGTAAAATGGAGGCTGGATGGAGGAGGAGGAGGAGGATGCTGCCATGGCCTCCCTCTGCCTCTCACAACCTGCTGGTGCACATCACATGGTGTCCCTACACCCTGAAAATCATCCAAAATCAACAGATATAACCATTTAATGAGTATTTAGTGTCTCTGTGTGAGTCTGTCAGTGGTGCTCAGTGTTTAAAATGACATTATTGTTGGTTTCCATCTTGTCCATTAATCCCACAGAGACTCAGTGTATGACAGATGCTCCTACTGATTCAATACAAGGTCATAATAATCTCATTTATAGGTTCTATAGGAATATTAAAGGTCCATCATATATTGCATGTTAGGAATGAATATACTGTATGTTTACAGTCTAACTATAATTTTGCCATCCTGATTTTCCATTTGGTAATATTGTTATTTTGGTCTATTCTGTACACACAACATCTATTGTGTGTCTGTCCTGGAAGAGGGATCCCTCCTCTGTTGCTCTTCTGAGGTTTCTTCCAGGTTTTACTCTTTAAAGGCTTTTTTGGGGGGTTTCCTTGTCTTATCTTAGGAGGGTCTAAAGATAGAAGGTCTCATTTGTTGTACAGATCGTAAAGTCACCTGAGGCAAATTTGTAGTTTGCATTATTGGACTATATAGATAAAAATGGACTTGACTTGAATGAAGGCACTCCTGACTATTGTTTGATTGCATTTTGCGTTGTGCACATTAAATATTTATTTGTTTTTACAGTATATTTGTTCAGGTGTTCAGTCTTATTTGATACCATAAAGTACTGTAACCCATTTGGGGAAAAGAGAGGTTTTATTGAAAATATCAACTACATACTGTATGATATGTATGATATCCACTCTGGTCTAGAATAGAATAGAAAAAATAGGGCGTCCCGTTGGTGTTCAAAGATGAAGTGCACAAAGGAAAGGTGCCATCCTGGGTTTAAATTCTGTCCATTTGAATATCTTTATTTTAACAATTATAACACATTGTCATGTTACAATGACAAGGTGTTCAAATCTTACTCTTTTTTTACTTAGAAGATTGACAGGAAACCTCAGGAGCCTGCGTCAGATTTTCAGAAATACCTTCTGAGAAGATTTTGAGATGTAAACTTTCAGCTGTCTGCGACCTCTGTGCGTAGAGGTCAAAAACAGAAAAGCCTGATGCTAAAGTACGTCACTGATCCTGATGATTCATCTTTCACATGCCTCCCAGCTACATTTTCACGGTTTTCCATCATTAAATTACAAAATACCACTTGTAATACATCCGAAAACAACAGGTACAGTGTTACAGCAATAATCTATAATTTTTCAAGATGATTGTTTGTATTTATTACGTCCACCTCTTCTCTGTGCGCATACTTTCATGTTTCATATTTGTCTATCCGTGCTGACTCACACAGTCGTGTTGCATAACCTTTATCGTGGCCTCAGCTGAGTCCTGTTTTTAGTCCCGTTCAGTCCGTGATTACTGTTCTGTTCAGGCAGGAATCTACCAGCTGAGACCACAGATTACATAAAGCACCGTACAGAAACAGAGACAGATAATTACTTTAAACAGAGAAATTAAATTGACCAAATGTCGCGGCAGGAAGTTTTCATCAAGGAGTGTTCATTGGACAGAAGGCTGGAGAGGATGTTGGAGTCGTTTCTCACATGTTGTTTTCATGTGATCACTTTGTTGTTATTATGTGATTTGAGCATAATGAAATGTTTACGACATTCAGACTGCAGCTGCAGGGTAAAACAGGAAATAGACTTCAATTTCCATCAATAAACTGAAGAAAGTGTGTTTAAGATGTATTTTAATTCATTTAAATTCAAATTTGATGCCTTCGTTTGATACAGATCTGTATCCTCTCTGCATGGATGTCTGATGCAACTGATAGCAACCGTTAGCTTAGCATATAGCTCATGCTGCAGACAGACAGTAGCTGACTCAGATTAAACAACAGTGCTGGTGTTTGTGTGGATTATAGTGTAAAGCTTAGAATATAGAGACATCTCATATGCCTCCCTTGACCTACTACATGATGTCTGTGTGTGTGTACTAATCCTCAGATATGGGCAGATGGATAAAGAAGATGTGAAAGATGAACAAGCTTCGACTGGTTTAACTGGCTTCTTCTGCTGATTGAACACTGTCTGCTCTTTACTTGGCTTCATTCACGCTGCAGCTCAGAGGCAGATTCATACTGAATGATTCTGCAGTTCACAATTTATGGTCCAGGGAGTAAGGTGTCCCTTATTTAGTCAGGTGGGAAGTCAAGTCTCTCATACAGGATTTGTGGACACATACTGTAAAACATCATACAGGAATTTAGTGGAATAAACTCATCTGTTGCCAATAACTTATGTTAAATATGTAAGTTTTTATTTATTTCAAGTTAATTTAACCTAAGAGTTTTTATTTTTAACTTAGTAAACATGAGTTCACCTGACATGAAATGATTAGTTGAATGAATGTACTGCAGAGACTTCACTTAACTTAATAAATTCAGTTTTTAAAGACATTAATATTAGCAGACATCCCAGCATGCATAATGAAAACAGTGCAAACCGTGATGGAGGTTATTGAATTCAGTACCTTCCTCTGAACACTTATAATTTAATAAGGTTACTGGGAGCAGCCACACATGTTGACTTTGTGCCGACTGGTACAATTTATCTCCAGTAGCATCAGCTGCAACTATAAATTCTTAGTGTGAAATGAAAAACTGATTTATCAACCTGAGAAAATGTAGACTGAAAGCAAATCAGACTGTGACGTTTGTCAACATGACTGAACAGTTGTTGATTGAATTTAATACCTTAAGTTTATTGAACTTGTTATATGTATTAGTTTTACATTTTAGCAACTCGCGAGACGACTTTAAACTAATTATTCAACTTATGTTCAGTCAATTCACATTTACGGCAGCAGGGGAACATCTGTTTCTAAGTAGAATGAGCTTAAATTGTTTTACAGTGCACATGGATGTAAGCGGATGATAAAATTTGGACTCTGGCTGCTACACTGGTCTGTAAAGTATAATTAGGATTTAAAAGTGTGGAGCTCAGTGTGGCAGATGAGCCTGTAATGCATCTGACCATCATGTCAGAGACTGGAGTGCCAAGCACAGACCTGCAAAATGAGATTTTTAAAGGTTTTTTTTTTTTTTTTTTTTAAATGGACAGCAGACAGTAAAGAGATGACAGAAAATGAGGAAAGAGGAAAGAGAGAGAAGGGGAATAACATGCAACAGGTCGTTTTGGTTCCTGGTTTGCACCATAATGCCTGTATTGCAAGATGTCCATATATTGGCTTTTAAACGATTAAAAGTTGCAAGTTGACAACATATAACTCCTGTCCTAATTACCATAAATGTCAGATGACTGTTGGATTTTATCCTGAAGATGGCAATGTGTCAAGATGTTTACTTGAAGTAAAAAAAAATTGAATCAGAGAAATGAGTGTGCAGCTTTCCCTGCTTTTCTTTTCTTTTCTTTTTTTTGGTTACCATAACTACGATCCTTTTCTATAAATCATCCACACATGCATCATCGCGGTTTGACGTGGCTGCTGTGTCAGTTAACACCACTGTGCTGTTTCCAAGTGTCGACATGTGTTGATGATCCAGAAATGATCTGAAATTTTATTACATTTGCTCCCTGGGTCAGCAATCCTTCTCTCTGTATGGCATGTATGACGTGTCCTATGGTATTAAATTATGCCTTTTAATTACATGTTTCACTTGAGAAAACTGTCAGTATCACACCCACTTTAAGTCACTGTAAAACAAAGGCAACCATTAATAGAATATCGTTATACGCAGATGATAATTCGATGTACGTAACAAAACCTCAACAAAGTATCTCCTGTATTCTTCAGCTGATTAACTATTTTTTGGCTTTTTTTCTGAATACTGTGTCAGCAGGTGTAAAAGTGAATTAGTGCCTGTTGGTTTGGATGATCTTGAGGTCCTGAATATGTCTCCTTTCAAAATCACAAAACTTATTTAGGTATCGAAATTACACAACAGTACAAATAGTTCTTTAGGGCAAATTTTCTTGCTTTCATTTATAAGTTACAATCATGTATTCAGTTTTTGGATTGAATAGAAGAGTTAACACAGGATGGTCTGTTTGCTGCAATTATTACATCTTTCTCAAAATATACTAATGAATGTCACAAAATCAGAGTGAGTGGATACCTCATCTCCCAGATTTTGGTTATTACAGGACATTCAATATGTTATCATGTTTTATGTTGATGCAACCTCTGTAGCTCCTATCTGGCTTGAACTGGAAGGACAGCTAGAGGTTTATGATATAAATCCATCTTTTCCTCCTTCCTTCCTTCCTTCCTTCCTTCCTTCCTTCTTACCTTCCTTCCTTCCTTCTTTCCTTGGGTGTTTGATAATGGAGGAGAAGATGGATGGTTCAGTAATGGAGGGAGTGGCTGCTGGATGGATTTCAGTGCCTTGTCCATTTGTTAAGTGGATTGTAGATTTAATCCAGTCAGGCCCGTCAACAGCTAATGATGGACAGGGAGAGTTAGCATTAGCCTTTTTAGCTGCTGCTATTATCATTATGCCGCAGTGGGTCAATTAGCTTTGCTTTCTCATTGTTTCTCCACACACACAAGCTAAGCACAGCATTTGTCTGGTGATGCAGAATGGAAAGACAGAAAACAAGGAGGCGTACCAAGATTCTTGTGCCAAACCAAACTAGATCGTACTGGTTTAACCTCAGATTGGATGACTGACAAACCTGCTGATGAGGCTGTCACAGTGCTCAGCCAAGCCAAGACAAGCACGTAGGCACTCAGATGTCAACTGACACAAGACACAAGTACAAGTCACAAGTTTTTAGGTCTTTGTCAATTGAAGATGCAAAACTTTCATGTCTGAATGCTGACACCAAAACAATATTTTCTCTGTCAAAACCATTAATAGTGTTTTTGTACAAAGCTGGGACTGGATTACTGGCCCAGATCGAAGGTCCCCAAAACCAGAGACTCTGTTTTAAGTGACTCTTTAGAAAGTCAGATCTTTTGATATTTACTCATAAGTTCAATCATTTTTATTAGAATACATTTTGTTTTTTCCCCTAAATACAACTGTTGGATGTTGAGTTTGTTTTGTTTTTCAGAACAACATTAATGAATTTAGTGGGGTGAGAAATGATATCAGTAAATCAGTTTAAAGTCATCTGCTTTTGTAATCAGGGTACATCAAGGTATACTTCATGAAAATCTGTAAAAATGGATTATGATGACCTTTTATCTGAAATAACTGTAATTCTTTGTATACATGTGCACAGGAGAGATAAAAAAAGTTTTGCCGATTGAAAAACAAAAACAAGAGAATCATATTTGACGTTATTAAAAGTGTCGTGCCTCCTCTCTGACAGGCCCAGCTGCAGCATCCCTCATTATGACTAAAGAGGAGAACCTGGAGGTGCAGGAGAAGGAGAGGCATGACCGGGAGGAGCAGGAGGAGGGGAGGGTCCAGAAGGAGGAGGAGGAGGCTCTGACTGAGGAAGAGGAAGAAGAAGAGGAGGACGATGAGGAGGAATACGAGCTAGAGGAGAGGGAGGGCGAGGAGAGAACGGAGGTGGAGGATGAGGAGGACGACGAGCAGGAGCAGGAGGAGGAGCGGGAGGAGAGAGAGGAGCGGGAGGAAGAGGAGGATCCACCGGCCGGCAGGGAGCTAGAGCCTGAGCCGCTGTCAGTGTCTGAGTACCAGAGTCCAGTTCATGAACCGCGGCGCCGAGCCATGGTGCATCCCTCCGCCCAGGCACCTCTGCCCAAAGACTACGGTATGTCATACCACCTTAAATACACATCTTCATACCACCTTTAATACTACATACTGTCATACCTCTCTGCCCTCCTGCTATATCACTTGCACACTTTTATAAAGGTGAATGGTACATCTGTGTGGACAGGTATAACCTTAAAACTGCAGTAACTGATTTTCTGTCCACTAGTTTTTAGCAGAAACAAGTAGTGAACACAACACTGACACATCGTCATCTTTTAAGTGTAAAATGTTGGTTTGGTTTGGTTTTATTCTGCCATTAAACATCTTGCACTTAAGGCAATTTTCCACATATGCACCAGGAAAACAAACAAACAAAAGTACACATGTTGAACTTGTCAGCAAACAGTTGCTTATTTCCACATCCAGCAGTCACAGAGCAACATTATCATTCATTTGGAGTTGTGTTTCTGTCCACTTAATGAATGTAAATCCAATATTCACTCTCTTTTAGCTCTGTTTTTGCTCTCTACCAACTCCTGAGGGAAATATCTGGCTCTTTATCTGCTAAATGCTCCACTATGTTCACCAGCTAGTCTACAGCTAACTGTGTCTGTTTGCTGTTTGTAGCTGAGCAGGTAGCATACAGTGGCTTTTTAGAGCTTTTTCTCTGAAAACAGCCGCGAGCGCTGACATTTATTTGTTTTTCCTTCTTTCCTCTCCCATTAATCATCTCACGACCCAACAGATTTATCTGGTGGCTCTTTAGAGGGGCCCAACCCCTAGGTTGGGAATCACTGGACTAAACTAGCTAACTGTATATAAGGTAGTTCAAACTCCACCTCCAGCAGCTACAACAGTAACATGCTGCATAACAATCTAATATTGTTGTATGTAATAAAATATCAGTCACAGGGGATATTTTACAGCAGGGCGAGTACTTTTACTTTGGATACTTAAATTAAATTTTGCTAATAATACTTCTGAACTCTTACTTTATTGGGATTTTGAGTGCAGGGCTTTTAAATAAACTTCAGCAGAGACTCCATGTCACTGCCAAGGCTTTAAAGTCTTACAAAACACTCATAAAAACAGACAGAGCTTGAGCGCAACGGTACAATAAAATAAACTGTTAAAGTCACAGACGACGGTGGATCGTCAGTACATACGGTCTGAATTTCTGACAGCCGTGTGTGCGATCAATAGGTTTGGAAAGCTCTGGATTGACTGCTTTATGGGCGACAGGCTAATTGATATTCACCAGACGAACTCAGAGCAGGCCAACTCCATTATACACTGTGTGTGTGTGTGTCTGTGTTTTCTCCATTTCCCAGCAGTGAATGAGCGGTCCTGCTCACCAGCCTGACAGAGAATTTTCTGTCCGGTTGTACAACTGGGAGCCAAGTTTTAGCCATTTATTTACTAACTGGTCACAATCCTACAGAACCTTTTTTTTTTGTTTTTTTAAATATACATCAATACATCAATTGTTTTTCTTGCTTCTATGAAAATTGCAGAGATTTTAGATAGGTAATCTATCACAGTGAAGCTATGAAAAGTAAGACATAAAAACTCAAACCAATAAACCCATCAAGTAAAAAAACCCCAAAAAACTCTGATCCAATTAAATTGCCCCTCCTAAACAACTAACATCCATCCTGTCCCAACTGAAAAACAAAAGTTTCCTATAAAAGATTATCCATAAAATGACAAAAAATTCTTAAAATGCAAAAAGAATGAATTTATTTTTCATGTGTAAATTTAACCACAACCTGACCTGGACCAATTTTGAGTAACACCTCACTTGTCTTCATTCAGCCGTCAGCTAGTCACCATAATTAGAAAGTTAGTTGTGGAATGTAATAGCTACGGCTGATGAAGTAAAATGGCTCGTTCAAAACTAGATGATATTAAAAAATGAAAGGTTGACAATGAAAAACGATTAAGGATCACTGGACTGAGAAATACCTTTCATTTTGATTAAGGGAACCATTGTGCTTCTTTTGCAATGAAACAGTGTCCATAACGACACCAAACACGCCTGTTTTGAAAGGTAAGAACCACTGAACTGAACCATTTGAAGTCATGATATCAAGACTCTGAAAGAATTATTGTAAAATCAAACATTTTCAACAATGAATGCAGGGAAGAACTCACTAATGAACACTTACACCAGTGACATCACACCTTTTTATGCTCAAGTTTAAGGACTTGGTTACACAACGAAGATGTTACATCTCCCATTAATACAGAAATACTGTTCATGCACATGGTTTTTGTACTGAAATATCATCATATAATGCACCCTTAATGTACCTTTGATGCAGTGAAAATGTATTAAGTGGTCCTTTAATACCCCTGTTTTAGAGACATAAACTAAAAGTAATGACCGATCAGGAGAAGAGAGATAAGAGGTAAAAGCTGTTTCACAGAAACCAGAATTTATACATAAAAAAACAAAAAACAGCAATATGAATGGCTAAATGGACAACAGTAAGACCTTCTGGATGTAGCCTTCTCAGATAGAAAAACCTGAAAAACAGAGAATAAAGTCAGTATCATGGTCTCAAAGTGAGGATTTGTGAGATTTATGAAACTATTTTTCCGTCTGTGGAAGTGAATTGTTGACAGAAGTGAAGTTTGTCGTTGAGCTGATTGCGGTTACTCAGTGAAATGAAATCTGCCTCAGAGCTCAAACTGCAGAGCTGGCAGGAAGAGAAACTGCAGAGCTCACAGGTCATATCTGATTTGATGACAGAAACTTCTTGGCATTGCCATCTGGGATAATTTCTACCCTCCAAATTTGGTTTTTTACTCTTCCCTCATTGGTTCATCTTCCCTCCTGTTCGTCCCTGTCCCCTCTTTCTTGCTCTTTGGGTTTACCTTAAACTCTACTTGTGTCTGTCTGTCTGTCTCCAGCTTTCACCTTCTTCGACCCCAATGACCCGGCATGTTTGGAGATCCTCATGGATCCTCGGACCACCATCCCCGAGCTGTTCGCCATCGTGCGTCAGTGGGTTCCCCAGGTGCAGCACAAAATCGACATCATCGGCAACGAGGTGAGAACATCACAGACTTGTGACTCTTTTACAACAAAGAATTCTTAACCCAACTACTTAGAATTACTTAATTAGTTAATTGACAGAATATTAATAGACTTAATAATTGATCATGATTCGTTTTATCAAATACAAATACCAAACATTTGTTGACTGCAGCTTTTGCATCACAAGCTGAATCCTGCTTCCTTCAACTGTTTTGAAAGAGTTAAAGGATGAGTTCACATTATTTCAAGTCTGTCTTAAAACAACAGTCAGGAGCCCAAATGAGCATTGAAAAAGGTTTTGCTCGCTGTAATAATTCCTCCTGTTCATACCGACCACTGCACAGTCCTCGTTTGAGCAATTATGTATTTAAAAGTCTATCTGAAGCTTATATGAGGCTTCGTCAGTCTGAGTTAGTCAAATAAAGTGGAAATCTTCCACATTTACAATCTTTTTAGTAAACATTTCCCTGTTTGTGTCCTGTTCAGTTGCAGTGGAAGGACTGTAACAAAAAGAAGGAATTCGAAACTAAAAAAGCTTTATCTTTGAAAGATATTGACTTGATTTGACAGTTTAAACCTCATATTAGCTTCAGATAAACTTCTAAATACATTTTTTGCACAGAGACAGGGCTTCGGATCATCACTTCCATTGTAAGTGCATTATGAAGGGATCTTCTAATGGTCAGTATGAACAGGAGGAATTATTACAGCAAGAAAAACAATGTTCATTTGTGAAAGTGACTATTGTTTTAAGACAGACTAGAAAATTGTGAATCCATCCTTTAAAGAAAGCTAAAGAAGCTAATGCTAACAGTACAGATGCTGCTTAAAAAAAGGGGGTTTGGATTTCAGCTTCCTGAATGTTTAACTGCATGTCTGTCTTGCCTGCCCTAGTTGCTCTTGGCGTGGAGCTTGAATCCAGACTCGATTGTCACTGTCACGTTGACCCAGATTCAACCCTCTGGACACACATACACACACACACACACACACACACACACAAGGAGATAATGAACAATGACATCTCACTGAGCAGCGAGGAGCTAGTATCGGAGCTGAACGCTGGAGCGAAACATTTCACATTTCATTCTGTTGAAGGAACGATTCATGATCCAGATATAAAGGCTGTTTAACTCTTACATACTGTTCATATTCTGACCCTTCACAGTATCTTCTCATAATTAGTCTCTATACCTCTATAACTTCTGAACCATATCATAAATACCTCATCAGTCATTGATAAATGGGTGATTAATCCTTAACGAAGCTTTCAGAGAGCAAACAACACTCACAGTCACACAATATGTTGGTCCTATGTTACACAAAACAGCCATAATGACTTATATTATATTTTGGATAATAAATACGGTTCAAATTTAACCTGGAATGCTCTCTATGTACAAACGTGCATCAGTGTATGTTTATCAGCTGCACAAAATGTTTTAAAAAAGATTTTTGTATAATCTGGGTCACTTTAGGAAAAGTCATAAAATTTCAGCCTAAAAAAAATGTGTTTTTACTGCATTCAAATGTAAAAATGGGTCAAATTTGAAAGGTTAATACATCTTATTGTTTCCTGATGCTGTTTCCATCAGAAACATTTATTATCATTGATATAAATGATGGACAAAACTATGAAAATGAGGACCAAGTTGTAATAAATCTAAATATTATGTCTAAATGATCAAATCAAATAAAAACTAAAAGATCAGCTCAGGTTTTTGTGATTATTATTTGTAGTTGAATTGTTTGTTGCCATCCTGAAACACACGGATAAAAGAGATTCAACATGGGAGAAGAGGGAATGGATAAATAATAACTGAGTGCAGCTCAGTGTTGACTTTAATTGAAGGGTCGGTCCACACTGTAAATACCGACTGCACCAACAGCCCTCATGTACACTCAGTATACACACATACAAAGTTGTTTTTTTGTTATTTCGACTGTTGCATTGACTTTCATTATTTCCCTGCAGACACACGCAATCGTGATAATGACCCAGATAAAATGGCTGCATGGACTAGAAAAAGAGACAGAGCGGAGAGAGAAAGTGGTGCAGAGGAGTGAGAGAGAGAGAGAGAGAGAGAGAGAGAGAGATGGAAAGTCAGTGAGACTCTATCATGACTCAGCAGGAAGCTGACTCAGCCTGGAGGAATATAAAACAAGGAGCAGACAGTGACATGACTCAGAAACGAGGAGTCAAGCGATCGAGTCTTAGCGAGACAATCGCTGATGTTTCAGATCGTCGTGTTTTCTGCTGCCATATTTTATCTTTTAATTTGGCAGGTGATCCTTCCTGTAAACTATAAAATATGAAGCCGAAGAGTAACTGGAACTTCTGCTCAAGAATATCTAATAATGTGGTTCATTCAGTCTTTCTGTTTTTAGCTGCTTTTAATGAACCTGGGTTAATTAAAAGCATCAGAGCGGGAAAAACTATTAATGTCAACCTCCTAGTTTTAACTCTGAATCAGACAGCTGTGATATCTCCCACTATAAAAGAACTACAGCAGTGTCAACAAACTGGTGTCAAAATGGCTGAAAAACCAGCATCACTCAAACATCTCAAGCTTTATTTTCACCCTTCATACAGTTCAAAGTGCTTCACAGATGACTGACACGATGATTATGAGACGGAACAAACATTAACAGTAAAGCAGTTTTAGATGAATGCACACACATAGTAATAACACTAATACAGTTGATCCATTTAATAAAAAGGAGCTATATGTTGTTATTGTAGATTTGGTTTTTGGTTTTGAGACTAGATGTTCAAATGAAGGTTGTTCACTGTTTAAATAAGTGATAACATAAAATAATACCTGCTGATAATGGAAAATATGAAAAATAATAAACCAGGCAGAGCTGAAGATGTCCACGATGGAAAACAATGACTTCCTCCATGCACATTTTCAACAATTAACTGAAGCTACATTAGCCACTGCTAGTCCTGCTACTACAATGAGTCCGATATTTTCTTAAGTTACTTGTATTTTCCGTACAAGAACATTTAACTAATGATTCATCAGGATAATGTGATGAACAGCTGTTGTGTGCACTAAACCATGAACGATAACTTGTGACTCTCTGTTAACATCCGTCCTGTGTGTCGTTTTCCTTTTCTCTGTCTCAGATCCTGAAGCGAGGCTGTCATGTGAACGACCGCGACGGTTTGACCGACATGACGCTGCTTCACTACAGCTGCAAGGCTGGAGCACACGGAGTCGGTAAGATGCTTATTTAATGTCAATCAGTCAGTCTGACACAACCGAGCTCGAATCCAATGCAACATTTAAAGGAAGATGATCAGTTAAATTTATTTACTGTCAGCAAATCCCATAAAAACAAAACCAGTGATGAACTGATTCTACTGACAAGTGTTGCTTGTTCAGCCGAAGCTTGACAGAGCTGGTTTGTCTTTGCCACAGTCCTGTCAGGTCAAGTCAGTTTTATTCATACAGTCCAAAATCACAGAGTTTAACCTACATCTTACGTCTATCATTAGACCCTCAATTCAGATGAAACCCCCCCCCAAAAAATAACCTCTTTAAAGGATAAAGCTTGCTGTTTTCAGTGAGGTTGTGATTATGTAGCACAACAAGCTACAACAAGCTATTGCTGTTATTAGTCTTTAGAGTCGGAACAAACTACCAAAACCATTGTCTTTGTGGTGAAGGAACATGTCACCCAGTGCAGCTGTCGATGTGACTCACTGATGTATTTTTAATAGTTTTTGGACAACAACTGAGGTCTACAGCACAGAGGAATAAGATATATCAGGCTTTGGATGCACACACACAATACTTGTTAGTAGATCAGTTCATAGTTGGTTTGGCTCTGCACATGAGATTTGTTGACAATAAGAAAAATTTAAAATATTGCCAGCCTTATCCTTTAAATGAAAGCAGCAAATTCCATTAAAAAACCAAAACCAAAGATTAAGTCCAAAATCACATCTTTGCCTCAGAGGGCTAAACCTCCAGCTTACTATTACCTTACTTACCTTACTAACCTCCACCTTACCTCTATTGTTAAACCCACAAAACTAACATCAATTCCAGAGGTACAGAGGAGGGATCCCTCCTCCAGGTCTGATATTAATATAATGAATCCAATCAAATTGAATACGTCCCTGAAAGATTCTAGTGAAATGACTCCAATTAAACGAGTCCAACATCAGTTCTTCACATTGTTCCAAGTCAGTGCAGCTTGGAGGATCTGTGGTGTGACGGATGTCGTCGCGGCTTCTTTTAGTTTCATCTTAACTGTCTGTGCAGGCGACCCGGCGGCGGCGCTGCGCCTCAGCAGCCAGCTGATCTCTCTGGGCGCCGATGTGAGTCTGAGGAGCCGCTGGACCAACATGAACGCTCTGCACTACGCCGCTTATTTCGACGTCCCAGAACTGATCCGAGTCCTGCTCAAAGCCACTAAACCCAGAGGTACACACACACACACACACACAACAATCATTGACTTTTCACTCACATTTGATAATCACCAGTCTGTTATTTGTGAATCACAGACATCCTCTTCTTCTTCTTCTTCTTCTTGTGTTCTTCTCCACAGTGTTGAACTCCACATGCAGTGATTTCCACTACGGGACGGCTCTCCACATCGCTGCCTCCAACCTTTGTCTGGGTGCAGTCAAATGTCTGCTGGAGCACGGAGCCAACCCCACCGTCCGGGTAACAACTCGCTTTTCTTCTTTTTACCATTAAAAAGTCGTTACCCCAAACTTCAGCTTGACATCTGACATCAAACTACAATTTAAAATAAAGTTCTGTAGGATTGAACAATGCTTGGCTGCACAGCATGTGTTCGTCAAGACGGTGGAAAAAACTAGATTCTCTAGTGAGTGACATGTACTCCCTAAATCCAGAGACAGAACTCCATTTATGGATTCAAAAAATAATCCCTCCGGCTCATGTTTCTTTCCTTGAATGCTCCGTGGCTTTATCTTGCTCTTATAAATCTTGACCTAACTAAAGAAAAGTGTCACTCTCTTCTCCTTTCCCTCCTTTGCCCCCTTTCTATCATTGTCTCTCTGCAGAACGATAAGGGCCAGGTTCCAGCGGAGGTGGTTCCCGATCCGATGGACATGAGTCTGGACAAGGCGGAGGCCGCCATGGTAGCCAAAGAGCTGAAGCAGTTGCTGCTGGACGCCGTTCCTCTGAGCTGTAACCTTCCCAGAGCAACGCTGCCCAACTACGACAACATCCCAGGAAACCTGATGCTGACCTCGCTGGGGCTGAAGCTGGGAGACCGCGTGATGCTGGACGACATGAAGGTCAGAACCGTGCTCCGGATTAGATTTTATATGTCAGTCAACACAATGAAATGATGAAAATGAAATGTTTTAAATCAGAAAATGTGTTGCTAAAACACAGTATTTGAACTGGTGTTTACTGAGAATGCAGAGGGAAACAAAATGCAAGGGATCATGGGTGAAAAGAGATTTTTTTCTAGTGTTAACAGGTAATCCTGGTGATTTTCTATGTTTTTCTTGCTGTCAACAAATCCCATGTGCAGACCCAAAACAACAATGTGTTAGTCTGTCTCTCAATACTTCCTGCCTTTGCTACTATTGACTGACTTTGTTCCTATTGAAGTAAATCTTTAAGAACACAAATATATAGTCTCATCTTTTAAAAAGGCTCAGTAACTTCCTGAAACAGCTGGTTGGCAAATATAACTCAAATAACTGGAGATAGTACAGTTGTTGGGGACTATTTTCAGCAGTGGATGAATCCACATTTGCTGCTCTAGTGAGTATCAAAATAAACTACAGTGTGTGTTCATGGTGATGAAGGAACATGTCACAGTGTAATGTGGCAAATGTGGAATAAGATCTATCAGGGTTTGGATACACACACAATACTTGTTAGTAGATCAATTCATTGTTGTTTATCTCATTTCACAGGATTTTGTTGGATTTGTTGAATATCACCAGACTTATACTTTAAGAGCTCATCATGCTTAAAACAAATTAGTTTGTTTGATCACTTCCAAAGTCAAAGATTTTTATTGTGTTGCACTCGACTGCTCACACGAAAAGTGACAGAAGTAATTGTTTGGGAAAAAAAAAATCTTGAGAGAGAAGTTCAAAC
Source organism: Thunnus albacares (assembly GCF_914725855.1). Taxonomy (NCBI): domain Eukaryota; kingdom Metazoa; phylum Chordata; class Actinopteri; order Scombriformes; family Scombridae; genus Thunnus; species Thunnus albacares. The sequence goes on from NC_058111.1 coordinate 3,748,350, forward strand.
TCCACCTTTAATTTCACACCTGGATAATCACTGAGTAAAGTGGATGTGATTGTCAGACTGTCGGCTCTGATGTCAGAAGGAGTTAGAGGGGTTTCAGACGCTGTTCGATGATCTGATGAGCTTTCAGCACTCCTGTCAGGTTAAACATGAACCTGAACGATACAAATGCAAAAACACAAAACAGTCTGTCAAAGGAAACCATGTGGAGGGTTGACTCGTCATTCAATGAAGCGTTAAAATCTGAATTTTCACATTAATCACGAAGTTGCTTTACCCCTCAGTTTGTTCTATTTTCACTTCAAACCACCTGAGATGTAAATTGAGACTTATTGTGAAGGACATTTTAGACCCTGCTGAAGCATAAACAAGACACTGAATCTACATTAAACCAGCAAAATTCTAAAACACTGTTTTCGTGCAATAACGACAAGCGTCCACACCGTTTCAGTTTCAACCTCTGTCCATATTAAAATGCCAAAATGGGTAATTCTCCTCCTACTGGGCATGTGAGGAGGACAGATGAGCAAGTCAGCCACAGAAAACCAGCGAAGAAGAAACAGTCTACTATCACTGATATGACAGCGTTTCTACAAAGCTCAGTTTTCCTCGCACAAACCAAATATACACACATACAGGGGAGGAAAACGCCATTTTATTCTGGACTGAAGGCCAGAACGGCTCATCGTGACTAGAACTAGGAAGTGAGTCCTGTCCACTTCCAGGCTGATAAACCAAGACATTCTGCTTCCTATAATGACAAAATACAGTCATAAAGCTGTTTAAGTGTGTGTTCCAAGTCAGGAGATTGAGAAAATTTACATAATGTTCCTGAAATTATGTCACATGAACATGGCTGCCCACAAAGTAAACAAATGTGAGCTTTTACATGTATTTGCTGTTTGAGCTCTGAACAGTGTGTTCTCGCTGTGTAGCTCCAGAGAGACCAGAGCAGAGACGACAGCCCGCCTGCAAACCTCAGACAGGTTGGTGGGAAACGGGCGCCGGCTGGAAACGTAGATTAACTGGACTGACTCACCACACTGACAACATGCTCTCTTCCTGTCACATGGCAAATTAAAAAAAATCTGCTCCCTCTCACTCCCATCTGTAGCGTTGATGCACTTGTTTGTTACATTTCCTCCCTTCCCCTTCCGACACTCAGACTATCTGCCTCCATGCAACCTACTGTAACCAGCTAATGGAGCTCTAAAGGCATGTTTCAAGGGCGGGAATGATTTCACCTCTTAACTCGAGAGATGAGATGTCTCTCTCCGTCTCTCTTTCAGAGCGGCACTCTGAGGTTCTGCGGGACTACAGAGTTCGCCAGCGGTCAGTGGGTCGGCGTGGAACTCGACGAGCCGGAGGGGAAGAACGATGGAAGCGTCGGCGGCGTCCGTTACTTCATCTGCCCTCCTAAACTAGGTAACAGCAGCTGCCACGGTGCCTTTGAGCAAGTCAGTGAACACCTGCGTACGCAATGCCAGAAGGATTTTCTTTATGTTGAGAAGTGGAGGCTTCATTATTTATTGTCAGGGCTTTTGAGGTTGTATACTTACTTTAAATCCTCCTATTTAGCATTTATAAGCGTATATTAACATTAACAAATTTGTTACAATACATTATAATGTAGCTGCAAGCAGATATAAGTATTTATTAGTGTGTTTGTCCACTATAACACAACTATAACTTTGCCTTCATAAGAGAAGTTGTGCTTTTTAACAAATACTGTACATTAATAAACATTTAAAATGTCTGTTATTAACCATTTATGAATTTATAAATGTTTATACACTGCTTATAACTGCTAAATAGAGGGACTTAAAGCGAAGTATTACGTATATATGAACATGCAAGGCTGGGGAAAGTCAATTTCAAGTATCATACTGTATGTCTACTGCAAACACTTTTGTTGATTCTATTACTAAACAATAACAATTGCAGATTTAAAAAAAAAAGTAAAAAGTCAGAACAGTCAGGCTTTTATGGGACAGAAAACAGCCAACTTTATGTGGAAAACTTTGAAATGAATGTCAAAGAACAACAGGAAATACACAAGCAAACATAAACAGGAAACACATTCACATGAAAAACAGAAAGTAACTTACTTAGTGATTTCAGCCTGGATTACTGCTCATACCAGGTCCCAAACGATGGTTTTTATCATGCCGATAATGTGCCAAATCAAAATGAATAACAGTTAAAGTGCACATATCTGAAGCATGGACTCACCCAGGTGACCCCAGTTTATAGTTGCTACTCAGAAAAAGAGGGAAATAGAAGCCAAACAAAAGATAAAAAAAAAAAATTGTTTGCAAAATGTTATGTTATTACTTGGTGGGGCCACATCCCCATCTAGCTCCACCCTAGCGCTGCCTTTCATCCCCTGACTGGTCCAGTGGAGCCTCTCAGTGGACGACAGTAGTCAAAGACTCCAATAAGAAGGCCAATAAGAATGATTCTCACATTACAGTACTTGGTGTCCACTGGTCAGTGTTATGAGTGTGAGATATACTGGTACTGACTGGTTACACTGCTGTAATATAACGACATCTAGCAAAAAGGGAATGTTTGCCATTTAAAACATTTAAAAGAATAGTTTGCAGAATATGTCACCAGCAATTAACACCAATTTGAATACCTCAAATATTCCAGAAATGGCAGAAAGACTATTTTTCTCAAATATTGGTGGAGACCAAACCAGAGCTAAAAGGAGAGCTTGTTCTGGAGTCTTTCTGCCCCAAAGTTGTCAAAAGTTTTCCAGTTTTTCTTTATCCGATCACAGGAATGAACTCAAGATAACATCAAAGGTTTTGAGGTTTCAGGGTGTTTGTCTCTTCTGTCCTGCAGGGATTTTCGCACCGGTGTCAAAGATTTCCAAGGCTGTGGATCAGGCGCTCTCGTCTGTCACCTCCACCCCCCGAACGCCCCGCATGGACCTGGCCTCCCGCCTCGCAGGAAAGACCAAGAAGGAGAAAGAGAAGAAGGAGAAAGAGAAAGGTAAGATAGCCCTGATATTTAGGAAGAAATAGCCTGTGATTACTGTGAATACCAGTAAAGGTCATGGTGCAGTACAGTATATTTGTATCAGTCCTGATCGGCAAGTGTAAACCTGGTTGTGAGTGTGTTCGCTGTGTGTTCTCAGCCCAGAGGAAGAAGTCGTCAGTCGCCAGTCTGGATCCGGAGGGAATGAACGTGGAAGTCGGTGATCAGGTTCTGGTGGCCGGACAGAAACACGGCATTGTCCGCTTCTATGGAAAGACCGACTTTGCTCCAGGTCTGTCTGCTGGTCCTCTGCTGGTGGACTCTCTACACTGTATACACAGATTACACCGTTGTTCCAGGACAAAACTACACAAAATCTGTCCAGATGAGATGCCAGTTATCACAAACAACTTTATTTAACCACATATATGTTTTATGTATACTAAATTCACTTGGTCTGACATTATTTCTTAAGTCATTACCTCTAATTATCCTCAGCTCATCTGAATAAGGGATGAACTACATTCAGCTTCTTTTCTTACTATTCCTGTGTTTTCACTTACTAATTAAATACCAATCAATACTTTTTAATACATTCTTTGACTTAATAATTGTTAAACTGAGCAACTGAGCAATCAGTGTATTTGAACTAAGCTGCTAAATACATCTATTTCAGAAAATATGCTAACATGGTTAGCATGTTAGGAAGTTAACATGCTGTTTGCGTGCTGGTTAGCATGTTTATTTGTTTTTTCACTGTCATTTTTTTCATATGTGTAACTGTGTCCGGCTGTGCCTGACAAATTGAGTCTGACATGTCCTAAAATAGCCACCGTACCGAGGAGAAAGCCCTTTTATTTATAACAACATGGCTTTTCCTCTGGTGCCACCGGACAATCTTTACTTTTACCCCAGTAGTGGTGAGAATCTTAAAATAACAAAATTGTCAGTTTTGATCAGACAAACAAGTTGTCTTCCTTTGTCTTCTTCTTCTGTGTCCATTTTGTCTTGAGGCTTGAGAGGGTGACAGTTGTGTCAAAGGAGTTTTTCACTCAACAGTGATAATTAGCAGCTTTTAAAAAAACAGTTTACGACCAGTCAGAAGCAGACCGGGTGTGATCTGATCTGCTTGTGTCCCTGCAGGTTACTGGTTTGGTATCGAGCTGGATCAGCCGACAGGGAAACATGACGGCTCAGTGTTTGGAGTCCGCTACTTCAGCTGCCTCCCCAAATATGGAGTGTTTGCTCCGCCCTCCCGCGTCCAGAGGTGAGGATGTATTTAAAAAAAAACAACACCAAACCTTTGTTTTATTTACAGCTGATTATTATTTTAATTTCCCTTACCAGAGTATGTCAGAGTTTATTTTTGGTACATGAAATAGTTTGATGATGTTATAAGTCCATGATTATTATAATTACACCATGTTTTTTATATTAAATTCAAAATACTAAAGAGTATTAAAGCCAGTGGAAACCTGGTTCCAGAATAACATTTACAATAGTTTTCTTCCTCTTCAGAAGTGTCTTTTTTTAATGTGATATATTTATTATATACATCATGAAAACACCAATAAACTGAAAGTTCATTCTTTTTTTTTTTTTTAAATCAGAATCGGAGGTCCTAAAGACGGCTCACAGAATGACAACTCCATGGTGAAGAAAGTGCATCAGGTCACAAGTAAGTATCATCACGCTCTTACAGCATCTCGGTTTCTTGCTAGTTCAACTTTGTACCTGAAATTACTGTAGTTTAATTGTGCAAATGGTTCTGTAGTGGACAATTATACCACAGCAGACAGTTCAGGAATATTTGCCTTTGTTTTTCATATATCTCAGAGTTCAACTGGACTTGTTTTAATCCTTTCAGATGCTTAAGTTATGGATTCTGTTGTAAAACTGAGTCTATTAATGTTGCTGTCTTTCTGCAGTGAAGGTTGAAAGCAAAATAGTTTCATTACTGATAGAAATAATGTACAAAACTACCAAAACAAAACCCAAAATAACAATAATACACAATTTTAATTTAAGGTTCAGAAGCATAAATTCATAAATCTGAACAAAGGTTTGTGTTGTGATGGAGCATAGAGCTTATTCACCTTTATATTTACCCCTAAATCAATGATTGATGGTGAACATCAGTAATTCCTTCCCTGTTATTAATATCATTGACATATTGTTTGTTTGTTTGTGTCTTGCAGTGTCGCAGCCCAAGCGTAACTTCAACACAATGCGTTCTCCTAAAGACCTGACCTCTGAGAGCTCCATATCCAGGTGAGAACAGTAACGAGACAATAACATATGCTCTGTACACCTAACCCTAACCCTAACCCTTAACTCTAACCCCTAACCCCTAACCCTAACCCCTAACCCTAACCCTAACCCTTAACTCTAACCCCTAACCCCTAACCCTTAACTCTAACCCCTAACCCTTAACCCTAACCCTAACCCCTAACCCTGAACCCTAACCCTAACCCTAACCCTAACCCTTAACCCTAATCCCTAACCCTTAACCCTAACCCCTAACCCTTAACCCTTAACCCTTAACCCTAACCCTTAACCCTAACCCTAACCCTTAACCCTGATCCCTAACCCTAGCCCCTAACCCCTAACCCTAACCCTAACTCCTAACCCTAACCCTAACCCCTAAGCCTAACCCTACAGCTCTGAACTTCTGCCTTAAAATATCTGAAAATATTAAAATGTGGGTTTATGCTGCATTTACATCACATGGGACTGATGGTAGTGATGGTAAAGATTCCCATGTTTACCATTTACGAGCCATCATGTCATCAGACAACTCAATACAATTTTATGACGGCAGAGTTGGTGAGGATTAAAAATAACATTTAAAATATAACACTATATCCATTAATCACCTTTAATGATGGACTCTGGCTGGTTTGAGGCGTCCATGTTTGTTTTCAGCTATTTCTTTATTGGAGTTTCCCAGTTGTAACTGCAACTTGTATGTGTTGTTGTGGACGTTATATACAAGCAAGAAATGGGTAAATATGGTAACTCCAATGTGACATAAATGCAGCATTTCCTTTTTTTTACAAAGATAAAATATCATAAGTTCCTGATGTGCCACATGTGAGCAAAAAAACTGAATTTGGGTCACAGAGTCTTCTTCCTCATCTTCACATGTCCTTCCTCTTCCTCTTCCTGTCTTCTTCTCTTCCAGGTTGCTGTTCTGCTGTTGGTTTCCGTGGATGCTGCGTGCTGAGATGCAGTCCTAACCTCCTCTCCCTCCTTTACCTGTACACCGGATTGATCTCTCCGCTCTTCTTTTTTCGCCATCTCTTACTTTCGCTCTCCTCACTGAGTCTCCTCAGATTATCGCTGTTGTCGGTCAAACTTCTCGTAGTGAAAACCCCCGTCCCTCTTCTCTCGTACGCTCAGCCCCAAATCCTTCTAATTTAGCCGTTCTATAGCAAAATCTATAGTGCCTTGTATCTGATCAAAACGTCCTGCAATCCTTTAATGAAACTGAGAATCCAGCTCTGCTAAAGCAATTCCCCAAAAATATTCTCTTTACCCGTTTACACATCTTATCATTTTGTCACATTGTCCCAGCTTGGTATTTGTCCACGTTGTATCATTTTGGGGCAGAAAAACTGCTGTTTATTCACTCTGAGGATAACAAAAAAACCACATAGCATTAGCTTGTGCTGCTACATGTTTTGTTTTTGCTGCTACTAGATTTGGGTCTCACCAAATTCTGGAATGAGTGCCAAACGGATTTGTCATAAAGTTTGGCACCAGTTGGTTGGAAAAGTGTAAATATTGTTGATGGTTTCGACTTTGCATATTTGTTTAAATCCGGAAACATGCTCTGCGTAAGTACCTGAACACACGCAACAATGGCACGATTGTAAGCTCTCCTGAGTCCTGAAGGGGGCGATGTAGTCGAGACTCATCAAACTCTGCTGCCTTGACAGTTACAGTTACTTCAGATCTTTCTTGTTGCCTTGAAACTGCACTTCACGCTTGTGTCACGTTGCAGACTTCTTGTGTTTTCAAGCACGGGTGTGAACGCCATTCATGAGTCGCTTCAACGTGTTCACGTACTCACGTAGATTATGTATTTGATTGACTTGAGTCAGTCTGTAGTGGTGGACCCAGATTTGGCTGCTGCTGCTTCACTACTCATCTGAGACCAAGAACTTCATTTAATTTGTGCTGTCTTTACAGTTTTCTCTTTTCTCTTGTGTCGAGACTATCTCTCCACCCTACATACTCTACATTCACAGGTGATGAAACTCTTTAAGGCACATAAGCTGAGGTGTCCACGCACTAATCGTGAACTTGTTGCTCTATTAGGATCACACACGCATGGCCTTTCTGACTAACCATGATTTGAACGTGTTTCGGAGCAGCCTTTAGCTGGAGAGATAGTCTCACACTCAGAGAACTATGGTTACACAAGTAACCAAGTCAGTGCTACAGATCTACTTTCAACCCTCAATACTTCTCTAAACTGTGTGTGAAGAACTTTATCACTTGCATGCTTTAATCTCAGATTTCAAACTGAAAACAGGGTTAATCATCTAGTATCTACTGACTTTGTTGTATTTTATCATGTTGTTACAGTCGATTATATTTTTTTATCTTACAGATGTGTAATATCACTGTTGGGGTGGAAGAGGACAAAATGGTTCTTGGTCTCTATGATATATATCTCGTCGCATGTGAGAAATGTTGCTCTGTAGTTAATACAGATGCCAACATTTTCTTACATCAAGTCGAATTTGACGTATTAAAGATAAAGTGTATGTTTAAGTTGCGTTAGTCACCCTTTCACAACAAATGTGAACACATAGGAAACAGCTGGATTTGTCTTTTTCCTTCATCACATCGAAAAAGAAAAAAAAAAGATTCAGCTAATTTAGTCTTAAATAGAAGAACTAGTTAGATATCATCTCGACTGAACGCCTTGGAATAAATAAAATGTCATTATTAATCAGTGTATTGCCAAATACAAACATTAGTCCTCCTAGTTAGAGTTAAAATACAGTGTATTATAGAAATCTTATAAAGAGCTACAGTACAATTGTAATGTCATTAACCAAAATTGCTAACAGACCCAAAACTTCCTTTATGTATCTTAAAAATCAAAAATGTTCAAATGAAAGTGTTTTCAGCCCCGAAACATGTGATATTAATGTTTTTGTGTTGCTTCTGTCATGCATATGCCTGAAAATAAGCTTCATTTAAACTTAATCTCAGCTTTACAACAATGAATCAGTTTAGAGTTGAATATTATCCAGCTCTGTTTCCCTACATCCAACATTAATTTTGTTCATCTTGAGGTTTAAAATTTTCTACCTTAGAATTTTAAACCCTGGACAAACTCTCCAGAGAGTCTGTGATATTTGTAAAAGTTTTCCTCCCCTCTTTCTCCTTCCCCTCTACTCTCATCCCTCTTTCTCCAGTTAAATAACTTCGGTACATTTGTGAATGTGAGCATCTGTGAAAAGACAAAACAAAAACACAAGTTAATCTAAACTTACATGTGTGCTTAATGTTAAAATCTTTCTCCAGTATGTGCATAACTGAAAACAGCAATATGTTAACAGTGTACCTATCTCTGTGTGGAAATGGTTCCTGTGTTAATGTCTATTTACACTCTGTAAGCACACTAATACAGAGAGATGAACACACTCACACTCTGATGCCCGAAACTACCAACAAATGTTCAGACGGAGAAAAGAAACATTTAAAAACAACAAATCAGTCACTGGAGGTACAGTACATTTACACCTCAGAGACTTTGAGATTAGACAAACAGTGCGTAAACCCAATAATGGAAACCCAAAGTTTATCATCTATATCTTTAAGTGATATTGCATGTATGGCATGTTTTACAGGTTGAATTTTCAATTTATGACCATGAATCGTTGCTCACATTTGTTCAGATATAGTTTGTGCTCTGGAAAGACTTGAGTATATTTCTGAATTTTGTGTTCCCACTCATTTTACTGTGAGTTATTTATCAAAAAGCACCTCACAAGTTAGTTTTCTCTTTTGGATAAAACATACAGATCTCAGAGATGCAACTGCATTTTTCCAGAGCTGTGAAACTTTATCAATATCTATATCAATAAAAAAAATGTAACAGATGATTGTACCTATAAATAATGGATAATAATATTACATAATATTGGGTTTTATTACTAAATTGTTTTATAACTATTCTGCACATTTCTGCATTTTTAAAAAGTAATTTTTCGTAAAAGTGCTGAAAACAAGAAGATGGCTCTTTGGTATTTTGGTAAAATCCTAAAGTGGGTGAAGTTTTGGAGTCCATCAGCCTCTGAAGCTGGTCAATGAGAAACTTTCTCCGAGTTCAGACTGAACAGGCAGACTGAACATTTGTTGTTGGTTCATTGAGTATTTTTCTCAGTTGTTCTTTACGCACTGCAGCCTTGACTAAAGGAAACACTTTGTGGTTGCTCTTGCACACTGCTGTTGATAACTGTTCTGTTTGTGCCCGTGGAGTCGGCTTCAACATTACACTAATGATAACTACAGCGCTTACACTCATCAAGTGCTCAGTTTAGCTCAACAGAGTTCAGTCAGGCCATGGCTGCATATGAGCTTTTCATTCAAAACTCTGCTCTGAGCGTCACTGCTGAATGTGAGGTCAAGCGGACAGGTGGCGCGAGTAACACGTCATCCAACTCTCTGGCTTTTGTTATGAGTGGTAGGTTGAGGTATGAGGAGTCCTGATTGGCTGACAAAGCACCGACCAGTTTAGCATTTTGGACACAAACTCCTGACCCATTAGCGCTTGTTTTGAAGGTGTTTTTCGGTCCGAAAGTTCAGGTGGTTTAATCATCTTGCAATCCTTGCTGTCCTTTTAAAACAATCATCTTGTGTGATCACTGCTTCATCCTAACAACAAGGCCAGGGTTCGCATCTATCTTGGAAAAACTGAAATTCAGTGAAGCAGCTTTCTAGGTAGAAAATGTCGTTGAAAATAACAGAAATGACCTGAAGGTCCTGAAAACTACAAAACTATAAACTACCAGCTTTTTTCAGGGATGAGGTGAGGTTGATATTATGCACACTGCTGATTTTAGTATTCGGCATCTCAAGTTCGCAGTGTACTGAGAAACCTGACTGAACTTAATTTCAGCTGTAAAATCTGAATAATAACTGAAATCAGAATTAAACTTCACTTTAAGCCACTTTTTCTGAACCACTTTGGGTTGTTGAAACTGTCCTTTAAAGGTTCTTGAAGACAGTTTCTTGAAAGGAGTGAGAATCTTGAAGTCCTGTTAACACGATATGCAGATGACTCACAGCTGTACCTCCCTGTATTCATATTGTTAGCTACTTTCCCCTGCCATGCCATGCCATGCCATGCCATGCCATGCAAACCGCCTGATGAACTTCAGTAAATCCACATGGTATAGTTCACATCTGTTTATAATTTCACACACAGGAAACATGTCGCTACAAATAAGCTGCTGCAGCACGATGTTCAGTGCTAAAGCTCCACTGAGTCAAGATCCGCTGACTCTTTCATTTTAGGTGAACATTGACGTTAGTGGACCACAGTGATGGTGGACGTTTGTCTTTGTACAGTAAACGTACAGTACAGTCATTGTGTCCCAGTGAAGCCTATGTTGGTTTGAACATTGTGTTCTGACTACCGTGTAAATGTGGAGCTTTCTCTGGTTTGGCCACTACGTGTCACTAGCGAGTCACTAGTTATTCATGTTACTACCAGAAAACATTACATAAGCTTTCTTCATTACATATTCTCTGTTTAATTTACTCAAATTAAAGGACCATACTACTAATTTTGCTTGTTTAAGCCCTTTAACTTCAAACTGTGCATACTGTATACACTGATTTGTAGTTTATGGACTAAAACACTCAGAATCACTGGTTTGGACCCTTCAGATCATCTATAATCGATCGGTGTACGTGTTTGAGAATATAATGTTGAACTCATTCTCATAGAAACTAACTCAGCACTGGTTGTTTTAACATTAATAAGTCTTAAGATTATACAGTATATAGCCTATATTTTGATAACTTCACTAAGTGTACTTTTTGTTCTCCAGTTTTGTAGTGTGTGTGTGTGTTACTTCGTGCTTGGTTACAGCCCATGTGTGTGAGTCACTCCTGTTTTAAAAAGTGCGTGAAACTGATGGACGTTAAAGGGGAAACAGGGGAGAACGAGCATCGGACGTCTTCATCTTAACAGATACTCACTGCATGCTCTCTCTCTTTCTGTAACTTTCTCTCTCAGTATTTTCTGATTTTGGTTTTTCAATATGTGTATCTTCTTCTCATCAGCATGGAAATGCTTCAAATAATAACAGTGACAACTTGATGAATATAATAAAGAATTTGATGTTGTTTTTCTACCTCTCCTGTCCATTGCTTTTACTCATAGAAATCATATCATAGGTAAAGTTTTGAAATGAAAATTTATTTTGGTCTGTAAGCAATTGCACAAAAATTAGGTATAGTGAAGACTTTAAACACTATTGTGATGGCCTTTTGCAAGCTAGTTTTGCTATTTAGACGTGGGTTACAGCATAATTTATGTCTATTATCACTCCCAATAATTTGAATAGTAAACATCGTCTCATAAGTTTGCTGACTTTGTCATGCAATTACCTAAGAATATGAATAATGAATAAATCCTTACCTTACCTTATCACAGCTACATTATTGTGTATCATCTGCAAATAAAACACATTTTAATTATTTTAAAATCTTACAAATATACATACAAATTAAACATTAAGGGACCTAACACTGAGCCTTGAGGGACCCCACAAGTAACCTTCATTAATTCTGAGATAATTTTATTTATCTGAACATACTGATACCTGTTTTCTAGATGTGGCCTCTGTAATGGCATATCTATCAATTCATTTAGTAGCAGGTCATGGTCAATACTATTTAATACTTTTATAAGATAAAGGAAATACTGTATATTTATTATTTTTTATTGCAGTTGATATTTCCTCTTCAAACTTTGTGCCAACAAAATTGTATTGTTAAATGATATTGGTATTCACACAGTATATTATATTGTTGTAAAATCGTCATATCTGTGAGAACTGTGAGAGCAAACACAGAGTTTAGGATATAGAGTTGATATGAAGGTCAGCAAGTCAAACAGCTAAATAACATGGACGCTTCTCATCTGCTTCCATTCAAAACCATAAAATAGTGCCTGATCTCTTGGGGAAATCTTATTCATTTTGAGTAAAGTAAAGGACATTTATGATGTATTTACAAAAAGTTGCAGCCCATTCGGCTCAAACATGGTGACCAAAAGTGTGTTTCTCAGTGTGCTTCAACAGAGAGAAAATTTTAAATGCAGTGTTTCTGTTTATATGAAGGGTACTAATCATAAAGACACATTTGTATTTTTCGAGCACACCTTCCTCCTCTAAAACCAGAAATAGTAAGTGTTTTTTTTTTTTACCATAATGCATCTGGGACTATACAGGATTTAAGATGACAGCCTAATAAATTAACAAGTGTTTTTCTCAGTGTGCTTCAATAGAAAGAAAATTATAAATGCAGTGTTTCTGTTTATATAAAGGCTACTGAAACAGGATTCAAGCAGTTAGTACAGATACTAAAAACTTAAAATAAAAACCATCACAGGACAGAATTCATATCACATGATCTTTAATACACTAATTTCAATAAATTAAATAGAAATACAAAATAATTAAAAACTTGAAAAGTACAAGTTGCTCAGTAGAAATTAAAGTAAAATGATAGTTAACTGTCCTTGAGGTTTTAAGTCCCAGGTGTCTGACTTTCCCAGCAGTGCCTGAATGTATCATCATAGTTAAAATTGTCTTATGTTGAATCCGCAGCAGCTACAGACAAGCAGCTTTCAACTGTAGTCAGCAGCTGATCCGGTAAGCATCCACCTTACTGACCCTTGAGCAGGATGTAGTCACCTGACCTTTGACCTCTAGGGGTGAGAGGATGTGTTTGACCTCTGAGACGGAGGCAGACTGTCTGTCAGGTTCAGAGGAAGGCGGTGAAGAACTTCTTGTCTGCTCCAGCAGTGGGGGAAGGTGAGGGGGATTTGGCCTTTGACCCGCTGCGCTGCCGCTTCCTCCTGGCTCTGCGGTTCTTAAACCACACCTGAAACACACACAGAAAGGAGATTTTCAGTTTCATGGTCTCATAGGTGGAGATCTTGTCCAAACAAGATAAACCACATCAACATTCATGTGCCAGAGCAGAAATATAAATTGTGTTTTGTAGAGAATAAACGATCCTCATATTTTGTGAGGAGGAACAGGTTTTGGGGAGCTTATGGCTCCACACAAATTAGATTTCTTCTGAATATTTGGGGTTGGGAAGACAGCTAGGCGGTTTCTTCAGTCTGGTTCTACAAACAGGTGATAACAAGCTTGTTTTGTAGTTCACTCCCCCTACAGAACGGCTGTGGGTCATGCGTCAAAATGTGACATGGAGAGGTTTTTGCGCAGTTTTGGGTTGTACAGGCTATTACGTTTATCTTAAACGTTAAATAATGGTTTAACTCTTTAGAATGTGTTTCCCTAAAGTTGATAAACATAATTTGCTTTATAAAAGGAGAAAAAGTTTCCTTGTTGCATTGGTGCATTATGCGTAAAATGCTACCTAAGACATTTTTAGGCAACTTGGAGAGATTTTACGCATTGCTGTGGGCGATGTTTGTTTGCCTACTGAGATTCATCACATCAGACTCACCCTGACTGTCTCCTCGTTCAGCCCGGTGCTCCTCGCAACCTCAGCGCGCGCCTCCACGGCTGGGTAGTCGGTGAGCTCGAACAGCGCCTCGAGCTGTTTAGTCTGACTGTCGGTGAACACCGTCCTCATCCGGGCCTTCTGACGCTGCTGCGACTGCGCCGTCAACTCGGTCGGATGGTAACCATGGTGACCCGCCAACGACTGAGGATCTGGTCAATAATAATACAAAAAAAACCATAAGTTAGTCAAGTGAAACACATAGAGGAAATGCACGAAAGGACAGATTTTGAATCACGGAGCGTCCACAGATTCTGCCCATTACCGTAAACTTTAGGCATTTGATCCACTTGATAGTTATAAATGACAAGTTTTATAGAATAAAAAACGCAGTTTATGATTTGCTGTTTCAATGAGAGATTATAATTTTCATTTTAAATCAAATTCAAAAGGTTTCTAAACAGTTTCTAAAAAGTTTTAAACTAAAAGTGATGAAACGGCTCATCTTTTAAAGCTAAAAAAATCAAGACTGAAATGAATGTTGGTCAACAAGATGAAACTGAGAATTAAATGTGTAAATACCTGCAGAGTCCGGGCTGAGGCGCATGTAAACTCCAGAGTTTGGATAAATGCTGCAGTCAGTGTGATGGAAACCGGCTCCGTACTGATAAAACGCGTCTCCAAAGCTCATCCCTCGGTACTGCAGGCAGTCGGGAACCGGCACTGGAGGAGCTGAAGGTCTGAGGCTCCTGGAGTCCAGACTGAATCCGCCGGGGATCCCGTGGAGATATCCATCTGGGGGAAACTCCATCATAGGCGGCTTGTGTCCGAACTGCGGGGAGAGGATGCGCTGGATGCTGAAGTCTGACACTCTGCTTCCGTCCATGCTGACAACTCAAGATCCAGAAAAGTTTCCAGAAAGCTTCTCCAGAGGCCTCTGAGCTCTGGAAGTCCCCTACAGTCCAGTTTTAAACAGAAGTCTGCAGATGGCATCAAACACCTGACGGCTCTTTAATATGTTAATGAGTTTGAATGTTTGATGCTGGAAGTTCAGTCAGACATGAGAAGGAAACTGGAACTTTGATTTGACCTCTGAACCCTCTGATGGTTTGAACTGAATGATGATGTGAATGACCGAGTATTTAAACTGTTTATTCAACTGGAATTAGTCACTTTGTTCATCTTCATCGGCCATTTACTCTTCTATTCAACCGTTAACTTTCACTTTTCTTCAAACAACTTAATTATTCTGCCGATATTATAGTTCAAGATACACAAACACTGGATTCTTCCAGTCTGCTTGTCTTTGTATGTTTATTATTTTTTAGTGTTTATCTCGGCTAATCTTTCTAGTTTCATTTAATAATTGGTGATATGCGATTATATCATGTTTTTATGTGAAAATGCATAAATAAATCGTGCTGCAAAGATAAAGTTAATGGTTTTTCCCTTTAATATTAAAACTCTTCACTGTCTTTTAAACAGTAAGTATCAAACTATATATAAAATATACAGAACAGAAAATAAATTGAGTAAAATGTTATTTCACTTTATTAGGACATTTCTCAGACATTTGTCTTGCATCATTATTCCGTTTAACATTCACAAAAACATCCAACCAGACAATAAAACAACATCATATCTATCTTATCTTTATCTTTATCAAATAAGCAGCTTTAATGTCATTTATTATTCTCCTAAATATTACGTTTATAAACATGACAACAACAGAAATTCATAATCCTGTCACCAAACATCTTTTTTGTCCTGTTTATTCTTGTTATTAAAGCCCTAAAACACAAACTATCACAAATGATCTGAATAGTTTGGGGGTAATAAGCTGCAGTGTTTGTCTGCGGTCAGCAGGTGGCGCCACACTCCGCTCAGTTTCTGCTGCACCAGCGGTGGAAAGTAACTGAGTACGTTTACTGAAATACTTCAGTCTTCAGATTGATGACTTCAGTCATTGTTAGAGATTAAAACAGCAGATTTCTATATTTTGGCCTCTGCTCCTTACAGAAGAAGCAGTGTGTAGTTTGGGGCCTCTGGTCATGTTGAGTTGTCAGCCGTTCCATCAAAAAGACATTTCACCTTCTCACATGGTGTCATTGATATGAGTGATTAATGCACAAAGGTAAAAATATCCAGTGAAGAGTAAAGATCAGAGAAAAGTCCAAAAAATGAATACAAATTTGTAGCAGAACTGTTTTTTTCTTTGTTTATGATCTCACAACCCTTCAGATTTATGTTGTGACCCTGTTGACTGGTACTGTATATATACAGTATCAGTCAAATGTTTAGACACAACTTTCCCATTCACTTGAATGAGAGAGTGTGACCAAACTTTTGACTGGTACTGTATATATATTCATATGTATGTATGTATATGTTCAGACCAGCTCCATCTCCAGCAGCTACAACAGTAAAATGCAAATCTAATTCATTATAATATGTACTTTATATAATATATCAGTCATGTGGGCTGATGGTTTGCAAAATGAATCCTTCTTAAAGTAATTTTAGCTGATAATATATCTGCACTTTTACTGAAAGGTCCCCTTCAGACGTGTTTTCAGATAAAAATAATCCTGCTTTAAATGCCTTAAATAAGATTTGAGTCTGATATCGTTTTTCCAACAAAAAAGGTCAAATAAAAATTCTTGAAATTACGTCTACTCTTTCAACCTCGTTAAAGAGAAAATCCAGTATCTATGAATATGTAGATAGTGTTCATTTTCAAAAGTTTCCTCATACTTCACTGTTAAGTTCATTCTCAGTGTTTGTGCACTGGAGGCTTCAAGTTTCCACATCACACTTGAGTATAAGTTGCATACTGGGTCACGATTGGCTTGTGATGTCACTAATGATGTTCGTAGGTACACAAGTTAAACTCAGATTAAAGGAGAGAACAGAGAAACTTTCCTCCTTCAGCAGACTCTGCACATACATCATTCTGCACAGAGAAGAGAACAAACATCCAACAGAAAGATCAAGAAGAAAAACATCTGAGTGAAGATAATATAAAGGATCCATCACTAAAAGAAGACGGAAACGTGCACAAATGGCACAACAACAACACAAATACTGATTGTATTCGTGACCCAGACAGACAAAGACACTGTCATGATATTTAGAGGAAGAGAAATTATCATAGCAAACAGGAATATATTGGAAAATATGAGAGTACAATACATTTACAACACCACAGCCGTACTGTACTCCACTTCAGAGGCATCTTAGGGATTTCACAGTGAAACCAGTGTGTTTGTACATGAATGCAGCTTTGATCTTTACCACATCACAGCTGTGTAGGTCAAACTCCATCAAGACTCAAGTGCAGAAGTTAATGAGCTTTTCACACATTTCTCTCTTTTGTCTTCAGTATCATCACAGTCCAGCTTCAGTCTGACAAACTGCAGCAATTTAAATCCTGACTCTCACACTGCAGCCAAGGCAAGTGTTTGAAAATTATACTACAAAAACAGAAGTAAAAATATAATTATTATACTGACGTCCTGTCCACATAGTGAAGAACAACCCATGTTATGTTACCTATTGGTGGTAGTAGTGTTATTTAATTTGAAGTAGTGCCTTTTAGCAGTATTTAGTAGGTATGTCTTACAGGTATATGTACAGTGGTGTCAAGAATACTTGAATTTTTACTTTACCAACATGTTTATTATGTTACAAGTTGTTTACAACCTTAAATGAAACTCTACAGTTTTATTTTAACTGGTTTAATATTCATTTAATAGTAAGTTAATAAGTAATAAACACAAACTAAGCTGCTGTTTCTGACTTTTAAAACAAAAGACTGTTTAAATTTGGAGGAATTCTTTATATAATGATAAAAAAAACAAAAAACAATAATGAATATAAATAAAATCTGATGTCGAGTCTGTTTCCACCCGGTGAATGTGATGTTGTTAAGCTCAGTTTGACTTCTAAGGGAAGATCAATAGGTGATCAATAGCATATCAATCAGTGTCGTCTCTGTAAACTCTCTCTGATCTGATCGATCGTTGACGGACATGAGAGGAATAAAAAAGAAACATCAGCAGATTTTCAAACATCATCAGAAAGCAGATTAAAGAGCAAAAGGAACATTTAAACATGATCTCAATACAATTCACACACATTAAATCAAACAACACAAAGGTCAAAGGTCAAACGGACAGTTCAGTGTCATAGACAATATTACAAATTTTGACAAAGTTTGAATTCTGTGGGATTCCAAAAGTCCTTAATAGTCATTTTAATATTTAATATTTTAAAAATAAACAAATGCTTTAATGTATTTGTGTAATAAAATGTTAGTATATTCCTGTATGATTATAACACTTCATATTATGGATTCACAACTATTTTATTTCATAATAATTTCTTTGAAGGTTTCCTGGAAAGAATTAGGGACTAATTATGGGGAAAATAAGCAACTCCTTGAAAGTTTTTGGAAACTTTCTTCTTGATATATTGAACATTTTGTCTTTAAAATGTCTTTATGTTCAGCTGACCTGCTGTGGGGGTTAATTGGAGTTAATACAGTATAATTGGAAGTATACCAGTTGAACAGTAATTAGTACATAAATGCATATTTCTATTTGGAATTTACAGACCTGTAAAATAAAGCGTCACCTATATTTAAATTGAATTGAATTATATTTACAAGTTTTAAAATAGTCAATTTGATGAAAACTAAAAGATAAGTGAAAGGTCAGAGGGTTCAGTAACTGGATTAACAGATGGAATAAACAGTCTTCTATAGTGCAACAGGTCTTTGTTTTCCTTGATGTTTGTCTCCCAGGAGGTGAACCCCCCCCCCCCCCCCCAACAAACTTCACCACACAAACACTTCAGTTAATGTCAAGATGAACCAGATTTTACCAAATGAAATCACGTAATGTGGCAAACAGCAGGCGGGACAGGAAATAGGCTACCTATAGCTTCACTAATGAGCAGAGCAGCTTCTTATCAAACACTTTACTGTTACTAAGCTGCTTCATTATTTCGTTGTTCAGTTATAAAATAAGAATTCCAACAATCAATATTTTCTGAATGAGAAGTCAGTCCCACCCCCTCTCTCAGACTAGCTGGACTCTGTGTTTAAAAGGGTCAATCAGACTGAAATCTGTGAAAAGCAAAAGAGTTAAAACCAGCAAAGAGCAAAAGTGTCGCCCCGTGTCTCATTGAAATGAATGGGAGGCTAAATCCAGTGTGACTGCAGCTTTAGGGCTATATTTGGGATTTGGGCAGAGGATTTTACACAAATTGAGAGGAAGGAGTGTCTGTGAGACTTTATGCAGGGCAAAGAAACCCTTGTTCCATATAGAATAAGGTAAAGCAGGTGAAATTGAAAAAGACTACATCGTTTATCCATGATTAATTTCTCACACTAAGACATCTCAGAGTGTGTTACTGTTCCCTGCGCAGCGTTTTGAGACGTCCATCTTGATTTGTCTTCGACGTTTCTATTCGTCTCGTAGGTTTCTCTCTTCCTCCTTCAGCTGTTGAATGATTCACATCAGGTGTGCTGGACTGAAACCCGTCAGATCTTTCTGTCAGACTCGGTTTGCTCTCGCTGCCTCGTCTCTCTCAGCATGAATCAGCAGACTGCTCACTGAGCCGGACTCCAGACATCCAGCCCCCCCCCCCCTCTCTCTTTCTCCCTCTTTCTCTCTCTCTGTCTGGCTGGTTCACTGTCTGTCTGGCTTGGCCTCTGTACTGTAGCTGATTAGTAAGCGCAGCGGGAGTTCACTCGCAGGGCTTCTTGGACAGGTTTCAATCCTCCACTCGCTGTATCTTGGCGACTGTTCAGAGCTCCTGCATGTCCGCTCACTGTGTCGGCAGGGTTTCAATACTCCTGTCCACTATGTATTTTGGCAGGGTTTCAATGTTATGTCTGCTCTGCACTGCTTTTATATTTTAAAACTCCTCACTGTCTCGGTTGGGTTTTAATACTCTGTCCACTGGCCATTGAGCTTTATCTCAAGAGCTGCATCCACTAGTAGGACTTTTCCACTGCAGGTGACAAAGTCCCTGCTTCGGGGGGTAGTGCTGTCTGACAGCGCAGGACCTATCGGAGAGGAGTTTGGATGGCTGAATGTCTCTGATTGGTCAAATGCAGACATCAAGACCAGACTGCTACAACTTGTGTACCGCTTCATTCAAGTAGTGTCTCTCTTAGGGGTGTGCTTGAATACAAATATGTTATTCGGCAAAGCACAAATAGTGTTTTTTGTTGTTGTTTTTTTAACGAATATTTGTTTCATACAAATATATCTCTGTCTCTCTCCTCCGCTCCGTCTATCAGCAGGTCTCAACGAGGGGAGTCACATCCACCTGCTACATGACGCACATTTCATAATTTGGACATCACTCCCGGAGAGTTGGGGGTGTTCCCAGAGATAAAGCTGAACTACTGACACATGCAAAATGCTCCCACGGGAACACTTATTGCACACTTTAATTTTTCTAAAATTAAAAGCATAATAAAAACAAAAACAGGATTTTTAAGACTCTTTCTTCTTTTTTTCAAATACAAATACAAATGATTTCACTGCCTCAACAAATACAGATACAAATACAAATACTGGGCCTTCTGCACATCTGTAGTCTCTAGTATTAATGGTGGACAAGTGTTGGACATTTACGTAAAAAAATCAAATGTAGGTTTTGTTGTCTGCTACAACAAGACAACAAGTCGATGATGTGACAACGCTGTGGTTCAGGTCTGGCTAGGTTTAGGGAAAGATGATGGTTTGGGTTAAAATGATCACTTTGTTAAGGTTAGAGAAACATGTGGTCGGGGTTAAAGTTAGGTGACTATCGTCATCATGGCTACAATAATAACCAGTTAGGGGACAGTCACAGTTATGTTTTTTACAAAACTGTCCCCAATTGCGGTTGGAAAAAGGAAACGAACATCGATTTCTTGAGGTCCAATGTTACAACAACCGCTAGATGGCATCTGTCACTCAAATGTAACTGTATGTCGTTTTTGGGCGACTGACATTATGACCTATTGTGTAGTTTTTCTTAAGAGTGAATGACAGAGAGGAATCAAACTTTACTTGCTGATTGTTTTATGGCCGTCACGTTCTGAATCTGGAATAAATAACCATCAGTCAGCAGACGACTCTCTGCAGTTTTCAGTCTCATTTTCTACCTCTGCATGTCTCCTTTTCATCCATTTATCACATCCACCAACAGTTGGGTGCAAAAGGAACTTTTAGTTCCTGACTTTTGTTCCTGGTTCAGTTGTTCCTGGAATTCTTTGGTTAAAATTTTCTGTAAGTGTTTCAGTATTAGTTGTACTCTGATGGATGGTTTCAGTGTTATGTCCAAGCAGCAGGTACCACGGCTTGAAGCCAAAGCAGAAGTATCTTAAAATGCTCCTAGATGTTTGCTCCAAATGACTCCCATTCAAAAAGTCTAGAAATTAAGTGTGCTGTTGGTCATTTTGTAAAATAATTGCTTCGTTAATTAGATTTGAAGTCTTATATTAGCTTCGCTGTCTGCTGTGTGGGTGTTGATTGACAGCTGTGATTGACGGTTGGCTCACCTGCTGCTCTCCCCGACTCCCACTGAGTTGAACTACTGTCACAATATTTCACTAAGTTTAATGTTCCTCGATTATAATTCCTGCCCTGTTAGCACAAACTTCTTGCAGCTACTGATGAATTGTTTGTTTTTAAAGATAGTGAGATTACTGATGGTACACTGTTTTATTATTCTGTATTTTTCAGATTCTGTAATACTGTATTTGGCACAATGAATGTATTGTGCATTATCCCTGTTAAAATAAACAATAAAAATACAAAAAGAAAGAATAAAACCAGCAGAGGAGGAGAGATAAGGAGGAGGGAGAGCCGAAGATTTGAGTCTCGGCCAGACTGACGTTTTTTGGCTGCAACCCAGCGATGACCTGAATCCTCTGAGGACAACAGAGAGGAAGAGACAGACAAGAGAGGGAGAGCGGGAAAGAGAGGAAATAAAATTAAGAGTAATCAAGATGATTTATTGATAATAATCAGTCCATGAAAACAGAGAAGAGAATCCTCAGTTTGTCTCTCTCTCTTTATCTCTCAACCGGTCAGATCAGCTGATCCACATCCCAGCGGAGAGGAAGATTATTCTGGTCTGCCTTCTGATACTATTAGGGAGTTTGGTCAGTGAATGAAACGTCCTGCTGACGAAATGCCTGCTGGAATCAAACTGAAAACTCTCTCTGGGTCTCTGCTCGATGTATGACTCATGGACAAATCACTCTGTTTTCGGGGGGGAGTTTTGGAAATATTGATTCTCGTGTAGCTGAATGGGATCCAAATTAATTACATGGAGATTCAAAGCTCCATATTCTTCAGTTGTCGTGGTTCGGTTTTATAATCTGCTCTGGCTCAGGATCAGAATACAATTTACAGTTTCATTTAGCAGACACATTTTTTAGTAGAATAATGATCTCTGTATTGCAGGTGTGAAAGAAAATTGAATAGTAGGTTATCATTTTATAAATCTTTTGTATATATGTTCCAAATGCTTTTAAACTAAGGGGTCAATGTTTGTTATATGTTGTCATTTTGGGGATATATCTTGGTGAAGAAATCCTACTCCTAGTCTGGTTGAACTCTTGAACCTGTATCTGACGGATTGCTTGCTGACCTCTGGGGTTAGCTAGGGAAATCTTTGTCTTAAGCCTACTGTTTTAAAGACTGTGTGGAGCTACCTAGACAAGCTAAAGTTGAAGGATGTAACAGTTTGTGGAAGAGTCCATTGAGGGACCAGACTGTTTTTAGCTTTTTACTTCTGGAGAGGTATAAAGCTGTCTAGTTTAGGTTCACACTCTTTATAGAAAGGGCTGGTTTTAGGGAAAGGGCCAGGACATTTGTATAATTGTTACTGATGGTGTGATGGATTGTACAGTGTCTACAACTGCTTCAACAAGTGTTTAATGCTTTCTTTATGTCTTTATGTGCCTCTTTCTGAAGAAAGTTTCCACAACACAGGTGAGCAAAAAGGGTTAAACCAGCCAAATGACTGATTGACAGCAGCAGGGTCATGTGTTCAAATTAGGTGACAACCATGCTGATTGGAGGCTTAAATGCTATGTTGTATCAGCTGGAGGGACGAACTCTTGCGGGGTTAAGGTTAGGGTTAAATTCTCGCAAGAGTTTCGCAAATTGTCCTTCCGGTTGCTCCAATCAAGCACCAACATTTCTTGAATTAGACCCACTTTCTGTTATGTTTCCTAGAGGAGTAATGGGAACTTCGGACAACTCAGAGGGTCTAAATATTGAATCTGCTGCTGAGAAAAATGTGACAATACACCTGCTCACACATGAAAACTCAGGTGGACTTTACACAAATCAATAAAGTGAGCTGCTAACATAAATTTAATAAATACCTGTTCGTCACCTGACTGTAAAGCCCAGTATCCCTGGGAATCAAGTTTATATTGGATGATTCCTCATGATTTACATCCAACGCCAAGAACATTCAGTGTCAGTGCTGGAAGTAGTGTGTCTGCTCAGCTGCAGCACATTAAACAGCATGTAAACATACCTGCGAATGTCACTGCAGATCCATTAGATGCTGGTTTGGTCGTAACTCTTCAAAATCCCTATTAGCGACATGCTGTTTGTCCATTACTTGTAGCTGCAGCAGTTTGTTTACTTTGTCCCTGTTCTGTATGGTGTAACACCAGTAGCCTGCCAGCTGCTGTCAATCAAACACAGACACTGACACGCCCACAAGCCAGCTGAGACAAAAAGGAGCATTTCTGATATTTACTCAAAGACCTTTTTTCTTCATTCTAATAGCACAAAACTATTAACAATACATTAAATATATTTTTGACTGCAGAGAGGGATGATTAAATGTGATTTTCATTTTCATTTCATCTCTCTGTGTGTCTCTGTGACATTTGTCAACCCACTTACATAATAATGACCCTGATTGAATATTCACAGCTGTGTGATTCAGCTGCAGTTCGTTATTCTGACCAGCAGGAGGCGATGCAGACAGCGGAGCAGAAATGCGGCTGTTACAACCATTATGTAATGTCTCTGTCTTCCCAGTCATCTCTCTGCTTCTCTTTTATCCTTTCATCGACTTATCTTTCATTCAGCCATTCTCTCTCTCTCTCTCTCTCTCTCTCTCTCTCTGTCTCTCTCTCTCTCTGTCTCTATCTCACACACACACACACATTTTCCCTCAAAGAGTCTTTGTCTCTTTTCTTTCACTGGTTACAACCAATTCTATCAATAAATTATGATTTTAAATTAACAGGAAGATATTCAAGTCTCGGTTCTTTGTCTGACATGCACACACACACACACATACACACAAACACACACTAGACAGTCATTAGACAACTGTCCGACCTTCACTGCTCTGCAGAGCCCACAGGAGACACAACACACACACACACACATACACTGTGGGTCCAGATAGATGAGAAAGCCTCCCTCCTG
Source organism: Thunnus albacares (assembly GCF_914725855.1). Lineage (NCBI taxonomy): Eukaryota > Metazoa > Chordata > Actinopteri > Scombriformes > Scombridae > Thunnus > Thunnus albacares. The sequence continues at coordinate 3,772,532 of NC_058111.1, forward strand.
CCACACTGTTCGTCACCTGAGGTGGTACAGAAGTCTTTCTCTGAATAATGTGATCTCTCCTCAGGCACGCTTGATTTAACTCAACTCTGCAGGATTTTTTTCCTCTGCAAAGACCTCAGAGAGATCCACCCGTCTTTACTCCCACTGATTAAATGCACCTCCACCAGATTTCCACAGAGCTGAACTCTGATTCTACCAGAGGAGAGAAAGACACAGACAGATAATATGGGACTAAAGTAATTTGGACATCTTCAGTCACTCAAACATTTTCCAGATTTTGAAGCACTTATCTTTCGTTAAACAAAGCAGCAGCTGAATGTTTAAAGGCACGCTGTGGAGCTCTGGAGAAATGTTTTAATGAGCAGGTCCTTGTTTTGTTTGTATCTCATGCTGAATGTCTTCATGGCTCCACTTGGTTCTTGGTAAAGGAGACCAGATCCAGGACCTGAGACACAGGTCTGTGTGTCAATATGTCTGATCCAAACAAACTCCATCAGCTCTGATCATGGGGTGCGTCATCATCATTATAATCATCATCATCATCATCATCAAAGGATAAAGATGTGTTTTAAGGCATAAAGAGAGTGTGACTGTGCAGGAAGAATAGAAGACATATTGCTGCTCTTTTCCACCCCGACAATTCATTAACTGGTGCATCAATCAGCTGTCAGTGTTCCTGTTGGCGCTCTCTTCAGGTTTGTTTGGATCTGTTTGGGTCTACCGTGTTCTGGATCAGGTCTATCTTCAGGTCTGTTCAGGCCAGGTCAGACTGTGCTCAGGTCGCTTTCAGATTGGGTCTCTTTTTTAAAAAAAAAATAATTTATGCATGTCAGGTTTCAGAGTCTGCTTCAGGGTCCAAAATTTTGGACCAAGAAAAGAAAGCAATGCACCAGCAAAATGAAAGGGAGGAAGACTGATGTTAGCTGATGTAAACATGGATGTTGACATTGCAGATTCAAAACTCTCTTTTAATTAAGCATTTGCTTGCACAGCACAGAAACCACACTCTGTTGCTCAGCTGGCTTACAGTTGAAAAAAAAAAGTGTTTGTTTTCTTGCATGACTGCAGAAGACTCCAGATCTTTCAATCGACTTGCAATGTGCTTGACTAGAAGTCCAACATGCTATCCACTGAGACACTATTTGTACATGTCTTAAAGGGGACATATTCTGCACATGTTCAAGGTCTATATTTTTCATCCTGGGGCTCTACTGGAATATCTTATTTATCTTATACTGGTCCATTGTGAAACCTGATGACTGTGCTGTCGTCTCCAATCAAGCCGACATGATCACCGGTGTGAGAAAGAGGTGATGAATCGTTTCTAACATGCTATCACTTGTTATAATCCATCACTTTTCATTTGGAAAGTAAATGAGAGGTTCACCTTAAAAGTAGAGGGTTGGTTTGGTGGTTTTGGTCAGCTGTCTCACTTTCAGGATGATACCTGCTCGTTGAAAATATGAGAAATGTTTCCTGTAAACAACAAGGACAACAAAAACTATGTAATTGAACCCTTTTTTTTTATGGAGGTAATTTCTCTCCTCATAGTGTGTCAGATAAAAGTGGCTAATGCTCCCCCTCGCTGCTATTAAAAAGGTCAGAACTGATGTAGCAGCAAAGGTCAGTAAATGCGCACAAACACACACACACACACGCAAACACACACACACACACGCACGCAAACACACACAGTTTTTCAGCTTTTCAGATGTGCAGCTCATGTACAAGTGCACATCTGAACAAAAGAAAGGGTCAAGGGAGGCGAGTTCAATTATGCAGTGTGTGTGTGTGTGTGTGTGTGTGTGTGCGTGACAGATAGGGGTGGGTGTGGCGTAAAGACAGTAAGGAGCATCTGCTGGCTGATTGGTCAGTTTGGGGGTACATATGGTGCTCTGATTGGCTAATTTGGGTCACAATAGGAGCTGTGATTGGCTGACAGGCGGACAATCGCTGTATCATTGGTCAATTTAGAGAACAAAAGGCTGTTTGGGCACTGAGGCGGAAAGGTGAAGAGGTCAGTGTGTGTGTGTGTGTGTGTGTGTGTGTGTGTGTGTGTGTGTGTGTGTGTGTGTGTGTGTGTGTGTGTGCGGTTCATTGTGTCGTATGGGAAGGGCGAAATGTTTTCTGTAGCATTTCATGCAAGTATGAAGTATATTGAAATAAAATAATTGTAAACTTTTGTAGTAATTCCTTTACTGGTCATAAATCCTCTTTTACCAGTTCGTAATGTTATTATATAATTACATTGTTGCTCACAGTTCTCATCTCTGAATGTACAATAACCAGCTGAATCTGACACAGCATGAGATGTTCACTACATCAGAATATATACTGTATACGTTTCTGAATTTGGTTTTGCTACAAAATGCTGTAACCATTGAAATCAACGTGTAGAAGATGATTTAGAGTATTTATTAGAGGGTTCTGAATACTTCAGTGAGCTGACCGATGAGGGGAGGAAGCGAGCAGCTATTATATTATCTCTGTCACAACCATCCAAATTTATATAACCCTCCTCTTCTAAATGAGAGGCAACACCAATTAAGCCTCTTCCTCTTCGTATCCATCTTGCCGTGAATAAAAACAGGAGAAATTGATGATGGTCACTGATTTACCCTGAAGAAGTCACAAAGTCGCCACGTCATGAGGCTACAAGCACTAATTTTGCAAGATTACGCAGATGAGTTATAATGTGCCATTTTATGGCATAGAGGGGAAATTATCCTCTGCTGCTGTACAGTTGAGAGAAGGGTTTAGCAGCAGAAGTAACTAACTAACGTATTTATTTACCTTATTATTCAACTTCATACAGAACCTTATTCTTCTTTTCCTCTTTATTCATACTAACCTTCTTCTTAGTGATTACTAAGGTGGTAAAAATACATCAGGTTGGTGTAAAAAAACCCCAAGAAACATGATTTAACCTGACTCACAACCTTTGACTCACTGCTCCTGTGCTTAACTAGAAATCCATAATGATATCCACTGTACCACAAAGCCTTGTGTTAGCTGCTGCTGACAAGTCATGTCAAATCAATTTTAATTATTAAGCCCTAAATCATAAATTTGTCTCAGGACCCAGAAGACCTGCAGGATGTTTGTGCACTCAGTACTTTGTGTTTTTCTGCTGTTGGAGCAACAGCGCTAGCTAGCAATGTAGTGACCATTAATAATTTCATATAAATCACTCAATCAAGAGTCCACATTACACATGAGTGAACTTCAAGCTTCAGTTGTTGCTGTTGATCTGATGGTTCACAGATGAGAAGGGCTTGGATGTCTTCCAGCATTAACACCTCTAGCTCTTTCATCACTAAATGCAGCTCGATGTCTTCTAAAGGTCGACTCTGGTGGGACTCGAACCCACAACCTTTGAATCACTCCTCTTGTGTTCAACTAGAAGTCCAATGCGCTATCCATTGCGCCACAGAGCCACTTGTGTAGGGTTACTGATAGGTTTCTGCCTTACTCAGTAGACTTGCTGCTGACGCTAGAAAACTCAACAAATGCACGATTAACTAAAATGACTGAATTCCCTCTGATAGCCATCCAGTAGTATCAAGGTCTGTACTATGGGGTTGAATAAAACCTCCAACCTGTAAAGATCAACTCTGGTAAAAACTCTGGTATCAAACCCACAGACTTTGAACCTCTTCTCCCATAGTTACCTAGAAGTCCATCCATTGCACCCATTGTTTTTCGACTGTTAGATGTTACAACCTCCCTGAGGTTCAGGACGGTGATTCTTGTGTCATGGTTCTGGCTTGTTGTGGAAAGCATGGAAACCTGGAGACAAGTATATTCAAAAATCCAGACTTATACTGCAGGCTGGTGTTTGGTCAGGCCTGCAGGACAAAATCCTGCACCATCTTTGATTTTACATGGTTTGTATGGACTTTGAAAGAACTTAAGTTTGTGTCAGAGTAAATCATGGTTTTTGTTATTTTGCATCCAACTGAAATCATTTTTTATGCTATTAAAAAACATTCATAGCATTTGCATCAAATCTAATTCATGCCCAAGTTATTGTTTTCTTTGTGTTCCCTCTGATAGCTGTCCATTGGTATCAGGGTCTGCATACTAGTCAACCTTTGAAATCTTCACCTGTTGCTATCTAGAAGTCCAATGTGCTATCCATTGTATCACAGAGCCATATCCTGCAACCAGGAATCCTGGGTAAGAGAGTAAGATAAACATTATTTCACAAGTTGTACAAATTAACACAAAGGCATGAACAGGAAATATATATAACATGTCTTTAACTTCAGTGTCTTTTTCATCAGCTTTACTCTTCTGTAGCTCCACCCACTGAGGTTTAACCAAATAGTATTATCTCTGCCTCCGGAGCAGACTGTGGTGCTAATGCTACCATAGGGACTCCCCTCCTGAGCCTGGATGCTCTCAGTGGTCTTAGCTCAGTGAACCATGCAAAATGTCTTCACTGGAGCCAAGAGATGCATCTGTCATCAGACTGCCATCAGCTAATCCTCTGCAGCTTCACAATGACTCCAAAGCATCTACTCAGCAGCTAAGAACTGCTTCTACTTAGCTCAGTAACTGCTTAAACCCAATCCACTGAGAGGAAACCACATCAGAAATCTGCCTATTTAGCTCTTTGGCCACTTATACCCACGTGAGGTTAATCAAGTGTTTGAAACGCCACATGCACCATCTTAGGAAACTCAACCCACTGGGATGTTAATGCGTCGTTAGATATCTGTAAGCCATCTTAGAAACACATCTACTTACCAAGATCCAACTGAGGCAATCAACCCAACACCACAAGAGTTTGTTCACTCTTCCGCAACTGAGAGACGATGTTTGCAACGTGCAAAACAGACAACTGAGTTCTATCTCTTGTAGCTGGAAAGCTAGCTTTCTAGGGATGTTTGAAGACTTGGTACTTCAAGTTCATGCTGAACAAATGCAGTGTGTGCACAGTGCTACAGATCCATCTGCTGTGACATTTAGGTGAAGGCATTGTAGACATACAGCTATTTAAGATTTGATGTAGACTGTAGAACTTTTTCAATAAGTTCAAATCAAGATGTGACTTTTGTGTGAGCCAAAATTCTGCCAAAACATATTATAGGTACCTCTTGGCCCTTTTCAATTGCAGACAGCAGTGTCAGTCATGATTTAAGGCTTTACAGTTTCAGTACCAATACTAAAATAATTTTATACCTTATTGTGCAATGCATAAACATTTAAAAGCTTAATTTAAGCATGATTTAAAAGCATCATACAATCATTTAATGTAATATCAAGCCTTATAATTCCTTCTAAAAACAGGAGAGACAGTAGTAAAAGATGATTATTTGAGTTTAAACTCATCCTAATCAGCTCAATTAACAATTATGTTTGACTACATTAGCTACGTCAAAAACAGAGAATTTGAAATGAGCATATTAAACACAGTCAAACATAATAAGAGCCTAATAAAACTGAATTCCCTATATATATTCATGAATTATTATCAGCACAGTCTGAAAGTGAGCCAGACAGAGCGTGAAGGCAGACAGACGGGACCATGGCAACGTCATCTACTCTACTGGCTTCTTGAAGCTACGCTTAGCAATATTATGTTTATGTAAACAGAAAATCAGAAAGCAGAGCCGACTGCCTCATTCATAAAACCTGAGGCGATTTGGATTCCAAAATAAATTCTGCTGTCAGTTTGGAGACTGGTGGAAAGTCAAAATAAGAGAGTAAAGAGAGAGCAGAAGATGGTTGAGATCTCCTGTAATTAAAACAGACCATGCTTGGATCATTACATTTATGATTTAAGTGGCCAGTTAACTTTCAAACTTCACCAAGATTTACAAACAGAAACAGTTTGAACACTTCAAATTGGCTGGTGGAGGTGATGAACTCAGCAGCCACCGTCTTAAATCTACCAGCTTCTTGGCTCGTGTTCAGTGTCGAATTCCCTCTTTACTCGTAGCCAGAACTACAATACATTGTCTTGGTGTAATTGTCTTCACAGAGTGCGGTTCATCGTGGCTGTAAATAGCCTCAGAACAAGCGTCTTATGTAATTTCCTGCTAAACCTCTTTTTGAAATACGGCGCTTACGTAACTGTCCTACAATGCCAGGTCTCATTTAAATAATTGCATAGAGATAAAGTCACTGCAACAATCTATGGCCCAGTGTGTGTGAACTCATTTACATTTATGCAGATGAGCCACACATGTGTACACACACACACACACACACACACACATGCACACACATACATGAGCCAGGCGTTGATTTGTGCTATCTGTCAGTCGTCCTCTGGTGTGTGTTTGTCTGTTTATGCATATAAACACATGTATTTATGCAGCATATGTATTTCTACTATTATATTATATAGATATTATAAAACATTATGTGTTTGCCGTTATGTTTTACTGTGTGTGTGTGTATTTATACAGGATGTCATATTGTCTATGTATTATTCACATCATGGTGACTCACTTCCACTCTCAACAAACTTTTGGTCTCCACAAGGTTAACTATTTATTTTAGGGCTGAAGAGTAATTCTGCTTTATCACAACTTGGATCTTATTATTTTTTTGTCCATTATTTTTTTTTATCAGTAATAACAACATTGTGAGATCTCGGAAAATACCACTGACATCACTTACAAGAACACAGGTTGTAAATAAACAAACTAATCCAGATTATCCAAACCGCTTTATTTGGAGGTCAAACTGAAAGTGACAGCAGCTGAAACGTTGCAATAATTCTTCATTGCACAAGAAAACTGTATGATATGTCAAAGTTTAATCTCAAAAATCCAACTGACTCAACAGTCAGTGAGTACAAACTCACACCATGCAGTCAGACTTTGTTTAAACACACATAACTTTATTTTAAATTCTAGTACAGATGCAACAGTTTCTGTTCAATTAAAAAAAATGTGGCTCTGTGGCGCAATGGATAGCGCATTGGACTTCTAGAAATGTAAGGGAGAAGTGATTCAAAGGTTGTGGGTTCGAGTCCCACCAGAGTCGTGCTTTATAAATTGCCAGGATGATGAAAGAGAGGTACTTATGCTGGAGGACTCTAAAATCACTAAACACTTAATGCGAAAGCACTGATTGGACATTAAAGCATATTTGGCTCTTATGAGGGCTTTTGATAAAATTGAGTGTGACACGTAATTTATAATTTAATTTTTTTTTTTTAATTGATATTTTTTTTCATGGGACATGCCCTGCTGTATTGCTACCTGATGCTGCAGTTTAATGTCCCCAACTGTGTATTGAAGTTACAGTACAACTACAGAAACACACTGAAGTCATGGACATCCTGCAGGTATTTTGGCAGCAGTAGATGGGCTTTATTTAGGTCAATATAAAAAAAAAAGACTTGATTTGTCAGTATAGGTCAAAAAGAGGCTCTGTAGCGCAATGGATAGCGCATTGGACTTCTAGACTAGTGCAGGCGAAGTGATTCAAAGGTTGTGGGTTCGAGTCCCACCAGAGTCGAGCTTTACACAATGGCAGAGTGATGAAATAGATTTATGTTCCAGTCAAACCGTTCTCTCAACTGTAAGCTAGCAAAGCAAAATCAATGGTTGCTAGCAGCTAGCTGGAGAATTGAGGTCCAACCTGGGGTGATGCAGGATTTGTTGTTAGCGAAAGTAACTTCATGTTTAACTCTGGGTTTTCAGGGTTATAATGGTGGTTCACTTCTTACCGGGGTACATCGCCATGGTAATTTACGCTGAACAGCTAACCTGCTCCGGAGCAGTGAAACCCATACATATGTTAGCATTGAACAGCTGGCGAGACCTCAAAGAAGAAGTGGTTATGAAAAACGACACCTCCAACTTTCAGGCCGTAAATTCATTTATATAAAATTACTGGTGGGGTGAGATATTTCACTGTGTGATCATGTCAGAACCATGAGAAACATGAGGCTCTGTAGCGCAATGGATAGCGTATTGGACTTCTAGACACGTACAGGAGAAGTGATTCAAAGGTTGTGGATTCGAGTCCCACCAGAGTCGAGAGAGGTACTTATGCTGGAGGACTAAACGCTTCATGTGAAAGCACTGATTGGACAATAAAGCATCATTGGCTGTTATGAGGGCTTTTGATAAAATTGAATGTGACACATAATTTATATTTTTCTATCTTTTTTTTTTCAGGGAACATGTCCTGCTGTATTGCTACCTGATGCTGCAGTTTAATGTCCCCAATTGTGTGTTGAAGTAACAGTACAACTACAGAAACACACTGAAGTCATGGACATCCTGCAGGTATTTTGGCAGCAGTAGATGGGCTTTATTTAGGTCAATATAAAAAAAAAAGACTTGATTTGTCAGCAGAGGTCAAAAAGAGGCTCTGTGGCGCAATGGATAGCGCATTGGACTTCTAGACTAGTGCAGGCGAAGTGATTCAAAGGTTGTGGGTTCGAGTCCCACCAGAGTTGACCTTTACATGTTGTCAGAGTGATGAAACAGATTTATGTCCCAGTCAAACCGTTCTCTCAACTGAAGCCAGCAAAGCAACAGAACCAAATCACCTCTCTAAGGGCAGGTCTGAACACAGCAATCATACTTGGATGTGAACAGAAAACAGCTGTATGAAGACGTGAGGATGTGGTCTCGGTCTATTCCCAAACAAACCCTGGAATGAATAGTTTGCTTTGGGAACATGTTTCGACCCAACTACCTGGCATACTCTGCAAGTCTTAGCTACATGGCTCTTGTTGCCAAGTGCGCTTCGCATGCTGGGATGCGGATTAGCAAAATCATGAGTTGTTAGCAGCTAGCCAGAAGATTAATTGAGGTCTGATCTGGACTAGTGTAACAAAGAACGTTGTATTAGGCAGATAGAAGTTTCTTCAGGACCTCCTTCCTGTGTTTATGTTCTTGCTCCCTCCCCAGACACATCTGACCAAGGAGCAGAGAGAGTGAACGCTCTCACCTGGCTCTTAGTAATACATTAAGGTTAGCTTGGACTTTTCTCTGTGTGAAAAGAAACCGAACCAAGAGGTACAAAGTTTATCAATTCATCCTCTGATTTGGACCAGAACAAACAAACTATAGGTTTCAAAATGTCTTAAGTGTCAGGTCAGCCCAGAAAGTGCACAGCTAAATTCATTTATGCAGCTTTAATTGTAGTGCTGGAAGTTTGGTGACTACTTGCAGGTCATGCCCTGGCTACTGTCTGCTGTAGCCCCTTGCATGCTGAACACGATGTAATAGAACAGAAACATACATTGGCACTGAACAGCCGGAGACCTCAGAGAAGGAGCGGTTATGAAAAACAACTCCTACAACTTTCAGGCTGTAAATTTATTGATATTTAACTGTGTGATCATGTCAGAAACATCAGAAATGTGAGGCTCTGTAGCGCAATGGATAGCGCATTGGACTTCTAGACTAGTGCAGGTGAAGTGATTCAAAGGTTGTGGGTTCGAGTCCCACCAGAGTCGAGCTTTACACGTTGGCAGAGTGATGAAACAGATTTATGCTCCAGTCAAACCGTTGTCTCAACTGAAGCCAGCAAAGCAACAGAACCAAATCACCTCTCTAAGGGCAGGTCTGAACACAGCAATCATACTTGGATGTGAACAGAAAACAGTTGTATGAAGACCTGAGAATGTGGTCTCGGTCCATTCCCAAACAAACCCTGGAATGAATAGTTTGCTTTGGGAACATGTTCCGACCCAACTACCCGGCATACTCTGCAAGTCTGAGCTACATGGCTCCTGTTGCCAAGTGCGCTTCGCATGCTGGGATGCGGATTAGCAAAATCATGAGTTGTTAGCAGCTAGCCAGAAGATTAATTGAGGTCTGATCTGGACTAGTGTAACAAAGAATGTTGTATTAGGCAGATAGAAGTTTCTTCAGGACCTCCTTCCTGTGTTTATGTTCTTGCTCCCTCCTCAGACACATCTGACAATGAGCAGAGAGAGTGAACGCTCTCACCTGGCTCTTAGTAATACATTAAGGTTAGCTTGGACTTTTCTCTGTGTGAAAAGAAACCAAACCAAGAGGTACAAAGTTTACCAATTCATCCTCTGATTTGGACCAGAACAAACAAACTATAGGTTTCAAAATGCCTAAAGTGTCAGGTCAGCCCAGAAAGTGCACAGCTAAATTTATTTATACAGCTTTAATTGTAGTGCTGGAAGTTTGGTGACTACTTGCAGGTCATGCCCTGGCTACTGTCTGTTGTAGCCCCTTGCATGCTGAACACGATGTAATAGAACAGAAACATACGTTGGCACTGAACAGCTGGAGACCTCAGAGAAGGAGCGGTTATGAAAAACAACTCCTACAACTTTCAGGCTGTAAATTTATTGATATTTAACTGTGTGATCATGTCAGAAACATCAGAAACATGAGGCTCTGTGGCGCAATGGATAGCGCATTGGACTTCTAGACACATACAGAAGCAGTGATTCAAAGGTTGTGGGTTCGAGTCCCACCAGAGTCGAGCTTTACACGTTGGCAGAGTGATGAAATAGATTTATGCTCCAGTCAAACCGTTGTCTCAACTGAAGCCAGCAAAGCAACAGAACTAAATCACCTCTCTAAGGGCAGGTCTGAACACAGCAATCATACTCGGATGTGAACAGAAAACAGATTGGAGGATGTGGTTTCGGTCTGTTCCCAAACAAACCCTAGAACGAATAGTTTGGAATAGGGACATGATCACACCCAACTACCTAGAATACTCTGCAAGTCTGAGCTACATGGCTCCTGTTGCCAGGTGTGCATGCTGGGATGCGGATCAGCAAAATCATCAGTTGTTAGCAGCTAGCCAGAGGATTAATTGAGGTCTGATCTGGACTAGTGCAACAAAGAATGTTGTATTAGGCAGATAGGAGATTCTTCAGGACCCTCCCCGGACACATCTGACCAAGGAGCAGAGAGAGTGAACGCTCTCACCTGGCTCTTAGTAATACATTAAGGTTCGCTTGGACATTTCTCTGTGTGAAAAGAAATCGAACCAAGAGGTACAAAGTTTACCAATTCATCCTCTGATTTGGACCAGAACAAACAAACTACAGGTTTAAAAATGCCTAAGTGTCAGGTCAGCCCAGAAAGAACACAGCTAAATTCATTTATGCAGCTTTAATTGTAATGCTGGAAGTTTGGTGACTACTTGCAGGTCATGCCCTGGCTACTGTCTGTTGTAGCCCCTTGCATGCTGAACACAATGTAATAGAACAGAAACATACGTTTGTGCTGAACGTCCGGAGACCTCGGAGAAGGAGCGGTTATGAAAAACAACTCCTACAACTCTCATCAAAAGCCCTCATACCAGGCAAGGATGCTTTATTGTTCAATCAGTGCTTTTGCATTAAGTGTTTAGTGATTTTAGAGTCCTCCAGCATAAGTACCTTTCTTTCATCATCCTGGCAATTTATAAAGCATGACTCTGGTGGGACTCGAACCCACAACCTTTGAATCACTTCACCTGCTCTTGTCTAGAAGTCCAATGCACTATCCATTGCGCCACAGAGCCTCTTGTTTCTGTTAGTTCTGACATGATCACACAGTGAAATATCTCACAGAAGTAATAACCTGTGCCGGAGCAGGTTAGCTGATCAGCATAAGTTATCATGGTGATGTACCCCAGTAAGAAGTAAACCACCATTATAACCCTGAAAACCCAGAGTTAAACCCAGTGTCCTGCTTCGTAGTACAGGTCCCAGGTGGGACTTCAATTCTTCAGCTAGCTGCTAGCAACTGCTGATTTTGCTTTGCTAGCTTAAAGTTGAGAGAACAGTTTGACTGGAGCATAAATCCATTTCATCACTCTGCCAACATGTAAAGCTCGACTCTGGTGGGACTCGAACCCACAACCTTTGAATCACTTCACCTGCACTAGTCTAGAAGTCCAATGCGCTATCCATTGCGCTACAGAGCCTCAACTTTCTGATGTTTCTGACATGATCACACAGTTAAATATAATTATAATTGAAGTCCCACCTGGGGCCTGTACTACGAAGCAGGATGTTAATGTCCCCAATGGTGTGTTGAAGTTACAGTAAAACTACAGAAACACATTGAAGTCATGGACATCCTGCAGGTATTTTGGCAGCAGTAGATGGGCTTTATTTGAGTCAATATAAAAAAAAAAAATCACATGACTTGTCAGCTGAGGTCAGTGTGAGGCTCTGTGGCACAATGGATAGCGCATTGGACTTCTAGACAAGCGCAGGTGAAGTCATTCAAAGGTTGTGGGTTCGAGTCCCACCAGAGTCATGCTTTATAGATTGCCAGGATAATGAAAGAGAGGTACTTATGCTGGAGGACTCTAAAGTCACTAAACACTTCATGCAAAAGCACTAATTGGACAATAAAGCATCCTTGGCTGGTATGAGGGCTTTTAATAGAATAAGGTGTAACAAAAAATTTATATTTCTTATATGTATATACACACATATATATATATATATATTTTTTTTTTTTTCAGGGGACATGCCCTGATGTATTGCTACCTGATGCTCCAGTTTAATGTCCCCAATTGTGTATTGAAGTTACAGTACAACTACAGAAACACACTGAAGTCATGGACATCCTGCAGGTATTTTGGCAAAAGTAGATGGGCTTTATTTGGGTCAATATTTAAAAAAATCACATGACTTGTCAGCAGAGGACAATATGAGGCTCTGTGGCGCAATGGATAGCTCATTGGACTTCTAGACACATACAGGAGAAGTGATTCAAAGGTTGTGGGTTCGAGTCCCACCAGAGTCGAACTTTACATGTTGGCAGAGTGATGAAATAGATTTAGGCTCCAGTCAAACCGTTCTGTCAACTGAAGTCAGTAAAGCAACAGAACCAAAACAAAATCAACAGTTGCTAGCAGCTAGCTGGACAATTAATTGAGGTCTGACCCAGACTAGTGCAATGAACAAAGTTCAAAAGGCAGATAGGAGTTTCTTCAGGACCTCCTTCCTGGGTTTACGTTCTTGCTCCCACCCAAGAAATATCTGACCAATGAGCAGAGAGGGTGAACGCTCTCACCTGGCTCTTGCATTACAGTTTGCTTGGATTTTTCTGTGTGTTAAAAGAAACCGAACCAAGAGGAAAACACACCAAGTTTATCAGTTCATCCTCTGATTTGGACCAGAGCAAACAAACTATAGGTTTTAAAAATGCCTCAAGTATCAGATCAGCCCAGAGAATGCACAGCTAAATTCAGTTATGCTGCAGAGGTTTGGTGACTTAAAGGTCATGCCCTGGATACTGTCTGTCTGTTAATAATAAGTCTTCAGGGTTCCCACAACATATTTGTTCCAAAAACCAAGATAATCCAAACTCAAAGAAATACACTGAAACTGGCGCAATAAGATTTACTGTGTATCAAGTGCACTACAAGTAAATCGAGGCTTGATCCATGGAGCAATAACCTGACACCATCTTCTACACTCTGTCTAACTCCTCCTATTGTGGAGCCTATCTGATCTTATTTTCTAGGACTCTACCTCTATTTACCAAATCCCATTTCCCATTGTTTCTCCCTTGTAAGCTCCTCCCCTGGTGGCATCACTTCCAGTAAAGCCCCTCCCACAATGACATCATTAATGACCTTGACATTTTTGGCAATGATTCAAATACGATTTGGTTTGGAAACAATGGTGTGTCAAACTTCACATGTCATAAACATCATAAGCAAACAATCAAATATCATGAGCGCTGACTTGTCCTTGCTTCTCTAATAATTAACAATCCTCTTTACTGTCCCTGTGATAACACTGCCACGACTATTTACACAAGGAAATGCTTCCTCCAAAAGTCCCTTGCATGCTGAACACAATGTAATAGCACATTAACATACGTTGGCATTGAAACCTCAAGGAAGGAGCGGTTATAAAAACAAATCCTCCAACTTTTCACATGAAATATGTGGCTCTGTAGCGCAATGGATAGCGCATTGGACTTCTAGACTAGTGCAGGTGAAGTGATTCAAAGGTTGTGGGTTCGAGTCCCACCAGAGTCGAGCTTTACATGTTGGTAGTTGTTTAGTGATGGAAAAAATACCATTTCAAACCCTGCTGGAGTTGTGTTGTAGTTAGTAGTATGAAGACTAATTAAGTTTAACAAGCAGCAGCCCATCAATGTGTCAGTCGATACAAGCTCAAGTTTACAGCTTAGCATTTTTCAAACTTTAATTTAAATTCTCAACAAAATTCTAAAGTTTCCAAAGACATCGATCATGTCTGGCAGAATTTTAGGGAAAAGTATCTAAAATGATGCACCAGACATTTAGAATATTTCCATTTGATGAAACGAAGCCATAAAAACACCAAGTTTGGGGTTTGAATCTTTCTCTCACGCCGTAAACATCATATAGTTTTAATGAACTGGAGTTGATACATCATATAAACTTTATGTCACCATCAGACAGTGTAGAATAAGATGATTTTTTCCAAAATTAAAGGGGTAAATAAAGAGGAAGAATGTGGATTTTAAGGGGTTAAATCTGATCATCTGACTGCTTGTGTTTCTTGACAGATCTCAGTTGTTAACTTGGTGATTACAATGTCCCTTATAACTGATAAAAAGTATGAACATAATCATATCCAAGTTATATTAAACAGGATTTGTCCTTTAAAGAGTACTCCAGTGATTTAGTATTTCATTTTCATAAAGTCGGAAGACTTGCGAGACACATAATAAAGAAAGAATGATCAAAATCGATGCAGCAGAGGCCGAGATATCCTGAGCTTCAGTCCTGTAAGACGCTTATAAGTTTATATGCTATATTATTATGGCTAATTAAATACATTTATTGTGAAAATACAATTTAACAATTTCTAAAGCCATCCTATCTCAAATATTTGAGGGCGTGTGTCATGTCCTTCAAGTTGAATGGGCACAGAGTCTCTGGTTGCAAACATCAACTTTCTGTTGAAATCTAAGTTTTCCCTTTTAAAGCACCTTGTAATTTTATTTTGAAAGGGGCTTTAAATAAGGACGGGTTCACAATTTTTCAAGTCCGTCTTAAAGCAACAAATGAGTCAAATCAAGTAGATATCTTTCAACGTTACAGTCTTTTTAGTGCCAAAGTCCGCCTTTTTGTTACTATACGTCCACCGCAGCTCAACAGGGAAACACTGTCTGAGGAAACACAAAGAGGGAATTTGACGCTAAAAAGACTGTAAATGTGGCAGATATTAATCTCTATAAACAGATATTTGCAGATGAATACAGAATCTGTTGGCAATGGGACAAGATTTTGGTTTCTGTTTGAAGTGCGAGTAGTATTGACTAATCATATCTGAGTGGGCTTTGATTGCATGCAGGTAAACAGTCCGTGTGGAGAGCAGAAGAGGCAGAATGCATTGGCCAAAATACAATCTCGGAACGCATCTGCTATCGTGTGACAATGATTTAGCTCTTTATCAGCCTTTTAAAAAAACTTATCTACATTAATATGCATATAACTGTTTATAGAGATTAGCTGAAATGTTGTGTGGACTGTTTCAAATTGCTAATCGGACTGTAAACAATGACCGGTCCACCGGAACCCCCGAAATATTGGTCGTTGCCCCCAAAGGCTAAATCATCAATAGACAGATACGGGATGGGTTTATAGATTGGACAGATATCCACTTGATATGACTAACTCAGACTGCTGAAGCCTCATATAAGCTTCACATCAACTTTTAAATGACTGTGTGGACACACTGTGGATTCTGGCCTCCATCACTTCCATTGAAAGCACATTTGAAGGATCTTTTAATATCCAGTATGAACAGGAGGAATGATTACAGCGAGGAAAACCTCTTTCAGTGTTCATATGGACACCTGACTGCCTTTTTAAGAGAGACTTGAAAATTTGTGAACTATCTCAGTCAACATGTTTACAGTACTGAGATGGATGGTGGAGTTTTATTTGTTTATGGTTTGATGACCAATATAAAGTAGGCCAGTCGGGCCGCATCCCATTCAAAAATCTGCCCCAGTTCTCCGAGGCCAGTTCAAACAGTTTGCGTGATTGGAATCAACAAGATAAATAAGTAAGTGGGATAAAAGTCAATTAAGTTGTTTTATATACTGATAGTTACCACAGTTACGTCCAGATCTACACAGATGCATTAAAGAGTTTAGTTAATAAAGTAGGAGCAGCATTTTATTGTTCTAGAGTTTGATCTCAAAGTAGGGAAAAGGATCAATGAGGAATTATCAGTTTACACAGGAGAAATGCTTGTTAGCAGTGCTGTGGATAGAGGATAGAAGACCAGTGAGAGCATCATTTGTTCTGATTCAAACTCATCACCAGCCAGTTTACAGCGCAGTCATTCAGACAGCAGAACAGACATTTTGATAGAAGTACAACAAATTATACAGAATTCAAACGATGGGTCTTACAGTAATGTTTTTATGGGTAGCAGCACGTAATAAGGTTGCAAAGGAGGCCACAAAAAAATAATCACATTGATTTGGCAGTTAGCTTCAGCAAGACAGAAATGGAGAGCGTTATTAAGCGGAGACTGAAGGGAAGGACGACGGTTTACAGAGTTCAAAGAAAGAGAGATGAGACAGTAATATCAGGAGGTTTGGACACATTGGACTAAACAGTACATCATTCAAAACAGGTAAACATAACACAGGTGGATGTGAAAACAGTGAAGCAGAAAGGATTCAAAACCTCAGAAAGATAAAAATACATTTTGATCTAATAGAGATTCTTTTTTTTTATGAATATTGTAAATACTAGACAGTCAGATCTACACTCCACACCGGTTAGTGGCTCTAACGCGCCAATTCGTTGTTTTCTAAGCGCCAATAAACCTCAAAGAAGAAGAAAACTGTCGCGTGATGCAGGTGAACAGCTGCAGGTGTGTGTGTGTGTTTGTGTGTGTGTGTGTGTGTGCGGGGGCAGGTTCGGAGGGGGCGTGGCCTATAAACTACCTGCAGCAGGTAGTCTCGGGTTACCCGTTGCTGTTCAGTTGCTACATAGTTATTTTCTGCTGCAGATTGAACACAGTTCACCTGTGCAGATGAGCTTAATGAACCAGCGGTTATCAGAGGATCACAAGCCGGAGCTTCACCTCAATCACCGGAAGTATTTTTGAGTGCTTGATTCATATTTTTTTTCACAAAGTCGGAAGCGTTTTACTTTGTCACGTTTCCTGAGATGAGCTCAACCATCAGCGGGTAAGTTAATCATCAGCCAGGTGTTAATTAGATCTGGTTTACTTTCCCTCTAACTTCTCTGCTCACAGTTTCTACACAATGTCATTCAGTTCTCCGCTTTATGATGCTGTGTTGAGCTATCTGAGCTTTTTACTCCGCCTCAAAACTTAAGTTTCAAATGTCACTTAAACCCGAAACTGCCTTGTTGTTGTTGTCATTTTAAGCACATGTTGTTTTTCAGGAAACATGTATCCTAATGTCAGACTTTAAGGGTGATAATTTACACTGTGCAGTTGAAGAACCGGTTTTTTTGTAGGCTACCTGTGTACGTGCGCGTGAAAGAGGGAGAGTCATTGACACAGGGCTGTCACTGTATCCGTGTCCTTCGTGCCTACGGGTATGAATTTATACTGCAGGTGTGCGTGCGTGTGTGTGTGCATGTGTGCGCCTATGTTGCCATGGTGACAATATGTGACAGTCACGCATGCTTGTCTGGTGCAGTCAGGGAGGGAACCAAACTCAGTTCATATTTTAAATACTTTTTAAAATATATTAATCACATTTCAGCAGAAAGTTATAATGTTAAATAAGTAACTGATTGATATGTTTGATCAGTGTATGTTCAATAGATATAAATACAGAAACAAAATGTGAACCTCTGAGAAACTAGCAGGGTTTGAACAGTTTGATGAGCCAGAGATCACCAAACATGGCCATACATGTTTTTCAACTGACAGCAATGATAGTTTGATCGTTTGAGGCATTGAAATAAGATATAAGTTGAAATCTTATTGATCCACCTTAATGCTGAAGTAGCTTCTCTGCCCGGTAGCAGCAGAACAACTCCCAGACCTGTTTTGGGCGTCTGACAGCAGACCGATCCTCTGCCACGCCTGAACTCCAGTAATGATTAAACATGCCGTCGTGTGTCTGTGAGTTCATGTCGTCTCTCAGGTTCTGGTCTCTGGTGGATCCAAAAACAAAAACTTTGATCCCTGCGGTTAGTTCTGATCAAACATCAAGAATGTGCAGCACTCTTCACGTGTTTGCAGCTTTGTCTTCCACCTCAATGCTGCAAAAGTTTCTGGGATCAATCAGTAGAAGTGTTGTTGCTTGTAACATTTGCATCTGAAATGCAGTGCGAGCTTTCAACTGTCACCAACTTTGACTTTAGCGCTGAATCACTCAATTCAATCAATCGACAGAATATTAATTGACAATAACACAGGTAATCTATTAGTTAAGTCATTTATCAAACAAAAACAACAGACAGTTTTTGGCTCTTGTGATCTGCATTTTTCACAGTTTTCTGACATGTACAGTTTAAACAATGAATCGATAATGAAAATAATCATTAGTTGCAGCCATGATTGGGTGTATTAGCATTCAAATATTGGCTTGCTAAGACACAACTGAGGCTGATGGGTGTGTTATTAGTTCTGCAGGTATTTGGTGTTTTTTCAGATCTGCACTTTTTAGTCCAGTTGAATTGGACCCTGCTTGGTTTTCACCCTCAGTCTGATTTATTTGGGCAGATCTGAACGTAGCAGTCATACTCGGGTGTGAAACAAACAAACTGTGGAGCGGTTGGTCTGTTGTGGGAACGTGATCTGACCTCGATACGACCCAACTACGGGTACTCTGCAAGTTTGAGCTAAATGGCTCCCGTATCCAGGTGTGCTTTGCATGCTGGGATGCGGATGGGCAAAATCAACAGTTGCTACCAGCTGGCCGGAGAATTAATTGAGGTTCGACCTGGACTAGCACATCGAAGAACGTTGTATGTGGCCAGACGACCTTCTTCGGGACCTTCTTCCTGTGTTTATGTTGTTGCTCCCGCCTCAGACACATCCGACCAATGAGCAGAGTGAATGTTCTCACTTGAGTTAGACCAGACAAGGTTTGAAAATGTCCTTGAGATCTTAAGAAATGATGATGATGCGCTACATTAAAAGTCAGAGGATCACCAAAGTTTTTACGATTCATCCTGAGGGGAACATGTATAAATAAATGACTTAACTTTATTTATATCGCACCTTTCATGCACAGAATGCAGCTCAAAGTGCTTTATAAAGGGAGGAAGGGAGAAAATGAGTTATTATTTATAAAATAGAATTTACACTTGCTTTGGAGAGAAAGAGAAGACAGTGCATATAAAAAAAAATAGAGAAAATCATACTCTATATTAAAAAGATATGTTTTGAGTTGTCATTTAAAACTGTCCACTGAGTCAGCAACTCTAATATTTAAAGGCAGAGTGTTGCATATTTTTGGGGCTTTGTGACTAAAAGCAGCATCCTCAAAGGTTTTTTGTGGCGACCTTGGGAACAGTTAAAGGATCTTGGGGTTTGTGGAGGATCATAAAACGATTGAGAGTCGGTGATATAAAAGGGGGTGAGGCCGTTTAATGCCTTTTAAAAACTAAGAGAAAGACTTTAAAATCAGTTCTAAAAGATACAAGGAGGCAGTGCAGGTTGTGTAAAAAAAGTTATATGATCTCTCATTTTAGTGTTTGTTAAAACCCTGGCAGCAGCGTCTGTAGTTTGGTCTGCAGTTTTGCAATGACTGCTTTTGGTCGGCCAGTATATAGTGCACTGCGATAATCAAGACGACCAGAAAGTAAAGCATGAACAAGCTTTTCAGCATCTTGCTGGTTCAGCAGAGGTCTCACTCTTGTTATATTGTGCAAATGATAAAAGGCAGTTTTGGTCAATGAATCAGAATCTAAAATGACACCAAAGTTTGTTACTTGTGGTCGTGTCTGTGAGGCCAGATGTCCCAGTTGACAACCCATCCAGTAGTTGTTGAGACATTTGACTCAAAACCACAAATGTCAACCTGCTTGTGGTACAAGAAAAATTCAAGATCACCAAAGTCATTACGGTTCCTCTTGTGGGAACCATGAATATCAGTTCCAAATTTCTTGACAATCCATCCAACATGTGTTGAGATGTTTGCTGTTAACAGGAGCTCAAACTGTCTGAGCTTTTCAAATCAGTGATGATTGATATGTTTATTTGCTGCGAATATGAGTGACATGTGTGAGTTTATTTCTTTTTTTAACCACAGCACTGTCTGGTGCATTGCACAGGAAGTGTTGAAGGGAAAACTTTTTACAAACGAGTCTCTTAAATTATACTTGATACCCTCAGATTTCTTCCCTATGTCTTGTGAGGGAACAAAATGAAATACTAGAGAGAAGTTTTGGGTTTTCACACAACACAACAGGTTATCTGTGTGGCAACTACTTTGTGGAGGTTGAGTGTGGTCCTGTGTTTCTATCTAATATTGTAGAGGAGTCTTGTGTCAGTGGTTGAGCTTAATGATGTCACTGAGCTCAGGTGAACCAACCTGCAGCTTTCACATTGTGACCGTGTCACGTATCACATAACTGTAGCTACAGTTTCACTACAGCCCGCGACCTGACCTGTGGTGGATGTTTAGTGTTACCTGAGAGGCTGAATTATGTTGAGAGATCAGTTTGACCCAGTTCCCACCTGACAATACAACAATGAACGTTCAAAAAAAAAGAAGTTCTCATTGTTTTGAACGTCACTTCTCATTTGACTGCTTCAAATTGTGACCAGTGACAACTAGACTGAGTAGATTCTGACAGTGTTCAAACACTATTTTGTTGAGATTTATGTTGCTAATAACTGCTGTGACTGTTCATCTTCTTACACAGTTTGGAGGAAAATACTTGAATCTGCTCAAAGATGTAATAATAAATAGTGATGAAGTGAGAGGAAGAGGAAGGAGACATAAAGAGTTTGTAGTGAGAGAGAAGGTGAAAAGAAGAAGAGCAATAAACAAGTTTCATTTAAGAGGAAACAGAACAGGTTCTGAGTTGATGGGAGTGTTTTGAAGGTGGTAATGTGTTTTTTATTAGTGTTGCTGAGGCTTCATCGTGTCCTCAGGCTCCACCCTCTGAGGTGGCAGGACGGGTTGATTCTTAACTAGCTAACATCTGCAGGCTAATGTCTCCTCCGATGGCCATAACAACACGTAATGTTATTACACCATTAAACACCTTGCTTCCTTCAGCTTTATGGCTGCTGTGTTAAATGCAGCAAGTCTGCAAAGAAACACACTGACACTCAGCCCGCCGCCGCCAGTGCAGGACCAGACAGGGTCAATCGAGGCCAGAAAGGGTCAGCTTGGTTTCTTTTACAAGGTTGAAGGTCACGTTTAGACTGAAAAGAGCACTGTGTTCAGAAGGAGTTGCATCATGTACGGGTGAGAAGATGAGATATGATTCAGGAAGTCTAGTTTAGACAGGATTTTTCTATGTGATTACACATATTTGATTGTCCAAAGTTTGAACTATGATAAATGTGTCATGTAAACGTCTCTGTGGGTCAACGCAGGTAGCTGTAGGTCACATGCAAACCTCCCAACAGCTCAACGACACAGCGTGCAGACCTACAGTGCTGAATGGATGATCTCACTTCTGTTGGGATGCATATTCAAAGCGGGAAAAACTATGCAAACATTAACTCGAAATGTGTACATATATAAAGGAAACTATGCAAACTGTGCACACGTTCACCTGCATGCAGCTTAGAAAGCATGTTGCAGCCTCGGTGCAGTATGTTGTGGCGAAGGAGTTTTCTGCTTGGCCTCATTGAGATGAATGATGGGATTGTGTTTTTGGAGGAGAGCGATGTCGGTCTCGTAGCGACAGACTCTTTATCTTTCTGCAAAATGCAATGAATGAAAAGTATAGCTCCTTCCTTGATTTGTGTGGGTGTGAAGATTTGTTGGTGGGGGGGGGTGTCAGCGCTCCACCACACCTGAAGATTTCTGAATTGTCACCTTTTCCATCACACTTGTTTGCTGGACTGCTTTTACTGAAGAGCCAAACAGTGCCGCTGACCTGCTTCTCCCTTGCAAGGGGCCTGGTTTTTGTTACAGGGCCAGTGTGGTTTACCCACACAGCTCATCAGCACTTAGGGTGAAACAGGACTATCCTGGTTTCCACTCAAGAGCCAAATGAGGCCAAACAGGCCCAGCATGGCTCCCAGTGAGCAAGCTGCCCCGGAGACCGAGAGCTTTAGTCTGGTTTCAGTTGTATAACGGAGCCAACGGAGGCCGTGACTCTGAAACGGGGCCAAATGACACTAGCTCGGCTTCTCCAGTAAGAGGGAGCCTTGCTACGAATCAGGCTATCCTGGTTTTGCAGGGCCAAACTAAGCCCAGAGTGGCTTCTATTGTAAAATGGGTCCATGTAATCAAACCAGTCCAAACAAAGCCTCTGCTCCAGCTCTGTGGTCAGGGTTTGGTTTAAATTAAATTTTTGCTTTGTGCCTCAGCGCAGCAGATTTTCCTCTTGGGTCGTTTGTTTCACATAAAAGAAAACTGATTAAAATGATATTTCTCTTCAGTGAAACGTGTATATATATATATATATTTTTTTTTTTAGCACTTTTATAAACAACTTTATTCATCCCTTGGAGATAATTCACCCACAGTCTCCTCTGTCAGTGCACACAGGCAGCAGTTTTCTTGGTGAATCTTCATTAAGTTGTATATTTAATAGAAATATAATGTTTAGGTTTGACGTAGGAGAATTTAGTTTAACTTGTTTAGTTTAGTATTTAGGAAAACAAATGTGCTTTTTATGATTTTTTTGTAATGATTATAAAGAAATCTTTTAAACCAAAGAGTTGGACAAACTGACTTTCTGTCGTTCTGGAGATAACACGGCAATAAAAACAACACCTGTTAATGTCAGATGTAGTTAAAGCCATTTACATTAATTTAGTCTTCAGACTGAAATCTCCTTATCAGAGTCTCAAATGTGTCGTCACGCTCTCTCTCTCTCTCTCTCTCTCTCTCTCTCTCCTCCGCTGTCTGGTTTTTAAGTCGGCGTCCTCTTCTTCTCTCCGTTTATCCTCTCTGCTTTTATCCCGAACACTTTCCCTCTTTCAGTCCATATAATTCACTGCACTCTGCTGCCTCGTGACACCACTTCCAGCTTAGTTAATTTAACATTCAAATCTCCAGAGAAACGTTAACGTATTTGGGTCATGAGATTAAGATCTTTGCAGTAAAAAAAAAAAAAAAAAAAAAAAAAGGCTCTTCTGACACCTTTTTTAGAAATTTCAGTCCCGTTTAGCCTGAAACCAAACTTGACATAATCACTGAGCATGGAATTATAAAGTCCTAACTGTCTTGTCTGGTGTGCTTTTTTTAAATCAAGACTGAAAACTGTTAGACTGCTGTTTTCGTTCTGTTGTGATGTTTTAAGAAGAATACTTTAGGGGGTTTAAATGTTTTTTTCAAAAATAGAAAGTGAAGCAGAAAGTATGTGGTGGTTATTTTAAGGCCACGATAGTCTTTACATACAGCTCACAGCTGGCATAAATCCACTGGCTCGCACTAAGAACTTCCTCAGGGCAAATCTAATTATTGTGATTTATAAAGCGATGAAGAGCGTGTTTGTTTGTTCCTCAGAGTCAGTCTACATGCTCTATTAAAGCTTTTTTAAATGAACACATCATTGCCTCATTCATTTTTTAAGAACGGAGCATAATAACTGTAAACAAAGCCTCGAACCGTGGCAGCTTGGTTTATTCTCAGCTTCAACAATCAGACCGAACGTCCGTTTTGTTTCTCTTCAATCTGTTGTGTTCATGTTCGCTGTCTTCTGTGTGTGTGTGTGTGTGTGTGTGTGTGTGTGTGTGTGTGTGTGTGTGTGTGTGTGTGTGTGTGTGTGTGTGTGTGTGTGTGTGTGTGCAGAAGGGGGGGGGGGTTTGCTCTGACCAATCAGCAGTAGCACCTTTTTTAAAAATAGAGTTTGACAGACAAAGCAAAAGCAAAGACATGAAACAGAAAACAATAACAGATCTGACCTTTTAAAAAGATGGCGGCTGAAGGCAAAGAAAGACAATAAAGACATGATAAAAAAGTTTAAAAGAAAGATGATCTAAAGACAACATTACATGAAAGCAAGTCTGTAGAAATTGGTTTTAAGAAGTGATTTAAAAGAAGTAACTGATTCTGTGAGCCTTATGTCCTCAGGCAGGTCATTCCAAAGTCGAGGGGTCCTGATGGAAAAAGCTACGATCACCTTTAGATTTAAGCCTCGACTTTGGAGCAGCCAGAAGGCCCCACCTGAGGATCTAAGGCTGCGGGCTGGCTCGCTCGTACGGGGGTCAACATATCTGTTATGTAGCTTGGAGCTTCAGACCAAGACGTGCTTTTAAAGTGATCAGTAAAATCTTAAAATCAATTCTAAAACCAACAGGGAGCCAACGGAGAGAAGCCAGGATCGGGTTGATGTGTCTGTTAAAACCAGTAAGAAGAAGTAATGGAGTGACTGAATAGTCCAGACTCTGGTTCTCTGTTTGAATCCGTCGTTCCTGCTGTGAATCCACACTGACTGCAGCTGTTGCACTGAAAGAAGAAGAAGAAAGATAGAAACATTTCATGGCAGCTACATCAACAGCTATAATGAACGTTAGGAAATGGTATTCAGCATAAACCTGAAGCTCTTAAGTTTTCAGTTCTCTGAGACTCAGAGTATACTCATATCCAGATTTACTGTTCAAGCCATTAAAACAATAAAGGCAGTAAAGCTCAAATCTCACTCGGTGTCCTTGAACAACTTTTTGTATTCTTTTTAATTTGAGCCCACAGAGAAGCAAACAGGTTCTCATTTCACTGGAACTGCATTGTTCTGCTTCTCACACACACAGGAGGAGCTGAACAGATCATATTACATTTACTGTGAAATAGTTTCCTTTATTTTCCTTCCAGACTGTATTAACTTTCTTCTTTTTTACACTTCAGAAACATCGCCGCCGTTTTTCTTTGTGGATTAGAAACACAAGTCTAAAGAATTCCCTGGTCGTATGTATTATACTACTTACGGTAATATGTTTCCATCCACATTTGTTTCATTATGAATTCAAGCATAAAGTACCTGAATATAAACCCAGAATAACACTTTTACACTTGGCAGAGTGTGTGTGTAAAAAGCTGATTAACGTATTTTTCAAATAATTATTTTTCAGAACCGGCTTCTTCTTCTCTTCCTCCAAAATTTGATTTGATACACCAGTATTGGCGCATCACTAGCAGGAACTTCCTTGGCACCAGTAACTCACTTTAAACTTGGCACTTCTGGAGGCTCCTGAGTTCCTAAAATGCTTCTTCTGCTCTGCAAAAAGTTCAACAAGTCCAAATTAAACGATTAAATATGTGCATTTGATCATGTGACTCCAGAACGACACATAGGAGCGTTTTTTCTACTCTGGCGCCTCTATCGGCAGTAATGATGTTTAATGGTGTGACGGCGCTGTGGTTGAGGTCTGGTTAGGTTCAGGGAAAGATCACGGTTCGGGTTACAATGATCACTTTAAGGATAGAGAAACCTTGGTGTGGGTTAAAGTTTCTTAAAGGTAGGCCACCTTTGGTCGTCATGGCAACTATACTAACCGCAGGGTTAAGTTTAGGTGTCATCTGAGCTGCACTACAGCTGCTAGATGGCATCTGTCACTCAAATGTAACTATATTTTGTTTTTGAGCGACTGACATGACGACCTATTGTGTCGGTTTTTTCTTAGAGGACAGACTCAAAGTTTCTGCATTTGAAACGGGTTAAAATATACAGAATAAATAGAGCAGCTGATTTAAAAACATCACTCAGAGTTTGTGTGGAGCGAGGAAACACATACTGAGATTAACCACATTAGATTGAGAGAATTTATAAAGTGTCATAAATCTACAAATATGGAGCTCTTTTGTGTATTTTTCTTTACTGGAGCTCTGTGTGATGTCATGACTTCTTGAGAATATTTATATAAAACCAACTCCATGTTCCTTCATTACCATCATTCATTACCTTCACACACATGCCATCATGCTGCCAGAAATACTCACTAGAGCAACAAATGCGGGTTAATCCGCTGTTGAAAATAGTCCCCAACAAATGCACTATTTCCTAACTACAGTGACCAGCTGTTTTAGGAAATTACTGAAAGTATTCATGGCTGCAACTAACGATTATTTTCATTATTGATTAATTGTCCAGGCTATAAAATGTCAGTAAATGGTGAAAAATGTCTTCAGATGTCTTGTTTTGTCTTCTGATCAACAGTCTGAAATCTAAATATATTCAATTTACTATAATGTATGACACACTGACGCTTCATATAATCACATTTTAGAAGCAAATATTTGATATTTTTACTGAAAGAACGACTAAACGATTGGCAAAATAGTTGCCAGTTTTCATTGCAGCTCTAAATTAAACTCTGTATTTCAGTTGGAACCAATGGGTTTGGAGTACAGGGAAGTCAAGTGTGTGTCAACAGTAATAAAAATGTTCTCTGTGACTCTCTTTTCCCTTCTGGCAGTTATTTTAGGGAGGATTTGTAAACTATACACCCTCCAGATATTCTCACTGTCTCCCTTTTCCATTTCCTCCTCTTTTCTAACTCCTCTACATAATTAGATAGTTGAGCTCAGGTATCCTCCCTCCCTTCCTCTCTCTCTCTATGTCTGTCCTCTTTCTCTATCTGAGGAGGACAGAAAGACTGTTTGTTCGCTGCCTGCTTTCTTTTGTCCGGAGGAGACAATAGACAGACTCTGAGGAGGAGGAGGAGGAGGAGGAGGAGGAGGAGGAGGAGGAGGAGGAGGAGGAGGAGGAGGAGGAGGAGGAGGGAAAATGTGCTGGAGGGACATGCTCAATGCTTCTCATGTAATCTGCTTTAAAAACCACATTGCCC
Source organism: Thunnus albacares (assembly GCF_914725855.1). Lineage (NCBI taxonomy): Eukaryota > Metazoa > Chordata > Actinopteri > Scombriformes > Scombridae > Thunnus > Thunnus albacares. The sequence continues at coordinate 3,799,371 of NC_058111.1, forward strand.
TCTGAACAGATCAATAATTTTGATGGTATTTCTGTCATTAATTAACCTGATGAAGACACTGTGATGCTGACAGGCCAGCTGGTTCTGAGGACAGTGCTGCTGTAACTGAGGTCAGACTTGCTGATGTCCTGCATGACGTCCTTTTATATTCATAAACTCAAACTCAATTAGAAGATTTAGTCTCAGCGGACAGACGAGTTAGAGCCAGATCTCAGGAGGTGGAGACCAAAACGGAGGCTAAAAGGAGAGTGAATGTTGCTCCGTATCTGCTAGATGTGTGAATAAGCCCATGGTTGCAAACAAATTTGCCGTATCAACTCAAAAAATGAAAATATGTAAATATTGTGTTCACTGCTTGTTTCAGTTGCCCCCGAGTGGCAAAAGAAATCAGTTTTTTTTTTTAGAGTTAAAGCTGCACATATTTTTATATTACGAACTCAAAAAAAAGAATTAAAGCTGCAAGCAGCGTTGGTTGGGACCTCGCACTCTGGCCCGTCGGGATCAGATCATTTTGCTTTTTAAAAATGAGGGATATTTCTTACAAGTGTGGTGTGCTTTTATTTTGAAAGCTTGATTGACATGTGTACTGTCAGGTGTGTAGAGACAATAAGTAACTGCAGCTGGACACAGAAAAATACTCATATATTTGAATGGAGAGTGTGAGCGAACCCACACCTTTTTGAACATTTACTGCTGCCACATAGTTTTAGATACAAACTTCATTTGAACTTTAAATGAGTCACGAGACTTTGACCTACAAATCTTGAATTTACATGTGTTTTCTATCTTTTACTGTTTTTGAGATATTAGAGTGTGAGTTTTAAAGTCTTTTCTTGCTCCTCCTGTGATTTTATAATGAGTGTGTATTGTGGAATGTTTCACAGCACTGAGGGAGTGACATCACCAGGAGCAGTTGGAGAGGAGGATTTTAGAGTACGCTTCTTGTGAAATATCCTCATAAATCCCATGACTTTGGCCAAATCTAACATTAAAAATTGCATTTGAGTAGGAAATTTCGTGGCGAATCCACTGATACAGGTTTGAAAGTGGTCAGACTTATAGTTTAGACGTCAGAAGCCTCTGTTTGACACAAAGTTCATGCCTCCCCATTGGTTTACATTGTAAGGTGTGATGTGGCACTGACACTTTCAGGGCTTATAAAATCCAAACCATTTGAGTTATTACAAAGTATTTAACAACTTTTTTTCAGCATAGTGTCATAAGCCATCTATGAAAGATGCCTTTTGGGCTCGGTCCCTAATAATAAAATGAAAGATATCGCTCATAGATTCAAACCTACAGAGAATTAGCACCAACTCTGTGGTTCCCTCAACTCTACAGAACCTTTATAGCATCTTTCAGCTTCACTGTTTGGGTTCATTCTCAGCTTCCTGCCCAGTAGCAAACAGCAGAAAGGCAAAGTTAGAGACTAGCCGGTGGAGGAAGTGGAACATCAGCAGTTAAAGAACCAGATATTTTTCTCAGGAGTTGGTGGAGACCAAAAACAGAGCTAAAAGTTGAGTGAATATTGGACCTTTCATTCATCAGCCGGAAACAAATTCATGCTAATGTTGCTCTGTGTCTGCTGGATACGTGTTAATCAACTGTTTGTAATATGTTTGGCATTTCAACTTTATACTGTGACATGTTTTTACAGCTTGTTGTGTCACTCCCAAGTTTCCCAAGAACAAAAAAAAATCAATAATAACTTATTTTGAAGCCAATTTACTTTTGTTTGGAGATTTTGTACCTGCTCAATTTCCTTTTCTCCCAGCTTGTCATCTCCTTTGCTGAATATGATCTTAATAGTGCTGGAAAAAAAACCCAATTTTTTTTCATTCATATATTCAGTCAAGAGTTTAGTGTCAGGTTGCAGAATCACTTCATCTAATGGCCGCCTGCCTCTACCGTTTCCATCCCTGTGTGCTTTTAATCCACGTTCCGAACTCAAAGTCGTTCCCGGCGGGAGGACGAGATGATTAACACCGTCGGTACAGTACAACAGAAAATGACGCTTAATGTGGTCACGCAGCGGCCATGTAAGCTCAGGTTTCAGGCTCGTGTGTGTGTGTGTGTGTGTGTGTGTGTGTGTGTCCTCGGCTGAGGAGCAGAGGCGATGATTAACTTTGTCTCAGGACACAGACGTTATTTTAATCAGTCTTGGTTCTAATAGTCTTAACTTCCTCTCACCTTCATCACCTCCTCAGCTGAATATCACTTTCCCTCTAAAGCGGCTGCGCTCTAATAGGAGTCATTCATCTCCTTTTTTTTTTTTTCCTCGCCGCTGAAACTTCAGGGAGTGATGCATTTCAGTGCTTTCGTTCCAGCATTTTCAAAACTGCACTCGCTGACCTGCAGGGTTTTTCTTTATGAGCACAATATGTTTGGTGCTGTATAGATTGGAGATTTTTATTCATTAGAGTCACAATTTTTTTTTTTTAAATTCAAATAACTCTACCAGTTAAACATGCAGTAATATGAGGACTTTAGTTTTTAGTGCCAAATTCATCCTGCAGCAATAAGTGGAATTAATTCAAAGAGAAAATTAGAAAAGTTCAAACTTAAATGAAAGTACAAACACAATTTTCAGAGTTAAAAGGCTGAAGTGCAGTTTTATCTTTTAATAGGACAACAGTCAAGGATGGGTCAGTTTTAAAACAACAGTCAGGTGTTCATATGAACAGTGAAAGAGGTTTTTCCTTGCTGTAATCATTCGTCCTGTTCATACTGGATATTAAAAGATCCTTCAAATATGCTTTCAGTGGAAGTGATGGAGGCCAAAATCCACAGTTTTGTCATCTAAAAGTTGATGTGAAGCTTATATGAGGCTTCAGCAGTCTGAGTTAGTCATATCAAGTGGATATCTGACACATTTACAGTCTTTTTAGCATCAAATTCCCTCTTTGTGTTTCCCTGTTGAGCTGCGGTGGAAGTAACAAAAAGAGGGAATGCTAGACAGGCGAAGTTGAGGATTTATGTGAATATAAACTAATATTAGCAGTTTTAGCTGTTCATGAGAGAATCTGACTGAACTGCGTAAAGCAGCAGACCTGCACACGTCATGCTAAAGTTGCCAAAATTAAACCATTAAGAACCGTTCAGAAAAACACTTGAGGTCTGAAGTCCCGTCTCAGAGCACATCTTTATCCCCTCACAGCCTTGTGCTCTCACAGACTTGATGTGATGCTGAGGAACACGTCACAGTGCACATGACTGAAAGGCGTGAGGGCTCAGTCCATAAGTCCGGAGGGTGGACGTTTGGATTCAGCCGTTTACAGCTCTGTCTGAGTTTGAATGGCACCTTCTTCCTGTTTTGTGCTATGAAGCACTCCAGCAGGTTTCCCTCCAGATGTGACCCAGTAGAACAAAAGATAAACTGCACAACTGGCAGCTGATAGAAGTTTGTTTGTTTACAGCAACTTTACTAACCCGTCGTCCAATCAGATGTTTGTTTGGCTGTTGACGAGGAGGAGGAGGAGGAGAGACTCTAAAGACTCCTGCTGTTTGTTGGGAGGCATCAAAGTCATAGAAGTCAATGACTGACCTCACACACACACACACACACACACACACACACACACACACACATCATACTTGGATGACGAAGCATCGATCGTTACAGCAGCCAATCGGACGTCACTGCCAGCTCGTTCATCCAATACGATCGCTTGGATTTTTTTTTTTTTTTTTTTTTTTTCCCCGCGTCAGTCTGGCTCAGCTGGTGGTGACATCATCAGTGATGTCATTAATAATGTAAGGTATCAGACACGTTGTCCGTCCGTCTGTCTGATTTGAGTGAAGTGTTTGGTTAGAGGCTGTCAGAGAGACAGATGGACCGACTGTGTGTGTGTGTGTGTGTGTGTGTGTGTGTGTTACAGACGGCATGCCTCCCCATTAAAACAACAACAAAGCAAGTGACTGTTTTGCAGTTGCTCAAATATCCTTGAAGATTGTAGAATTTAGCTGTAATTCAAACTAATACCCGTGTCATCTGTATTCAGACTGTGTGTTGCCGCAGTAACGGGAGGCTTTTTTTTTTTTTTTTGCATTCTTGAACATCACAATGAAATTCTCTAATATTTGACTGTTTGAATAGTTGTAATCCTGTTTTAATTCAGCTGATGCAAATGAAGCTGTTTTCTGTGTGTGTGTGTGTGTGTGTGTGTGTGTGTGTTAATTCCAGTCTCTCTCATATTCAAAACCTTGCACTGCCGTGGAAAAGTACCAGACACAAACCTGCTTTTGGCTTTGCATATATTCAGGTCCTGAACGTCAGTACAAATTTAAGGCTCTCATTGTTCACCATTTAGGATTTTGAATATTTTAGTATTTTTCTGCTTGTTGAAAGGGATCAAAGGATTTGGCTGACGATTTTCTGTATTTCTCTTATTGTCAACAAATCTCATGCGCAGAGCCAAACAATGAACTGATCTACTAACAAGTATTGTGTGTGTGTATCCAAAGCCTGATATATCTTAATCCTCTGTGCTGTAGACCTCCGTTGTTGCCCAAAAACTATTAAAAACACGTCAGTGAGCCACAATGCTGCACTGGATGACATGTCTCCTCATCCAGAAGAGTTTAAGCACGTTTGTTAGGTTGTTATGAAGTTCTTAAGTATGAGAGAAGTTCTTAAAAAGTTACTTAGTAAAACATTTACAATGTAAAGTCCAGAGGTTGTGATATGTAGCACAACAAGCTAGTGAAGCTATAAACAGACCCAGGTTCCCGCACATGCTCAGTAGCGTCTGCCTTACACAGAACTACTCTCTGATGACTGAAAACATGATGCTGTTATTAGTCTTTGGAGCCGTTTCTAAACAAACTAACGTGATAAAACTCTTCATGATGAAGGAACATGTCACCCAGTGCAGCGATGTGGCTCACTGACGTGTTTTTAGTAAGTTTCTGGACAACAACGGAGGAATAAGATATATCAGACTTTAGATACACACACTCGTTAATAGATCAGTTCATTGTTGGTTTGGCTCTGCACATAAGATTTGTTGGCAGTAAGAAAAATAGAGAAAATCAACAGCCAAATCCTTTTAAATGCAAAATAAAGCACCTCTACCATTTAAAAACAAGAGTTTCAGCAAAGTGAAAAATGGAAAATGGACCAATATGCCACTAAAAAGGCATCAGACTGAAGCATGTGGCTCCATTATTTTAGCAAAAAAAAAAATCCACCTAAAGCAGTTATCATGACCAAAATGTGAAGCTTGGTTCTCATGCTGAGTGAAATGCTCCAACAATGGTGAATGTCAAGTATTTACATGATCATGAACAGCAAAGCCCCCTCGTAATGATTTTGGAGGGAATTTGAACATTTGTCTTTTCTGTCATAACATGTTTTGTTTATGATGGAGCTCTCGTCATCCATGTGTCTGCTTGTACTGACGTTCCAGTTTCATTGCAGAGTTTGGAAAAAATCCAACATATCTGTAATCTGATGGCCTCAAACCCAACGAGTCTCTGACTGTCTGTCTGAAGGACTTTCAGTCTCCGTTAATCTGACAACGCACGAAGTAACACGAGGTCTACTGTGTGTCCTCCTGTACTTCCTGTCACAACCCGGCTCAAAGCTGGACAAAGGAAGGGAGAGACCACACATGAGTTATAACTAAAAATAGATTTATTGTACATAACTTAAAGATAAAAGAAACTAAACACAGCCCCCCCATAAAGACGTGGTTCCACCACGAACTCTGGAACTAAAAACGAGGTTAATACAGTTAAAACTGGCCTTCCACAGTGAGCCACATAGTCCCTTTTTAGCTAAACAGTTGAAATACACAATACTGAAGACAAAATGCATATCCCACCAATCTCTGACACAGAATTCCACCTATACCGCGAATTCCACCTTGTTGAACCTCAGATGTCTGTAACCTTGGTACCGGAGGAAGCATCGTTAAGACTAATAAGGAGACAAGAACGTAGTGGCGTAAGCAGAGATGGGACAGAGCAAAAATCATGTGGGATAGCTCGGTACAAAATGACAAATGTATGTGTGTCAAGGCCCAATCCCTGACTACATGACACAAACAGGAAGGTAACAAACTCTTTCCATTAACCAAACCTGATACAAAATACGAAACTAAAGTGCTGAATCCTAATGCACGTTAACAAAACCAGAAGGTAGTCCACACAAACGAACTGGAGCCTCTTCATTCTCACAAATACAACTGCATGAGCTGTTTTCAGATTGTGACAATGCATTTTTCACTTAATCCTTTGTATTATTAAACGGTTTATTTAGCCTGAGAAGTAGAATTTCTCAGCCGCTTAAGGAACACTTACTCCTCCAATTTTATCTGAAAATGTTAGAAATACACACTTTTTACCGGTCATAAACTCTGCACACTGCCAGCAATAAAGCTCTAGTGAGGAAGTAATGAAGTCTTTATGTCTTTTTATTTGGTCTAAAATAGTCCAAATACTGTTATCTACCTGTAAAGTATTCACTTATGAGGAATTTAAACTCCCTTCAGGTGTCTCTGCTCAGGACTGAGACTGTTCAATATTTGTTGAATGCGACAAGAAGCCAGAAGTTAAAAGACAAAAGTAGAAATTGAATGAATGAAAATAGATCCATTACAGTCACTGAGCTATAGCTGTGTGTGTGTGTGTGTGTGTGTGTGTGTGTGTGTGTGTGTGTGTGTGTGTGTGTGTGTGTGTGTGTGTGTGTGTGTGTGTGTGTGAGCGTAAGCGTAGCAGCAGTGCGTATTTCAGCTTTGAGCTGCAGGCAGCTGGTGACTCATCAACAGATAAAGATTCTCTCTCTTTATGTGTTTGTGTGTCTTACTAATGAAGCTCCATTCACACTTTCAGCTCACTGGGGGAGAACAGCAGTGTGTGTGTGTGTGTGTGTGTGTGTGTCCACGTGTTCAACAGATGTTCATATTAATGTTTGATCTCATGAGACCGATGTGGTAAATGTCGTCATCTGAACTGGAACTGAACCTGTCTGTTTACCTGTCTGTTTACCTGTCTGTCTGTCTGTTGTTTCTCATATCTGCACATCTTAAAAGCCGAGTATCTGAAGTAATCTGTTGTCGGGCAGAACAGAACAGAACAGAACAGAACAGGACAGGGGGAAAAAAAATAGTAATAAACTTTATTTATAAGGCACAAAACAAAGCTATGAAGACAAAAAACACGTTTCAGGACTTTAATGAGGCAAATAAAATAATAACTAATAAGACATTTTGGAAATAAAACAGTGTGCTAGCATGAATTAAAGGCTTTTTTAAAAAGATGAGTTTTGAGAAGTGAAAAGTTTACATGTTTGCAGCTTTATACACCTGCATCATGACTACATGTCTAACCTCAGCCTCCCAGGTGGTCTCTGTGGGGCTCCAAGTAAATTAAAAGGATAAGAGAAAAAAATATCTTACTAATATTAGTCAAAATCTGTCTAATTTACTGGCTGTCCTTTTATTTATTTATTTTATAATACCTGATTAAGACAGAATTGCATCATTTTCCTGATCTGCAGAGTCCCTCTCAATCTTTAAGAAAAGACTAAAGACCCTCTTTCACAAACACCTCTGCACTTGATGAACTGTAGGGAGAGAAAAAACAAAAAAAAAACATGCTTCTATGCACTCTAATCATTTCCTTGTTGCACCGCCTGTTGGAATCTACGTCCTATCAGGTCCAAACTGAAGCTTTATGGCACTTACTGGTGTTGTTGATCCCTGCTTGTGTCGTATCAGCTCTCATCTGTACGTCACTTTGGATAAAAGCTAAATGAAAAATGTAAATGTAAGTTTCCCAGTGATGTAAGTCTATCTTAACGAGGACTTTGTAAGATTGTAAATGTAGGTTTGCAGAAATTTAGGGTTTTTCCGGCCTGACAAAGTCAGAAGTCTGTTTTTATTGTTTTATTGATTGATACGGTTTTATGGATTAATTATTGATAAAGACTGCATACAGTTTATCAGTTCAGTTTTTGAACTGAGAAAAGAGAAAGTGGGGGAAATAAAGGTGAGTAAATACAGAATGGGCTGTGCTAATATGAAACAAAAACTGAATGAAAGTTGCAGCTCAGATCCGTCCTGCGCTTCATACGTGTAAATCTGAGCCTCGGTGTTACGTTATCTCTGTCTCACCAGTCAGTCAGAACAGCTCTGACTCCACCTCAGTCAAGACTCAGAGACGCTCATGAATAAACAACAACCCTGTGTGTGTGTGTGTGTGTGTGTGTGTGTGTGTGTGTGTGTGTGTGTGTGTGTGTTTTCTATGATAAACTGTAATTTTAGATATCACTGGTTCTTTTCTATCTTATTGTTAGTTAGATGTCTTCATTAACCATTTTGGATTTTTTTAAAAACTCACCAACACAATCCTTTAATGCACTGTCGGGGTTTTTATTTTGTTTTGTTTTTTTTTTTTTGTGCAAAGAAATGCATAGTGACAGATTTTCCCGCACGCAGCAAATACCATTTATATATCATGTAAAGATGGTCAGATGTGCTCCTACAGCTGCTTAGACATATTAAAACTGGTCAGAGGATATAAAACTGCTGTAAAACCAACATACAGGAACATTGATACTGAACTATTTTTTTTTTTTTTTAATGTCCACTGGACATGAATTGTGATATGTGGGAATCATCCAAAATGGATGATATTCCTCGGAATACTGGGCTGTTAACAGGATTAAGTGATGTTTGCATGGTGTCCTTTTTTTTAGGAATAATTTTATTTTTTCCTGAAGTATAACCCAACCTATAACCATAATCTAACAAATAAGAAAGAATAACAGACAATGAGGATGAGCTCAATTTCATGATTAATTATTCACACTTCTGTGTTTATTATAATAATCATTTATGGATAGAAATCCGGGCTAAAAGACTGATATATTCCTGGGAAGTCTACTTTTCAAGACATAATAACATCAGAACAAGCTGACAAAGGCTGATTCAAAATCTCAGAGAAGCAGATTTATACCCAAGTCTGGAAACAACTGACGAATCCTTCATCTGTATTTGAGTCCGTTGAGTTATTTGTTAACGACGTCCATGAAATGGGACGTAACTTTTAACCAATGTCTGAAATAGATTTATTTCTGTTTTTAGTTGAATGGAGGGTGTTTATGTTTCATTCTCTCTTCTTTGTTTCCCAACAGGTAACGCTGGCACGATGTCAGGATGCCTGAAGTAGACTCGCTCTCTTCGGATCGCCATGGTGACGCCATCCACGCCACTGAAGGACGTGATGCTGTGACCGGAGAGACAGTGATGGATATGGAGCTGTTGCTGGATCTGTCTGAGTCTCCGTTCCTTTTAACTTCGTCTCCGCCGGAGCCGAACGGGGAGGAAACGCAGCAAGTGGACGACAGCTGGAGCCAAGATGGAGACCTGCGGGGATGTGGACAGTGAGTGGAACTTTATACCTTCATACTCCAAGAGTTTGATGAATGTTAAATGTTTATGGTTTGGTTTAAAGATTTACAGTAATAAAGTCATAACTGACCGAATTTGCAGTTGGAGGCGTTCTGTCAACAGTTTTACAGTCAATGTTTTTATGATGGCAGTTCTTTGGCGAAAGTGTTTTTTGGGTTGCAGTACTGCGGTTGTCATTTTTCAGCTTTCTAGTTGTGATTTCTTTACACGTCTGAACTCTCTTCAACCCCTCGACTCGCTCATGAACTTGCCACCTCTGTCGAGCCGTGACATTTGGCCACGAACGTCTAGGAATTATGAAAAATGGTGTTTGTTAAATGTGTTCATGTAACATGAATATGACTATATATAAAACATACGAAGCGAGCTGCATGACATACTGTTGAAAAAGCTTCGTGTTAGATTAGTGTAGGTACAAATGTCAATGGGAATTTAAATGATCAGAAGTCCTGACCTCACTTCCTGTTCAGCCTCTGGTCCACTAGTTTCTGTAACAATCTGTGCAATCTTGGTCTGAAAGAGTTTCACATTTTAAGATAAATGATCGTCTACTACGGACTGTGATATAAGAATCTGGACTCTTGGTGAAGTAAAAGTAAAACAACGATTAACTACAGCTTTCATGAAAATTTACCAGCCAGGCAGAGCGAGAACTAACATCCATGATACCCTCCAATATTCTGTAATGTCACTTTTTTCATCTTTGTAGCTTTAGTCTCTGCTGTAAAAACAGTTGTACAGAGACGACTGAACTGACCACAGATGCTCTGGACAAACTTTTTAAAAACTTAATCACCGGCTGAGTTTAACTGACAAACGAAATACTGTTGAGTGAGTTATGTTCCAGACTGGATGTTTAGTACTTTGTGTTATTATAGATGTGATTGTGAATGAGGTTTTTCTTACTTCTGGAACAGAACCAGGAGTTAAAGCTTCACTTCAGCTCTTTATAAAGCCGGATGTGGTTTGGCTCGTTGGTGTTTAACCTCCATGTTTGCTTCCATCTCTGCGGTTTTGAGGTCTGACTTCACAACTCGGAGAGAATCACATCAGGGTTTGTGTGTCTTTCTGTCTGTTTGACCTTTTCTGTATCTCTCTGTCAATCCAGGTTGGAGAGAAGGTGGATCCTCTGGCACGAGTTTATGAAAGAACACGCTCACCTGGACGCTTGGCTGCAATTGGCTGAGCAGGCCGTCAGTTCGCCAAACTCCGCCCATGTTACCTACGTCACTGCCAAGGAAGAGCTGAGGAAGTTTGAGGTGAGGAGAAATTAAATAGAATAGAACCATGTAGCACCTCATCGTTAAAGGAAATATCGAGTTTTTACTTTTCTATCTTCACAAAGATCAAGAAATGCAATGTTAGTGTGTAAGATTTAGGGGGATCTATTGGCAGAAATGGAATATCCCTCCTGATATTCTAATTTATTATTCATATTATTAAACTACTACAAGTATAATCTCTGAGATTGTTTGTTTCATTCATTTATTGGTTTATGTCTCGTTCATATTGAGACCTAAAAAATTAGTTAGCACTCTGTCTCGCTCCTCAAAATTTGTTCTTTTATTGCCCATTTTGCTGAACATATTCTTCTTGTATTTTGATTGAAGTTTGTTTTAAGTTTGACTGATACCAGTCATAAATATCAGGACTAAAACTTTGACTGTTGAAAATTAGCCAGCTCGTTAACACTGGCACTTTTACAGAAATGTTAATTAATGTGTGTTATTCTTATAAAATAAATAATCTTGCTTCCTGTTACAGTTAAAGGTAAATAAATACTAGACAGTGTGTTTGTGTGACACTCTTTGACTCTTTGTTTGTGTGTTCAGAGGCTGCGTTGTGAGGCGGGATCTCGACTCGTCCAGCTGGACAGTCTGACGCGGAGGAATCGAACGCTGACTCGGCTTTTTCAGGGTGTCATGAAGGCTCGGGCGTTGGCGTCGACGAGGGAGTGTGGCGCAAGATGGGACGATGTGAACGCCAAACTGGAATCCATCACAGGACAACTGAAGGTGATAATGATACCAAAACTACTGATGCTGTTAAATCTGCAGAGATTGGTTGTTATATAATTACAGTTTTGAGACTGATGGTTTCCTTTTACCATTAATTTATGGTTTATTTTCTGACCTCAGATTTTAATCTTAAAAACATATTTCTTTGTTTTGCTGCTGCAGCAACTGTAGGTTCTGCTGTAAACATGTTCTGTAACAAACAGTTACAAGTCGTCTGCAAAGAGCAGGAATTTTTTTAGTGAACTGACTTAAGCTGCACTGATTAATATTAATTTCTTGGAAAAATCATTCTTTGCCAAATAAAATAAAAAAGCCTGTCCATAAAGCATCCAAAAATTACATTTTTCATCTTGGACTACGTCTTTATCAATTAGCATATTCAGTGTAAATGTAACGAAAAGTAGAGCTGCAACTATTAGTCAATTAATTGATTTATTGATTTACAATGTTGATAATAATTGTGTTGGTCTTTAAAGCAAAAATGCCAAATATTTGCTAGTTTCAGACTCTCAAATGTGAGAATGAACCGAATATCTTCAGGTTTTGGGTTGTTGGTTGGACAAAAAAAGACATTTGCAGACCTCGGTTTTCGCTGTGGGGAAACTATAACTGACATTTTTCATTATTTATTGACATTTTATAGACAAATGATTCATTGAGAAAACAATCGCCAGATTAATCAATAATAAAAATAATCATTAGTTGCAGCCCTGATGAGAACTGTGACCAGTTAGCTTTGAGTGAAGATAATTTGCTTCAAAAGAAAGTGTAGAAGTTGATTTTGTTACGTAAAAAACTTTGAATTTTTACTTTGAATAATTACTGAAGCTTTTACAAACCGAGGTGAATAATTTGAGGCTTTCACTCTCAGCTCTTCGTCTCAGAGTGGGAGGGGTTTGAGGTGGAGCGGGAGGATCTTGCTCTCTGGTTGGCTGACCTGGACTTCCGTCTGAGTGAAGTAGAACACCTGACAGGAAACACCTGCGAAAAGCTGAGACGGCTGCAGGTGTGTGTGTTATATAACCAAATGCATCTCTTACAATCTCTCTTATACCTCATGTACTGTATATTTATTTTCTGTCTCTTTGTGTATGTGTGTGTGTGTGTGTGCAGTCATTCCAGCAGTGTGTGTGCGTGAACTCGAGCCGCATTAACGCCCTTCTGCAGCGCGGCGAGGCGTTGATCCAGCGCAGCGAGCCGACTGACGCTCAGCACGTCGAGAGCCAGCTGCTGGAGCTGCTGCGGTGCTGCAGCCACGTCTACAACAACATCGCACGGACGCACACCCGACTGCTCAGCATGAGACTGGTACACATACACACACACATGTATACGCAGTAAATACACACACATACATATATAGACAGCAAACATACACATGGTAACAACTAAAATAAATGGATTACTAAGGATACAAAACACCTGTTTGAGCTCAGAAACAGCTGGACTGTCTTATAACACAAATACACACTTAGAGACGGGGATCTTAACCTACAAACCTATAAATATTCACTGTCATCGAAGTCACAGGATATCTAAAAGTACTAAGTCACACCACCTGGATTTATTGTTTTAGTCTCACCTGTGATTTAATATCTCACTTCCATAAAGTTTATGGACTTGCAAGAGTCAGAATTTTTAAAAAGAAAGGTTGAAATCAAAGCAGCAGCTGCTGAAATATCCCGATTTAAGTCCCTCGTAAAGGTGCAACGATTAGTCGTTAATGGATTAGTTGATTGACCGAAAATGAATCTGCAGCTATTTTGATAATTTAATAATCATTTTAGTAATTTTTAAAGAAAAATGACAAAAATTTAAAACTTTCAGCTTCTTAAATGAGATAGTTTTAAACTTTTATGAGTGATACATGATAATAAACTGAATATTTTGGGTTTTGGACTGTTGACAAAACAAACACAACAAAGACATTATAACGAGCATTTTTTACTGTTTTCTCATATTTTATTGACAAAACGTGAGGAAAATAATTGTCAGTTGCAGCCCCTAGTTCCCAGTATGGGTCAAGCTTCAAAAATAATGGATCCTACGAGTCCCATAATAATAATAGCATCTCTCCTTTTAAATATCCTCATCTTTCAAACTCCATGCATCCAGTTTACAACACAAAGTCTATTTATTTTCTCAAGCTTCAGGAAGCTGTTTATTATTCACACATCTTTTAAAAAAAAACTTTCTCCTCCAATAAATAGATCTTATTAAAACACAATCATTGTGCTGTTTAATGCCTGTTGTTTATCGTTACATTTGGGGGTTTTTTATATGTGGAGGACTGTTACTGTTACTGTTACTATGTCTAAATCATATGTTTCATGACAGTTTGCCTCCTCTTCCTCCTACAGGTGTTTGAGGATGACTGGATTCTGTCTCAGGCTACAGACTCCGGTTGTCCTTCAGAGTCTTTATTAGAGGAAGAGGGAGCGCTTGATAAACCCAACCTGGACCTCCCTGTAAATTCAAACCATCCTAAAGGTGAACCAGCATATTAAACATTTAATTAAGGGTGTTAGACCAATCAGAAATGTACAATCTGTGGCAAAAATGTCATTGAGTAGTCATCAAAATCGTTTGTCCATCTTTTCCTTCAGATTTCAGCCAATCAGCTAACCCTCAGCTCGCCTTCTCCTCCGGCTCGCCCTCATCGCTTCACCTCCCTCCTCCTCCCCCCTCGCCGTCCTCTCCTTCCCATGAGCACCTGGGGCTCGAGTGGGACCCCTCGGTCGATATCGGACGATCCGTCTCCTGCGACGACGCCGACTCTTCGTATTTCAGCACCAGCACAGGTAGGAAGTGAGGAGGAGTCTTTGTGTCTGCACAGGGATCGATTATTTCACTGCTGTTACATCACAGATTCAACACCATGTTTACCGGATTGCAGCAGTTAAGCCTGAAGGTCTACAGCAATCTGAATTTAATTTGCTGTCCTCTGTTTGGCTGACTGTGTCCTCTGTCACTCGAGTTGTTAATGAAATTCCTCAAAATAAGAAACAAACAAAACACACACACAGTCCACCTCTTCACTGTTACAAACCTGCCATTTTTCCTGTGTGAACATACCATCAAATTTACTCTCAGTGCAGGACTGAGACTTTAGACTCTTTCTAAACTTGTGTACAAGTTGGGAGAAGGTCTAAGTTCGGTTCAGGCTCAAGAGATTCATATATGGTACTGGAGCTCAAAAATCAGAGAATTAATGCAAGTAAATTGATTTTATTTATTTATTGATTTATTGAATGGGACAGTGTGCAGTTTGAAACATTAAAGATGCACTGCACCAGAGTTAGCTTCAAGCTTATTTGCATCTGTAGTCCCCGACAAAAAACATACAACAGCACAACAACAAACAGTAAAAAGCAAACCCCCTCCCCCAAAAAAACAAACAAAAAAATCCACACAGAACACACCATACAAAATACATCACATAGACCCACAATGTCAATTAGAAATAATGTAAACTAAACTCAGCTGTGTGACTCAGTGGTCTTTAGTACATGGTTCAGTCTGGTCTTGAATGCATTGATAGAACTACGGTTCTTCATATCATCAGGTAGGACGTTCCACTGAGTTGTGGCTGTCACACAGAAAGCTGACGGCCCAAATGCAGTACGATGAAATGGTCTGGTCCAATCTTGGATAGAAGATATTCTGGAGGATCTAATAGAATTTACTGAGCGAGTGAACACAGTCACATAGTGGAGGAGGACAAACCATTTAAAATTTTATAAACTTGGCACAAATTTGAGAATAATCTAAAATTGTCAAAGCTCAGTAAATTGTATTTCTCCAGAACCCAACAGTGATGGAAATGCATTGGCGTTTTGTCCAGAGTTTGTTTGTATAAGGACTCAAGAGGTTTTATGGCTGTTTCTCCAACCTGCCCCCAACATGTGATGCAATAAGACATATGGGAAAGAATCATAGCTACATAAATATCTTGGCTGCGTTGAATGTAATACCATGGATGATACAGTTTGTGTGTGTGTGTAGGTCTGTGTCACAGAGACGGCCTGAAGAGGCGGAGCTACCTCAGTTCCCTCGGCTCTCAGTCTGACATCAGCAATGACGTCACCAACCAGGAGGCAGACCTGGTGAGTTACAGCAGCCTCGATGGTACATTTATTTACACGTGAGGTGGA
This sequence comes from Thunnus albacares, assembly GCF_914725855.1. Taxonomy (NCBI): domain Eukaryota; kingdom Metazoa; phylum Chordata; class Actinopteri; order Scombriformes; family Scombridae; genus Thunnus; species Thunnus albacares. The sequence continues at coordinate 3,814,959 of NC_058111.1, forward strand.
AAAAAAAATCATTCCCTAAATTAATTACTTAAAGAACTTCAGTACAAAGACAAGAGGTTGTGATATGTAGCACAACAAGTCAAGCTCTGTAAACACTTTCCATTGGCTCTGTGCCCTCAGTATTTAAAACAGCCATTATTAAACCGCTGCTTAAAAAAACCTTATATGTATAAGTTTGGTGTACCCCAGGGATCAGTCTTTGGCCCTATACTATTTTCTATCTACGTACTTCCCTTTGGTGACATCATTTGCATATATGGTATTAATTTTCATACCAATGCTGACGATAGACTCCTATATTTACCTGTAAAGCTAAATTTAGACTCCTAAAATTTAGAGGCTCTTTGCTCTTAAATGCTGATAAAACTGAGTTGGTAGTTGTTGGACCAGCCAAATATGGGCATTTGTATGAGAATTAGAGTGTTAACATTGATGGCTGTATTATTTTTGAAAGCTCAACCATCAAAAACCCTGCAGTGATTTTTTTTTTTTTTTTTCATTTTTCATTCCTATCTCATATCAAGGCTATAACCAAGACAACATTTTTCATCTTAGTAATACTGCCAAAATCTGGTGCAGCTAGAAAAACAGAAAATTGGACCAAATAACGCCCATACTGGCCTCTCTTTACTGGTTACCAGTGCAAGCTAGAGCTTTTTTTTTAACTTATAAGGCCTTGCATGACCTTTCACCACCTTGCCTATGTGATCTAATTATACCATGTACACTGGCACGCCCTCTTCGCCCTTCAGTTTACAAAAAAATGTTGGTTTTGGATACACATACAGTACTTGTTAGTAGATCAGTACATTGTCGGTTTGGTTCTGCACATGAAAAATGGAGAATTTACAGCTTTATCCTTTTAAATTTTAAGATATTTACAAACATGATGTGTAGGATGACTCCAAAGATGTCGCATCAGGTCCAAATTTGAACAAAACCATGTGGTGTTTTTCTTGTTATTTCACTCTCTCCTTTCTGTTGTTCTGGCCTGACCCAGATGCTGCATGGCCCAGAGGCTTTGACTGTCTGTCTGTCTGTCTGTCTGTCTGTGTCTCACTCACACAGACACTCACTCTCACTCTCTCTCTCTCTTTCAGTCATTTATGTTCAGATACACCAGCTCTCCTAAAAATGTTCTCCATCGCTGGGTGTCAGCTTTATGAGCTGGTTACAACAGCTCACCTCCTCCTCTACTGATTTATTGATGAAGCTGCAGGATGTGGCACCTCTATATGTTGTTGGGTACATCAGTCTCCCTTTTTTTTTTTTTTTTAGGTTTATTTTGGCAAGACAAGGGAAGGGAGAAAGGGCGTTTGCCAGCGAGAGAGAAACTGAAGGAACTAAAATAAACACAGACGGGCAGAAATCGTCACAGTATCCTCCTGCTAGTATGCAGCCCCCCCCCCCTCCCCCCCTCCCCTCTCTGTGTATCTCTTGTCTCTTTCTCTGTCTGTTTCACACAAATACCCACACTCACTGTTGCACTGCTGATGAACCTCAAAGCCCAATGGGGGGAAAGAAACGACCAGAGAGAGAGACACACGTACAACTGCATTAGCATCTGATTACTGATTGCTGCAGCGTCCCCAACAAAGACCTCAGATTGTGTGCGTGTACCCTCTTGTCATCTCACAGGGACTTTTATTTAGATTTTTTTTTGTGTGTGTCGGTGATGAACTCATGACGACGTGATGTCTGCATGCCTTCTCCGCGGGCTCGTCGAGGCGATGTCTGGCCGGAGGACTTGATGTGGTTGTACTTCATTAAATCTATAACCGCGTAGCCTCGCCTGCGGGTGCATGAATGTGACTCAAAACATGTGCCTGCAGAGTTTTGTGTGTGTACCCCCCCCCCACCCCCCCCCCCGTCCTCCACCGCCCACTATGTGCCCTAAATGGAGAAAATTTTGGCTACGTCAGTTTTCAGCTCCGTCAATTTCAGGCTTTGCCGCTCCGGTTTAGACTCACTGTTTTGAAAACAAAGCACAGAGGCCAACTGGCCCTGCTTTTGGACAATATTTCTTTTTTGGCTTTGCATTTTTGAGATGATGCATAGCTTCCTTTGTCATTTGCCAAGAAATACCACCTGTTGTTTGTTTTTATTTTCTAGCTTCCAGGAAGCCATCACTGGTTTCAGCTCTTACGTGCTGCAGATAATAATTAATTGAAATAAAGATGGAGGCAATTTTTTTATTGTGCTGTTTAAATGATCTTGTTGAGGATCAAACTTCAACTTTAACCTGTTTTGGTGCTTTTGACCATATCACATGAGCTTCCTCAGCAGATGAAGTTTGTCTAGTTGTCGTGTATCCGAGCTCCAGAATGAACCTTGAACTGCAGGTCTTTAAAGTGCTCAAAAGAAAACAGAAAGTTGAGCGACTGTAACGCCATTAACCACCGGCCATCTGCTGATGAAGGTCATGTCTTATGATCAAAAGCTCTTGGACAACTCCCAAATGGAACTAGTGGTGAGATTGTTTCCTCAAAGTATGTGTTTGTTGTCTGGAGATCTGTAGTTGTAGTTGTTAGAGGTGTCCCGAATCTGAGAACTGAAGTTTGGTTGCTGACGAGCGTTTAATTAATGAATTAAATTTGACAACAAGACAACAAGCAAACACACGTTTTATGACGAGGAAAATGTCACACCAACACTTTTTTGCATCACTCCTTTTGGGATCATAATTTTGTGCTTCCCTTTTCTGTAAATAGTTGCAGCCTCTAGGAGTTTGTGTTTTCAGCTTTTTGAAGCTTCTTTGTACGCAGAGCGGTTAGTCGTCCTCTTTTTGAATTCTGCTCGTAAAGCTTTTAATTCAGATTCAAGCTTGAGCTGAGATGCAAATTCTTTTGTTTTTTATTGTAGCAACAAAAGATATAATGGAGCTTCTGATAAATGCTTCGGCAGCTTTTCACTACATCGCTGTGTCAGCATCTACTTGATAATTTTCTTTAATATAAACATTCATTTGCATCACTCAGGATTCAGATGTAACGCCTCTTTAAAGATTGTTTATATGGAGGGGAAGATTTTCCTAAAACCACTGAGAATTATGGTGTTAATTTCATAATTTCTTGACATTTCTTTGAATGCTCAAGTACATATTTTGGAAGGAGATTAAATCAAAAACATTTTTAAAGGTGTATTAACATATTTGATTTGGAAACTTCATGTGAGATGATGAAGTCAGTAAATTTCGACTTTTTCGAGACTTTTATCAGCTGGATCCTCTGAATGTCGGAGATACAGAGTGAAGGAGCTGGATGGATGATGATCATTTATTGTGTTTATTATCTGTTTACCACACAGCGACGGGAGGGATGGCGTGACCGTGGTCATCGTGGTCTCTTCTCATCGGTCGCAACCGAGGAAGGCGGGTCTCGGCTCCTCTCCGAGGATCAGTGGGTGACCTCGACTCCTGACGGACGGGACGGTGAGCCGGTCAGCTTTGACGGCGGGCGTGTGAGGGCGTGGTTGGGAGTCCAGAGCCCCGCCCCTCCAGATAGAGAAACTTCCTGCTGTAAAGCCGTGCAGACTGACAGGGAGGTGAAGGTGAGGTCGCTTTCATTCAACAATAAAGCTTGACCAAAAGATTTTAAATGAAATGCTGCTCAATTTTTAATTTAGGCTGTTTAAAAGGGACAGTGCAGAGTAATAAACCCTGAAAAACAACATTTTAAATCTAATTCAATTGAGTATTTTCATATTTATATTGGGAAACTATAAAAAATATGATCATAGATTTCAGTATTTAGTCCAGAGTAAGATATCTAAAGGTCACATTACCATGAAATCTGCTGTAGTTATTATTCCTGGTCCCGAGTGGATGAATCCTAATGATTTGAATGACCCCGTGACCTTTCCTTTAGTGCCACCCTCAGGATAAACTCTCCATTTTTAGCTCCACTCATCATAAGAAGTCTAAATTTAACCACTAGTCATGTTGTCATTTCATTTTGTTTTGACATTCTGTGGTGAAAAGAACCAAAAACCGACGATGAATCGGTGTTTTGTATCCCAAATCTTCCTGTCCTCTGTGCCATAGAGCTCCGTTGTTGTCCAAAAAAAAAAAACTCATCAATGAGCCACACTGTTGTGCTGGATGACACCCTCCTTCATCACCATGAACACACACACACACACACACACACACACACACACACACACTGTAGTTTATTTTGACCTCGTCCCCCACACACACACACACACACACACACACACACACACACACACACACACACACACACACACACACACACACACACACACACCATCCTGCTGCCAGAAATACTCACTGGAGCACCAGCACGTCTTCAGTAGGAACCAGTGAGCTCGGAGCTGAGAACCACAGACCAACACGTCGTTGGTTTTGGACTTTTTATGGGATTTGTTGACAATAATAATAAAAAAAAAAATTGAATGTCACTTTTTTTTTTTTTTTTGCTGAGCTTGTTTTCTTGTGGAGTTCAGCAGTAACATTCAGCACATGGCATCACATGAACATCATCTGTGTGTGTGTGTGTGTGTGTGTGTGTGTGTGTGTGTGAAACCTCCTGACCTGAGTCTTTCATTCTTTGACATTCTCACGTAGTCACATACTCGCTCTATCTCGCTCTCTCTCTCTCTCTTTCTCTCTCTCTCACACACACACCGACCAATAAATAAAATGAGCGGCTGACCTTGTGGCGACCAACGTTTTTTATGGGAGCATATTGACGACAAAAGAACTGAACGAGCTCAAAACAAATATGAGCTCTATTCAGTCTGCAGCACAACAATAGAGAGTGTTGAAAGTATGAAATATCAATCATGCAGTTAATTGCTTCTGTCTCTCAGATTCCACTTTTTTTTTAGACCAGCAAGCTTCAACATATTACAAATCAGGTTGGAGGTTAGGTAGTTAAATTCAATTAGACTCTGAAAATTGCTCCATGATAGCTTAAAAAGTATATCTGACATCATATGGAGTTTGATTTTTACTAATTTAATAACACATTTAGATGCAGCATGGCTTTACAGATGGCACCACCTTCAGACTGAAACATCTCAAACTATTGGATGTATTGCAGTGAAATTGTGTATAGACAGGATGAGTTATAATCATTTCGGTGACTTTTTCATCTTCCATCATCAGATCAAAGTTTTAATTTGTACAATACTCTGTGTAATGATTTAAAATACCTGCAAACTTATCATCCAAACCTACCGTCAGCCTCAGACGTACTTTGTGTTTGGTGTTTATTAGCAAAATGATAATGAATTTGAAAGTGGATGGAGGAATCTAATGGGATGATATTTCATTATCGGGTCGTATTAATCATAATAATCGCTCTGCTCTCGGTGTGATGTTGCACTCTGCTAATTCAGACTGTAACTGCAAACGTTTGTGCAAATCTTCTTTATGCACTCACACAGTAGAAAATATCTGTGCAAATCTTTTTTTTTAGTTTGTTCACAAAATGATCTCCTTACAAATTCAAAAATTAAATGTATTTGTTCAGACAAAGTTTTTACACAATCAAACATTTGAATGCATTCATACAAAATGTTTTCACACTTTCAGATCAACAAATCTCTCCTCGCTCGCTCTCAAAATGTTGACTTGCAGACTGAACAGGGCTCAAATTTGTTCACTTTCTTGTCATTAATTTACTTCCCTACTTTTTCTCCTTGGATGGGGAAGTGAGTCCCCGCAATGTGTGTATTTAGAAACAAGAGTTGTGTCCTCACAAGGTCATTAACACAGGATCTGTACACACAGACGTATAGTATCACTGTGTGTTATCTTTCTAAAGTAAAGATAAGTTCCAGCAAACACACACTCTCACACTGAGTGATGTCGTCTCCCCGAAGACGCTCCATCAACATTCATAATCATCAGCTTTTACTTTTTCTCTGAATTCACAGATTCATCCACCTTTTTTGTAAAGATGGATTCCTGAATAACCGTCCTCTATCCTCCCTCTGTTTTCTCTCTCCATTAGACTTCATCGGCCTCAGCTTTCATTTTCTCTCCCTCTCTCTTTCTCGCTCTCTCTCATTACCGGTGAAAGCGTCTATTTATTCTCCTATTTCTCCGTCTCATCCGCCGCTCCTTGGGCCCGCCGAATGAATCCATAAAGTCTTGATATATGAGTCGAGTCTGGCTGCACTTTAACTGTCGCCATAAAAACAGGAGAGAAACATGTCGACTTCTTCCTCTCCTCAGCTGTTTTTCCTCTGTCAGTTACAGTTAACTGGAAGAAAAGTTGGTGGATGAGTTTCTCAGGGTCAAATCTGATGACAAAGCGTGTTTGTGTGTGTGTGTGTGTTGTAATTGGAGAGGTTTTATGTACATTCATTTGCAGTATGTTAGTTTGACTGAACGTGTGTTTGTGCCTAATAGAATTGGCACTTTCTAATGGAAGTTCATTACTGACAAGGAGTATTGAGTGAGGATGAAACAAATTGGAGCAGAAATCAACCTGTAAGTCCAAATTTGAGAGCAGTGAAGTAGAGAAACAAGAGTTTAATCAATGTTTTGGAGCAGCTTGTATACAAACTGAGGGCAGAGCAAGTTCTGCTGGATTTGAGCTTGAAGTTCTGACTTTGCCTTCTGCTTCTCAATGTGCTTCATCAGAGTTTAGGTGAAGTGGCACCATTTTGAAAGGGCAACTGAGCACAGATGAGAGGCGTCTCCTGAGCTTAGTTTGTCGTGTGTGTGTGTGTGTGTGTGTGTGTGTGTGTAGTCTTGAAAACAATCCAAAATCCAAAGAGAATCAATTAACTTTTATCTGATACTGTGTTTCACAGACCAAACACAATCGGTGGAGTCACCACAATGTAAGCGAAAAAAAAGACTTGTTTTTTATTTCCCCAAATTGTGACATCAACGGCCGAAGAGCAAAACCTCTGATCTGAAAAATGCACTTTTTTGAGAAAACTACTTTCTTGTAGAATGCTATTTGTTAAGGATACTCAATAAATAATACATTGTTTTTGGACTATATTATTATATTATGTGTTAACAATACCAACTAGGTATTAATGCCTCACAAAGTGCAGATAGGAGCTTTTACACTTTGTGCAAGTTGGAAGAGGTTCAGCGAAACGATGCTTTAAATTAAGTTAATAATTCAAATTAAATTAAACATAAAATTAAGTTTGTTTTCAGATAAAAAGATGTAGTAAATGTAATAGTTACTACATTGTTGTATACTAGGGTCAGAACTCCTTAAATTCAGTGTATTTGCTTCCTTGTTCACTGGAAATGAATGTTCAGTGATTGTGTAACTCGTACTGTAGCCTCTCTACACATCCAGGGATTCTACGCTGTGTTTTTGTTTTGTTGTGTGACTTTTCTGTCACAACGAAGGGAGCAGCCTTCCTTGTTCTCATCATCCAAAGTGAAATCTGCCAATCAGAAAATTCTGCAGATAGGTGGTTTTGCGCTTTGGCCATCGATATCACAACTTGATATCAATAAGAATTGTGTCACAAAACATATTCATGTCATGCTGGCTCATGCAGAGCAACTACAATCAGCAAGTGATAAAATACCTTATTTTTGTATGTTTGGCACCACTAATACACTGCATGTATCCCTCCTCTGTTGCTCTTTATTAGGTTTCTTCCATTTTCTCCCTGTTAAAAGGTTTTTCATGAGTTTTTTTCATATTTTATAATTGAGGGCACACCAGTAGGTATCATAATCAAGAAATATTAAACTTATTGAAATATTGCGACAATAGGCCAACTCAGTGTGAGTCCTGGAGGCACCTGTGAGGTACTTCCATATTGGCTCTGTTGAAGAAAATCACTCAAGGCCTTGTTCAAAGTTTGCTGTCGTGGAAGTGGTTTTAATAGCATTCTGGAAATGCTATTAAAGTGAGCTCTACCCTAAGATCAAACAATTGGTAACCAAAAGGTAGGGAGGGGAGGAAGGGCATTTGCATACAAGATCAAGGCAGCATAGTAAGGGAGGGGGACTCTCAGGTAGGTGAAATCAAGGGGGCAAAAACAGGAGGGGGTGCTGCATTCAGGCAGGATCAAAAAGGTCAAATCAGCAGGGGTCAAAGGCAGGAAAGACAGTTGGCAGTGGTAGTCGCTGCTTGGTTTGCACCAAACTACATGGTAATGTAGTAATAAAGAAGTTCTGGCATTAACACAATGACAGACATGAATTGTGGCTAAATGTTTGAAATCTGATCTCACCATTTTTTTTTTTTCTGCAACCCATTTTAAGATTTCAAACATAACGTCTTCGTATTGTCTTTGTGTTTTATGTTACAGTACTACCTGGATGAAAGCCACGTCGATCAACCCGACCAGCTGCGTCCTCATGTCATTGACGGCCAAAGTCACCATGATGACACACAAAAGCCTTTTCTTAGCCCCTCCCCTTCACCGTCACATGACCTAAAAGCTACACCTGATTGGATGTGGCATCAGTATCAATCAAATCTACAGGTGAGTTGATGGTGAGGTTCAGTTATCTTGCCTTTGGATAAACAAGATAAATTGGTGCTGTTGTTGAAAGTAAAGTTTTTCAGTAATACAGTGTTGAGGCTGCCAGAGGATTTCATCTTTTCATAGTAATATTAAAGTGTCAAAAAAATATAGTATTGATTTATTGGTGGAAACTTTAAACACACAGCCCCTTTTAATAAGTAGTAGTAATAATAAGTAGTTTCACAAGACCTCAGGGGAGAAATAAACTCTGTGCGTACAGATATTTACGAGCGTCTGATATATTCTTAAAGTTTTCATGTGAAAACTAAGAAATGTTGCCTCAAACCACTGAGGATGAACAAAAGTTCTCTGTTCTTCAGGCTGAAGAAGAGCCGTCCTGTTATGAAGAAGCTGAGCGACTTCTCTCCGAACAAAGGTGAGAAAACACAGAAACCCTCTTGAGTTGTAGTACACAGATGGAGCGATAAAGGATATAGATCAGCTGTAATTTGCAGGATATTTCTAAAACCACAGAGATAAGGGGAACAGTGTCCTTTATGTCTTTAAAAAAATTGCATGTTAAAGCACGTAAGGTCAATGGCTGACAAACACTTCTTTGATTGGGTAATTAGATGAGCAATTTAACTTCTCAGGTAGCGTTCGGTGTTTTGTCCTGGTCCATCCTTACTGGTCTGTTTTTGACAGATCTACCCTTGTCTGTGAGGGATATGTATACTTTATAATATCTATGGAGTGTCCATTCACAAATCAACACACGATCTCTGTTTAATTGAGCCAAATATTCTATTTGAATGATGTAATACTGACTTGCATCAAGATGCTGCGCAGTCTGTTTAATCAGTTTCATCAATGAGTAGAAGTGAAAACTGTCTAATAACTTTATTCTGCCGCGGTTTCCAGATTAAACTCACTGAAATAAGTAATAACTGCTTATAAAGTCAATTAACTAAACTGTAGCCCAGAATTTGTCTCTGTTGTACCTGTTATTAATACCAAGTTACTTATCTTTCAAGGAAACTACAGACCTATAAAATTAAGCATCACAGTTTTATTACGCAACATGAAGGTCTAAATACTGTTTCAAAGTCTTCTCCATGATCCCAGGAATACAATTCTGTTGGAGAATAATGAATCCTTTTTTAAAGAGTCTAAAAATACTGTAAAAAAAAAAATACCCACAACGTGTGAGTTATTAATTGTAGAAGACAGCAATGGAAGACCTGGCACAAGTAAGAGTTCAGGGTCGGCACAGTCCAGTCAGAGGCCCAAAAGGACATCCAGCCCATTAAAGCACTTAAGCTGGAGCAACTTTGCTCCACTGCTGCATTGTGATAATTTATATTCTCTCATCCTGCACAATTTGGCTGTGTTGTCTACCAATTCTTGCCAGTTGCTGAGAAATTGTATGGTCCTTTTAGTTTCTTATCACAGACTCTTCAAATACTAATGAGTATGTTGTGTATGAGTTCATGTTTGTTGGTCGAACAAGCGTTCTCCACTGTCCTTCTTTTTTAAAGTTCGATTTATCTGCTCCATACAGATGCAGCAGTAAAATGGTTGGTGTTATAGTTGTCCACTTCACTGGTCACAATCGACTGCGCTGCCAGCAAACCCTGAAAGTGTTATTACAATGGATACAGTGGAAAAAGTTCCAGCCAACCACAGTCCTCCATTTGTCGCCCAAATGTAGATTTTTTTCCAGCTCCAGTAACCAGTAAGACAGTTGGTCTTAACACCGCCACAGTTAGGGTTTCTAAACATGTTGAGCAGACCGTCGAGACACTAACACCTCCTCCTGTTCCCCCTCCTCCACAGTGTGACTCCGAGCAGGAGGGCTCCCTCGTCCCTGCTCTCCCCAGCACTCCTCTACCTCCTTCTGGCTGCAGCTCTGGCTCTGTTGGTTTGTCTGATCTGGGGCTTCCTGGAGCCTCCGTGCCACCGTAGCAGCAGGATGCCGCGTAGCCTCCACCTGGCGCTGAGATACGTCAACGGACCACCACCAACCTGAAGACCATCTAGAGACTTTCAGATAGTTTGGACAAGGCACTTTCTTCTGGCAAAAATTAGCTTAATAACAGCATGACAGAAATCTTCAGGGAGAGAAAAAAGTGGGATACTAAGGCCTTGAATCAGGGGCGTCAAACATACCTCCAGGACCACCATACAGCAGTTCTGGATTGTTTTTCTGCTCATTTTCCATTGTTAATTTCCATTGTTAGCAGGGATTTCTGGCACAACTTGACTTATTTCCAAGGTGCATGCAGAAGGAAAGTAGTCGGAAGACGTCAAAACTCCAGCAACACTTAATGCCTTTCAGCTTTTGGCCTTCATGAACCTTAGATGACCCTGATGAAACACATTGGTTTTACAATAAAATTGTCGTTGTGTTGCTGGAGTTTTGACCTCTTCAGACTTATTTCCATTGTTAGCCATGTAACAAATTACAAATTAAGCTCCTTCACAGGGTAAATTTTGGTTGCTGTGTTGGTCTAGTGTAAGAATTATTAATAGTTAATGGGTTGTAATTAACAAACCACAAGAGGGTGCTGGAGGTTTCACTGGCTAGCTTACAGCAGCTTTGATTAAATCTGAAGTTTGTTTAATATTTTTAAACTCTCCCTGAAAGCTGGAAACGTGGGTAACAAGGCTATTATTCCACCAAGAGACAAAACCAAATCAGATTGCCTTCAATACATCCAAATAAGCTCAATTTCAATATATTGTTCCAGAATCTCGTCTTTCTCTATTCTAGCTTTTGATCTGAGCTCAGTTCTTTCCTGTAATTCTCAATATGAGCCGTCTGTTAAATGAACACAGTGTAAACATTGTGTTTCTTAGAATTTAAATATGTCCTTGTCACCTAGAAAGTGCTGTTAAGCCAACATGAAAACATGTCTTGTTACATCAGGTACTGAACTATATTTATTCAGTTTGAGCCCATGCCTTAATGAAAAAAAACATAACTATAGCAGAATGTATGCTAACGGAAAGTTGTAATAAATATGTAATGATATATCTTTATTTACCTGAGATTTTTGGTCGATAGCATTCGTGACTGCCTTACTCACCAGACTAATGCTACGTTGTTGTAGCATTAGCTGGTTAGATGTCCACCTTAATTCAAAGTTGTAAATCTGATATGGTTGGTTGTAATTCCAACGTTTAAGAAGTCAAGCTTGGAAAAACCAAAGAAGAAATCTGGATGCTGTTTTTTGTTAAATGTAAAACCCTGATTCCACAGCAGCGGCTAGGCTAATACTGTTAGCTAGTTAGTGCAGAAAATGGCAACTGTAAGAGTACGTTTAGATCACATGTTGCAAGAAAGTTGAATGTCTTTAGAGAATTAATAATTTTATAACAGTGTTAGCTTGAATACCAATATGTTAGTTAGTTAGGAGTTTAGTGTTGAAAAACAGTACAATACAGGATAATTGACAATACGGGATTATTTTTGAAAAAATCACAGCGTTTCTTACCCATAGGTCTGACTTGTAGGGCTCTTTAAGGGCTATTTATTTCCAATTTTCCTGATTGGAAATCTTAATCAGCGAGTTCTGGGTGTTGTTGAAACGCAGCGTTAGCGCTGTAGGGAGGTGATCTAACAGACCTTTATGACCCACCATGTTGTTCATAAAACCTTCTAACATGTTTTGGGTATTATATTTAATGAAACATAGTCATAGTTTTGACATGAAAAGATTTACTGCCTTGCTTACATGTCTTTTATATATGTGCTAGTAAACTAACATGCAAGATGTAGCTAACAAGCTAGCTTTTTGACTTTCTGTAAATAACTATGTAACGACTTGCCATTCATGTCAATATTATGAAGTATTTTGTACTTTATCTATCAATCACTAACTGCCTTGTTAAAGCATGATAGCACTTGCATTAATAATCCACTGGGATCTTTTGTAACAAGCTGTATATTGACTGTGCAAAATCACATATTCTACACATGACTGTTATTTTCTAAAGCAACTATTTTCTAAAGCATTTTCTCTGTATTTTTCTCCTCTATTTTGAGGCCAGATTATTTTCCTGGAAATCAATTACGGCTATTTTTATCAAAGTGAAATTGTTCTTTGGTAAAATGGTACATACTCTAAAAATAAATCTGCACTTGTAAATGCATTACCATGTAACAATAACACAACTTTGACTACAGTGACTAAAGATGTGATGATGAAGTCTCTGCAAGCTGATTTTTTCAAAGAAATAAACAAACCGTGAAGAGCTGGAAGGAAGTAAATCAATCGAACAACTGGTGGATGACTTAGAAAATGATGGCAGGGATGTAAAGTTTATCTGATGTATTGAATGGGCTACAACATAAAACAAGCTGTTATGGTGGTTTGAAAGCAAAGTGTGATTTATCTTTGATGTGCTCTTGCTGTGGAAGACTGATTTTTATGTTTTTACTGTCCACTAACAGTGTCAATATGTGTTACAGTTTAATGAAGGTGCCGCCTGCTTTATTTTGTGTTTTATGTGACGCTGAAGTGTTTTTGTTAATCAGCATCATGTCCTAGCTCTAAAAGAGGGTCTGTTTCATTCATCAACCATATGGATTTTCTTTGTATTACATCCTGCTCGCTGTGTGAGGCGGTTTGCCAAAGCTTGACCTTTGACCTCAGGCTCTCTCACAGACAAAAAAATAGGCTAAAGACCCAGCAGGGTGTGGGATTAGGATGGTAGACTGGACTCAAAAAAAAAGTGTTTTGTCACTAGATCATTGGATATATTCTCTTTAAGAGGATAATATATTGTGAATTTATTTTGTTACGTTGATCCAGTAGCTTGTCAGAGCTGCATGTGTGACTTAAAACAGAAATGTCTGACTTTCTCAGGGGAAGATGTCAGTCCAGGTTCCCTACAAATACAATTTCAGAAGGATCAAAGTATCAGCCCTGCTGTCGGCAGGCTGCATGACAATAATGAAGATGATGTGTGTCTTAAGGCCTTTGAAAAAGGGAACTTAGTGAGTCATCTGCCATCTAAAATGTATTTGTTTTTTGTTAAAAAATGTTTAATATTTCAAAATCAGATGATTACATCCAATCAAATGTTCATTTTTTACACAAGTGTCTGAATATAACAAATAAAATGAATTGTAAGTAACATTTTTACTTTCTTGATAAGTCATTTAGTCACTTTTGTGTGTATTTTGTCTGATTGCAACACCTGCTTCTTAAGTTTCTTCCATATATAAGAAGTCTCAGTGAAAAGCATTTGAGAGTGGAGATTCATTGGTAGGTATGCTGTATGATCTATTCATGTGCAATACTGGTATTGGAAAAAGTCCCTAAACAGAGGTTTGTTGGAGGATGAGCTGCTTTTTTTTACGTTGTTTTTTTTTTTTTTAGCTCACACTCCAAACATAAAAGTGTAAAATCCAGGGACCAGATGTATAAATTATGCATATTCACAAAAGCAACATGCATGCACAGTTTTCCCACACATAACCTTGTAAATATAAAAGCAGAATATACACATCTCACACATACTTCAGACCACATGTTCACATGGTTTTCTAGAGCGTTTCAAGGGTAATATGACACGGTGAAGAAAGAAACATTAGGTTAAAGATAGAATCCAAATATTATTTCTTTAGACTGTTTGCCAGTTTTACTGACTGCAGATTTATACATTTGTTTGATATTCTAGCAATATTTTATAATTTTTTTAAATTTTTTATTTTACAACAGTAAAAGACTGTAAAAATGCAGGTAATGTCTACAGTAAATATCTGTATTTTTAAAAAAAGTTTTTTTTTTACTGTTTGATAGTAAGTGTTTGGCAACTTTTGCTTCCTGACTTACCATTTTCTTACTATTTATTTATTTATTTATTTATCTTTTTTTTTTTTTTTACATTAAATTTAAAGTTTTGGTTTAACAGAAAACAGAAAGTTGCCTTTATTTTACATTCAGTAATAGGATGTGTATTTTTTTGTATTTTTACATAGAATTCAATGTAATTTAACATTCAAGACCATTAAGTAATTGAATAATTCTGTTAAAAAAAACAAAAAAACTATTAATTTACAAATTACAGCCTTTATTTTATGGTGAATATTTTTAATAAAAATAATTTACTGTGTTTTTATGGCATTTACACTTAATTTAGAAAAAAAACCCTGTAAAATAATACAGTAAATTTCTGTGAGATAACTTTTGTTTGGTACTGTACAGGTAGGTAATTACTTTTTTGTGATCACTTTGTAAAGTCTGTTTCAAAGTCAAACTTAAACATGATAAAAAAAAATATATATATACTCACGGTAAGTCAAACTTTTTAAACAAATTTAGTTTCCTGGCAGAAATGGACTTCCATAATACACTCCTGCAATTAATGTTTGCTTTAAAAAAAAAAAAAAAAAAAAAAAAATCATGACGTCATCTTTCCTCACTTTATCATTACATGAACAAATGTTAGCATTAAACATTTAAATGATGTCACTGAATGTTTTGCAGAACCATCTTTTATTAATGTTCCTGTCTGCCAGTAGGTTGGTTTGGCTGCACATGGTTTGGTAAAAGCATTCATATTATATTTTAATTTAAACACTCACACAGATTCAGATTTTATTGCCAGTGTAAAAGTTTTAAACTTTTGTAACAGTGACTACTTCAGTTTTCTCAATTTACAGAATAACACAGTGGTTTCAGTTTTGAATATTAAACGTCTGTCTGCAGGTTAAATCTATGGAGGACACCATGTAATGTTCAAGAGCTGTGCACTCAGTGTTGTTCCTGCAGGTAAGGGAAGGGAAGAGGTGTGTGTGTGTGTGTGTGTGTGTGAGTAAGTGAATGACGGCAAGTTTTACATTTACGTGTCTTACAGCAGATTTGCATGCTGGATCTCATGCTGTGCTCACGTGCCTGAAGAACGTTGAGTCACTGCTAATACATTTAGCAGGGATTAACGGTGCAGAACAAGCAGCCTGCGCATGTGTGTGTAGCCATGTTCAGTAAGAGCGCAGTGGGAAGTAGAGCTGGGCCATGTATCAATATTATATCAATATGGAGATATGAGACTAGACTAGACAATATTTAAAGGCTGCATTACAGTAAAGTGATGTAATTTAATTTTCTGAATTTACCAGACTGTTCTAGCTCTTCTATTATTTGCCTTTTCCCACTTAGTCATTATATTATCATTACTGGTGATTATTTATCATAATTCTCATTGTGTAAATATATTGTGAAAGCACCAATAGTCATCCCTACAATACTGTTGCAATATTGATATCAAGGTATTTTGCCCAGCCCTAATGGGAAGTCATTCTCATTATTTGTCAGTAGGAGGTTTGTGGGCGCTGATGTGTGTATGAGCTACACACACACACATCATTATAACTACCAATAAAAATGTAACAATGGTTGGAAAATCCTTTGTGTGTGTGTGTGCAGAGACAAATTTTATGAAAAGGCAAGGCATGCAACTGCTTGGGGCTCCCCCGAGGGCTGATTCACACTGTCTCAAAATGTGAGAATCCCTCCTTAACTGCAGTACCATTACAGTGACAACCAGTAATGGGAAACTCCCAGTAGCATCTTGACTCCAGCTGCAACGCTGTCTTGTTCCATCCTAAAAAACCAGTTGACACAATAACATCTGGAGATATTTGGAGCTTTTTGCTGAGCAGATCAGTTAGATATAATGTAGGGAGGAATAATACAAGCAAAAACAATGATGATGATGTCTGATGAAGAGCTGCAGACGACCAGCACACCTCCAACAGATGCCCTGCCGTGTAATGGAAAAACACTTACACCTCCACTCCAGTCATGGCTTGGTGTAATTACCCCCAAAACACTGGAAAAATGCCAGAAAGTTAGCGGAACAGAGCAGTGAACTTCTTTATATGGAGCAGATGACCATATAAAGAAATTGGTCACCAGCTGACATCAGCTCGGGCTGAAAGTGGAAAAAAACATTAGAAATCGAGCGTTCAGAGCAGTTTGAAGCTGCTGCTTTTCCCTCACATGGATTACTTCTACATACATTTACCTCATTACCTCATTGACACCTTGGCTGTGTTTCATATGAACATCTGATATTATAACATTATATACACACACATGACTACAAGATAACAAGGAAAAGCATAAAAAGTCCCCTTTAAGTAATTCAAATGGAATAAATAAAAAAAGATGATACATCAATAAGGCGATAAGGAATATTTAACCCTCCTGTTGTCCTCGGGTCAAATTTGACCCATTTTCAAATGTTTTTTATATCACAAATATGGATTTCTTTCATCTAATTGCCTATAAATCACATGGATGGTTCCATATCACACACTTTGCAAGTAAAAGTAATCACTACCTTCATTGAATTTTAGGTGTTTTATTAAAATTTATAGCATCTGTGGACTTTTGTCCTCCGGAGACAAAATTGACCCGGGAGAAAGTTGCATGGTCGATGGGAAGACAACAGGAGGGTTACAGGTTCATACTTTGTGAATATGCTGTTGCTGCTCAGTATTATAGGAGTTTATCTTGTGAGTCAGCTGGATTCGTCAGTGTGAATCCATCTTGTCAGGTTTTGAGTTATGTGCTTGTGTCCTACGAGGATTCTCTCGTGATCTCGTGAATCCAGCTGCTGCCGTACAAGGTAAGACGGTGATAGACAGATGGTTCATCCAATCACCTGCCAAGTAGTTTTTTTTGAAAGTGCATGCCCTTTTTTCCCCCCCAAACAGTTTCCAAGGACAATTTCTCAGATGGTTCTGTGTAACAAGCCATCTGGCACGTCAGGTTATCATAGAGTAGCTATTTCTTATCTCTCCACAGGAACGCTGGTGAAATTCCTATCAACATAAAAAAAGGGAACAAGACCCCCCTCCAGGTCCTGGTCCTGGTTAATGCAAGTTCATTGCATCCTAATGGTGTTGGTGAGATATGCCATGCCTTCTAAAAATCATCATGATTATATGTTCTGTTATTTTTTCTTATCAGGTCCATTTAGCAACAGCAACAACACCGTCCATAACTATGGAGTTTATTATTTATTATTATTATTTATTATTATTACTGTTAAGTAGTCAGATAAGATAATTACATTTGTTTTTTCTGCTAACATTAGTGTGAAAAATGTTTAGGCCAGATATTGATGAACTCTGATTTCACAATATGAGGTTTGTTCCCAAAGAGAAATAACTTTTTATAGAGTTTTAAGTCATTTGTTATTTATATATATTTTTAAAATATATTTATATACTTTACTTTATACCTTTAAGTTTTTTACATTAATCTTATTTCTTAAATATTTAACTATGTTTTTATTGTAACTGAGGAGTTTATTACGTTTGTTTTTTGCTATTAATATATAAACACTTTTTGATTAATATTTGATTATTTAATAGGTGTTTTGGGGAACGTAACGGCAATGAAAGTCGGTCAAAAGAGCCCTGTGGGATTTTCTGCCCGAGGCCCCAATCAGACTGTGTGTGTGTGTGTGTGTGTGTGTGTGTGTGTGTGTGTGTGTCACGATGAAGAGACTGAGGGGGCTCTGTTAAAAATTGCGAGGGGGGCAATTTTTTCATAAAACAATATTAATTGATTTAACCATGCAATAGCCTCAGAAAGGCTACGTAACGACATAAGGCTACTGTTTCAAAGTCAAAGAACACATTTATTAATCAGAGCACTCACAGAAGAACGTAGCTCTCTCTAGCAGAGCGCTAAATATTATATGATTCTCATATATATAAAATATGAACTATTCTCTGTCAAAATCAGAAACAGCTGTTTGCAGCTTGCATCTCTCTCTCTCTCTCTCGCTGACTGTCCCCTCACTTCCCTGTCGTTTCCCCCTCTCTCTGTGGATTGGTACAACGGGGGGGAAATAAAAATAGGGCCGAAAGTTCTATTTATAACCACGAAAAGCAAACAGGCGAAGAAACTGAACTAAGTGACGTGTTCTGTCTGTCTATTTATCTCCACTCTGTTACATTACTATGGACAGTGTGGTCCTAGTAGGCACCTATGCTAATCATATTAAATAATAGTGTCTATGCTATCAGTCCAGTGCAACCTAGTCAGGCAGGGCAGGAAGGTGTAGGAGCGGCCCCCCACCTTGATTTAGACAGCCATCAGCTCCTGGAGGATTCTGGGTAATTCTCCCCATGGCCACAATGCCTCAGATAGATGGAGATAACTACCATCACTGAATTTGAATGTTTATTTTATTTGATAGGGACGATGCAATTTAAAATCGTTCCAATAAAGAGCATGAAACTGATGAGTTTATAGCTATTGCTAATTCTCAACTCTTGTCCATGTGGTGCCAACTTGGATGTTTGGTGTGTCAGAGTACCACGTCTGTGGTGCTTGCAGGCTGGGAGGATAGGACCTAAAGGAAGTCCTTCCAGAAATGGTCTGCAATCAGCTGACTGTGCCTCCATCTCCTTCTGCTGAGAAGCTCCGACTGTGGGTTCACTACTTGCAGCCATAAGCAAGGTGTTCAGGGTGACACGGCGACGTCAGACGGCACATATCCTAAGGGCTTTGAGTTGAGGATCTCTTCAACTTTGATGAGTACAGCCCTCAGGACCTCTTCAGTGACAGTCTGGACTCCAAGTGTAACTTGGACTTGGAAGGCTTGTTTGAGGGGCCTGATCTCTCTCTCTCCCAGCAGCCACCAAAGTGGGGTACGCTTGGTGGATTGAAGGAGAATCTGATTTGTCGGGGAACAAGCTGGGTTTGAAGCTCTGGCTGGAAGGAGGCAAAGGCTTCCTTTAGCTTTTGTTCTCTTCCTCGGAAATTAGTGCCTTGATCCGAGAGAAGTTCAAACGGCTTGCCCCTGTGAGCCACAAATCTCCGCAGTGCCACGAGAAAAGAGCCAGTATCAATACTGGAGAGAAGATCGAGGTGCACGGGGGAGTTTTTCCTTACCGCTGTCGCTAAGTACTGCTCATGAGGGGAATTGTTGAGTCTCTGTAAATTAAAGAGCACAGTCTAGACCTGCTCTATGTGAAAAGTGCCCTGAGATAACTTTTGTCACTATATAAATACTATATAAATACTAATGAATATTTGAATACTACCCCCATCTCTTCTCATTTCTCCAGCCTACTTTGATAGTTTAGGGGCCAAAAAAAAAATCTAACCCTGTAGAGTAGAAAGCTGGCTTGTGCAGGCGTAGTCTGGGGCAAGCTGGACATTTCGGGGACCTCTGGCTTGCTACGCCGTTTCCTACAATCAGTGCGCTGTTGTTGGTGGCGTCTGACAGCCTCTTGTCTCTGGAGAACCCAATAATATCACTGCATTACGGCAAACACACGCTCTGCACCTGGATGATGTAGCTGCTCATCAAAGGTTTGTTTGATTAGCTGGGTGATTTTGTGCTTGGGGTCGAGTACAACCGGATGAACGGTCTCTACGTCAAGGGAGGGGCGGTGGCGTAGGCGGCCACCCACGTGGATCAGCTCAACAATGCTGTCTAGCACCGGGGACAGGGTGAGGAGATGACCCTACCTTAGCTGTTGGAGGTCTGCTGGAAAACAGTCGTGCTGTGCTCGCTATAGGAGGATGTTCTCCACCTCTTTGTAATCATCTGCTGTGAGTGGTGCGTTTGGTCCCCGTTGGCTTTGAAATAGGGCACTGGTGGACTTGAGGGTACTGCTGTGAGACCACAAAAGGCTCTTTTTCTCAATTCCTCACTGTCGATAGAGATAGGTTGTGTGTGTGGTGATTCCAGCCACTGGTCTGAGCTCTTCTGTAGGATATCACCGGTTGGGCTACGGGCCGAGTCCACATTGCACCATGACTCTCTGTCAGTGAGGTTCTGTATCTTGGCAACCTGCGTGCCCACAAACACCTTGAATCTGCAGGAGTCTGACTGTAGCCAACTGAGCACAGCGGTGGAGTCTGTCCAGAATGTGAAGTGGCGGATGGAAAGGGTTGACTCCTCCTCCTCCTTCTCCCACAGCCTCCTCTCGCCAACTGTGCCCCTGTCAGCGCCGCACACAGCTCCGGGCGAGGGATGGATTGTAGTTTGCTTTGTTAGCTTTGCGGCCACACGGGAGCGGGCTGTGAGAAATGAAACCTCCACTCTCTCTGTCTGGAGATACACCACAGAGTCATATGTGTGTGTGTTTGTGTGTGTGAAGCTCTCTCTCATGTCAGCTATGAAGTGTGTGTGTTGTGTGTACTGAAACATGTGCACAGTGTGTGGCAGTCATTCTCAATAACTGTCAACAGTAGTGTGTGTGTGTGAGTGTGTGTAAGACGTACAGTCACTGTTTATTGAGTGCTAGCAGTGGATTGTGTTTGTGTGTGTGTTTTTTTATGTCATGTCACTCCCTGTTTGTGTTTCTCAGCTTGTGATCTTTCTGTTGTATGTGTGTGTGTGTGTGTGTGTGTGTGTGTGTGTGTGTGTGTGTGTGTTACTGTATTTCCTTGTTAATTTGCCTGTTTTTCTTCTTCATGTAGAGAAAGTTTGCTTCAGTGTTTCTTGTTCTATGAGAATCTTTGTGTGTGAGCAGCAGTTGCGAGTGACTCAACTGATAATATTCCTTTTATTCGTGTGACTCTGCAGTCGTGCTCTTCCGTATGTGTGTGTGTGTGTGTGTGTGTGTGTGTGTGTGTGTGTGTTCGCGCTCTGCTGGTGATCCAGTTAATGAAAGCACTCCATCTGTTCAGAGCGCCAACAGGCCTGCAGCTGGGATGAAGATGATTATGATATCTGCTCATTAAGAAAAAACTGACAAAAATTTAAAAACTTTCTACTTGGCAACGACCGTGACAATAACCATTGAATTTATTTTATTACTTTTTTATTCTAAAAATTGAAGCCATGGACATCACCAGTCTGCACATTATGTGATCCCAAACCATTATAAAATGTTTTGTTTTAACATGTATATTAAAGAGTTAAACATGATCCGTGTGACTGTTGCTTTGCACGAATGGCTGCAGTATTTTCTCACACGTAGACACCAGATATTTGTTCTCAATTTCTTTCCCGGGCGTCTCGTTGTGCATTCTGCGTCAATATGTCTTGGATTCCAATTTTAAATCTATGCATTGTCCAATAAAAGATGGTATGTGTTTGGACAGACGAGGCGTGTGTTTCAGTCGCCGCGCGTGGAAACGGGGGCGGCGGTGGTGAAGGGAGGAGGAGGAGATCGTCCGGGGGCGGCTGGCGCATGAATGGACGCGATTGTTTAGAGCGACCAATAAAATGCCTTAAATTCAGTTAGAGGGCAAATAATATCGGGTTAGCCGAGGTATCTGCTAGAGGACTTAACCTCATGGTCAGTAGATAGAGAGCTGATGGAGCGAGAGAGATGGAAGACTTAGAGGAGCAGAAACTTGAGAGAAAGTTAGGATAAACATTTCGTTTTTAAAAAGGAAGTCATTAAAGACAAAAGTCATTAAAGTGGCATTAAAGACCACACATGCTAGTCGAAGAGATCTGATGTAGCGCTTATCAACAGCTGTTTCCTCAACTGTTAAAACAACCGAGCCAATCAGAGCTTTGTAGGTGGGATTAAGAATGGGGACATCATCTTCCTGCGCCAGAATAATAGACAGAATATGGTGATGATCTCCAATTAGCAGTATACTGGCGCATGGCGAAGTACTTCATTTCCTGAGCAATGTGTTTCCATGCATTGTTATCATTAATGTTTTATTACCCAAGCAGTGACGACCACGGTTTGAGGCTGAAGCCGATGTGGAAGAACCTTAAAGTGCCACCGACGGCCGCTGGACGCTCCAACTGACTCTCATTCAAAAAGCCTCAACTTCTCTCTAGAAAGTCTTTTTTCAACAAGTCATTATGGTCTTAATCACTAAATTCAGGCCCTCTAATAAGTGTGCTGGTGGTCATTTTGGAAATTATTGCTCCTTTAATGAGATTTGAAGACTTATAGTAGCTTTGATGTTGTGCCGTGTGGGTGTTGATTGACAGTTCAGGCTCACCTGCTGCTCTCAGTGTTTGAGTGTTTATGTGTGAACTTGTGGCGGTACTGATCCTCCAGACCACAGCTGAGCAGAAAGTAGCCTGAGAACCAGTTCCCAGCCACATAAAAGAAATTAAATAAAGAAAAACAAATAATATTCACTTGGACAAACCACCTCACAAGGTTCTGTACACAGGGAAACGTCCCCTTAATAAACAAATGCCTCTTTGATAATTATAATGAAAAAATGCCTCTTTAATATGTATAATACACAAGCAAAATAAAGCCTGCAGGCTATCGTGAGGCAAGCACAACCTCCTGCATGAATAGCACTAAGATCAACCCAATGCAGGTAGCTTGGTTGAAAGGTTTATTACCTCAAATCAGAAAGGCAAAAGACCAGAAAGAAGACTCAAAAGGGCCTGAACAGACCAGAGTTTCTGTCTGACAGTCTCTACAAATGAGGTCTGCAACCAGTTGAGGAAAGAACAGGGTGTGCAGTTTCTCTCTTCTCTTAAACCCCCAGAAAAAAGGCGTCGCCACACCCTGATTAGCCATGAGGGGAATGAACTCAGCTGCCCTCAATTACTATTCGGGAGCCAGTCCCTACACCCTGCACAACAGGTGATCTGAACACTCCTCCAATCAACCCAGAGGGATTTCGACGTGCAACTATCTGAATTCGGAACAGGGAGACAGGGGAAATGACAACAAATCCTATGAATGGGTGACAAACTACAAACTGGGGGTTAGACAATCCAACAAGCAGTTTGTTTGAAGCGCTACTGAGACCTTTATCCTCCACTTAACTTTCATCATTATATTGCTTATGATACATTTTTTGTTTTACTGACTAACTACTTTGTAACTCAGCTTGATGTACATATAATAGAAATATGTTCAAGATGTTTACATGGCATAACATCCATGTTTCTGAGACCAGGATGCAATATTTACATGCATAAAGAGAAAACTTTCTCTCCACAAACCAGGATATCCTCCAACTTCTTTACACTAAGCCGAACTCGACGCAAAAACAGAAAAAGAGACCAGAAAGAATGAACTGAGAAAGAAGAAGATCGAGAGGGAGGATAGATTCTGGTCACATTCCTACTCCGGAGCTGCTGCGTTTGGGAATTTGGGATATTTCAGTCTGTATTTATGAAGAGCACACTCACTGTGTTGTTGTATAATGGGAGCTTGAGCTGCATACATTTCACACAAAAACCTCCTTCAGCCCTGCAGCATATAGACACGTCCGATCTCTATTAGCTGCTAGTTTCTCAGAACTGCGGCGACCAAAACCAAATGGTCCCGTGTTATATGTCTTTTTTATTGAGGTTCAGAATTTTAAAAACACTTCTTAGTTTTGCCTGAATGGATGTAAAGAAGAGAATCGGCTCCAAACCAAATTATTGAATTGATTTAATTTAAATCCAGCAGCGAGTGGCCATTATGCGCCGGCTGCTGCGGTTAATGTGATTTAAAACGTACACTGCGGCTAAAGCACATTGATGTCAGATAGAAACATGCTATTGATTTAATTGAGATGTAATGAAGTTATTCTATTTACTGGTACACACACACACACAAACACGGAAAAACAGAAAAATTCACTTTTCTCTGTACATTACCCGCTCTCTTCTTCGTGAGTGTACAGGGGTTTTGCATTAAATGAGATGTGTGTTTGCCTGTGTGTGTTCACGTGTTTACTGTGTGTGTGTGTGTGTGTTGGTGATGCAGATACAAACGCTCAGTGTGTGACTCCAGGCTGGACACACACACACACTCCCTGATCTCTAGAACTAATGAACCGTCCAAATTGCCGTCCTGGACAGCCATATTCTCGAGGTTTCGGCATCCTTAAGAGACACTTTTTAATTTTATCGTCCCGAACACATTCACTGCATTTCAGTGTCTCAAATAAAAATAAAAAAAACTCCACACAGAACTTGTTTTCATTTCATTAAGCAGGGATCAACTTATGAAAAAGCAATGCCAGTAAACAATATCACTGTGTGTCTCGGTAGAGATTTTCATTTAGCTCTTAAACAGGATATTGTTGATATTACAATACTGTTAGTGCTGAAGCTAAAGGACCATTTCATAGATTTGAAACCTTTTGGCAATGTGGCATTGTGGTTATCTTATGTATTTATGCACATCAGAACCATCATCAACAATATCTGAATCTGATAAATGGGATCTAATCATCCCCAAATGTACACATGGGCTCAGTGCAGCCAAACACAACAAAATGTTTCATTAAGTTTTATGTCTTGATTCGCAGGTCGGAATGCGTTAATACTTCTAGATTAAAGGTTCTTCTTGGTTGAATACAGACATTTCAGTGACTATATTCTCATAATTGTTAGGGTCCACTTCACATTGAAATGTAGTCATTTAATAGCTGTTGAAATAACAGATGGTTGAAACCATGCTAGGTGAGTGTTGCTCCTAAGTTTACCTTTTAAAACTAAAATCCAACCACATTAGTGACACAAGGGTTTAGAGATGTTCAATGGTCCAACAATTTATGAGTAGCTATTAAATTTATTGTCATGAAACTTTGTACAGACATTCATGGTCCCCAAAGGATGAATCCTACAGGTCAAACTTTCCAGGTCCTAATCAGATACCTCTACAACTAATGAGCAAATATTATGACTTTCAAGACCTTTACATTTCTGGTCCGTGTGCCCTCCATCTGAATCTGTGTTCAACCTGTTTAATAACAGTATAAACAAATATACAATGCATTATTTTGTTTTTCCATTTTTCGTGTGAATTCAAAAAATGGAAATCCATGTGCTTTTCCCGTTTTTGTCTTCATATCGGCCATTGGAATTGTAATGAAACCAAAACCAGAGGACAACTTGTTTGTCGCTTTTATTGTTATATCTATATTATCTGCCCCTACTGCATCTCTACAAAAACATGGTCATTGGCTGTGCTTGCTATAGCCTAGATAGATAGATAGATAGATAGATAGATAGTTTTCAGCATGATGCAAAACAGTGCTGAGATGAATCTATACAGAATTATAGGCTATAATAAGACAAATGTGACATGTTACTTGTGATTGACAGGTTTTGTTTGTCACATTTGTGCGTAAAAGTTATGGAATCGCCTCTGCATGTGGAGTTAAATCAGCGTAGAGAAAGTCAAACAGACTTTCCAAAGTCTTCAGTTATTATCCAGTTCAGTTTATTGATGATGTAATTAGCCCAGTAGACTCATTTCTCTCTCGAGTGGTCCCTTTCTATCATGGCCAACATGGCTAGCCCGCCAGCACCACCCTTCTGGGTTTAGCACATCACCTCATGCCCTGCAGTGCAAGTCTCCCTCGATCTTGGTGAGGATGGATGCCACTCGTTGCCAGAACCCTGGTTCTGGCTGTTACAACAAGGACATTACTGAACAGTATATATATATATTCTTATTGCTTATTCTTGCACATCCATCATTTTTTAAAACCAGCTATCTAAACCAGGTTGCATGCAACCATCTCCTTTCATCTTGTAATAGCTGAATAGTGTCAGTGTGTCTCAAAGCAAAAACTAAACACTGCTCATGACAATGATAGTCAGTTTAGTCAGTTCAGTTAACCATTCCCGTCTGCATTGATTGTTTTGTGAAAGAACAGAATAGATAGATGGAGTATTTGCTATGGAAACAATAGGTCGTGCAAAATATGTTCATAACCAGATACAATATGGAACAATAGTCACAACTTCACTTGTGCTATCTCCTGTTTTGTAGATAACAGGCATGTCAATGTTTTTATTACCTCCTATTTTCCACCCTCTATAATATCCATGTGGACTATCATTACACACACCTGGACATTCTGCATATTTAATAATATTTCAGGCATTTTTCATTATTAAAGTTTCAGGTGACGAATGAGAGCATTTACCTAATAGATGATGCAAACAGGAATATCTTTCCATGCCCAGATGGGTGTTTCAGCCTTGTGGACATAAGAGACATAATGAGGTCCATGGATCTTCAATAGAGGAGAGGAATGACCAAACAATCACCACCATACTGACTCCCAGAAACCCTGCTGTGTTCGAGTTCAAACACTCTTTGCCATCAGCAGAAGCAGCATGCACATCAAGGGCTCAAGTGCCCAAAACTCTCCAAAGGTAATGAAATTAAAATCTTATTTTATTGTGACTATAAGTAGAACTGTCAGCATTGGTGAACTTACAAATGGGAGGGTGGTGAACACCAGGATAGTGGTGGTTTGGTTCACAGAGGTGGACGCAACTATAGCAAACATCGTTGTCAAGGTCACAGAGGCCATTGGGATGGAGATAATGGATTCAGAGGGAACATGAGGTGCTACAGAGTTTAATTTATACCTAATTATCTACATCTCTACCAGCTAATACCCTTTAATGTATTCCTTCCTTCAGTTAAACAAAGATAAAACAGAGGCCATTATATCTGGCAACAAAGAGGAGAGGCTCAAGGTTGTTGTGCACCTCGAGAGGCCTTACAGCAAAGAACCGGGTTAAAAACCTTGGTGTTATAGTCGACTCTGACCTTAGTCTAAATAGACACATAAAAAAGTAACAAAATCAGCCTTTTATCATCTTAAAATATAGCAACACTCAGATACTTCATGTCAAAACCTGACCTGACTCATTCATGCTTTTATTTCTAGCAGGGTAGACTACTGCAATGGTCGTCTGACAGGTCTCCCCAAATAGACCATCAAACAGCTGCAGCTTATTCAAAATGCAGCTGCTAGAATTCTTATGAGAACCAAAAGGACAGACTACATTGCCCCAATTCTTAAAGGAAAACTCCACCCAAAATCTAAATTTATACTCGTGTTTAGTCTGTCTGAACTATGCTTGATTTGAGGGGGAATGGAGATTTGGAGGCGGGTTGTTTGAATTTTTGTCTCCAGATGATGCATTTAAGTCACTACACTGGCTTCCCTTCAGCAGCAGAATTGATTATACAGCACTGTCGCTTCATTATAAATCAATACATGGAGTGGGACTAAATAAATCAAAGAAATGTTCAAGAAATATACTCTCAGGTCACTTAGAAGTGGCTTGTTAGTAGTGCCCAGTGCTAGAACTAAGCAAGACAAATGAGCTTTTAGTCAGAATGCTGCATGTCGTTTGAACTATCTCCCTGATGATATAAAAGGAAATCCAACCCTAGAAACTTTTAATTCAAGACCTCACTGTTCTCAGAGGACTAGAGATGAGTTTATTCGAGTTGCTATTTGAGTTCTTATCTTAAAATTGTCTTGTACCCCTTTTAACCACTTTTTAATTGATGAGTCTTTTTAATAAATTGATTTTCTTTTAATGAATTGTCTTTTAATCTATCATTTGTAAAGCATCTTGAATTGCCTCTGTGTATGAAATGTGCTACATTAATATAACTGCCTTGGCTTGCTTTACAAATTGTAGAGCAGATTGCTGCTTATATGTTTATGAAGCCAATAAATGTAAATTGCAATATGCAGATGAAGATGTTCATGTTGTGACTTTGCATGGATTTCTGCATTTTAATTCTCTCTTGAGGTTCCTACCACAGGAAGAAGAACTCCTGTAAGGTGATGGCATTAACAGAGGCAGATTTCTGAAGTCTGCAACAAAAGAAGTGGAGAATCTCTATCCCACCCCATAACAGACTGGTCGCCAGAATAAAACATTGGCAGTTAACGTTTCTGCAAACCACAGAAACGTTGAATATCTATGTTTCAACACGTGAAATACGTAATATATTAACATTTCAACAAAACGTATCATCTCAACATTTGTAAAGTGACGTAGTTCACATGTGATCTATATGAGTTGATCTTTCCTATTAGGAGGAGGACGGGCAGGTGGATGGTTATTAAGTTTGTTGGCAGCAAGTTGGAAATCAACAGACAACACGGTTCGAGACCACCTCGAAACCAATGTCCGCTTCCCGTTTCAAACGACAAAAGCGGGTGTTTTTAGCAAGACGTCAGGACATTTGCAGCCGTTTTTCTGGCAAGAAAACTGGGTATTTTATTTTTTTATTTTATTTGAACCCAAACCATGATCTTTCCCTAACCCTAACCAAGTGGTCTTCGTGCCTAAACCTAACCAGACCTTAACCACAGCATTGTCACACCATAAAACATCATTATTCAACGGGTAGAAATGTTAATATGCTACGTTTGTAGAAATGTTGATATGATACGTAATTCACGTGTTGAAACGTATATATATTCAACGTTTCTGTGGTTTGCAGAAACGTTCAA
This sequence comes from Thunnus albacares, assembly GCF_914725855.1. Classification (NCBI taxonomy): domain Eukaryota; kingdom Metazoa; phylum Chordata; class Actinopteri; order Scombriformes; family Scombridae; genus Thunnus; species Thunnus albacares. The sequence continues at coordinate 3,843,590 of NC_058111.1, forward strand.
TGCCAACATTTTCTTCTGGCGACTGGGTTGCCCATAACCGGGGTTTTTGATCTGACAACTTAATCATATAATTTACAGGCAGGAATGGATTAGAGCTAAAACCTAAATGGTTGGGAGCCTCTTTCGTAGAATACTCTCCATACAAATTTGCTCTTCAGAGGGAGCGGTCACCATTAATCAGTACAAAGTTATTCTGAGTGATCACCTTTATTCTATTAAACATTTCTATCCTAATAGGATTGTTTTCTTTCAGCATACTGATGTCCCGATCCACAAGGCATGAGGGGTCACTGAATGGTTTGACTTTAAAGAATACGTAAGACATATATGCTCCGGCCTTCACAATCAGCAGATCTCAACTAAATTAAACCGCCTACAAGAGATACCACATGATGGAAGGATCAACAGTGTTCCATCCCTGTAGTACAGTGTTTGCAGCCTTGTGTGCTTTATTTTTTCAGATGAACATGTTCTTGATGACGAGCTGATGATTAGAATCAGGTGCATTGGAGCAGGAAGACATCTAAAACATAGAGCACATCCCAAGTGTCTTAAATTGCATCCACGTGTCCCTCACTTGCGTCTTTTCCTTGCATCTTAGTCCCTCCCACCATGAATGCATAGAGAGACACAAGGAAACCATGCGAGGAGAGAGGAAATATGTTTTTAGAGAAATGAGACGTTTTTTTCCTCTGAAGCGTCGTGTGAAGTGACGTCTGTTTCTGATGACGACAGCAGCTGATCACAGCTGGATCAGCTGTCAGTCAGTTTGTGTCTGCACACATGTGCGCTGTGCTGACACTAATAACGGTGCACAGTTATCACTGCCAGCAGCTGTTTCCTCTCTGCAGCCTGTTACCTGTTTGACAAACACCTGTACATGAATAAAAACCTGGATTATTTATTTATACTGTGTGCTGTGTCCTGCTCAGAAGCACAGGAACCATTTCTACTGGCAGAATGCATTTATATTATTTATTAATTATTTATTGATATCCTGATAATAAATGTTTTATTTAATAACCCAGAATATGATCAGGGTGTCTTTTGAAGACTGGAAATTATTTATTAGGCTAAATGTTTCAGGGAAAAAGGAAATTATGTCACTCGTATCAAACCCGACGCTCAGCCTCACATGTGACTGAATGGAAATGATGATAAATTATGTAAAATATAAACGTGTTTAAAAAGTGCTGCCCTGACTTTAATTTTATCCCTAATAAAAGTTAATGAGGGAAATAACAGATCATAAAGAGGAGAATCTTTCTAATAAATGAAGAAAGATGTTTATGGTTCTTTTGTTATTAAGACCGATAATTACACACAGATTTTTAACTAGATGTTGAATCAGAAAACAAATAAAATATAAAACATGGGAGTGATATACTTGAGTTTAATGTGTAATCTGTCTGCACTCTGGTATCGCTCATGGTTCTTCAGAGATCCCTCCTCACTCCTCAGAGCAGAAATAAGAAACTTGGGATGGCCTTCAAAATGGCAGACCAGAACAACTTCAAGCGAGGAAATATCAAATAAGAGACTTGGGATGTACCCATGTAGGGCAGAGGGTCCTCAGCACCAGGATTAAGAAACACTGCCATAGTAGTATTGTAGTAGTATTGAGCTATTCTGGAGGGATGCAAGACCCCTCTTCGCAAAAAATTCCAACATGTTGTTGGATGTTGTCGATAGTGCTGACCTAGAAGTCAACCAAATATTTCCTCTAAGTGTGTCCTTTCTCCTTCTCTCTGTCAGCAGTAACATCATGGGCATCAGGCCCTTCCTACATCTTAAAGAGGTCATTATGCCCCTTTCCATGTTTAACATTTTCATTTTTGTGGTCTATTTAAAACATTTGCATGTTTTTACAGTCAAAAAAACTTAGTTACAGCTGTACAGGCCATGGATGCAGCCCCTCTGTCTCACTTAGCCTGAAACAGGCTTTTTTTGTGTCTGCTCAATGCCCCTCTCTTCTGGTTGGCTGACTGCTTTCTGAGCACGCCCAAGCCAACCACAGGTAATGGACTGTAACCAGTAGCTAGGAAAAACCAGGGCTCTAGGTGAAACTCACTGGTAAATTGCGATGGCCACCACTGAGTATAATGTTATCCAACCTTTGGAAGGCTGTGTAATGACAAATTTGCTTCCTGACATCCAACAACTACGCAGAGTTTCCTTGTCCATTGTTTCTTCTCTGCTCTGCTCCGTGTGTGTGTGGAGGGGCTAAGTCCCGCCCCCGGTGAAACACAGAGAGCAGAGCAGAGGAGAGAAACTAGCACGACCATAAATGACAGCAAAACACAGTAGAGACCCTCATACTGAGCTGGAATGGAAGAAGTGCACATAAATTAGGTAAATAACACAAATAGACATATTTTGTATTTTATGGCAGGGGAAACGCTGAGTGTATAGTTGTGTCATCACAACCGTATGGAAGTCCAAACAGCTTTTTTAAAGGCAGTTTCTGAATATGGGCTATGTGCATTTCTCTGTGGACTGAGCGTTTTGATACTTTCACAGTATTTATATAGCAACTAGACCTTTTTATTATCAAAAAAGAAATGGAAATCTCCCTTTCTACATTATGTCCCTTTTAAATCAGTGCACATATGCTCATATTAAAGCTGAAAGGTGATTCATGGCCGTTGTTTAAATCTAAATGACTTAAGTATGAGTCTTGAGTAACAAACGATCACTGTTCCTAATGGATCACACTGATTTTCTTTTACTTGTCACCTGTTTCTGAAGACGTAGAGATAATGATGGGGAGTTGGATGTGGTGCGGGATAAAATCAAAGAGGTGGTCCTGGCTGCCAAAGGATTAAATGAGGTGTCAACCGCAGTCCAGGGGCTCTCCGACCTTGTTCAGAATAGGAAATTGATTTGGCCCTCAGTGATACTGAGGTTAGGACGATCAAGGAGACGCTGCGGTGCCTGGGGTGCAGCGGTTAGTGTGAAACCTGAGTACAGTAAACGAAGCCACTCTGTCCTTCAAAATAAAATGTGATTCATTTCACCACAAGGGAACAATTACACCATTGCCATGGATTTATTATTATTATGCTTGTTTGTCTACATTTAAATATATACATATATATATATATATTTACACATTAGTGATGTGTGCAATGAAGAGAGAACCCACTGGGGAGGACATAGCTTACACATTTGCAATTATTCCCTTATGGTGAAATACCATTAAAATAACCAGTCATCTAAGCGTGGACTCATCCTCTGGAGAGTTGTTACGTTAATAGCCTTTAGCCCTACACTGATGGTAATAGTTTTACAGGGGGTAGTCGTGAATTTCATTCCCATCAGAGAGGACTCTCTTATGTTTTTTTCCACTTTTTTATCACTCCAGTGATAATTACAATTATTTTACCTACCATTTTTTATCCAGTTCTGGACCTGGGGGGAAATTAATTGCCATCGGAATAGTATGTCCGAGTTTCAATGAGAAATTGTACATAAACATGTTTACCAGACTCCATATAGGCGTGACATAAACATCCGGGTTTATGGACCTAAAACTTTGCAGGCTGAATGCATACATTTAATTACAGAGGATCTCTGTGAAATTTCTCTCTGTGAAACTATTACCATCGGAGTAGGGCTTAAGTCTATACAGCTATAGTCAGATCAACAGAAACAAGACATTGTCATCTAGTTGTTGCTGTACTTTTGAGAATATTTTGTTCTTTTAGGTCTGATTCAAGTGCACAGTTTGTTGGGCTGGAGGGTGTGCATTAAGACATGGGCCCAGACCTCAGTGCAGTGCCCTAAGTGAAGGGCTCCATTGTTAGTCCACAGGGTCACTGGCCCAGAAGATATCGTCTCGTCTTTAAACAGTGTGGAGCAGCACTGAGACTGTTAGTTCTGTTAGTTCAGAGATCACTTATTGTTGTTTTTATACATTGTCTCAAATTTTATTATGTAAATGATGCTGAGAGACTAGTTTAAGAACAATTCGTTGTAGTTCTAGTCTCTGTTAGTAGGTTTTTTTTGTTGGTTTTTTTTAAATCAAGTTTTATAATATTAAATATACAAGAGATAGTTCCAGTGGGCTAATTTGATTGGACGAGAGGTATTCTAAGTAGTGAGGATATACTTCCTCATGGCTTAGAACGCCTGTACCATTCAATTTCATCTGATCTGTTAGGAGAAATGTTATAGTTGTGAATTATTATTATAACAGTATATTATATAATGTTTTACTAATGTATGTTTGTTGATGTTGATGATGTTTTATCATAAGAATGAGAACTAATGATGTTCAAAACGTTATAGATTTGGTCCCACATGCCTTACTGCAACACTGCAGATCTGAAAAGAATTATGATAACAAATTTTTCCCTCCACACTACCTGCAGATACATATGGTTCTTGATGATGTCTATCAGACTATCAAATGTTTTATTTGCAGACCTATACCAACCCCTTAGATAGCAAAACATACTAACCTATAAACTTCCTTGTAGATGGTCAGGTTGTTTTTGACATGACACCATCTTTTTACTGAAACCATCTTTGGCCAGTATGACTCCATACAGTTTTTCATAATGGTCTAAATGAAGTTTGTGACTCATGTATTCTACCTCATACGGAACTGGATTAAGGTTATGTGCACCCTAAAGAAGAAACAGAATGAGATTAGATAAAAGTTACATAGCTTAAATTAGTATTTAGGACTAATAGTAACACCATTAACATCTTGATAATTAATTAAAATACAATGGTGCAGCTGATATCCAGCAGCCTTGCTGTTGGTCTGTAATATGGTAATGTCCGATATGGTCCTCTAAACTAAATTAAAGTAGCTTAGGGAAACAAATTGAATAGTGTGCTTATTCTTGATTGTGTTTTTCGTCAAAATTGTCTTGGAATATAGCCTACTGGTTGTCTTGCTTCTTGGTAGGGAGGATGAACGGCTCCTAAGGCGCTGCCAACTCCACACTCTCCAGCCAGCATTCCCCTGGAGGCCAAATATCCGGTCATCAGTTTCCGGCCACAGGTCGACCCAGTCTGAAGATAAAGTTGCATACTGTATTAATCATTCATTATGCTTAAATGGGAACAATAGCCTAGGTCTAACACTTAAATCCTACTGACTTATCAGCTTAGTTATTACTGAGGGTTTTAGATGTCTCCCTGATCAAACACACCTGATTCAAAAGAATGCCTCATCATCAAGCTCTTGAGAAGCTGTGGCTGCTTGATAACAAGATGATCATTTGAATTAAGTGTAATAGCAAGGAGACATCTGAAAAACATGCAGGGCTGTGGCTCTCTAGGAGCAGGGTTCCCTACCCCTGCTAGCGTATAGGCTACAATCTCCTCTAGTGGGTTAACATACCGACTTCTGAAAGTAGGACAAGGCTACACCACTGCAATGGGCATAATCAAAGCACAGACAGAGGCTACTAGCTACTCTTGCATAGCATCCGTTAGCCTGCATATTAAAATACAGACAAGGCATATTCGCCCAGACTCACCTCAGTTATGGCTCCCCCCACAGCCATTTCTAGAACATTGTGTGATGTATGACCTGCTCCCTCAGCTCTGCACAAATCTTCTGATGCTCATAAGGGAGCACCCTCACTGTATGCCCATAGCTAGCAAACTCTACGATATTTCTCTGTAACTTCTTCCACTATGGAACATTTCCGTGACACTATCTTCTCACTATACTGTTCCAGTGATGCCATTGCGGCTTTATTGTGCGCCAGATCTACTGGAAACCTAGATGGGTTCAGTGGTGGTCGTGGTGGGGGGGTTTAATAATAACATAGCTAGAGTCGCGAGGGTGCCAGGCAGGATGGCTGCACTCTAGCTGAGTCTAAAAAAGTCCTAAAATTTTGTTAATTAGAACATATTTATTCCACCTTCTCCAGTTATAGCTGCCTCCACAGTTAGAAAACTGTTTAATTCACCAAAAGTGTCAACAACAACTTTGGAAAATGTCAAAGCCCTCTAAAGGCTTCTTGCTAGCTGAGGTTGGTAAATAAAAGAAAGTAAAGTAAAAGAAACGACAACGGAGCTAAAAAACCCCGTCACTGCCATTCAAGAGAGGCTGAGTGAAGCCGAGGGCCACCTTTCCATTGTGGAAGACACCACTACACAACTAGTGGATGCTAGCAAGCAGAATAATACATGTTTGGAAAATTTGTGGAACCAGGTCGAGGACCTCAAGAGCAGGAGCTGGTGCGATAATGTCAGGCTTGATAGGTTTAAAGGAAGGGGTGGAAATGGTAAGTCTGATTAAGTGTGTCCAAAGCATTATGTCGGCCCCTGGCCCCTAGACCCAGGGAGGACCAGCCTCCCAGCTTGGTGCTGATATGATTTCTGTGCTCCTCGGCGAGAGAGAAAATGCTTGAAGCGGCAAAGAGAGGAGTGGAGTCCAAAGTATGCAAAGTTTCCTTTTTCCCAGGTATGTCCAGAGAACTGGTTGAAAAATGGAGGGCAATCAACACGAGATACATGCTCGCCTATCCAGCCATTGTATGCTTTACAAGGAAACGAAAAAAGAAGTTCTTTACTAAGAACTTGAGAAATAGAGAAATTCATTAAGGAACAGTGTGGAGAATAGACAAGATGTGATTGCAATAACGCATGGAAATAATTGTTTAGGTATGACAGGGTGGGGAGAGTGAGCAGGACATTAATTATTGGATCAGAGCCAGGTCTATGAGCTGGCACAGACCTTACAATGTGCCTTTTCTTTCTTTCTTTTTCCTTTGTTGGGTTTATCCTGCCTGTTTGTCTCTGTTTGTTGGTTAATCTGGCAGGAATATTTGATTTCTTCACAGTGGAGTATGTGATTTATTTGTTGTTTGTTTATTGTTTGAGCATGCAGCACTTGCAGTATTTACTGGGAATAACGATGGAAGATGGAGGCGGAGTACAGCAGATTGTCTTTCATGTAAGGAATTTTCATTTCAGATGCAGCCATTCTGGAAAATGTATGTTTGCATGTGAGTGCATGAAGTTTAGGACCTAAAAATGGTTCATTTCATATCATGGAACATTAATGTATGTGGTAACCCAATTAAGAGGAAAAAGATCTTATCATACCTTAAAGGTAAACAGATTGATGTTGTACAGGAAACACATTTTAAAGATGCTGAAACACTGAAATTTAGAAGACACTGGGTGGGCCAATTATTCTACTTGTCACTTAATTGCAAACAAAACAGAATAATGATTCTGCTTGGGGAATTTAAGGACAAAGAAGGGAGGATAATTTGTATAGATGCCCTTATTAATGGGGTGAAAGTTGTACTTCACAATATATATGCACCTAATAAGGAAGATCCTGACTTTATCATTGAGCTAAACAAAATTTTGTGCACCAAAGAGGGACAAATTATTCCGGCAGTTAGATTTTAATCAAGTGATGGACCCTGTTACTAATAAAAGCAAATTTCAGACATTACTGGTACTGAGGGATAGGGCTGCCTTACATATGCTCACAGATGATTTAGGACTGGTGGATATATGGCGGTTGGTGAATCCAAGTGACAAAGAATATGTCTTTTTTTCTCATCGCTATAAATCCTACTCTAGAATAGAGGTCTTTCTCCTATCTAAATCCGTTAGTCAACAGATGATAGATTGTAAAATTGGTCTGATAGCATTATCTGATCATGCACCAGTTGAAACTCAAATTGACTTAAATGCTGAAACAGGAAGGCAGGGTAAATGGCGAATGAACACTATGCTGTTAAACAATGAGGTGCTCAGTGAAAAGTTGGCCGGGGGAACTGACTATGTTTTTAGAATTAAATGTAGGGACCACAGAGAAATTGTTTTAGTTATGGGAGGCATCCAAGGCACATATGAGAGGAAAATTAATAGCATCTAAAAGGAAAAAAGAAAGTATGGGCCAAATAACAAAGGCACAGATGATTTATATAAAGACGTGTTCAATTTTAAATTTAAATTAAGTAACATATATAATAAAAAAGCATAATATGCACTATTCAGATTAAGAACAAACGATGGGGATGTCAAAGCTGGTAAACTATTGGCAGAGCAATTAAAACAACAGACCATGATTAGAGTTACACCTGTAATTAAGAAGGGGGATACATTAGTCTCATCAGCTAAAGAAATAAATGAGGTCTTTCATTGATTCTATGAGCAGAACTGAATCAGTTTTTTTGCTGATATAAAATTGCCAAAATTATCTCAAAAACAGGTAGAGTCCTTGGATGCACCAATTACTGAAGATGAAGTTAGATGAGCCATTGCAGCCATGAAAATGGGAAAGTCTCCAGGTGTGGATGGCTTTCCCATTGAATATTATAAGAAATTTTTGGACATGTTGGCTCCTATCTTAACAACAGTTCATCTGGAAGTATTTATTCGGAGTGTTTGTACATTTAACGAAGCGTTAATATCATTGATTCCAAAAAAAGATGCAACAGATCCATCAAATTACAGACCTATAAGCTTAATTGATGCATAGCTTTAGAGAAAGTATTGCCATCTATAATCAGTACTGACCAGGTTGGCTTCATCAAAGGAAGGTCCTCAACTGACAATTTAAGGAGATTACTATATTTAATAGGGTTGAACTCCTCAAGTAGTATCCCAGTTACCGCGTCTCCCTGGATGCCGAAAAGGCTTTCGACAGGGTGAAATGGAGATTCCTAAGTACGGCTCTGTCATTCTTTTGGTTTGGCTCTGTCTTTAAATCGTGGATCAGTACAGTGTATAAAAACCATAAGTCTGATGTTATTACAAATGGCATAATTTCCCCTTTCTTCAACATCTTTTGAGGAGCACGCCAAGGTTGCCCCTTCTCTCCGTTGTTATTCACAATTTTCTTGGGAACTTTTGGCAATCGTGATTAGAGCAGACCCAAATATTAGAGGGGTGAAGGGACCTGGAAAGTATAAGTTGACGCTTTTTATGGCTATGATATTTTATTACTTAGAGACCCCTCCAACTCCCTACCTCCATTAATAAATGCTATCCAATTATATCCTGAGTTGTCCAGTTACAAAATCAACTGCAGTAAATCTGAGGCTATGCCATTGTCAAAACCTTGTGATTCAAATCCGGTGTCTCAATTCAATTTTAAATGGGTGCCAGTTGGAATGAAGTATCTTGGGGTTATACTCAGTTCAAGTCTGGATGAAATAATTACTTTAAATTATGACTCACTACTGGGCAAAATAAAAAATAATCTGGATAAATGGGGAGCACTGAGACTTTGGGGTAAAGTGAATGTAGTCAGAATGGTTGTAGTTTCTCAGTTCCTTTAACGATCTCTGATTTGATTTATAGATACCTTTATTTACTTTGGGGAAACCAATTGAGAGCAATGCTCACATTTACGATAGTGCCCTGCAAATACACAACCAAACAAGTCATATAACAAAAGTGTGAAAAGTGTATCTTATACCAAACATAAATATAACACAAACACAAGACAAATTACTTATAAAATACCAAAAAACAAACAAAAAGAAAATGACAGTGATGTAAATACATTACACAGGGATAAAACAGACTCATTAAGAAAAATGGGAGCATTCATTAACATCATCCAACATAATCTTTAAATGCCATACAGCAGAACAACAAAATTATCAATGACTTTCTGAGGGATGAGATCAAAATGAGTAAGATGTGTACGGGCAGGGACAAAGGAGGACTCGATTTACCAAATGTCAGGGCGTAGTCTATCTTTTGAGACCACCAAACTAGCTAAACATTGGGTTAAAGCTGATTGGGTCAAAGCACCATATTGTCCCATTACCATTCTATCACAACAGGTGGAAAATAAGATCCCACACTGTCTTATTCAAGGTGTAGGTGGAGTACAATCCATGAAGCTTGAAAAATGTCAAATTTAAACCAGTCATACTCTAGAATAACCCAAAATTACACACTGGGAAGGGAATGGGGTACTGGAATGGCAGTCTGAAGGAGTATATATATAATCGCTGATTTGTATAACAAAGGGATATTTATGTCATATCTATATCTGCAGAGGAAATATAAACTTGTAAGTAAAAGGAATTCCTGGAAATATTTACAAATGAGACACTGTATGTGTACATTGAAGAACAGTGAACCACCAAGTAACCCTTTGACTGAGCCAGTTCATAAAGCTCCAGTGTTTTACAAAGTGTTCAAACACCTCACAGGTGATTCCTGTGATAATCTCAAAGTAATATTGTAACTGATATTGAAGATAATGAATCATTGGATATTATAGCAAATGTGGGGAAAAAAACATCAGAGAAGCTAAAGAGAAATTTGTACAATATAAGATAGTACACAGATATTACTGGACACCATTTGGACTCTACAAAATGGGATCCATACTGGAAGTGTAAGAGCGACAGTATTTGTATATTATCTGGGAGTGTTTCATGGTTCAGACCATTCTGGTGTAAAATCTCGAAGATATTGGGGAATTGGTTTGGGTCCACTGTGCCTCTACACCCAAGGTTTTGTCTCCTTGGCAACAAGACAATAATACCTAACATAATGAATAACAAAATCAATATTTTAAAAGTTGGTCTTATCACACCTGCAAGACTTATAATCCCAGGTGTCCCACAGTGAAGGAATGGATCGATGAAATGATTAAGATTTCATCGTATGAACACATGTTGGGAAGGATTAACAACAGAGACATGGGTTCAATGTTAGTTGCATGTTAAACTGAGTTTGCAATAGAATGTAAATACATTAATTAATGACTGTACATTTTTCATGTCCATGGTTTTACTTTATGTTAAGGAATGGCCGTCTTCTGTTCTGTGACAATCTCTTGTAATGTATCTGCTCTGATATGCTGCACTGCTCCAAAAAAATGAATAAATAAATATAAAAATGTCAATTATTTTAAAAAAAATAACATAGCTATGACTACCACTACTTTACTTGACTCTACTCTATTGGAAACTGGAAATGAACAGCAGTACAGACTTAATCACTCCACAATAATGTCACCTGATTCCCTCCTCTGCTCCTGTCATAATTAACCCTCCTGTTGTCCTCGGGTCAAATTTGACCCATTTTCAAATGTTTTTATATCACAAATATGGATTTCTTTCATCCAGTTTCCTGAAAATCACATGGATGGTTTCATATCACACACTTTGTAAGTAAAAGTAGTCTCTACTTTCATTGAATTTTATGTGTTTTATTAAAATGTATAGCATCTGTGGACTTTTGTCCTCTGAAGTCAAAATTGACCCGGGAGGAAAAAAGTTGCATGGTCGATGGGAAGACAACAGGAGGGTTAAGACATTAACACAGCTGCTAAAGGGCTTCTGTCAGTTGAATGTAAATATACAGAATGTTGTTTTAGGGCAGTTGCATAGACGACTGATCCTGTCGTTTTGTCTTGGGAGGAGGCTATTTCCACACTTGGAGAAACAAACAAAAGAGCCAATCAGAGATTTGTAGGTGGGATTAAGAACGGAGACGTCATCCTCGTATGCCAGAAACACAAATGGTTTCAGAAAAATTGTCACAATAAGTTGTTGTAAGTCGACTTACAGAAATAACGACTCTTTTGATCGACATGACAAACATAATGTTAACTGCTCTTAACAAACTCCACCACAGCTTGTGTGTCTACTGAAAATGATGGACAGATATATCAGTCACTGCTCATTGGTTAGAGCAAAATAACATGAACATCATGTCAGACTGACACAAAATGGACATTCAGTCAGTAGTAGACGCTCTTATCCTAGAATATTGATAGAGCTTTTAAGAAAGAATGATGAGAAAATATAATAAGAGCTGAAGTTGTAATTGTGAAATAATGTAGAAGGATGTTTAAGTGACCTGTAGGAGCTGCTCCTGTATCTGTGGGTGCTAACATTAGCGAGGTTGGAGCTTCAGCTTCAGAACTTTAATGCAGATGAAAGCATCCACCGACTGGCTAATAATAATCCTCGGCCTATAAACGCACCAATTAATGTGGCATTACCTGCTGCATCCATCTGCAGGATGGAACAGGTGTGTGTGTGTGTGTGTGTGTGTGTGTGTGTGTGTGTGTGTGTGTGTGTTGGAGCTTTGTCTTGGCAGTGTAGTGCAGGATAAAGGATAAAGTCGGGATGTTCCCCTGGCTAATGGCTTTGTATTGGAGCCCACAGTAACAGCACTGACTGACCGACCGACCAACCGGCTACTGTGTGAAGGAGTCTGGTTCACTGCCAAATCATTATACACACACACAAACAGAGACCGGAGGCTGAGTGTGTGTGTGTTTGTGTGTGTGTTTGTGGCGGAAAGCTGACGTTTTTTGGAAATTAAAAGTGACGTGCTGCATCGGGAGCATAAGAAAGGGAAGATGTTGGGGTGTTTTTGGTAGTTAATTATTTAAAATGATGCTCTGAAGCGATCAATACAAGAGCAGACTGACTGGAATATTTAACAAGCTGATGCTGGAAGCTGAAAGTGTAGCTGTTTAAGCCTCTTAAAACCCTCACCCACACCCTAGTGTTGTATTCTGTAGCTGCTTCTTCTAACACTGCACGGATGCTTATATTCAGTTAAATAGCCTATATAATTTATACAACTGCACTATAAAGTCAAATAGAAAAAAGTCTAGATGTTTTATGTATGCATGTCTCCCCCAAAATTCAGCCTGACACATTCGGTGTCTTTGCACACTTGAGGGTTTCCACAGACAGACTGACAGAATGTTTTTAAGAGGCACAGACACGAAAAGACAGCCTGACCTCCCCCGAGAGTTTGAAAGAAAGAGATTAAAAAACAAAAAAAGGCAGACTTTGAAAATTAAAAAGTCAAAAGGCGGAGAGATAAACGAGGACGCACTGGGATCTCACACAGATTGGAACACGTCCAGAGGTGGTAGGAGACACATTTGACCATATGTCAATGAAAATTCATCCCTAAAGACCAGCAGGTTCACTTTGTTGTGTGTGAAAAACACAAGAACACTCCAACATAGAGGCATGTGGGACGCCGCTCGGGTGGTGGAGTTATTTGTTTTTTTTGGGTATTTATGCAACTTACTAACCGCCTTAAAAGAAAATTCTGGTATTTTTCAATCTTATCCATTTTTTATAATTGTGTGCTAACTTTGCAGTTGCCTCCATTGTAGCGATTTGGGAAACATTAAGTCTGACAACCTCAAAAAGCTATTAAACTTTAAATTAACGCTATTCTCTGAGTCTGATTGAAAGTAAACGCCGCAGTTAGCCCCAGAATGTCTTTTTAAACGTCAACTTTAACCTGTTGCCTTCCCATCGATCGTGCAACTTTTGTCCCGGGTCAATTTTGACCCGGGAGGACAAAAGTCCACAGATGCTATAAATTTTAATAAAACACCCAAAATTCAATGAAAGTAGTGATCATTACTTTTAATTGCAAAGTGTGTGGTATGGAACCATCCATGTGATTTTCAGGCAATTAGATAAAAGAAATCTATATTTGTGATATAAAAACATTTGAAATGGGTCAAATTTGACCCGAGGACAACAGGAGGGTTAAAGTTTTACTTTTATTTTATCTGTGTTAATGAATTGTTGGGATTTTATGATTCAATGTTGCATATCTGCTTGCCTCAAATTGATTCCTAATAGACAAATTACATATTGAATTGAACTGAAAACACACCGGGATGCAGCTGGTTTGCCAATGACAGTCTCAGTTTCCTGCAGATGAAATAAAATGTGAGCAAGGACAGAAACTCTTATTACAGCTGATCATTGATGACATGTATGAGGCCTGTGTTGATGATAACCGCTCTCACCTGAATGTAGACACAATCTGTGATTTATCTGGATCCGTTTAGCGAGTAATGATGACGCTGGAGACAGACAGACAGGAAGAAGGATGTTAACATCACACATATACAGAAAAAGAAAGAGGTCTTCATTTAACTGTCTGGGGTGAAAGGTCAAACATGCTCTGTAGTCTCAGTAGATTAGGACTGACCCGGCTCACCGCTCCCTCGGGTCCAATCATTGAGCCAGAAGGAGACGAGTATCAGAGCTCGTCTGCCTCAGCAGGTCTTCGGTGTCCACACCTCTGTGCTGGTGATCTCAACCTCCTGCTCTCGTTACCCCTAGCAACCAATCACTAATCCCTGCTGTTTTCCAGGGGAATTTATTCTGTTTTGTTTTTGTTTTAATCAGTTTAACCTGACTTTTTGTTGGTGTCTGGGTCATCTGTATTCAACACGCTTCTGCTCCACAGCTTAGATAAAAAATCCCCACAGAGAATCATCAACCAACTGCAGGTCACCTCGTCTCTATGGAGCATTTTAGCCTCTTTCAGCTCATTGTTTTGGTTTTAACAGCCCACAACTTCACTGTTTTGGTTCATTTTCACTTCTGAGTGGTCAAAAAATCAATTCATTTATGTTTAAGAAAATAATAAACTTAATTCTTGAACTTGTAAATTGTTTTAAAATCGCTGTCAATTCAGAAAGAATAACCAGATGGATGATCCTAAAGGTGCTATTAACAGCTACTGAGATTGCATGTCGACAAATCAATCTCCATCTGCTGAATTTGAAATAAAGTAATGGACACTAGAAACAAGATTGATTGATTGATTGATTGAATTGTTTATTTAAGTGTCCCGCACCTTACTGGTGTCCAGCCCATATGGGCTTACAAGACACTAGACAAAAATAACCAAGATGGCCACATGACATATCATAATGTCCAGTTACACAGATTCAGTGTCACAGCTCTTGTCAATCAGATGTATTTGTCTTTTTAGAAACATTTAGTGGTCAAATTAGGTTTGAACCCTTAAACTTTAGGCACTATGTGTTAAAAGGGCTATATCTCACACACAGTTCTTTCAGTTTAGATGTAAACCTACTCAAAGTAAAGCTGAGATATGATACTTTAATGTACTTTATTTCAAACTGAAGAGCCTGAAGAACAAAACACATGTAACTGTCCAAATACTGACTGTCTGAACTGTATCTTATTTATACTCAATGAGAAATGATCTTGTTTGTGCTTGTATTTCTTTGAACTTCACCGTGGTTATTTCATCATGAGATATAACCACCATCACATGTGTGTTTTAGAGTTGAGCCGCTTCTCTTTACTCAACACACACTGCACAGAAACATCACTATCTCTCTCCATGTCTCTCTCGTCCCAAATGTCCACTCAGTACACCAGTCAAACCGCAATGAGCTCACTCAACCACTGCTCCCCTGGGGCATTATGGGTAAACTCACAACATTATGCTCTCTATTGACTAGTGGAGTGCACTCCAGGGAACATGGACACCAAGCAATTATACACACATACCACACACACAGACACACACACACACACACACATAGCTGGTCACATGAAAACATGCTCACAGAAGGAACTATATTTCTTGTACGTACACACACACACATCACATACATGCACAGATACTGTATACACACACATACTAGTGTGAGCAGCTTCCTCTCAGATCACACAGCCTCGCTCACAGTGAGATGAAAAGAGAAAGAGAAATGAGAAGAGAAAGAGAGAAAATAGTGTTTTTAGGCCAGTCTAGTTAAGACCTCACTGTCCCAGTTGAACAGAATATAGAGCTTACACTCAGAGATGAAAGCTGTGTGTGTGTGTGTGTGTGTGTGTGTACTGTACACTCAGCAGTAGGTCTGTCTCTCTGGGACAGATCTCAGTAGGAGTTGGAGCGACTGTGGAATGAATCCATTCTCAGTCTGAGGCAGTGAAACAGTCTTCAGGCGTCAGCAGGCGTCAGGAGAGGCAGCTGACTGGTCACTTTCAACAGCTCCGGACTGCAGGAATCTGACCCGTCTATATCGGACCTGTGGCTCCATTCAGTCTCAACATATACAGGCTGTCTAGACGGAAAGCAGTGTTAAAGGGATACTTCAAATCTTTTGACTTAATTAGGTGTTTTGCGTCATTTGGCTGTGACTTCCAGAACCAAATAACAAATCACTGTAGAAAACTGTGAATAGGTTTCATGCTGTGACAACGCTGTCATTAAGGTTTGGTTAGATTTAGACACAGAATCACATAATTACATTTAGGGAAAGATTATGGTTTGGGTTTAAAATATTATTTCCTTAACCCTCCTGTTGTCCTCGGGTCAAATTTGACCCATTTTCAAATGTATTTATATCACAAATATGGATTTCTTTCATCTAATTGCCTGAAAATCACATGAAAATCACACTTTGCAAGTAAAAGTAATGATCACTACTTTCATTGAATTTTAGGTGTTTTATTAAAATTTATAGCATCTGTGGACTTTTGTTCTCTGGAGTCAAAATTGACCCGGGAGGATAAAAGTTGCATGGTCGATGGGAAGACAACAGGAGGGTTAAGTCCTCCTCCTCTTAAATATATGTTTTTCTTCTTGTTCCTACAGTTGGATGTTTGAGCTTCTCTGTGCAGAATAATGTTTGTGCAGAATTTGTTTTCACATTCGTCTGCTGAAGGAGGAAACTTTCTCTGTGCTCACTGACAATCCCATTTTAAGGGGCGGGCTTACGAGCATGATTTGTGACATCACAAATGGTCCAGAAGCCAATCATGTGGAACCTTGAAGCCTTCAGTCACATTGTGAGAATTTGGTCTTAACCCCTTAACATCCACTATTTTTTATAGAATTTTCACCTATTTTGCATACCCAAATGGAAAAGCTTATAACAGAAGAACTGCAAGGCCATGATGCATGTATTAGGCTTAGTTTGACAAGTGACATCTTCTAGTTTCTGGAAATGTGTTTGTTTAGCATGTGGCTAAAACACAAACAAAACTACATCAGATCAAATAAGGCTCAAAAAAGTGTTTTTGGTCGTCGTCTATAATGAGTCATATTTGAATAACAATAATTAGGACATGCTTTATGCCACAACTATGTAGACATATCACCATAAACCTTCTACATCTTGTCAACCTGTATAATATTCCAGACCTCTAGGTCTAACCTTACGGGAGTTTTTAGTTTGTGGTGTCCCTGAACCTCTCCAATCATCTCCAATTGGCCAAATTGTGCTAATTGCTTTGACTCATTACTGTGTGATTCTACCACTAACAACTAGCTTAAAGGGTTAAAGTTCAGACTTTCTGTCAGAGTTTTGCCTCAGGTTGTCTTTCGTTGCCAAAGCTCCAAATCTGTCTTCGGTGGACGAGTCTCACAGTGAGATCTAGGACACCATTTTGGATTGATGATCCAAAGGTTTTACTACGTTTCTCTCACGATTGTTAAATTTTGTCTTAAACAGCCCAAAACGTCTTGTTTAAGAAGATTGTTGAAGATGTTATAAAGATAATCAGCTGTAATATATAGTTATGATGTCACAAATCACGGGTACATGTGTTAAACTGAGATCTTCCTTCCTTCTTCAGCAGATGAATGCACGTACATCACTCTGCACAGAGAAGAGAACAACATCCAAATGAATGAAGAAGAAGAAAAACACATTCTTGAGTGGAGGAGGACTTTAAATGTCTTGTGGAGAGAAAAAGATACCAGGTTTTGTTTGGCTGTCAGATTAATGTCTCCTATTTGTTTTGGGAATAATATACTGTAATAATATTACAAGAGCAACAGATAAGAGATTATCTGTCTGAATGAATGAATGTTAGTGTATCTGCTGCTATGTGAAAAGAACTCAATTTCAAAAAAACATTACTCAAGAGTCATCGAGTAAAAACATAACTCAAGTTTGTCCTTTTTATGATAATGTATGCCGAAACGTACCTGACTCATAAACGCACACAATTCAGAGTATTGTCAGAAATATGTGTGTGCATGTATGTTTGTCAGTCACACAGGATCCTTATTATCTGAGCGCGGTAAGCCTGACTCGAATTAGCCGACCGTCGTCACGATAACTGAGTTTAGAGTGAGACGATGGTGCTGATATTCAAATTGTCTTAAATGAGTTAAAGCGAAAGAGCAGCAGTCCACATTCTGAGCAGATTTACCATCTCAACACACACTTGTTTTTGAGTTTTCACTTTTAGAAATGTCTTTTTTAAAAGCTGTATCCTGAGAAGTAACAAATAACGATGTCTGTCATTAAAAAAAGGTAATAAAACAAAGATACTCTCCCACACTGACAAATACAAAACACATTATGATGGTAGTATCAAACTGATGGGGCAGGTTGGAGGTAAAGCAGGTCTTCCACCAATCAGAAGGTTGGGTGTTTGATCCCCGGCTCCTCCAGTCCGCATGTCGAAGTGTCCTGGGGCAAGTTGGCACTTTGCATTGTAGCCTCTGCCATCAGTGTGTGAACGGTTGAACGTTGGCATGTGTTGTAAAGCGCTTTGAGTGGTCGATAAGACTAGAAAGGCGCGATATAAATGCAGGCCATTTACCATTAGCACCATCGGCATTTATGCGTATTTTCCACTCATACTACCACTAAACATTACTTTCCCCTTAGTTGGAGTTACAGCAGTGAGCATGCAGAGGAAGACAGTATTATACAACAAAGGCTTAGTGTGCTGTCCTGGTCTGGCTTCTAAATCTGCCCTGCTGTCCAGTCGAAGTGTATCAGGCCATGTTTACGACATCAGATTAGCCCGCAGTAGCCTTTAGTCTGATGTGTACAGCTGACTGCTGGCAAGCGAACAGTCTGTGTTTACAACGTCCACAACAACAACAACAGTCTTATGCTGCCAACTGGAGTCATCCAGGGTTATTCAGCTTGCTCAAAAGAACTATGGCAGTAGATTGAGGTATGAGAGAGTATCTCACCTTCTTTTCCCCCCCGTTTAGGTTCTCAGCAGTGTAACTGATCTCCTAACAAGATCTAATTTGATGAGGAAAACAGACACAGTAGTCTATCTGGGCAGTTTAATCAATCCACCCATCAGTTTGTGTTCCTGCTTGTTTCGATTCACGCTTTCAGTGGGTGGAGGCAATTCCAGCGTGCATTGATCTAATGCATGCAGTCTATCACAGTAACATTAAACTGTGATAAAATATTGCAACAACAGTCCGACTCAGTGTGAGTCCCGGAGCCGGGGAGAGCAGCAGAGGAGCCAACTGTCAATCACAGCTGTCAATCAACGCCCGCACAGCACAAATCAAAGCTACTATAAAGTCTACAAATCTTATTAACGCAGCAATAATTTCCTAAATGACCATCAGCACACTAATTAGAGGGCCTGAATTTATCGATTGAGACCGTAATGACTCGTTGAAAAAACATGATTGACCTGAGAGAAGTTTTTTGAATGGGAGCCAGTCGGAGCATCTAGCGGCCATCGGCTACATTGGCTACAGCCTCAAGTTGTGTGATCTGAACACAAATACACACATGTGAATCCACACAGGTATTAGACATATTGACCCACAGAGACCTGAGTGCAGCAATACATTAGGACCTGAACAGATCTGATTTGACCGAATATAATTTGAACCTGGTCCAACTGGTTTCACGGTGGGTTTCGGCTACTAAGAACTGAGGGAACCTGTGAAGACCGCCAGTGCACAGAGCTCCCCTTCACTATGAATTAATCAATAACAAAGCCTAAGAAAAAGCTTCAGGCTGCAGTAATGTGTGTAAAGCATGAGTTGTTATGCTGCCATTGTAGACAGCCACGTTGATTTAAATGCAAACGTATCTGCTCTGTCAGACCAATGACTTAAAATACATCTAAAATGTGTCAAAATGTGTGGAAAGGCTGTTTTCTGTCATCTTCAGGCCTCCATCCATCCCGGCTAAACTCAGCCTCAGCACTCTGGCCAGCTTAGCACAGCCAGAGCCATTTATAGCAGAGAGTATACAACCAGTGACCCCGCTTGATTGGGTTAGTGCAACTGAGTTTACTACAGGTTAACAGATAGAGTCACTATAGCATTGGACACACACACACACACACACACACACACACACATCTTACTGACCTGTAGAGGTGAGGGGGTAAGGAGTGAAGGTGAACCAGGATCAGAGTGTTTACAGTCATGAAGGATAAAGAGCAGAAAGAACGCTAAGTCAGGATAAAACCTTGAGGAAAACACAGCACAGAAAGAGACTTTAAGTTCAAAATCAACTTGGCAGAGACTTTAATTGTGCTGCAGATAGATAATCCATCACAGTGAAAAATAATTACTCGTTTTTTTAAAGTTATGGGAACGACAGCGGGGTAATGCAGCAGTGAGGCAGGAATAGTAGATCTGCAAAGATACTCATAAAAGTCTCTGCTGATACACAGAGAAGGATGTTCTGGGGGCAGAAGAGCCGACACGGTCACCTCAAATCTCAACAGTGTGTAATTGGGGACCTGCGTGCCAAAAGAAAACTGATTGGTTGATCCAACTTCCTGTCGAGAGGCTGGGAAAATATGTCCACATTCACTTGAATTTCTCAACACACTGATAACTTAATATTATCCTTCTTACAGTTTTGCTCAATTGCAAAGATAAATTTCTTGAAATTATGCTCCATTTCCCAAAACTCGTCTTCACAAACTTCAAACTTCCATGTCAAAACCAAATTTCAACTCAAAACCAGGTAAACTTACATTTAAACCAAACTTTGCCTTCAGACATCAGCCATCAAATACACAAACACTACAAAACAGCCTTTACACACTGGTGAGATCAATTCACAACACTGCTGTAAAAATCTGTTACTGCAATGAATAATGGCGCTTATGGTTTTCCACCAGAACAACCTCTTTACATGACAATATAAAGACACAACACATGTATAAATTTCCATGTATTTACCAATATAAACCAATGACAAAAACAGTTTGTACATAAAGAAAGAAATCACATTTATTCTGCCTCAGGTCTTTGTGGATCCATTGTTCCAAAACAAGTGAACTGACCCACGGCCCTGTTATCTCTCTATCCTGAGGTTCTGATTGGTGTGTGAACAATTTTGACTCTTGGTGTTTCCTCCTGGGGCGTTGTGTGTTAATTGGGTTGCAGCAGTGATGACTTGAGTCAATGATATTGAATGCCAGTGCTTTCTAAATGAGCACACGAGTGAAAACAGGGGAATAGTGTTGATAGTTTTGGAAGATGGGTCTGTCTTTTGGTAGATGGCGTCATGGTTTGGGATGTTTAGTTAATAGGCCCAGTTATAGTGGGTAAGCGATAGGGATGTGCAGAGGGCCCAGTATTTGTATTTGTATCTGTATTTGTTGAGACACCAACATTATTTGTATTTGTATTTGTATTCAAATAAAAGTGGAAAGAGGCTTAAAAATCCTGTTTTTGTGTAGAGAAGAACTTCAAAGGCAACTCTTGCTTTGCACTTTTCATTTATTGCCTATTTTTTTACAACCTAACTTTGTGGAAAGGAGAAGGGGAACAACAGGTTATGGAGAGTCCCTTGGGAGCACTTTGTATGTTTCAGTAGCTCAGCTTTATCTCTGAGGAACACCCCCAACTCTCCGGGAGTGATGTCCAAATTAGGAAATGTGCGTCATGTAGCAGGTGGATGTGACTCCCCTCGTTGAGACCTGCTGATAGATGTAACAGCGGAGCAGAGGATGTAACCAACCTGCACGCCTGTATTTGACATCACCATCAAAAATCAAATACTGACTTTTATAATATAATAAAACCAAATTTTAACAGACAGCAGTCTGGAAAAAGTTCTGACCTATAAGGGCAGTGACAGGTGGCAAACGAGGTCACACAGAGCTGGTTAACAGGGTTGAGTTGAGGAGTTAAGTTATCAGCAGGATGAGAGGTTATGTTTAAGCATGCATTATGGGTCATTTGCGCGGCTAAGCTTGCAGTGTAGGGTCACCGACAAAGCAGGTGTTAAATGGTTCAGGTTAAAACTTTCTTAAACACTCAGCTCTCACTGCTTTCAATTCCACCTTAAAAGAAAAATCCACCTTTAATTTAGTGGAGAAATAAGGTCAAGTAAAATAGTGTTTTTTTGATATTCTGGTGCCTTAGAGACACAATAATTAACATTATATGAAGAGAATGTTGTGGTTATTCCTCTTGGTCCCTGTGGGTTGAAGTGCTGACCTGTTTTACCTGTAATGTGTGATAAGTTACACTAAAACACTAAAACAGTGATCACAGCGGAAGGAAATATACAGTATAAATTGTTGTTTTGTATGTTAGTATGTAGGAAGTATGTTGGTCCTGTTATGACAGACTCACAATTGTGTGTCAGCATTTTAAAAAGGTTTTCCCCTCCCACGTTACAACATGTAGGTGGGGCTGCTTTCAGATTTAATCACATTGGAGGCCATTTTTTAGGTGAAATACACAGTTTCAAAACTTATCTGCATTAGTGAGGATCTTTAATCTCTACTATAATTTTGCTTCCCGACCCCCCTGGGCTTTTTTTTTATTGCATAAGCCTCTGGTCAGGGTTGGATAATTTATTAAAACAATGTATTTCTCAAATCATTTCATCCATATCCGTGTGTGTCAGTAGCCTGTTGAGCTGATGGTCAGTAAAGGATGAAATAGAGTAAAAATATTGCCTCAGGTCTCCATTATGGCAACTAGGCAGGTTCAACTAGGTACAGGCCAGCTTCAGGTCTCATTTTTAGGCATTTAGTGTATAATTAACCTGATATTACCATCTCGTTTCACTTCATTAATCAACAGTCAACAATGACTGACAGATTTGTCCCACTGACGTCATTTTTAACTGACACAGAAGCTCTGGAAGCAGTTTTAAAGATTTAAGGATTTTAGCATTTTAGCATTAGATTTAGGATAATTTAGCATTTTTTATGTTGAATAAAGACAATTTAAGAGTTGTCATTTCTGTTTATTTATGTATTATAAGGCAGTGTTAATCTCATCCTCACTTGTCAACAATTTCGTTAATATTTCTGGAACAGGAAACTGACGTCCCTATTTCAGTTCTGCTTACAAAACTCTGATGGGTTTGGTTATTTTTCTGATGTGGAAACAATGTGTAAACTCAAATCTCTACCAACCAGGCCAAAAACAGAACACTGAAGTGTCTGCAGAATAGATGCATACAGTAATGTTCTCAGTAAAAGTAAAAAACCTAATAATGTTGGTTTGTGTTTAAAATGTGGTTGACTGTAACACAACTGTCTTAATCTTGAGCCTCAGTTTCTACTCTAAGAGTCAGTTTAAATTAGCTAACATGCAAGAAGCAAGCAACTGTAACAAGCTAATGTTAGCTTCTGCTAGATATAATCTTGTCTGGTAATGTTGGCCAGCAGCAGTGTTGGGCAGTAACATTACAGTAATGTCATTATTATTTCAGTAACAGTAGTGATTACAATTTGAAATCAGTAATTTCATTACAGTCACTAATCCCAGTAACACTCTGTTATTTTTACACTTGGTGGTCGGTGTACTTGCTGGAGGAGAAGAGCAGAAATGTTGTCTTATTCACATGTTGTGTGTTCTTAGCTGCCTTGCTAATGTTAGTGTTGTGGGAAATCTTCAGATGAGCCAATAAATCTTCAGGTCACCCAAAACTTAGTATTAAACTCAAAACTTATAAGAGAAAGACTTAAAGAAATATATTGGAAGCTGGTAGAATTCAATGTGAATAGGTTTACTCTGCATAAAGAGCAAGGCCTTGATCCCAGGATAAAGAACCTAATGCAAGATCATAAAACATCATATTATATACTTTTCACAACCCCTCCTAATGTGGAGCTTATTTTCTAGACTCCTCCTTGTTTGACCTTGACACTTTGGTAATAATCCAAGCATGATTCAGCTACAGAAAACAAAGGTGTCTCACACTTTTCTAATGTATGAATCAGTTATATTTAGCCTCTTCCACATTTCTCATGATACACATGACCTAATATGACATTGCTGATTCTCCCCTTCTGTATTCCCACAGAAACTATCTGCTATAGATGTTAATGTTTTCTTTGCACAATTACTGGCCTATTCATGGAAGGACAGTTTTCCACCACATTAACCACAGGTACGCCTACATTCAGGAGTCACCTGACGCCAGTTTAGTTCAGTTTGAGGGTGTGTGAATGGTGCAGCTGAGGTCAGGACTTCTGTAGTGCTGTGTGCAGTCACTGAGGCTACGCTAACGCTAGCTCTTGGATGGTCAGTAAATCCTTCCAAACTGTTTCCTGTCTGCTTGTTAAACCAGAAACCGTCTCATTTTCTATTTCTACATGTGTTAAATGGAAAAGATGCTTTTGCTGCTGAGTGATAAATTAATGCAATTACTTTTGCAATTTGTAATATGCAATCAGTAATTGATTACAATCTTCAAGTAACTTGCCCAACACCAACCAGAGAGTTAGCTGAGCGGACATTATGGCGACATGATGATCAGTTCAGACAGAAGTTCTTGTTGTTCATTTCAGCTGTAAGACAATCAGGATTTCCAACATGGCTGCCAGAAGGTGTGTTACGTCACCTGAAAATCCTTCTGTTCTTTTCAGTGTATCCCTCCCCCCTCCCCCATCCTCAGTGTATCTCCCCCGGAGTGGGCGGAGCCTCCTAACGAGATCACTGCCAGCTAATCAACAGGGAGGATTCCCATTGGCCGGGAGCCCAGGGGCTAGCCCATGGCGGGATGTTGGCAGGACAACAACACTGATTGACACTGTCAGGTCATTGCCACACATAATGGGATTATAGAGAGAGGGAATGAAGGGACGGGTAGAGAGAGGGAGCGAGAGAGGCTCTCTCAGAGCAGAGAGAGAGAGAGTGAATAGCGTTAGTGTCACTGTGTGTCGGTTCCACAGACGCTATGTGGTCATTGTTCAGTGTTAGCAACATGTTGGCTACGTTCATGTCGCTGCAGAAGAGTGACAGTCCTGAATGTTTCTCACTGCGGTGATAAGACAGCATGCTGACCTGTAATAAGTTCTGCCATTTTATATTAAACACCCTGCACACATGATTACGCAAACTTGGCGAGAGAGTCGAGAATGTGTTTGGTTTGGGAGCAAAAAAGCATAACCCCTCTTGTGTCAGACCTTAATAGAGTTTTTAAACCTGTGACCTCAAGGCCAGGGTTCCTACAAAGTGTAGTCCGACCACTTCAAAAGGTAAAAGTGTTTGTATCTGTTCTGAATGGCCACCCTTGAAGGCGGTGAGCCGTCATAGAGAGGGACAAGACCCAATGAATAGTACGAGTGGGTATAAAGGTCTAGACAGTCTGTCCTCTCAGTGCTGCACTCAGTTGCGACAGGGACAGTCACAGCAAAAAATGGATAAAAAGAGCTTGAGAAACAAGTTCAAATATTGCATACTGCCTGACCTCCACACATCTAACCGAGCACTGCGTGGAGTGGGAGTGAATGTCTGGAGTTTCAGACACTGTTCAACAACCTGACAGACATTTTGTTTGAAACATATTGAGGCCCTTCATGTCCTCTAGTGGGTTTTTATATCTTTTATATCTTATTAATGAAACACTACTTGTTAAAATCAACTCCAAAACACACTAGATGGTGTGAAATTAGCTTTGAGACCTCGACCTTAAGTTTTCTCTTTCACTTCAACAGATGTATTTTGGAGTCATTAGAGAAACTGTAGTTTGAGGCCCTGCCACACTTGCTTTAACATTTAGCCGCATTAGTTTGGTAACTGTAACACACCGTCTCTCTATATGTTCACAGAAAATACATCAAATATAGTCTCCTGTGTAACTATGTGTTCAGACAGAATGCAAAGTGAGTTTTAGAGGCAGCACAATTAGATACAAAGTCAGTAGAAAGATGCGATTAGCAGCGTTGCCAACTTAGCAACTTTCTCGCTAGATCTGGCAACTTTTAAAACCCCCTTTTTTTTTTCAAAAAGGCAGCAAGAGACAAATCTAGTGACTTTTTAAGCAGACCATAACTCTTCTCCTTGGAGGGAGTTGCAAATATTTTTCTGTGTGTACTAATCAGCGTTGCCAGATAAGCCAGAGGCTTAAAATGATCATATTTTGAGGAAAATTATCATAAATGAGTCATAATCAAGAGAACAAATAGGCGTAAATGTGTTATTTCTGAAAACATGTAACAAAATGTAAATAATTGCTGACATAGTTATGATGTGTGGAAGGGGGTAGTCTTTCAGAACTCACTCAAATAAAAATGTTCCAACACTGAAAACAAAAGCATAGCTGTTCAATATATAATAGTAAACAATAGTATACATGGAGATGAAATAAATAACATGCTTACCTTATCAGCTCAAGTTCCAGTCATCAAATAGGCTCCTGTATGTGTCCATCAGTCTGATGAGCCGACTTTGAAAACTCTTCACTCATTTTCTTCTTTTCATGCAGCAGTAAACTATCTCTTGTGCAAACTCTCGCTGGAGAACGACAGCCGTGCTCGTGAGTAACGTGCACCTGTGCCAGGAAATGAATTAAAACAAGATAGCCTAGACTAATTACAACTGCTAATACTAAGTGTCACAAAATGATCAAATTATCGTACATTATGAGATTATTATTGACATTATTGATCGTACATCGCACAGAGGGCTTGAGTTGAAAATGTTTCAACTGTATTTTACTCTTCAGCTTCATGAATTTGCTTCATTAAGTGATGAAAAAGACAAGAAATAACAGAAAGAACTGGAGTCTCTGGTGAATTCTGAGTTCAGTCAGAGGTTGAGCTATCACACAAACACACACACACAGACACACACACACACACACACACACACACAGATATGCTCTGTGCATCTGCTGATAGCTAACATACAGTTGGTAAATTGGCTGTTTGGAGCAAATAAACACGCTGTCCAGTGGTCAAATTTGTGCAAATGATGCATGGCGTTAACTCTTTAGCTGTAGCTTCTTTACAATAAAAGTATTACTGTTCAACAGTTGATATATGATATAATATCATAGGTACTGTCAGTGTGTGACGCCTGTCCAGAGGCTTTCCTGATAATGTATTAATAATATAATATTCATTAACACATCCAGCCCAGCGACCATCACTGCCAGTTTACAATGGTGAAACCAGCAACCAACAGTTATTGGTTTAGATAATCAACTAAACCTAAAGTGGCAATCTGTGATCCAAGAGTGAGCATGGAAACTTGGGGTGTGCCCGAATACAAATAAATTATTCGGCACAGCACAAATAGTGGGTTTAATATGAATATTTGTTTCATACAAATATTTTTTAAAATTATTTGTTTTTGGGAAGAAAAACATGCCAAATACCAGCACACACGTCAGGTATATCACTATCTCAGTGTCTCTCCTCTGCTCCGCTGTGACGTCTATCAGCAGGTCTCAACGAGGGGAGTCACATCCACCTGCTACATGATGCACATTTCCTAATTTGGACATTACTCCCGGAGAGTTGTGTGTGTTCCCCAGAGATAAAGATGAGCTACTGACACAAGTGAAGTGCTCCCATGGGACTCTCCATGACCTGTTGTTCCCCTTCTCCTTTCCACAAAGTTAGGTTGTAAAAAATAGGCAATAAATGAAAAGTGCAAAGCAATAATCGCCTTTGAAGTTCCTCCCTACATGTTACACGCTGTGCTGTCTCTGTGTTATGGGTGTATAAATAGGTAGAGGTCTGTCTGCAATGAGGCAATGAGTAAAGTTTTAGTTCAGTAGTCGTCTATGATCTGGGAGACTCCAGTTTGAGACTTATTACTTACTTATATACTTATTGTAACACTTTAATTTTCTACAATTAGAGGCATAATAAAGACAAAAACAAAAACAGGATTTTTAAGCCTCTTTCCACTTTTATTTGAATACAAATACAAATAATGTTGCTGTCTCAACAAATACAGATACAAATACAAATACTGGGCCCTCTTCACATCCCTAATGGAAACACACAACCAACAGCTAAATAAAAGTTATCAATATTTTCTGACGCTGTTAAAGGGTTTGTTTACATCATAACTGTTTGTAAACACAGCAGGAAAGCAACCTTATATATATATATTTTTTCCATCTCTAACTGTCCCCTCCTGGTTTGCCCTGCTGCTGCTGCTGCTGCTGCTGCTGTTTGGGGATGTGACCCTGCGAGGAGGACAGCAGACAGGGCTAGTCAGCACAGACAACAGACAACACACACACACACACACACAGACTGAGCAGCCAGCAGGACTTGTGTCTGAGTGCTACCAGACTGACTGTCATGTCAGCGCCTACAGCTCTGCCATGAATCAGCAACACAGAGAGACAGGAGGCTAGCAGCAGGATAAAGAGATACATAAAAGGACAGAGAGGTAAAGACAAAAGAGAGAAATGGAGATAAAAGAGGGACAAAAAAAAAGAGACATACAGTAAATACAGAGATGGCATCAGTGACTTTGTTTTTGTCATTTATCTTAAAAGGACAAGGTTGGCGTTTTTTTTAATATTTTTGTTATTGTCAACAAATCTTGTGCAGAGCCAAAACAACAATGAACAGATCTACTAACACACAATATTGTGTGCTAGTTGTATCCAAAGCCTGATATATCTTATTCCTCTATGTGCCACAGACCTCCGCTGTTGTCCAAAAACTATATATACAGAGGAATAAGATATATCAGGATATATAAAACTATATATACAGAGGAATAAGATATATCAGGCTTCGGATACACACACAATACTTGTTAGTAGATCAGCTTATTGTTGGTTTTGGATCCAAACATGAGATTAGAAAACCTCCAGCCTCATCCTTTAACTGTTGCAGCAGTTTTCCATTTCCAACATGCAAAATTAATCTAGAGCTGATTCTAGTTTCCTCCATTGTTACAGTCAGAGAAGACAAGGACACAAAGGTGACAACATGTATGACTGCCTCTTGATGCTAGCTCAAAGAAAACTCAGATCTATGGAAGTAACGACTTCAGTAGAATACAGTGAACTTTTCTCCAGACACATGTTGACGAAACACTTTTTCCAGCAATTTCACATCCTCTAACTTCAGCGCTTGTCAGATTGACGAATAGCGTCTGAGGTCCCCTCCATCCACACTTTCCTAGTGTTGAGGAGGGCCTGCATGCGATAAAAGACAATCCCACAATCATGCCCGTTTTACACAGCGACCGGCCAGGTGTGCAGAGATATAAAAGCACTGAGAACTTACAGATGGACTTTGCTCACATCATAGTTATTACGGCTGCTCGACACTTAAATAGATGTCGTTTTTGGGGGCATTTACATAAACAATATGTCTAGATATCTCTGTAGGGTCTTAGCCAGGATTTGAGATATACTGAGGTCAACCAAGTTACCTGCATTACAGCAGATCTTAGTGCTGTTCATGCAGGAGGTTTTGCTCGCCTAACGATAACCTAACGCCTGCAGGCTTTATTTTGTTATTTTGTTTATTTGTTTATTTCATAAAAAAAACCCCTCCTTTTATACATCATTATTGAAGAGGCATTTGTTCATCACCATCAAAGAGGCATTTGTTCATTATTATTGAAGAGGCATCTGTTTATTAAGGAGATATTTTCCATCGTGAAGAAACTCATGAGGTTGTTTCTCCAAGTAAATATTTCTTTCTTGCATTTTTTTATGTGGTTGGGAACTGGTTCTCGGGCTTCTTCCCGATCAGCTGAGGTCTGGAGAATCAGTACCACCACATGTCTTTTTTGGACAAGAAGTTTATTGCCTGAGAGTTTATTGAGTTTTATTGCCTTGTTATTTATTTATTTTTTTTGGTTAGAAAAATGACTAACTAAGACCTAAGAGGTTGTGCGTATTGATCATTTCCAGACACTTTCTTAAAAAGTGACTTTGGGTTTAAAACTTTATTGTAAATGCTACCTGTGGGAGCCAAGTTTATGTATGTTTAGTTCAGTAAATAAGTGGAGTCTATATTTTGTTAAACAGTCCATGTAAAGTGAGATTACCTATAAGTCATTGAATAAGTTAATTAATAGTAATTTGTTAAAGTTCAGCTGATAATCATTTGATTTAATTGATGTTGATGTAAGCATGATATTTTGTGAAGGCAACATTATCCTGTCTATTGTGTTAGGGTCAAATTTGACCCGTTTTCAAGTTTAGATGTGTGAAACATACTTCTAATTTTTTCTGATCAAAACAAGGCTTCATTACATCCTCTACCTACAGAATATGATAAAACATATTTTGATCTTTTTTCTTTTTTTTAAATGCCTTAAAAAAAAAGTTATATCTGTTGTGTAACGGGTCAAATTGGACCCAGTTGTAATTATGGGTTGTTTATGCAGAGAAATACATATTAAATGATGCCAAACCATCATGAATAACAAAAAATACAACAAAACAAAAATAATAGTGATAAAATCCTATAAAAAAATAGCTTAATGATATTATGTAATAATATCAAAATTATGTTTCATGAGAAAGCGCATTGACTTGAATTCAATTGCAGAGTGGCACGCAGCAAATATGATCCCAAGCACAAACATATAAAAAAAATATAAACAAGTTATTTTGGGAATCGTTTTGTTTTTCATTAGCCTCTCATGGTCTTATAATGTATTTGCCTGTTCTGTTCATCATAAGCAATAAAATACATACATTTGCCTATTTTAAACTAAAAACGATTTGTTCATTGTAAGTTAAATGTGGTCTAAGGTACATAAAATATCAAAGTAAGTACATATATTGTGGTTATGGTTGAATAACAAGTCACTTAGCAGATAAAACATGTTTCTGGATGATAATTAGGTTTTTTTTTCAGTGCTTGTTAATGAATTCAAAAACGGGTCAAATTTGACCCGCTGTTAGAAAAGGGTTTACACCTTTAGTAAACCCTTTTCTAACACATTAGAAGGATTATTTAAGCTTTCTGTTAAAACAGTGAAGTGGGTTACTGTCACTTTTTGAGGCTCAAGTAAGGACCGAGCCACACGGTTTTCTTACAGTGTGGCTGGTTGAAGCTCAACGAGGGCCTTGGCCTAACCCGTAGTACAGTTTGCTGATTAGGAGAACTTGGCTTTGAATACTTCTGTAAGAAGATACTACAAACTGTGAATAAATACTTGTTTTATCCTTTTTTACATCAGAGTCCTGTGGAAGTTTTTCCTCCTCAAGCTAACGAGTTAGGCCAAGGCCCTCGTTGAGCTTCAACCAGCGACAAATTACCTAAAATGTGTGAATGGCAGCAAAGAAAACAGATACCTGAAAACAAGGAAGACAGTGAAGTGTAAATTAATTGTATTAATGAAATACGGCACCTGTTGGCTACGGCCCTGATGGTTGTGGATCTATGACATCACCTATTGGTTTCTGATGGGATGTTTTGGACTGTGGAGTTTGGGTTTGATCACTTGCAGCACATCTTTGTCAGATGTGTGGCTGTAGATTCTTAGTCTTGTTACACCTCTCCTTCTGACATGAATAATTGAAGTCAGCACTCCCAGGATGTGGGTGTGAACAGGGCTTGGGCGCTTTAAAGAAAAGAGAGAGTGACTGAAAGACTGAAAGGATCTCAAAAAAGGAAGTGAACGGTGGAGGAAAGGGAGAAATAAAAAATCAGAGAAGCAGAAGGAGAGAGAGAAGAGGAGGAAAGGGGAGATGTGTGGAGGAGAGGATGACAGAGGAGGAGGAGAAAAGATGAGGAGGGGAAAGGAGGTACAACGAACCTCAAACCTAATTACACAGATTAATGTGGCGTGGAGAGAGCAGTTACCCAAACTGACTAAAAAGAGAGAAAGAAAGAGAGAGAGAGAGAGAGAGACTTCAAATGTTAACAGATGACTCTCCAACTCTCTCTCTCTCACTCTCTGTTTCCTATCTTTCACCCTCTCTCACTCATTCTCAGTAGATGGGATGTGTCAGCACATTACTGTCTCTCTCTCTCTCTTTCTCTCTCTCTCTCTCTCATCTATCTCTCTTTTTCCCCCAACTCTCAGTCCCGCTCTGTCATTACCTCACTCTCTCTGTCTCTCACTCTCAGTCCAATTCAGTGAGCTTCATCGAAATAAAGTACAGTTCAGTGTGTAAAGTGGTTGAACAAAATAACACCTCATGGAAAAAAGACTTTGGAACAGTCCTGAATGGACAGATTCACAGAGTGACTTTCAATCTGCAGAGATATGAAAATTATGAATATCGTTTCTTATACAAATCATTGTAGTGCCTGGAAGTGACAGCTTGTAGGCTTATAGACTAACATATCACTGTCAACACTCTTTTATTTCTTATTTTGTTTTTTCTGCCTTCATTCTATAGTTAGTTGTTCTCGTTGTCAACATAATCCATGAATACCCAAACCATCAATACGCTAGTCTGTCACTTTCCAACATCCATGTTCTTTCTTTGGCTCTCAGGCTGAAGCCTATTGGGTTCTGCTAAACTGATGCTAAACTGACACGTAGCTGTTCGTGGGCTTGTGTGTGTGTGTGTGTGTGTGTGTGTGTGTGTGTGTGTGTGTGTGTGTGTTAATACGTGGCCGCCATGCCACCCGTATAACCACAGGTGTGCCCGGATGTGCCAGTATTAATTACCATTAGATCCTGACTGATCCTGTCGGCTTATCAGGAGATTTAAGCAAATCATTGAAGCTACACTGCTGTATCTCCGTCTACGTAAATGCGCACAGCGTCTCTCTCTCAAGATGGGGAGACGCACTTTTTGTTTCTTTTCGTATGTTATGTGTTTAATAGTCAGCCCCCCCCCGCACCTCCAATTGAGATCATGTTCTCATGGGTTCACCCACCAAATTATGTGCCATTTATGAACCACATAGTCAAGAATGGAAATGGTATGGGTAGTTTTCTTGATAGAATAGAGTGTAAGGATGTAGTTTTCTGTAAAATGTGCAGATTTGGTTTTTCGTGAGCG
Source organism: Thunnus albacares (assembly GCF_914725855.1). Classification (NCBI taxonomy): domain Eukaryota; kingdom Metazoa; phylum Chordata; class Actinopteri; order Scombriformes; family Scombridae; genus Thunnus; species Thunnus albacares. The sequence continues at coordinate 3,876,252 of NC_058111.1, forward strand.
GACCAGTACTGAAGCAACAATGGCTGCAGGCTATAATGCACCAGGGATATGTTACATTTACACCTTTGCTGTCTGGGTTTATGTTTAGTTGCCATTTTGTGCAATGAGATGTTTGTCTGTACTGTTGTGTACAGCCTGTATAGACCGATGTTCTGTTGGTTGTAGGCAGTGTTTTTCTGTTGTTGCCTTTGTGATGCAGAACATTGCAAAGTAAACTGGTGGCTTGTTTTTCAGTTTGTCTACATATGTTCTTTTTTCTTCTTCTAACTTTTCATAAGTCAGTTTTTCTGGGAAAAGATGGTTCACCTACTCTTTAGTATTGGCCCACCCAAAATACAATTCCTGCCTATGCCACTGCTTTAACCCTCCTGTTGTCCTCGGGTCAAATTTGACCCGTTTTCAAATGTTTTTATATCACAAATATGGATTTCTTTCATCTAATTGCCTGAAAATCACATGGATGGTTCCATACCAGACACTTTGCAAGTAAAAGTAATCACTACTTTCATTGAATTTTAGGTGTTTTATTAAAATTTATAGCATCTGTGGAATTTTGTCCTCCGGAGTCAAAATTGACCCAGAAGGACAAAAGTTGCATGGTCGATGGGAAGACAACAGGAGGGTTAAGGACTTAAAGCTGGATTTATAGTTGTGCATTAAAGAGGATGTAACACGCACATTTCCAGGTCTTTTTATTCTACTTGAATATCTTTGGACATGCACGAACGATTTGACGTCATCATGAGGAGGAAGTAGAGACACGTTTGCAAACTGAGTGTATAGAGCAGGTTGAAACCCTGGCTTTTGACTTGCAGGAAGCATTTTTGCATATGTTCACCTCAAGTTAGCACAATTAGTCCCCTTTAAATCAAAATTGATGACAGGACCTTAAATTTGTAAAATCAGGCCACAAATATATATAGTTCCATTTTTACCAAAGAACCAATAAACGTAAATACCAGAAGAGTTCACTAAAGCAAACCAACATCTCTGTTTATCTCCTTATGACGTTCCAGCCTCCAACTTTTCATTCTTCATTTTTTATTTTTTTTAAAGTTATTAACTCACCTCTGTGTGTGTGTGTGTGTGTGTGTGTGTGTGTGTGTGTGTGTGTGTGTGTTGTGTCATTGTCACCCTGAGCGGTCCAAACTATTCATTGGAACTAAAGACCGCCACAAAACAAAAGTATGAGTCATCACTCTCTCACACACACACACACACACGCACACACACACACACACACACACACACACACACACACACACACACACACATACACACAGCCTTTAATTCATGTGAATGGGGGGTTTGTGGGATATTTGGGGTGGGGGGGTGGGGTGGGGGGTGACGCTGACATGCATCAGAGCACAACCACTGAAAGGAGACCAGCTCCTCCTCTAACTCCTCCTCTTTCCTCTACCCTGATCCCTCTTTTTCCCCTCATCTTCTTCCCCCTCTTCCTCTTTGTTGCTTTTTTATTGTTACTTTAACTCATCCACCTCTTTCTTCTTTTGCTCTCTATTGCTGTTCTTGTCTAATTTTTCTCTTCTTTTAGCTCTCACTTCTCTTTTCTTCCTCTTCTTCTTCACCCTCCTCCCACCTGTTGTGTTCCCCTCATCTTCCTCTCCTCTTCCCCCCCCTCCTCTGCAGCTCTTCTGCCATCCTTCCACCACTTGTTACCCATCTTCTTTCTCCTCCAGCCCCTTCCTCTCCTTCCTCTCCTTCCTCCTCTTTCTTCTTCTCTTCTCTCTTCTCGTCTGCTGTATGTTTGTACCTTTCCCTCTTCTTCCTGTCTCTCTGTCTGTCTCCTCTCTCCCTCTTCCTCTACAGCTCTTCCTCTCCTCCCATCACCTCCTTTTTCTCTCCCTTTGTCTTCTCCTCCTCCTCTCCAGCTCCCCCTTTCTTCTCTCACTCCCACACCCATACTTTTCTATCCTCCATCTCCCCTCTTTTCACCCCTTCCCCCCCCTCCCCTCTAATGCACACAGTTTTCATGCCCTTTTATTTCCCTTCAAGCCTGATTTATTCCCTCTCTGTCACACACACACATTTTTTTTTTGGTCAATCACTTTCACACATTTTCCCCTCTTCTTCAGTTCCTTACATTCCTTCCCTCCTCTTGTTGCCATTTTCTTCCTCCTCCTCCTCCTCCTCCCATCTCTGTCTCTCTCTCTGTTATTCCACCAGTCAACATTGATTAGATATCTAAGTTAATCCCGGCTAAACTCCTCCACTAATAGCCCACTGGCCTCAGCCAATCACATAGCTTCTTGCTGCCGGGGGAGGATCTAAACTGCGTCCCGATTGGCCTACAGAACTGCATGCCGCCGCACGTGCACACCACACGTCCGAAAATAAGCGAGCGGGGATGAGCGAGCGGGAAATGAATTTGACAGGTAGCACTGAGAGCCTGCCATGACACACACACACACACACACACTCACACACACACACACTTACACACACACACATACCCCTCCTCTAACCCTCTAACCCTTGACATATACATAAGCTTACTCACAAGTACACACACACGCTTACTCATGTGTGTAGCTTAACATGAAGAAGTACGCACAGGCTATATGTTGTGAATGTACTGTATACACACACACACACACACACACACACACACACTGATTCAGGGAAATGCATTCAGTGTTGAAGTTCAAATGCACATAAAGTTAATATAAAAATGATGTAACAACAAAAATAAGCAAATTAAAGTTTTAAAATTGAAAATTAAATTTAAAAACTCATTATTCGGTTTCTGGTTTTTATTTGATTTCTTTGAGCTTCAACACTTCATGGGGGGATAGTCTGTTTGTCTGGAGGTTGTGAGACTGTGTCCTCCACACACCAGCCTGTTTTCAAGAAATTTAAGGTTTATATTCTACTTAAGTTCAACAGGGAGGAAATTACCAAAATTTTCAGCAGCCAGGCAGCCGACGGCCGAATGAGAGAAATGAGCGGAATAAGAGCTCAGAGGAGAAGTAGAGGGGATTTCTTCTGCTTTGAGATAAGAGCATTTATGGCTTCATAGAGGACAGAGATATGAGGGTTTGGTTCAGTATTCAGTCTTAAATATTGTACAGCAGAATCTAAAAGTTATAATCCGTAACTATTCTGGCTTCATATTAAAGCTCAGGTTATCAGGTGGCTGATTGGCTGCGCAGAGTGTCTGACTTTGACATAAGAGAGCAAGATATTTCTTTACCAAGCAGGTAACCATGACAACAATCATTCCTTAGTCTTATTGATGACAGGTCAAAAAACGCTCAAAGTTTTTATAACAGTCATATATATTGTAGTATGTATGTATTTCCTCCGTCTGAAACAGGCCGTTTTAGCTCCTGTCTCTTTAAGCCCCGCCCCCTGATGTGCCCTCTCTATTCTGATTGGTCAGCTTCAGGAAGCTGTCCCTTCGCACACTTCTGGGGGTTCCAGACAAACCCCTAGAAACAGCAATGGGCTGTGAAGCCAATTTGACATATCGGCCAAACCATGTGATTATGTCACGTGACGCTATTGGGCCTAAAAAGACTTTTTCCCATAGACTTACATTGTTAAAGAGACGTCCGTAAATCAGTGGATACATTTTTTTGAGCATCACAACCCCCATGAAATGACTCGTCTCACTGTCAGAATGTGATCCGTTCAGTTTGATCACATTTCGAAAGTCTAAAAGAGCTGCACGATTGAATTATTTTATCCCCAGTCAAGTTAGCCGTAGGGCTAACCGGACGTAGCTGGCTCGGCCAGCGGAAAGTCACTAGTGCGCATGCTCTATGGGCCCAATGATCCTGGAAGATCCGAGTAATTTTATACCCGGAAGTCAAACTTTTTTGGCTTCATGTGCCACTGAGCAACTTTCATAGGAATGAGCGGGGCTCTGCCTCTGACACTGTATCCAGTTCTCTTTATACATCCATGGTTCCAGAGGCTACACCAACAAACAGTGATAGTCAGAAATCGCCTATTTTTCCTGCTCTTTTCTTGAAATATAAACTTAAAAATATAAACTCTGATCTGAAATATGAGAGTGGACAATGCGAACAACCCACAAACGGAGCGTTCACAGCAGGTTGAAGCCCTGACTCTGGACTTGCAGGTACCATTTCTACATAAGTTCACCTCAAATTTTGGAACCATAACATCATAACAGTATAAAAAAATAGCAGAAATTACAAAAAAGCACATGTCCCCTTTAAGTAAAGTGATTTTGTTTCCTAAATACTGACAATCAGCATTAGTATTATCTGGACTTTCACAGGGTGTTTGTCATGCCTGCTAACACACACACATGCTCAGTGCTCACACACTTTCACACAAAACTCACAAGGTGTTTGGCCTAATGCGTGGTGATGTGTGGGAGGGAAAAAGTGTGTGTGTGTGTGTGTGTGTGTGTGTGTGTGTGTGTGTGTGTCCTGGTCATTCACAGCTGCCCGCTCAGTGCAGAGCTAAGATAAGACACACAGATGACTTCACTGTCAAATCCCCCTCAAATCCTCCTGCCTCTGCATGTGTGTGTAGGTACATCCATGTCTCCTTTCACATACCAACGTCCTTTCTCTCCATCATTCTCATTTTTTGTCCTCTCTTTAATTAAACCCTTTGTGGCTTCTCCTCTCATTTCTGTCTGAAAATCTTCACGTCTTCCCTTATATTTTTTAGAAAGAAATATTATTTTATCCGATATTTGGACATGTCCAGGGGACGGCTGTGGCTCAGGAGGTAGAGCGGGTCGTCCAGTAATCGGAAGATCGGCGGTTCGATTCTCGGCTCCTCCAGTCCACATGCTGATGGGCAAGATACTTAACCCCAAATTACTCCTGATGGCCATCAGTGTATGAATGGTTAGTTTCCTCTGATGGGCAGGTTGCATAGTAGCCCCTGTACCCATTCAGCGTATGAATGTGTGTGAATGGGTGAGTGTGATCTGTAGTGTAAAAAAGTGCTTTGAGTGGTGGGAAGACTAGAGAGGTGCTATACAAGTACAGTCCATTCACCATATATATGACTGAACTGAACTGAATTAACAAGTCCTACAAACACCATTTAATCTCCCCAACACAATTTACCAGTGTTACTATCTCGACATCACTTACCTTACATCATTTACTATCCCAAACCAATTACTCTTACCAGCACCATTTACCATCCCCAGCATCATTTAAGTGCCCTTATAACTCAACACCATTCATTATCCCCAACAGCATTTACCAGACCGATTGATCCAACACCATTAACGGGGACTTCAACGTCGAAAAACTTCTCTTACTTTGCCAATGAGGTGTCTATAATGTCTATAATCTTTGTTGCCATTTTGAGTAAAGAATATGAAGAAGAAGTGAAATCCTCCTACGTAGCTTCTGGCTGACCAATCAGAACAGAGAGGGCTCATCAGGAGGCGGGGCCTTAAAGAGACAGGAGCTAAAAACGGCCTGTTTCAGACAGAGGCTGAACTGAGGGGCTGCAGAAAGGGCTAATATAAGATAAATAAGGAGGTTTGAACTGTTGATAGTAGAGCCCCAGAATATAAAAATATAGACCCATAAATGTGCAGAATATGTCACCTTTAAACTCTCCCAGCATCATTTACCAGTCTCACTGATCCCAACTCGACCTGTCAACTAACAAAATCTCGCATCCCTGTTGTCGTTTAACATTTCAAAGATCACATTCAGCCTCATTTACTATTCCTAAGACCATTTGCTTTACTTACCACCACTGACCATTTTTTAATGCCATTTTCCAATCTCAACACTATTCACCATCCCTAACACCATTTACAGTCCCTGCTGAGGCAGCACATCCACCATCTATAATACTGTTTTGCATGCCTATCAAATAACTATTCCTAACCATTTATTACACTCCAATGGCCCATTCATTCCTCCATTACCAAGCCTATCACCATTTGCTATCCCTAACACTTTCCATGTCTTTCTTTCTTTCTTTCCATCTGACGGCTGTATCTATCTCTTTTTCCTCTGTCTGTCTGACAACCTAATGACTGTTATTTATTACCCAGCAGCCCCTGCTTTAGCCAGGCACACACCAAAGCTGGTTGCTCTGTCCTCAGGCAAACTCTCTCTCTCTCTCTCATTTCATTACTCTCACTATCGATGCCTCTCTCTCTCTCTCTCTCTCTCTTTATATGCGCTGTCTGGCACTTTCCCTGTCTCATTTCTTCTTCTTCTTCTGTCTTGCCTTCTGTTTGTTGTTTTTTCCCTGTCGCTCTCCATCCTCTGTTTGTTTTTTCCTCTAACCATGTCGCTGTTTATACACACAAACAAACACGCACAAACACACACACACACACACACACACACACATGCTGCTGTCACCAGAGGCAGAGGACTCTCTCTAGACACCTCTCTGTCTGGTGACATCCAGACGACATTGGACTGTGTGTGTGTGTGTGTGTGTGCATCTGAGTTTGCAGTTGTGCATGTATGAGTGTGTGTTTGTCCTTGTGTGTGTGTTTTATATCTTTATAGACAGATAGATATAGATAGATATCTGTGCACATGTCACTTCCTCCGTGCAGCAGCAGAAAAAAATAAAGGATGTTTTCACTAATCAGACTAAAGATTGAAAGGATGGAGTGATAAGAAAGGATGGAGGCAGCGGTGGAGGAGACGGGAAGGGAGGAGAGCGAGACAAGTTGTGAACGAGTTTATGAAAGGAGGATGGCGGGAATAAATGAGGAGGTGTAGATGGAGGGAGGCGAGAGGAGCAGAGGATGAAGATGAAAAAAGAGGAAAAGAGAGCAAGACTTAAGAGGGAATTAAAGATGAAACCATGTTGGCATGTTTGTCAACTTTGCCCCACAGCTATGTGTGTGTGTGTGTGTGTGTGTGTGTGTGTGTGTGCATGCGCGTGTGTGTATATGTGCAATTACAGCCACTTACAGCTGTGGAGCCTAATTAGCCTTCAACAGCACCCTCATTAGTCTGGTTTCTACTACAGGGGCCAAGTGGGATACTCTGGTTTCCACTAGCAGGTCAAAAAAAAAAAAAAAAAAAAGTCCTTGAAGTGTTCAGAAAAAATGAAAATTTAAACATCTACGGTTTCCATGACAACCGAGGGGAAACTCCATCTGCTGATGAAGATCGTGTGATACAGCAAAAAAAAACTCCAGTGCAGCTACTAAACAGACCTTCACGGTGAGATCGATTTGTAACCGTAAACTTTGTCTATCACCTGAATCATCAGTAAAGCATGCAGAGTAAAGCACTTTTAGCTTCAAACACCAGCGATTAGACCCATCGGCTGGAACGAGCAACGAACTTCAACATCACTATCTGCTAAATCCTCAAATTCTGTTTGCAGCTCAAACAGTTATTGGTCAGTTCTTCAGGTTCTGGATCAACTAATAAGTCATTTCAAGCTTCAAGGAATCTTAAAGCTCAACAGAAGTATTGACTTTATGTTGTGATGATCCTTGTTGCCCAGTCTGACCTTTGCAGCAGCTGCAATCAGTTCAATGAGTGTTGGAGGTTTGTTCAAACTGCAGAAACAACCTGTTGAATCCTGCGACGACAATAATGAACACAAATGTAACTGATCATTGCAAATACTTGCACCAGCTTGCAGGTTTTCCTGATTCCTACAACACTTCATCACTGTGTATCAACAAGTCCTACCAGTTTAAATCTCAACAAGCCCAGTTCTTCCGCTTGTTGTCAGTGCTTAAAGGGTAATTCCGGTTTATTTAAACCTGGTGTTGCGGCTCTACGGGTCATGCTAACTTCACCAGCTCTGTTATAGAGACTCAAGAGAAACGAGGACTCGTCGCCGTGATGACCGTTCCAGGCGCCTCGTTTCTGTGTTCGCCTTCCCGTCTGACTTTGAGACAAACAATTACAATGATTCATGTAAAAATCATGTTTATTGGAAAGCTGTGAGCTACAGCAGCAGCTTGTTGTGCAGAAAGTTAGAATGACACATAGAGTCACAATGCCCACATTTATGGGGAAATGAATTATCCTTTAACTGCCTGGGTAACAACTACCTGACGAGGCTTAATTCATTCCCTAAAAATGTCAACTTCCTGGCTGGTTATCTCTAATCTAAACAGACCGTCACACACTGATTATCTCAGAAAAAAATGTTACATATTGTACTGAGTTCTTGTTACAAGCATTCAGACAACCTGCTCTCAAATTTAACAATAATAATCACTGGTTTCAACTGGTTTATTTGATTTACAACTGGGTGTCAGACCCTCGGCGTGTGTGTGTGGTATATATGATTACATTTAAGAAACACAATGAGTATATATATATGTGTGTGTGTGTGTGCAGGTAGGTGTTCCTGGTCTTAAAGCCTCATTAGGTGAGCATATGGAGCGATCCGCCGACAGTCCAGCGGTGATGTGGAGCAGAAACGAGACTGACTCAGCACTGCTGCTGCTGAATTACAGCGAGAGGGTTTTTTTTTTTTTTTTTTAGTTCTTTTTAATATGATGGAGCCGACTTTGACTTGGCTTCAGATATCGGCCGGCAGAGGATTTTATGTTGTCTTTAAGAAAAAAAGGTAGAATGTCTTTAATTAGTTCTTCTTTGTCCTCTGAGTGTGAACAACCTGTTGGTTTTTTTTTTTTTTTTTTAACTGTGGGGTCAAAATGTAAAACGATCAGCTCATTAATTCTTGAAATATTCATGTTTAGAGACATCGGTAGTGTGTGGTTTAACATCAATAAATCATTACCACTGTAATGGTGTAATTACTGCGAACAAGAACACTGTCCGCCTCCAGTCTGACACTGAATCAATATTAAAGAAACATTTCATCTCTACTGTCATTTTTTAAACCAGTTCTTCAGTCAGTTGGTCGTTTAGAGAGGATGCTGCTGAGATAATCAGTCAAGTTGGTGACGTCTTACTGAACGAAAACGTGTTTCCTGGTCATTTTTGGTAAAATAAGACACACAAGCACAGAGGATGTAAACATTTTAGGTATGAAAATGTCTTCTGTCCTCCTCATCTCCTATCTGCTTCCCTTCATCCATCATCCCTCCTGTCCCTACCCCCTCTTCTTCCTCCTCCTCTTCTTCTTCTTACTTCCTTCTCCTGATTTCCTCTCCTCCGCTGAGATGGGGGTAAAAGGAGAGCAGAGGAAACAAGAGGGAGAAGGAGAAAAGGAGGCTGCTGGCTGTCATGTCAGATCGTCTTCAAAATCAGACTTCAGACTCAGCGACACGCTGAGTGACACATCTCTGTCCCGCTCCGTCTCTCTCTCTCTCTCTCTCTGCCTCGTCTTCCTCTCGCTCGATTCTGATTTACTTCTGTGTGACTTTCTATTGTTGAAGCATGAACCAGCGTGCCAGCGAGCGCTCTGTAGGACTTGCAAAAATTTTATCGCTGTTTTGCGACCGGCAATCGTACGTTCCACAGTTATTTCAGATTTGCAGATTTCCATCTTGCACCTTGCAGCCATTCTTCATGCCTCGTTGGCTGAGACGCTCAGACTTGCTAAAATTTGCTCCAGAATTACTAAAAAATGAAATTCAAATCTCGCCTGTGGCGACAGAGAGGCTGCACTGACCACAGACTCTCACTCACGGCTCTTTTCTGCACTATTTTTATCTTCCAGATCTATATATGTGTGAGCAGTTTGTGTCTCTGTGTTCACTGTCAGTCAAACATTTTATATATTTCTAATGATTTATTGCAGTTGTTGTATTCACATACAAACAATAAAACTGTATTTTTTTATTTGTTTGTGTCACTTATACAACAAAAAGTCAGATTTGCTGCATGAAACACACCCATTGATGGTTTTCATCATAATTGTAAAGACTCCAAACAATTTTTTTCCACAAAAAATTATCTTTTTTTTTTTCTTTACTACAAATAAACACAATTATTTAACAAGACACACTGCTGGAGGTTGTTTTACTTTATTAAAATCCACATCACTTCAAAGCACAGTAATAAACAGAGCAATGCAAGAACAGAATTGACTCCAAAATCATATTAAACAACAACAACAACAAAAAAATATGAATAAGTATTCTGTTGGTGTGAATTTATGATACTTCTGGCGATGTTAGATCATGATAGATACAATTTAATTTGTGTTTGTGTGTCTTCATTGTTTGTTTTGTTTACAGCAGATGTTTATTATGATGTGTTGCCATGTTGTGATGAGTAGTGTGGACGTATATATTCCTGTATTTTCATCGTGTAAACTTTTGTGGACCCCGGGAGGAACAGCTGCTGCTATGCAGTAGTGATCTCCACACCGTTACTGTCCAAATACAACTTCCTGCATGTTGCATCGTCCTGTATAGAACTTCTGTGTGAAACATGATGGAGTCACAGAGTCGTGGAGGTGCAGGTCATCCGGTGGACATGTGGGATCAGATGCATTTTGAAATTTCGCCAACTTAGTGAAGACGTGTTCTCTCCCATCTTCTTCCAGTTCACTATGAATGGTTGATATCTGAAAGGAAAGGGGGGCCTCCTCATCCTCCTCCTCCTCTCCTCCCCTCCCCATTCTCCCCCCTTTTCTTGCTCGCCCTGATGCTTTGCCCCTATTGTTCTCCTGCCTACACACACACACACACACACACACACACACACACACACACACACACACACACACTGGTACAAAACAATGCCTGAAACGTGAATGGAGCAGCCACCACAGGGAGAGTTGTAAGCTGTTGGCGCCCAGACTAGTGCTGACTGACTCTCTCTCTCCTTCTGTTTGTCTATGTCTCTCTCTCTCTCTTGCTGAATCCCGTCTTATTCCGTTTTGAGCGCGTATGAAAAGCTCGCGCGCACATCTCGTTCCGCTCTCAGCTGCCGCGCGAGCAAATTAACCCCCGAGAAGATAATTTTTCTCTAAACCCTCTTAACTGGGGGGTGAAATAAGGAGGGGTGGAAGGTGGGGGGTGAGGGGTGAGGGGGGGGGGGTCTGGTAAGGGGCGGGGCTGATGGTGGTCTTCATGGTTGCTAAGGGCAACCATAAGGGGAGTGAGCAAGGAGGTGGAAGGCGTGCGTGTGCGTGTGTGTGTGTGTGTGTGCGGCGCGTGCGTGTGGGACCTGCCAACGTCCCGCTGTGCGACCCCTCGCGCCAATTCCATCTCACACAACTGGTTGAGAGAGAGAGAGAGAGAGAGAGAGAGAGAGAGCGAGAGAGAGACCGACCAAGACGCGCAAGGGTGAGAGAGAGAGAGACATAGACGCAGACGCAGAGAGAGAGAGAGAGAGCGAGAGAGAGAGAGAGAGAGAGAGAGAGAGAGAGAGAGAGAGAGAGAGAGAGAGAGGGGATGGCTGGTAGGATTTAGCCCCGGCAGCGTCTTTTCCCGTCCAACACCGCTTATTACCTTTCTCTCCACGCGCTTGGAAACGGATTTACGCGCACGAAAGGAGGTTTGTTTGGCTCATTGATTTATCTATTCTCATGCTTTCATCATCTCCCTGCTGTTTTGCATCCATCTCTGCCTCTCATTTATTCATTGTTATTTCTCACCTCTTTAAATTAAGCGTTTTATTTTGGCCCCGTCGACCGCAGCTGAGGCTACAGGTCGCGGGAATGCGTTTAATGGCGATTAGCTGGCGGGTAATTAGGGCCGTTAACGGTCAAATTAACCTGGTAGTGGCAGCGGAGGAGGAGGAGCGGTGAGGTGATACAGGCTTGGGGGGTCTCTGTGCAAGAAGGGCTTGTTTTTGTCTTGGTTGGAGGGTCTCCGGTGTGTGCGCGAGGAGACAGCGAGTGGCGGCGGTGGTGGTGGTGGTGGTGGCGGCGGCGGAGGGGGACAATGAGCGGGGCTGTTGTTTGGCGACGCTGAGCGCGGTGCACCCCCCCCCCCCCCAAAAAAAAAAAAAAAAAAAAAAAAATCCGTTGATCCGGCTCCTTCTGGAAGCAACGGAGGGGAAATATTTGAAATGATATATATATACATGTCCAGTTAAACAGCTCGGGTCAATCACATGGCAACATGGATCAATCACAGCAGAGCCCGGATCAATCACACAGACTGGCTCCGGTCTGGTTGGTGTTTTTGTGCGCCGTTTCTTCATGATGTGATGGAGCAACAGAAGGGGGAATAATATCAATATCATATTTTATAATGTTCATGCGGGTTCAACAGGGAGCTGCGTGATATTTTTTAATCTCTTGTGGAGTCTTTTTAATAATTCCTGCAGGGATGTATAGCTGCTATATGATATTTGCTCCATACTGTTACCCATATAGGGGCGTTTGTTGCTCTCGGGGAAGGGGAGGAGGGTGGGGGGGGTGGTGGGGGGGGGGGCGGACATATACGGTCAAATGTTAAATCTGCCTCTGTGCATCTGACACGTGTGTCTGTCATCTGTTCATGTGTGTGTGTGTGTGTGTTTGTCTGTAGGTGTGTATTCAGCGTGTGTGTGTGTGCGGAGTCTGGAGAATAATAGCAAAAAATCCCGAAGGCGCATGAAGTTGTTTATGCGCCTCGACAACAATAACAACAACAACAGTGCAATAAAAACCCAAGAATATTATACAATGCGCGCGCAGAAAGAAAGAGGGAGAGAGAGAGAGAGACCGAAAGGGGGGCGGGGAGGGAGGTGGATGGATGGATAGGTTGGGGGGGGGTGGATGGATGGATGGGGGGGTGCGAGGGGTCTCAACCATTTTCGATGAAGCGCGTGTTAAAAAAAAACAGAAACGCACGCACATGACGACAGACAGACTGAAATCAGATCATAATCACATCCAGGCATGTGTCAGATGTAAATGAGGTCAACGTGAGGAAGAGAAATATATATATATATATATATTACAATCAAACCGACAATGTATTGTTATAGAGTCGATAGCCTGCGATGATGATGATGATGATTATTATTATTGATATTATTGTCTGCTGCGGTATTTTGTCTTCTACAAAGAGGTTGGAGGTTTGAAGGCAGGAGTCTTTTCTCTGTCAGCCTCTTTATCCCTCCACAATAGACAAGGGGGCTGCTTGTTGGGAATTTGGCGCTTCACTTGTTTTGCTCAATAAGGAATTCACTCTGAGCCCCTCTCACTGTTGTTGTTGTTGATGATGATGTCGAAGACCTCTACGAACCCCCCCCCCCCCCCCTCACCCTTACACTCGCTGCTCTTTTATCACCACTGATTATTACTTATCATTATTCCTGTCGATTGGCTAATTAATTGATCGTTTAACGGTGTTTTGTTTTGGGGTTTTTTTTTTGGGGGGGGGGGGGGGGGGGGGGGGGGGGGGTTGTGTGAGTTGTCTGCCCATGGCGTCACACTCAGCCGCCTTTTGTTCCCTGTGTAAATCTGCTGGGAAAGAACTCGTTTAAATCGCTTCATTAACCCAAATTAATCGCCTCACAAACATTTTCATTATGAAAAGTCAACATTATTTTTTTTCTTCTGATATTATTGTGGTGACTTAAAGTGAGGCTGTCTAGTGAACAGTGAAGTCTGGTGACCTTCTTAATGCTTCATGTGTCTGAAATATTTCAACGTGGACTTTTATTATTGCTGCGATTTCTTCTTCTTTTTTTTTTTTTTAAAAAAAGAAATCCTTTATGATCATAATATCAGCGTATAATTTGAAATCTTTCTTTGTTTTTGGAAGGAGCGTGAAGGTAGAGCTCGAATAAAAACATGTCGCCATATTAGAAGCTTTTTTTTTTTTTTTTTTGCCCCCCAAAATGGAGGGGGAGGAGGCTCAGAGGAGCTCATTAGCAATGCAAATTAGTTTTTTTTTTTCTTCAACGGGGGCTCGGGCACCTGCTGTCTCGAGCATGCGCGCGCTGCTGGATGGCTGAGTGGCTTCCTCCCTCCCCACCCCCCCCCACCTCCCACCCCTCAGCTTCGGGAGCGCGCCTCCCCCCTCCCCCCCCCCCCCCTCCTCTTCCTCCTCCTCATTAGAATTATGCTCTATTTCTACTGCGCGCTCCCGCTATTGGAGCTTTGACGGATAAAAAAAAAAAAAAAAAATGAGAAGAAGATCTCCAGCGCCGTCTCTGTGCGTCTTGTTCACAACATCCTTTAGCATCACAAAAGGAGGAGGAGGAGGACAGGAGAGGAGAAGAAGAAGAAAAGGAGGCGAGGAATGACAGGAGAGGAGCTTTTTTTAAAAAAAAGGGTGAATGAAAAGTAAGACAGAAGGAGAAGAAGTCAAGAAGGGACCAAGATGGAAGAGTTGACAAACTGTAGTGGAGACAGATGAGGAGTGTGATGGACAGAAGATGAAGGAGCAGTGCAGATGTATGATCAGCAAAATCTGATTAAAGTTAATTAAATGATTATTTTAAAGCTATATGTGATATTATTGGATGATTATTACTGATGCATTAAGATGCAAAGCTGCAATTTAATGCTGCAGCTAATTTGGACTACTTTATGTAAATATGGATGTCTTAACCTATAACAATACATCATATTTTATCAGGTGGTCATAGGTTTTTATATGTAAAGTTATAATCTGCAAAGTAACTATAGCTGTCAGATAAATGCATAAAACAGAAGAACGCTAGTAAAGCACAAGTATTCACAGCTGCTCTTTGATGACTTTTATTAATTTTATGAGATTTGCTTATAAACCAGATTTTGAACTGATGCCATGTGAGTCCATCACAAACACTGACACTTTATTTCTATTTGGTGTAAAACATGTTTTTAGTGTTTACAGCACTTTTTATGCAGCAATATTCATCCCAAATCCCAAATAAATCTAGTTGTACTCGTGTTACTGGACAGTTACATGTCTGAGTAACATCACTATTTATCCATATAACATATAAAACATCTATTATTGTTATTATCTGGTATAATAACAATGCTTTATGCTCATTATTATGTTTTATCACCTTCATCAATTGAGCCCAGTTAGTGTCAAAGAGAAGAAAGAAAGAAGAGGAAGAACACAGTCAATGCTAAAATAACACAAAGGTTAATATGCAAAAGAAGAGATGGATGAATGGAGGAGATGAGAAGACGAGGGAGGGAAGGAAAGAAGAAGAAGGAAGAAGTAAAGACAGCAGACATCAGAGACAGAAGAGACAAATGAAGGAGAAAGTGGAAAAAGTGTGAAGTGTTTGAATAATGAAAGATGAGAGGAGGGTAAAAGAAAAAAAGGACAGTACAAATTAAAAGATAAAAGAGACAAGAGGACAGAAAAGAAGATGTTAGAAGAAAAGAGCCTCGAAGAAGAGGAAAGCAGTTCAAATAAAATAAAAAGGAAAGACGGTGAAGAAAGGAAGAAAGTAGAGAAGTTGACAAGAAAGGAAAGCGGTAAGTGGACAAAATGGAGGATGAAAGGAAGGTGGACAAG
This sequence comes from Thunnus albacares, assembly GCF_914725855.1. Classification (NCBI taxonomy): domain Eukaryota; kingdom Metazoa; phylum Chordata; class Actinopteri; order Scombriformes; family Scombridae; genus Thunnus; species Thunnus albacares. The sequence continues at coordinate 3,891,544 of NC_058111.1, forward strand.
TTAAAGGAGATAAGAAGAGACAAACAGGAAACTGAGAAGAGTGATGTTAGAAGAAAAGAGAAGGAGGTGAAGAGGGAGAAGGTACAAGAACAAAATGAAAGGAGATGATGAGAGGAAAAAAAAGAAACATGAAGTAAAAAGAAGAGCCGATACAGAGGAGAAGGAAGTTGGACAAGTTTCGGAGGAGATGACAGGAAATGAAAAGAGGAGACAAGATGGAGGTTAAATGGACAAACTAGAAGAGAAAAGATGAAGGCAGAAGAGAGGAGAGGAGTGTAATGAAAGGAATATGGGGGCAAAGATAGAAGATGGGAGGAGAGTGGACAATTAAAATGAAGAAATGAGGAGAGACATTAAAGGAGAACAAAGATGGCGGCCAGAAGGAGAGTGAACAATAGAAAACTGGAGGCAAATTAGAAGAGAAACAAGATGAAGTTTAGTGAACAAATAAGGGGGGGAAGTTACGGGGGGGTGGGGGGGGTGACGCCAACTAACCTCGGAAAAAAAAAAAATCAGACGAGCCGACGGAGGGAAACGGTTGTAACAGACATCAAACATGGCGTCCGCGGCGGGAGGACAAGGAGGAAATTGTTCAATGATGTACAGTTCGTTTCCTCCGCTCCTTTCACATCACATGCACATCATGAGGCTTTTGAAATTCCGTGAAACACATAAAACCAGCGTGTAGAAACAATTCTCTCCATTCCCAGTAGTCCGCTCGGCACGTGTGTGCACAGGAATGTAAAGTTTTTTTTTTTTTTCCCACCTCGTACGGCCGCATCAGGGCTACATTTGATTTTCTAGTTCTAGATGAGTGAAGATGGTGGCAAAAAACTAGTCGAATGGATTTGGAAACTACATGAAATCATTAGAAAACTAGATATCGCGTTATCTAAAATGGAGTTCGTCCATTTCTCTCCAAACATGAGTGAGATAACTCATCAGTCCGTTAACGGAGCATCCGCTGGTGTTTCTGTTCATTTATAAAGACCAAACCATTGGTTCCCACTGGTGGAAGTTGGTTAGCAGAGGTGGTAAGACATCCAGTTATCTTGTATCAAAAATAGCCACACACCTAAAAAAAATGGCGTTTGTTGAGTGAAACAGCACCTTTACTTTTCCCCTGAAGGTTAATAGCAAAGCCTCCCATCAGTTTTTACCTTTATAGACAGTTTTTTCTTCGCTGTATTCTCAGTAGCTTGAGTTATGTAATCCATCCCAGTGAGCATCATTGTCTTCATTACTGTTGTAAAAATACACCTCAGCAACATTGTGGTGAATGCAGACTGATGGTAAAAGTCTGCAATCCGTTATCGAAACAACAGGAACATTATTTCTGACAGCAAACACAGACATGATGAGCTTCACTGTGATAGATTAATATAGATCCAGCCAGTTTCACTGCAAGCTGGTTTTCATACTGCTGGGAAATGAATGAAAGAACTCATGAATGAATGAATAGAAACCATAGAAACCATTAGAAAACCATTAATAGTAATGTTGGGTGATTTGTAACAAATGGGCTAAAAACACCTGAATCCATCTCTTTTGTAAACTGAAACTGAAACCTCAGACTTCCTGTGAGTGAAGCAGAGATATATGTAGGAATCTGAGGAAACTTTGATATATTGATTATAGGCGACCATAAAATAAAAACCTGGAAGTTTGAGCAGACACATGATGGACCTGCTGAAAGCTTCAAAGAGTGGAAGAGGACACATTTTTGGATGGTTAGCGACAGTTAGCGTTTGGTGGCTACTGCATGAAAATACATCTGTCTGGAGATACACTTGATTAGTGCTGACATCATCAGTTGATTAAGTGGTTATCGATTACTGGTTTAAGTCATTCGAGAAGCAAAATTGCAGAATCGTCACTGGTTCCAGCGTCTTCAATGACAGGATTTGCTTCTTTTCTCTGCATTGCATCTTTGAACTGTTGGTCACCATGGGAAGTGGACATTCACTACTTTCTGGCATTGCAGAAATATAAAATAATACTCAACAGATTAATTGTTGATGAGAATAATAATCTGCTGCAGCTCTACAGTTGGGTTTTTGTGCATTATAGTGGTGGCTGTTTGTCACATCCAGTTGCTAACAGTCATGATCTGGTCCGTCCATGTTTTTTTTCTCCAACAACCGCAGCTTTCCCAGACAAGACAGCGAGAGAGAAAAAGACAACGCTGGAGCACAACGAGATTCCACGGTGCACAGTTTAGATGCTGCACAGCAGATATGAAGAGATTATTTGACCGGAAAATAAAATATGAAAAAAAAAAAAAAAAAAAACCTCTGCTGGAAAGACTTAGGAGATAACATCAAATCGGTATTAAGCTACACAGACAGATAGTGTGGCCATGGATAAAATATTTAGCTGGCTTTCCAAATCAGCCTTTTCCCCCCCTCTCGCTCTGCATATGTGTATGTGTGTGTATGTGTGTGTGTGTGTGTGTGTGTGTGTTTCCCCCCCAAATCCTAACCGGCATGCCTGTTCGCTGTGGAAAACAGGGTCAGGCTGGAGAAAAAAAAAAGAGAAAGACAGAAAGAGAGAGCAAGCACATGATGGGCAGATAAAGGCTTGTCTGTGTCTGAGGGAGAAGAGAGAGAGGAGGATGAGAGGAGGAGGAGGAGGAGGAGGGCAGCATGATGAAGGGGCCTCTCTGTTGAAGGAGGGAATTGCGGCTCTATAGAAGGGCTCCCATGGCGGACAGAAACAAGGCATTTAGTCTGTGAGTCGGCCTCTGTAACGCCATAATAGGCTCTTATAATGATGCCACTATGGACACGGGGAAAAGGGGGGAAAAAAAGAAAACACAGAATGTCCCTTTAAACCGCGGGCTTGTTGTGAGGAATGCCTATAGTGTCGGTGGAGGTGGTGAGCTGTTGGGTGATTGGAAGGGAACAAGAGAAAGTCAGAGCAGGGTGAGAGTTAAGAGCCTGAACGGACACGGATTTCTGTTTGAACCGGACACAAAAACCAAATCCTTGAAATCCTGAATGGGAACTGTCATCCAGAACTTGTTCAAATGTATGTGGAGTGTTTGTTTCAGATAATGGTGGGTTAGTTTTTGGAGGTCTGTGTAGTTGGATTGTTTGAGGATGAATGTATGTAAAAATGCTCCCTGCAAGTCAAAATTTAGGGGTTCAAACTGCTCTGAACGCTTCGTCTGCAAAGTTACCTGAGAGGCTGAACTGATGGGCTGCATAAAGGGCCAGAATAAGATAAATAAGGAGTTTTGTTGAGCTGTAAATCATGCAAAGATATTCCAGTAGAGCCCCATAAATGTGCATGATACGTCGTCCCCTTTAAGACTTGTATAAACTGGGTGGATGTTTAGGGTTTATGTTGGATAACAGATGGATGATCTGAAATTTCAACCCATAAATTATCAGCCAGTTAACTGGCCAGTATGTTTTGAAGGAAACATGCCATCTGGGTTATGAGGAATCGTTGTTAATTAACATATCTGGCGAGTCACAAACTGTTCACTTCAAAGCGGGATTATACTTTTTTTTTTATGGTTATGTGTAGACTTGGTTTAGCTTAGGGAAAGATCCTGGTTTTTATTAAATAAATATTGAACATTTAACCAAAAAACCACAAGCACTTTGTTCCCTTGATCTCCCTGAAATCTCAGCAGCAATTACATTTCACTCAAGCAGTAACTGGTGAAACAAATGACTCGTATACGACTGTAAATTATGGGCAACGGGATCGGAAATGTGATCGGATGTCTTGAGTTGGATGTCTTGTTAAATGGTTTCATGAATGTGAATCAACAGTTTGTAATGTGGGACAGTTGCAGCAAACTGGACCATTACAGAAAGGAAAGTGGATTGGTGGAAATGGTGGAGTATTTGGTCCATGATACATTTGCAGTCATCCAGTCGATAACAAACTGTAAATTTGTTTTTAGATTTGGAGATTTTCTTGCTGCTTCATTCAGTTTTTAGTCGTCTTGATGGCAAACAACACTGGTGCTTCTCATCTTTATCCAGCTTAAGACAAATACAAATATTCACCTACTTGGGTTTTGCTTGGGTTGTCCATGGCAGGTCCTCACAGAAGTCAGATTCCTCTGAAAGTAAAGCAAAGGCAAGGTCTTAGCAAGATACTGATGTCATCACAATGCCTCAAACAGATTTGGTATCACCACATGATTCTTCCTGCCTCAGCAGACATCTTGTACTTGCTGTAAATCTTTGGTTACTTTGGTAAATACAGTGGTTCTGTCTCAGAGAAGGTTCCTATTGGCTGCCTGTTGTTAGTGCCTGCAGGGCCGAGAGTCGACTAAAGTCTGGCCATCCAACACTTTTCTGGGTTTTGTGCAGGAGTTACTGTCACAAGTCCAACCGATAAACTGGTCCAGCTGGTATATCAGCTAATATTAGCTTCTCACAGATAAAGTGGTATTGACATGAGCGGTTTATTGGCCGATATATAACAACAAAGGGGTCAGTAGAGGTTTGAGGTAATTTGGAAACTGTGTCTCCATTTGTCTCCATCACAGAGCACTGCCAAGTTTATTTTTTAAAAAGTAAAATATCCCTCTCAGTACATGGTTTTGTGGGAAAAGGATACTCAACAATTGATGTTTGTAACAGCCTTAATGTAGAATATCTTAATAATAATAATGTTGAATATCTTTGGGTTATTCCCACTAGTCCCTCAGTCAGCAATGACAGAGCAAGTGACCAATGACGTTACACCCGTCATTGGTCAGCCTGATGAAACAGTTTGGCTCCAACATTGTTTGTTCTTTCATTGAGGAAACCAAACTCACATTCTTGGTAACATTTCTGCAAATTTGGGAAGTTTACAGTCTGTGATTAATGTTGTTGTTCAGACAGATTCTGGTCTAAATCATTCTTTCTTTTTTTTGAATTCTCATTTCGCTTGTGAGAGTTGTGCTCATGTATTTCTAAAGTCCTCTAAAGCTGCTCTACACAATGATGCAGCATCTAAGCTTCAAGTAGCCTAAAGTTACCTGATTGAAGTCATGATACTGACGGAATAATCTGCAGGCGTCAGTTTCTTATCTGAATATTTCCCTCACTTGATGCTTTAATGGAAATACATTGAAAACAGGAGGAATGACAGACTGTTTTTGGCAGGTAAAACTTTTGAGTGGGTGTTGAGAGTTCAGACTGCAGCCACGACTGATAGAGTTAAAAAAACAACCAGATTTGATGTGTTGAGCTGCTCTGTGTGTGTGTGTTTAAGTATATATCTTCCTTCACATGTAAACCTGTGTGAGAGCTTTACGTGCAGTCTCTTCCTCTGATCCCTCTGATGGATTTAACAGGCTTAAATCAAGTGTCATGTAATTTGAAACTTCATTGCTCCCTCTAGGAAAATCCTCTTTTCTCTTGACCTGCTACACTCAGAGGTCAAAGGTCAGAGGTCAGCGGTTAGAGGTGAAGGTGAGTTGCAGAGCAGGACTACAGGCTTTAAGGTTTGGGGGTTTTAGGCTCAAGAGCGCGACAGCAGGGAGGCTGGCGGCATGATAAAGGCTCAATCTGTGATTTGCATAAAACAACCACAAAAAAAAGCTTCACTGCCAAAACACACAACTAGAACCTGTCTTCACTCCAAAGATGATGTTTTAAAAACATTTTCACTAGTGTAAAGAGGAGTGATGAAGGGATCGGAGAGAGAGAGATGATGGGCAGCTGGACTTAAACTGGTTGTGGTTCAAGGTTGGTGGTTTAATCCTAAAGCAACTGGTGCACGCCACTCTCAAGATGATTGACAGGACTGCTAGATCTGAACAGTAGACTAGTGGTTCCCCAACTTTTTCAAATAGCAGTGGAGCTGAAATGTCAATTAATTGATTGGCAGAAAATTTGTCGGCAACTATTTTGATTTATCGTTTAAGTCATTTTGCAAACAAAAACTCCAAATTTGTTGAAATGTGAGTATTTGATGTTTTTTTGTGATATATGATAGTAAATGGATATCTTTGGGTTGACATAAAACAGTCCTATAGAGTAAAATGACCTCACACCATGATCACCTGGACTTAATCAAACTGAACAATGAACTGTATATAGCTGCACCCTGCAATTGAACTCACATCAAAAACACTAAAAACACAACAAACAAAAGCAGGTTGGTTGTTTAAAGTTTCAGACAGTTGACTGGAAATGACTTCACTGTCTCTTTGTATACATGTTCTGGTCTGTTTTAGGTGTTAATAGTTGTGAAAGAACCAAAAAATCCTGCATGCTGTCTATCACTTGAACTCACTTAACTAACCGCATGTCAAGAGGTCAAGTAGCTAGCAAAGCAAGAGTGGCTAGATGCTAACCAGACAAGGAGCCTGGTTCACTGGTCCTGCTGTGTCTCTGTTTGATGTTTGGTCTTTTCTTTTGGCTCATCTAAATAAAATAAAACTGCTAACACAGACAGGAGAGCTGTGCTGTGTTCACGGAGCTCTCTGCAAACTGCGATAATCACGGTAATGACGGTAATGGAAATGGTTGGAGCTATTGTCACCATCAGACTGTTTAATCACGGTATAAAGTAAAAATGGTATACCAGCACATTTCTATTATGGACAAAACAATTAATCAATTAAGAAAATAGTCTGCAGAATTACTGATAATGAAAATAATCATCAGTCGCAGTCCTAAATGACAGCTCACTTTAATATTGTTCTCTCTACTTTACTGTGTGGAACTTCCTCCGTCCAGTAGTTTAGGCTCAAGTTCGGTGACAAATCTTCATCCATCACTTGTCCTGAAAGTCACTATTCTCGTGTCAGCAAACCAGTTTCATCACTATGACAACCAGCAAACCATGAGCTGTCATGTCACCAATGTTACCTGTGGCAATACTGCAGATGTAGAGATTTTATGGCTGCAAATATGGCGATTTTTGATATTGATTCAGTATTGATATGTTTGAAACCGTCACTCTGTTTCCTTCATGTGCTGCAGCAGACAACGACTGTGGGTATGTCTGATCGGTATCAGCCTCAGATACTGGCCTTGTGAAGCTGAGGTTTAAGTCATGATGTGATTGATCCACATCAAATACAGTCGCTTTATCAAGATCAAAATACAGCATTTATACCTTTTTATTGCAGTATAGTGGGTCTTTAGTGTAATCCCTGGTGTCTGGCTTCCACACATTGAAATATACATATTTTCAGTAAGTCAGATAGGTGAGAACAACTAAATCTGTGTCTTTAATGTATAAGTAGTAAGATAAGAGTATCTATAAGTCAAGTTTGCTTATGTACCCGTAACATATATGACCAAAAAACATATACTTTGGCCTATATTTCGGCCTACAGATCCATTATCTTGATGTGGTTTTAATCGTAGTCTGTTCATTCACCTGCGAAACAGGAATTCTTAAAAAAAATGTTGCTAAAAAATGCAAAGCTGCATCTTTCTTTCTTCGCCAGAATAATCAGGGACAAACACTTTGCTGTTAACCAGCACACAGAAATCTTGCTCACCATTTTTTTTATTTTTTTTTTTTTGAGTAGAAGAAAATAAATGGACCCTAACAGCGTTGCACATGAAAGCCTTTTCAGAGCAGCCGCACCCCCCCCCAACCCAAACCCTCAGCTCCTGATGCAAAAACTACGACAGCAGGGATAATTAGGGAATTGTATTTTGAAAATATAGGTCTGCATGGTAATGAGGACACGACGTTGAATAAAAAAAATAAAAAAACCTTCAATTCAGCCCAAACTGCTTGAGAGCTGCGAGTGGCTTCAAGGCAGATACTGAGAGGAAAAAAAAAACAGATCACACACATATTGTTAAGTCTCCACTGGGCCATGACATCTGCATTAATGGAATAACAGCAAACTTTTTTAAACCACTAAAAGAAGATCACAGAGAACAACGATGTCTGTGACGTACTGGGGGTTTTGAACAATATCTGCTGATATCTGCTGATTTTCCTGATTGATTGATCTGTCAATTAATAATTCAAGTCATCAAAATGTCACAGATTTGTTGAAAATGACCATCAGAAGCTTGTTTTACTTGTACAACTGTCAAAAACCCAAAGATATTCAGTTTACTATTATAAGAAAACCAGCAAATATTCAAATGGGAAGCTGGAACCAGTGAATTTTTGGTATTTTTGCTTAAAAACCAGTCAGCAATATAGTTATTAGGTTTTTGCCAACCAATATATTGAGTTACACATCAGTGATTGTAGTTTTTATTGTATATGCATCTATACTTATTCATCATTTCACTATAATTTGAATTTGTATCTGTATAGTTTCATTTAAAACAAGAGGAAATAGTACATTTGTTGTTTGGGGACTATTTTCAGCAGCGGATGAATCCACGTTTGGTGCTCTAGTGAGTATTTCTGGCAGCATGACACAGTGTGTGTGCAGGATTGAGTCAAAATAAACTACAGTGTAGGTTCATGTTGATGAAGGAAGGTGTCACCCAGTGCAGCGTTGTGGCTTATTGATGAGTTTTCAATAGTTTTTGGACAACAGAGGTCAACAGCACAGAGGGATAATACATATCAGGCTTTAAATACACACACAATACTTGTTGGTTTTGGGTCTACACATGAGATTTGTTAACTAGAAGAAAAATATCCTCATTGAATATGTAAATATAAGGTAGGGAGGGGACATAAAAGAGCAACAAAGACATAAATTAAGGGAAAAATGTCAGTTAGCAACAGAGAAACAAAGAATAAAGACTACAGATGGAGACAGACAGAGGGAAGTGTCGTCCTATGGGCTGAATCCAGTTTAAATTGGCTGCTCTGCTCGCTCTGGATTAGACCTGGGCTTAATACCTTTACACTAAAAGGCCTGTCCGTTCCCTGCGAGGGCAATCTGCTGCAGGAACACACCAGTCTCTAATCCAGAGCAACAACAACAACAGTTTATCTGGCTTGAAGCTCGTCAGGGCAGATCACACACTACGCCAGCCTCGCTCATCCATCCATCCATCCATCCAACCAACCTCCCCCCATCCAATGTTTTCACAGTTCGGACGCCTCAGATGTGACGAAATCAGTGCATGAAAACAAAAAAATGTGTGCAAAAAGTGAGAGGAATGTGTTTCACGGGCGGTAACGGATTAGAAAGAAGAAGAAGAAGCACATGTAGAGAATATTTAGTCTCAGTTTGTATCATGTAACCAGACTAGGAAACATTCTCGGCTGCCATCTTTGTTTGGGTCAAAAAAAGGAACCAACTGCTCTGTAACAGGAGCGGGACAATTAGACGAGTTGATTAATCACTTAACGAGTGATAAATGGAATAATCAACTAATTTGATTCTTAAAATTGGAGAATTTTTTGTTTTTCACAGTTTTATATCTGTGCAAATTGCATATTATGGGATGGCGGACTGCTGGTCGGACAAAACAAGCAATTTGTAGACATTAGCTTGCACTCTGGGAACTGATAATGGGACGATTTACCAACTGCAACTAGCAATTACTTCCATTATTGATCAATCATTTGAATAGTTGTTCAGTTAAATGTTTCGCCAACAAACCGCCAGTAAAACACATCCAAACAGTCCAAAACCCAAAGATGTTTAAATTCAACGATTAAAAAAACGAGAAAAGCTGCATTACTGATCAAGTAATTGATTAACCAACAATTGTTGAAGCACTACTGGAACCACATCCTGTCGGCCATCTTTGCTCAATAAATGACTTTAATGATTAAACAATTATCAAAACTGTAAGCAAATTATTTTCTGTTGATGGAATTAATCCAAAAAATAAGCAACCTGATTATTAGATAATGAAAATAATAGTTGCAGCCTTGTAGGTGAATATTAGTCTTCAATCAATATCTACTTGAAACTGATTTATAAGCTAAACTGAAAGTAACCAGGAAGTATTTCCAGAAAAAATACACTTCTACACCAAACAAATGCACATTTTTCCACCCAAAATTTCCTCTTACCTGTTTCCAGCAGAATAAAATCAGCTTCTGTGTTCACTGAGAACCTGTTCACTCACTTCCTGGATCAATCAGAGCAGCCAATCAAGAGAAGATGTTTGATTTGATTGGCTCACAGTTAGAAAGAGAGAGAAAGTACCTGAAAGGACACATTTAACAGCAGTCACGAAGAACAAAGCTGTAATCAGACATAATCAAGTAATCAATCAGAGAGATATCATCTCTGTTCATCCTGTAAGCTTCCATTTTACCTTCATCCGGCAGTTTGGATGCTTCATCTTCTTCACTAAGGAGTCTGTTTTGCTTGCCATCCTGTCAGGAATCACTTCCTCTTTGCACCATCTTGTTAATGATAATGTTGCCTGTTAGATGAGCTGCAGGCCAACAAGCCTACAAAAAAAAAAACTCCTCCAACAAATACACACATACCCCGCTAAAGGCAGAAGGACTTGTTAAAATGCTGATTTAATGGGATCGTTTAATAGATCTTAATGTTATCACATCTACAAAATGAGCAGTTTGCTATAAAAGCAGCGACAGAGGAACGTATTTCTAGACAGCGTCAGCGACAGACAGCTGCTGTATGTGTGTGTTATACCTCTGTATGTGAGGCTCAGTCCTCTAAACTGAAACCGTGCAGCAGGTGGAGAATCTCCCCTCGTCTGACCTACAGTCAGTTTGTCCGTCTGACAGCAGGATTTGTCCAAAAAAAAAAAAACCCAACGTTTAAACAGATCTCTGTGAAATTTAGCAGACAGTTTGTCCTCATGCCAAAGAACAATTGATTAGATTTTTTTATAGCGATTTGAATCTGGAGGGTTTTGTTGTTGTGTAGCTGTGAAAGTAAAAGAGGCTTCGGGGTTTCTTCAGGAATGTTTTTCAGCATCAATAGACTCGTCTATAGGTTTGATATCTCTGTCGTTTCATTATTTATTTGTTGCCACCTGAGCTGAACTCTTCTCTGATGTTATAGCCGTCGGATTTCAGTCTTGAACCACCTCGATGGTTGTTGTTGCCAGAGTCGGGGACAGTTTGTGTAATATCTCTCCGGTCCAATCGGAAAAGGAATCTGGATTAAATCAAAGCACAGCAGCTGATCCTCACTCTATAGTTTGTTTTTGTTTTTTTATCAGAAACCTAATCGCTTACAGTGCAGCAATCAGCCATTCAGTGAGCTACATAGAAATATGATCATATTGCATCAAAAAGCACATGACTATCTGCCATACAACATACATTACTATACTAATTTATAGGATAATCCCAAAGCACTGAGCGATATAAAAACATCCACTGGATTTAAAAATGACAGAAAAAAAAGCACAGACTGATCCTAAAGGTCCGCAGGGCCTCGAATTTAAGGTTTTAAGTTTTTAAAGTGCTCTCGGACTGCCAGAAATATACATAAGTAGACATTTTCATTCAGTTATCAATCTCTGTATTGTGTCTGGAAATTTGAAATAAACACGACAGACACGACGCTGGAAATCAGCATAAAAGAAAATCAACTTTTGAGAGAAACCCATTCAAGGTTTCAAAATAAAATTCAAAACGTCAGATAAAAATGTAACAGATAATAAAAGTCAGCTTGTATTCCTGTTCTTCTGTTTGTGTCGAGGACTTTCTGTGTAAAGAATCAACAGATGAAGCTTCGTTAGAAAACCCGGCGAGCTCTTCGTTTGAAGCGCGCCGAGGCCTTTAACCCTCCTGTCGTCCTCGGGTCAAATTTGACCCGATTTCAAATGGTTTTTTTTATCACAAATATGGATTTCTTTCATCTAATTGCCTGAAAAATCACATGGATGGTTCCATACCACACACTTTGCAGCATCTTTATAGCATCTGTGGACTTTTGTCCTCTGGGGTCAAAATTGACCCGGAAGGATAAAAGTTGCACGGTCGATGGGAAGACAACAGGAGGGTTAAGATAAGCTTTAGACACACCAAGCAGGCTTTAAATAACAGGCACAGAACATACAGATATTCATATTGTAACGTATAATATGAATAATTACATTTTAAATGCATTCTGTTTTGGAAATATTTTTTATTTTCTGCACATTTTCAGCTCAGTTTCCTCTGATGTTTGACGATTAGAGTCGTCTTTTTTCATCCTATTTAGTGTGTCCTGTGTTCCTGGGAAACATATGTCATCTTCTCTCCTCACAGCGTCTCTCTCTCTCTCTCTCTCTCTCTCTCTGTGTTGTGTGTGAATCTTTCTTCTGGTCACAAGATCGATCGTTGTCCAGGTGCTGTGACCAACCCGATTACCGCCGCTCGTTTTATAAACCCGCGCAAATGAATACGACTCACTCCCGTCTCGGTTTTCGGACACGGGGTTTTTTTTTTTTCTCTCCGCTCCGCTTAAGCCTCACGTCTTGAGAGGTCACAGGTTCAATTCCCATAGCAGCTACTACTGTGCTCTCTCCGCTCGCCGCTGTTGTGTCCCGGAGCGAACAGGGGGGGGGGGGGGCTGAACAGTCTAACAGGCTCTTTATCACTGTAACTCCGTCAGCTTCGTGACTGAAATGTTAAAACGGGAGAACTGCTCTGACTGGAGTGGAGCATTTTTTTTTTTTTTTTTTTTTTTTTTTTCCTGCAGGCCAGATTTCATTTAACGTGACTGATGGTTTTTATTACAAAATGCTGCAGACTCCAAGGGTTCACGCTTCCATATTTCAAAAGTATAACTGCATATATCACTGAAATGTCACCTTCAGTGGTATTTTCATACATTAAGGCTTTTTTTTTTTTTTTTTTTTCCTGTGTCATTATCGCTACGACGCGGAAAATCTTTTTTAGAATCAAAGGCTTGAAAATCATCCAAGTGCCCTTTACAGACAAAGTTTTCAAATGAACATTTAACCCCCCCCCCCCCCCCCCCCCTCCCCCCCCCAACAAGCAGCTGAACAAACACACACAGGTTGGGAGGCGGATTTCTTACAATATATATTTGGGACGACATCCAGTTAAATCCTCACTTCACCTTGACAAACTGTATGTTGTTTGAAAGCAAAGAGCCTCACAGATTCAGCTGTGTAAACCAGTTTAAGCTCCTGATATCACAGTTGCTTATTTTTTCAGCTGAAGTGTATAAAAAAAAAACTGAAGAAAAACTAATTTACCATGTTTGTACTTCCGTAAATTTGGTTCATTATCTCTTTGAGATTAACTCAACTGACTTTCTGCGACTAGTAACTTCTAAACAGTTACCTTTTATGAAGAGAGCTGATCATTACTGCAATAAAAAAGGCTTCATTTTATTTATTTCATGTTCAGGCTTGTGGACATGCTTCTTCCTGGGCTCAATATTTAAATATTCTCTGTTCAAATAAAGTAAAATATGCTTTAAGAAAACAGCCCTGATAGCAAAACACTCCAACAGGATTGATTCTTTTTTTTTTTTAGAACAAGCTACCCTAAAAAGCTTTACATCAAAGAAAAGAAAACTGATTGATAATGTTTTCAGCTCTTTAATATTCCAACTCATTGTAGCACATCTTTCATCCCAGTGTTTCAGTGCTGTACATTTTTTTTTTTTATCCAGTGTGGGAGTTTAACATATTGCAGCAAATCCATTCTAAATATCTACCACGGTCTTAAGATATTAACATAATGCAAAAGCCTCCACACGTCAGCAGTCTGTAAGTAGGCAAGGTGAGCTTGTTTTTCTATAGAAAACCTGATGGTTCAGTGTTTCGGTACATTATGATTATGATGCTGTCTGTTGGAGCTTTGTGTGACAGCTGTCCCACCAACTCCTCTGCCTCCTAGAAATTCATATACAACTAAACTGCAACAGAGAAAACGTTTTGCTAGAAACATAATGCTGTCTGAATTGTTTTCTCTCAACATAATGAGAAAATTCACAGACAACGTACCTGCTTCTTTTTTCCTCCCATATAATAGATGTTGCAGAACAAAATCCACAAGTTGAAACTACAGTTATTGTACTTTTTATGGTTGTGATCAAACTCTGGCAGCACTTTGTTAAGGTTAAGAGAAGATTGTAGTCTTGATTTAGTGCAGAAAAAAGTCTGCAGTGACTTGTCATTAACCTGAACCAAAGTGGTTTTGTTGCCTAAACCTGAACACACGCAGGACTCAGGATGCAAAAAACGTTACCTGTGAACATCCAGGCAGCCATTATGTTTGTCAATGCAACATAATTAGGACAAAACAGTTCAGTTGTATATGAATGTAATTTCTAGGAGTCTGATCAGCTGATGTCAGTCTGGAGAAATGAATGAAACTGTCTCCTGCTTGTGAGCAGCTGTAGATGTGACTTGTAGTTGTTTTCAGTTTGTCGCTCCTCAGGCTGCACTCAAACAGAGGAAGATGAACATGAGGAACATAATTAACTGTAACTTTGTTATAAAGGATGTTTTTTTTTTTTACAACAACAACAACAACAACATCAGTAGGTGAAGCCAAAGAGAAATCTTCAGAGGTCAGCTGCAGAGGACGAGGACTTTGAAACAACCTCATGAATGAAATGTTGTTGTGTATAAAACAAGCGCGCCTGCTTACAGAGAGCTGATGTGTGAAGGCTTTAACAAAATGTGAATGGATTTGCTGCACTTCTTTAAATGCTAAACTGTCAACTTGCATTTGTCTATATTTACTAAGAGTTTAAATGTTGACAACTACCAAAAAATCTCCTATAGTGAGGTCTTTTTAAATCCAGTCACCCCCTTTTTATTTAACTTTAACTGTCTCTTGTAGGAAAAATGTACGATTGTAGTTCCAAATGTGTCTTCTCTTTAACTGGTGTCTCAAGTTAAACTGCAGGGAACGCTATCATTTACCCTCCATTGCTTCTCAGACATGAGCCACTCGCATCTTAAACAGCCCATCAGGTTTTATTTAGCAGCACTTCATGCAAAAATCCTCCGGCAGGTAACGCTGGGTAAAAACTTTTATGAATTATTGTCTCAAATTAGTGATTTGTGTGCTTAACACATGCATATTTGCTTAAATTGAGAATTTACACCTTCAGATTACAAAATTTTGCTCTCAAATGACTTATTTGTGTTGTTGTTTCTCCTACTCAGCCCCTGAAACAAACACATCTGCACCACTAAGAGGTTAAAAATGAGGAAACCTGAGCTGTGTGTGTTTGCGTGTGAACGCAGCAGTCAAGGGTTTTTTTTTGAGTCCATGTTGTTGATAGCAGTGAAGGTGTGAAGATGAGGACTATTATCGCAGTGTGAAGTGAGAAACAGTGATTGGCCACTCTCGTTGCTTCCCCGTTGACCCCCATTACAGCTGCATTAACGGGCGTCCTGAGGGGATTAGACTGTCATCAGAGAGAGTGAAAACACATGCAGCTGGAAAACGCACTGAAGAGGCACTTAAGGTCCTCACGTAATGACAACTAATGAAAGTTATCTGCTGTTTGCCTCCAAAACTTTGAAACTTTCTAATTTGAACAGAGACAGGTGATTGACCAGATGTGATTATCTGGTTAATGTGGAGAAACGTTTGATTGTGACGGGAAGATTTGTCCTGATTCTCCTTGAGTTTTAGATGTGAAGCGCTGGGAATGAAGTGAAAAACAGCAGCAGCAGTGTAAACCTTCAGTACTAGACCATAGATTGTGAAAAATATGGATGTAGTCACGGTGACGTCACCCATTGGTTTGCGATTCGACCATCGCCATCTTGGATTTTGTTGTCACCATGTTTGATTTTTGGAGCCAAAAGGGACCATATTTGGACGAGAGGGTGGAGCTGCGCTGCATAGTGCTAGCTGCTAGCTTGGTTAGCACGGTGCATTTACAGTCTATGGTTAACAGTGATAATGCTAATGCTAATTTTCGCTAGCAAAAAACTCATTGATGAGTCTTTTATTACAACCAAACACTAAACAAGATTTTATTTAGGTGATCACAATGTTACAACTAACAGTAGCAGCTACGCTTATACGCAATGGTTACGTTACGTAAGCAACGTTGTCGCTATGGTAGCGACTTGTCAATCACAACGTAGCTACGTCCTAAAGCATACGCTGCTTTATCATCTATTTTACTCTAAATGGGACCATAATTTACAAAATGAATATCATGCTGTATTGAAGAAGACTTGAAACTAGCGATTGAGACCATAAACTCATCAGGAAACAGTTTACTGAGGTAATAAAGAGAGAAGTTTTCTCATAGACTTCCATACAATCCGACTTTGCAGCCAATGGAGTCGCCCCCTGTTGGCCATTAGATAGGATGCAGATTTTTGGCACTTCCGCATTGGCTTCATTTTTCAGCCCTTGCACTAGACACAAGCATGTTGCCACCTACAGGGGAAGAAGATAACTGCTGTCATTTAAATTCTTGCCCCAAATGCAGGCTATGATAGTTCCAGCTCCAATTATTTATAGTAGCGTATCGCTGCCACCATGACAAAAACATTTTTTGCCCAGTTTCTTGTTATAACAAGAAACTTTTTAACACAATCCTTTTCATGTTATTAACCCTTTCATGCACAGTGGTCACAATGGACAGTTTTCTTATATATGCATGGGGTTTTAATGGTATTGTTGCACATCAACCAACACTGTGGACTCTAGTGTGTCGTCCCATACGCTGCCATCCATTGGCCAGCCTTTCTAAGTGCAACACAAATTTCTCAAAACCAAGATGGCCGCCTGCCGGCCGGAAATACTCCGCAGCTCAGGAATATTTTGCCAATCCTTCTATAGTAATAGACCCTTGTAGGTAAATAAAATGTTGTAACATCAAGTAACAACTAAGGAGTGATACAATTGTTAACATTTCCAAGTATTGATTTTATGTTGGGAGAAAATGACAATTAATCATCTGTCCACTAAGTTGGACAAACTCCTTGAAAAATGTGTGTATAAAAAAATGTTCAGAGTATGTTTTTCATGCCTAAAGAGGAATAAAAACACTGACTGAGGTTATTATAATTCATGCATGAAAGGGTCGGTTGGTTGTAACAAGAAACTTCCATATGTTGTTAGATCTAGTCAGTGCCTAAAGAGATGACTTTAAATGACTGGTTTATAGTGTTTAAGAATAGTTTGACATGTCAGTTTGTGGTTGTAACTTCTCTGCAGTCTGAATGATGATACTGGGTGATTCTGCAAAATCCTGGAGTTCATGTCCTGTGTGTGTTTGTGTCAGAGCAGACTGACTGAGCTTTTTCCTCACAGCGTCCATGTGTGTCTGAATTGAACAAATAGTTAAATGTTCAGCAGTGGAAACGGCATCATTTAAACTTCTAGATGCTACTTTCTGTTAGTTCCAATTTCAGTCTGACTTTGGACGGAATAGTTTGAATCTCTCTCGTTATGTGTAATTATCTCTCCCTTCACACAGCGGTTACTGTCCATGTCTTGCAGTCTTTTTTTTGTCGTGCACATGCGCACTTGTAAAAGAGCCAATTAGTTCCTCTTACACATGAAGTCCAAGAAGTCAGTGCTCTCAAAAATCAAACTAGGGAAATCAGGTTTCTCCAACCTGATTACCGTAACCAGGTTTTTGTGCACATGACATTTAAGAAATCAGCTTACTGGAGAAAGCTGACTGTAACTCAGTCACTAATGTGCAAGTTAATGCACTGCTTGTGTAGCAGGACCTCCGCGGAAAATGACTGACATCCTGTTGCTTCTTGCTCCTTTATAGATGCATGTCTCATATATCCAGACTGACCAAACATCAACAGACATTTATATATAACATTCAAAGTTTGTTGCTCAAATATTCAGGATGAAAGACAGATATTAGTATCTAACAGACGGGTTATGACAGCTTCCTCTCGATGTTCCAGTTGATAAACCTGGCATTTTACAGGTTAAACTGGTAAAGTATGAATTCTCACACACACACACACACGTAGCTGCAGCTGTAACACTCATTAACTGCAGATGGCGCAGGTTGGTTGGATAGAAACTGCAGATCTGCATCTGGATGATTTTGGCTGAACCTGGTTTCAATTGTTTCACATCAATGACACAGTTTCAATGATCTAGTTTTTTCCTTTTCGGCTTTATAATGAGGTTATGGGAGTGGTTGATCGGTCTCCTGTTATAACGATTTAAAAAATGAATGAAACATTAATTTTGGACTGAAGAGACGGTCAGACACACACAGACAGACAGACAGACAGACAGACAGAAAGGTCATAAACTGACAAAAAAGAGAGATAAAGACTGACAGACTGGTAGGAAGAAACAGATCGAGACAGAGATGGAGAGACACAGATGGGGGAGATAGAGGAAGATAGATGGAGGAGGAAGATGTGCGAGACAGAAGATATAGAGAGAGGTAGTAAACAGCGTGAGAGACATTAACACATAAAAGAGGGCAAGACAGACAGTAATTACGAAAAAGGAGAGAAGAGATGTAAGGAGCGACAGAAAAAGGGGGGAAGTGAAGAGCAGAGTAAATGCGACACAGAGTCAGAAGGAAGAGGAAGGTGAAGGAGATAATTAAAGCGAAAAGGGAGAGACAGAAAGAGGGAGGTAAACAACTCTGAAGGAAAGAGATGCAGACACACGCAAAAAAAAAAGGCAAAGAGGAAAGGAAAAGGGAGAGAGACAGAGGGATGGAAAGACGACGAGAAGAAGAAATAGGGAATGAGGAAGAAAAAAGGTAAAGGTGCCAGATAAAGAGAGGAGAAAAGAGCAAGAGAAAGACAGATGGAAAGAAGAGAGAGATAGACGAAGGAGGAGAAACCAGACAGTGACACAGTCAGACAGACGGATGGAGGTGAAGAATGAAAGTCAGAGACATACAAACAGAAACAGAGAGGCGATTTGCAACGAGCCCATGTCTGCACCACTCCTCCTCCTCCTCCTCTTCCTCCCTCCATCCTCTCTCTCCCTCCCTCCCTCCCCCTCCCTCCATTTTGTCGTCCTCTTCTTCTGTCTGATGCTGTTCCAACACCTCGGGGGCTTCAAGCCTCTCACATCCACCATCCAACTCGTTAATGCTCATCTACTGCTGCAGCGTAATCACCTGCCAAGGAGACACACACACACACACACACACACAAAACAAAAAATCTACCCAAGATAATAAAGAGAAACTGAAACAAAGACGACCACGGGGGGAAAAAGCTGTCTCGTGTGGCTGAACGTGTCATTCATACCGTTATATTTGTTTAAAACTGCCATGCTGAGGATTTTTATTCATCAGTGATTCATTGTTGAATTTCTATACACATATATAATCCTGGTTTATTGACTGAAAAGCAACAAGTCCACAGTCGAGATGAAGGGTGACACGTTGCTTCTTGTGCCACCAGTCTTGGATTTAACAGGCACGTTAATGGGAAGTTTGTGATCCTCTAAATCCGAGTCCGAGTTCCAGCGAGTCCGCTCGGCGTGGGTTAAGAACACATCCATGAAAACGATAGATTATCTCTCCCCTCCCCTTAGACTTTACGTGATGACAGTGACCGTTTCAGACACATCATTATACGTAAGAAGGTCCAGAGGGTAAACATCTGGATTCAGCCTCTCGCTCTTTTGCATTGGAAGAACATTTCCCTCAATCTGGTTCGTGCCATAAAGCTGAATAGATTTACCTGCAAATGCAAAAGAATACAAAGCTGATACAGAGGCTAATTTATCTAATCTAATCAGGTAAAATCTGTGAATTTGTTATAGCGCCTTTAAATCCTCCAGTTTCCACTCAGCTCACTTGTTGATGCTTTAAACTAGAAATTGTGAATTGTGTTGAGTTTGAAGCATAAAATATGTCTCACAGCGGAAACACGTGCAGATAAACAAGAGCCGAAAATCTCAGAAACAAGAGCAACGATGCAATTAAACAGTAAGGAAGAGGAAAATAAAGTTAAATAGAATAAGTCAGAGTCAAGTGCACCAAGAAATGACGCCATTTTTAACTGTAATTTTAGAAAATGTCAGATATTTTCAGTGTCTTGCAGACATCCTGGATAACATAGAAAAGAATAAAAATGAAATAAAATAGAGCTGAGCAGAAAAGTGCAGAATCAAGAGATCAGATTGTTACTGTTGCATCCGAAGTATTTTGATAAATACGACAATCAACAGCTGAATTATTGATAAGCAGAATATTAGATTAAGAGCTTCATAATCTCTGTCCAAATTTCAGCTGCTAATGTGATTCTCCAAACAGTCTGAGCAAATGTGTCGCCGGACAAAATGAAAGCTGTTCATCGCCTGTTGTAACTGCAAACAGGAACTAATTAGTCGAATATGCAGAGTCGAAGAGTCCGCCCGAGATAAACCACTCACTGATGAGCTCCTATAAACTCTAGAAGATAAATCATTGTGTTCCAGCAGAAACCGAAGGGACTCTTGTAGAAGGCTGAAAGTATGTGGTGTGAACGTTGTTGCTGCTAGCCTCTACACCGATGTCAATGAGACTAATCTGTGTGCTTGTGTTTTGCAGCAGCTGATTAACACTGTGATTCTAACACTGGCTGATAGTAAAAGTGTGTAGCTGTTTCTGTGTGTGTGTGTGTGTGCGTGCAAGGTGTAGGTGTCCGTTTCTATCTTTAGGCTACTAGCAAGGGCAGAGTAAATGAGCTATGTGCGTCAGCGCTAACAGGCTACCGGTGATTTAAAGCTCTGAGTAGTAAACAAGAGTCAGAGCAGCGCTGACTGGCCGCAGGAAACTCCACGTGGTCAGGAAGCAGCCGGCAAAGTCACCAGTCAGTCAACCAGTTAGCGAACAAGCTAATTAAACCAGTAGACAGATGTTTGAACTGCTAGCCATTCAGGGCAACAGCTGGGCGGTTTGGAGAGTTTTGTCAGGTGACGTTCAGACAATGAAACAAATGTCTGCCATTCAGACTACGTTCCCACTAAGCTGGTTACATTTGTAGACTTTTCCTCTGCTTTTTTCCTCCATCCAAACTAAAATGTTGGTGTATAAATCTTAAAGTGTGTTGTCTACTGGGGAAAACAGAACTTTAGTAAAACGATGACATTAACTGCCGGTCGGGGGCTGTGTGGCGGTAAAGTAACTCTAACTTTCTGTGCTCACTTATTGTAAATATATCATATCATAAAATAATGAGTTTATCACCAGTGCAGCAGTGGGAATGACTGCTTGTTAACATGTATGAGCTGCGATTGAATCATTGTTCCGTTGACTGACAACAGAAAAAAGAAAATGTATGTAAATGAGAGCTTCTCAATCCTGAATTTGACTGTATTAAAAAACACAGTATAGGTGAGACTGAACTACCTGTATTTATGTTTATTTTGTCAGATGATGTGGTGATGATAGAATAATGATTTAGTCAGCTGGGATGTTTGCTGTGATGCAGTTTTTGTTGGTTGAAAAAAAAAAGAGGACAAAGAAGAAGAGATTTAGCAGTTTGTGTCCAGGTGTTTTCACTGTGCGAGGCTGCAGGTCATTTTCACATGTAAACATACAGAGAGACACTGCTGTGCCTTTTTAAAGCTTGTGAATGCAATGCGTTATGCTGAAATGTGTCCAAACAGCAGGAGAATACGATCACACGTTGCAAATACCAGCTCGCCTCACAGACATCCAGATAGGTCGTTTTACTGATTAAAAAGTGACTAATCAGTAAAACAGCTAGCCGGTTAGCTAACTAGTACTCATCAACAGATAACATAGGTGAGTTATTCAGTCAGTAACTCAGCGAGTCAGTCAGCCATCTCGTCTCCCGGGCAACCATATCCAGCAAGCCAATATGGCAGCCAGTCAACCAAGTCATCCAGTTGGTCAGTCAGTCAGTCAGTTGTGGCAACAACATAGTGAGATTATCTGGAGCATGTGATGTATGTGCTTACACCTCGCTCCCTCTCTCACTCTCTCTCTCTCTCTCTCCGTCTGTGTTTTCTTCCCTCGCTCGTCCCTCCATCTCCCCTGTGTGACTGTCTCTCCACCTGAGTGCTTCTCTGCCTGCGTCCCCCTCTGCCTCCTCCTTCAGTCTGACTCATTTTTTTTTTTTTTTTTTTTTTTTTAACCAGCTTCTCCTCTGAGAGCGTCTGACTGTGCTCGCTAAACGTCCCGACTCTCCACAGTTTCTCACAGCCGAATGTCGGTTACTCTACATCAGTATGTGTGACTCACACGTTCATTGATCCGCACATTCATTCATTAAATTCTTCAAAAGGTACAACAAAGCAGTGTTTTAAAGGATAGGTCTGGTGATGTGTTTCTTATTGTCAACATAATTCCATGAAAAGACCCAAACCAACAATGAATTCATCTGCCAACAAGCGTCGTGTGTGTGTATCTATCTCTTATTCATCTGTGCTGCAGAGCGCCGTCGTTCTAAAACTGTTAAAACACATCAGTGACATGTTCCTACATTACCATGAGCACACACACACACACACACACACCGTCCTGCTGCCAGAAATACTCACTAGAGCACCAAATGTGGATTAATCCGCTGCTGAAAATAGTCCCCAAGAAATGCACTATTTCCTCCTGTGTGTTGGAATCTGTTTTAGGATATTAATAATTTTGTTTTATATTATTGACCTGTTAAAAAGTGTTGGCTACAGGTGCAAACAGAGGCTCTGAATATTCAAAATTTCACGATAGTGGCTTTAAAATGTTCTGACCTGCGAGGTTTTTGTCAATGTGAACAGTGAGCAGGCTACACACTGCAAGATAAGTGTAACCTATTTGTTCACATGGCTGTTTGCCCGACAAAAAGACCTTGGAAGTTAAAACGTTGCATCATTACATCATTTTTCAGTGTGCGGACCACCTCTCCTTTTTTCCTTTGTATGCTGCTTTCGTCCTGCACCTGCACCAAAGCGAGGATCAGTGGGATCGAGGCTGAATGCCACAGACAGGATAGAGAAGGAAGAGAGTAGCTAAAACATTATTGGTTTTTGGTCTTTTCACAGGACACAAATGTCCTTAAAGCTACTTTTGTGGTTTGTGGACTGCATGACAAGAAAACAGAAAGTAAAGTGTATGAAGTTGTGTTCATGCAAAGACTGCTTCTTAAAAACACTGAGCTAGTTTAGTGAGTTGTGATCTTTTTACATCTAGAGTTCATTCCACTTTGCAGCAGTGTGAACACATTAGTCCACATTTGCAAATTAAAACAAATTTCCTCTTAGATTTTTGTGATTTTAACAACATTGTGCAAAAAAGACATTTGAGTGTTGAAAATATCAAAACTATGCAATTTCCAAACACTTAATGGTTCATATTTCAGACCCAACGGCCAAAGAAAACTACTCAGCCTCTGAAAACAGTCATATAATGTCTTCTTTGGCTCTCGAGGATCTTTGGGAAAATAAAACTGATGATGATGACTTCAAATATTTAACCGAATGCTTACGAGCTCGAGGCTTGTATGAGTTTGAAAGATGTGGGTCTTTATGAGGTAACGGAGGGTCTAACAACAGATGCTAGCCTAAATTAGCATATTTAGAATCGTAGGATCCAATGTTTTTTGAGTTTGACCCGTACAAGGGACCAACAGTCAATTTGTAATCTTCAGGAATATCGCTGATGTTTCCCTTTAAGGAGTTTAATGGCATTTGGATACAACATTCAACATGCGTCACCGTGTTGCTTGAGTCTGAGCTGAATGGGACAGACAACGATTGAAAACACCTTAACATCCAACTCAGAACGCTTGAAAGGAATCTGTGGGTTTGAAACCAGTTCAAGTGGCAAAATCTCAACAGAATAAACACGCAGCTTTTTTTTTTTATTGCTGCTGTCTGATGCAAGTCAAGTCTCTGAAAGTCTCCGGCTTCAGTCATTTCATCTGGAAAGATAAAGGAAACGTGTGTGTGTGTGTGTGTGTGTGTGTGTGTGTGTGTGAATTTTGGAAGTGTGTCTGATTAGGAAAACATCATAATTGCATTGCACTTCCCGTTGAGATTCTATATTATGTTACACTTCATTCCCCATTCAATGCACAGTCTAGACCAGACTAATTGAGGGTCTACGGTGTTGATTTAGACTATTAACCATCTGTTCCTCTTCCTCTCTCTCTCTCTCTCTCTCATCCCTCTCTCCTTACCTCTCCAACCTTTCCTCCTCCCTTTTCTCTTCCTTTTCCTCTGCAGGAGTTTGGAGGACTAGTAGGATGCTGAGTATCTTTCCTCCTCGCAACTGTTCTCCACCCTGCTCTCCATGACCTGAGAGCGCCACCACAGCGGGAGGAACGAAACACCAGAGAGAGAGAGAGAGAGAGAGAGAGAGAGAGAGAGAGAGAGGAAGAGGAGGGCAGAAGGCCAGGGAAGGAAAGAAGGAACACACTTTTTTTTTTTTGTTGTTATTGTTTGTTTTTCCCCCCTTTTCCGTAAATGGCGGCGACGGAGGCCAGTGCGGCGCCGGTGGTCCAGGAAGACGGGAAAACCCCCGAGAGCAAGCCGACGGAGGCGGAGCAACCGGCTAAAACCGCCAATGCAAACTCAGAGACTGTCAACAGCGAAGTTGTCGAGAAAGACGGCACGGCTGTCAACAGCGAGGTTGTCGATAAAGATGGCACAGCTGTCAACAGTGAAGTTGTCGATAACAAAGAGACTGTGAATAACGATGCAGCGGGAGCGGAAGACGGAGCCGGAGCAGCGAGCGGGGAGGCGGCACCTCCTCAGAGCTCAGAAAACGCCTCCTCCGCCGAGCCCAAGACCTCGTTCCTGGACTCCTTCCTCAACAAGAGCGGTCTGGGGAAGGTGATGGGAGGAAGGAAGAAGAAAGAGCAGAGCACAGCCGGAGGAGAGGAGAACGCGGCCGAAGGAGGGGAGAAAGAGGGAGAAAAAGGAGGAGAGGAGGCCGCGGCGGCTGAAGGAGGAGCAGAGGGAGGTGCAGAAGGAGAGGCGGCGATAGAGAAAACCCCAGAAAATGGAGAGAAGGAGGAGGAGAAGAAGGGGGAGAAGGGCAAACCGGCAGAGGCTAAATCCACAGTCCGGGATCTGATCAGGAAGCCGGTGGCGAGGATCTTCTCCCATCGTAGCACCGAAAAGAAGGACGGCGCCGCCGCCGCCGCCGCAGAACCCCAGAAAAAAGTCAAGGTCCGATCCAAGTCCCTGGACCGGCTGGAAGATCCTGAAGCACTTAACACCACTGCAGACTCCACCATAGAAGAAGGAGGAGCGGCAGGAGGAGCAGAGGGAGGCGCAGAGGGCGAGCAGAAAGCCTCGTCCTCCTCGGCGACCACCAAGCACATGAAGCGCTGGCACTCCTTCAAGAAGCTCATGGCTCAGAAGGCGCACAAGAAGAGCGGAGGAGGAGGAGAGGACGGGAAGGAAGACGGAGTGGAGGGAGAAGGAGGCGGCGGAGACTCCTCCACGCTGGACTCCAAGGAGTCGGGGCAGAAGAGGTGGAAGCTGAAACGCTCCTGGACCTTCCAGGGCCTGAAGAGGGACCCGTCCATGGTCGGCATCAGCGGGAAGGCCAAGACCTCCGACAAAGACTCCGCCGACAACCAGAAGCCAGAGGAGGCGGCGGCGGCGGCGGCGGCAGGAGAAGCGGAGGGAGGAGAGGAGGCTAAGGCAGAGGGAGAAGCAGAGGAGGCTAAGACGGAGGGAGGGGAGGAGAAGGAGAAAGCCGAGGGAGGCGAGGCGGCGGCGGCGGCAGGAGGCGGGACGGTGACGCATCACGCCAACGAGATCTGGACCTCCTTTAAGAAACGAGTCATCCCCAAGTCCAAGCGCGCCAACACGGAGTGCCCCCCCACCGGGGAGGAGGACGCAACTGCAGCCACCACCTCAGGTAAGATGACACAAACATCAACAAGTCTGACAAATAAACCACAAAACTGAACTTTTGTTGGAGTGACGTTGGAGTGATGATGATGATGATGTTCAAATCCAGATTCTTCTCACATCTTTTTTTTTGTAGTGGTGAGACTTTTTAAACTTTTAAATCAGGTAGGGATGCACGATATTATCGGCACGTCATCGGTATTGGCCGATATATAAGCTCTTAAATGCCGATTATGAGAGGCTGCTTCTTCTAGCGGAGGCTAGCTGGCTGTGCTTCCCTCCGGCCGTGCTGCTGCTAACGCTCCGCTAGCCTCTCAGCTAACGTTAGCCCCGGTTCTCCGTGTGGATCCAACCGGAGCACCGAGCCCCCTTTTGTTATTCAGGTTAAAGTGGGAAGAAGCAGCAGGTCTGACGGGTAGCTTGAGTGAAGCGAAGCCTGCGGAGGAAACACCGGGACCGTCAGGGTAAAATAGTCCGCGGAGGAGCTGCTATGTTCGGCTGCACAGACAGGAAACACCTTGGCTGACAGGATGTACCACTCTGTTTGGTTTATAACAGCAGTTGGCAACCAGCGTATTAGTTGCATTATCACCACCTTCTGCTCTGGAGTGTGGACCAGAGATTAAATCCTACACATTAATCCTGTCTATCTAACGAACTCAAAGAAAACTCTACTGCTCCTCCCACTTAGCAGGTTCATTAAAGTTTTAATGCTGAGCTCCTGAACTCCAGTCTTCCTCAGTTCTTCTTTCATATATTGTCTTTCTTGATCATACTTAGTACAATCTATGATTACATGCATAATAGTCTCCTCAGCCATCTGGAAAGAAATATGTGCATATATCAGTATCGGCATCGGCCACAGTGAGTTGGAAATATCGTCATATTGGATATCGGCAAAAAATCCAATATCGTGCATCCCTAGAATCAGGGTTTTCTTTAAACTATGAGATTAAGCGGTGAGTATAGGATGTTCTCTCCTAAAGAATTTTATTATACTCTTCAGTGGTTCCCAAACCTTTTGGGCTTGTGACCCTTTACAAAATAAAGCTGTGTCTAGTTGGGGTCACTTGGTACATTGGAGATGCTTGATTTCCTTCTTAAACTTCTCAGATGGTTTCATTTACATAAAGGCCCAAAGAGGTCAAATTATCTAATGTCTCATAAAAAATGCACATATCAGAGAAAATTGAATACATATTTGTGGAGCAGAACTTTGCTTTTTCTTCTATCCTGACAAACATTCATGTCTAATTTCATGTATTTGTTTAAGAAGCAGTGTTGCAGTTTTTAATTGAGCTAAATAACAGGTGGAACAAAGCCTTATATATGTAGTCAAGACTCCAGGATTTAAAAGAGTGAGCTTTGTGTTTGATATTATCCTCCAAAGTGGTTGAAAATGGACACCATTAAAAAATTCAGACTCTGAAGCTGACAGCGTGTTCACACTCATTTCGTGTCTGTCTGTTCTCCCCGGACAGGGAAGTTAGTGCCTTGCTAACTCTGGGGGAGGTAATGTAATTGAACATTCTCCCAAATAAAATATTCAACGTCTGATATGAAATTTAAATCACGCTGTAGCTTCAGTCAACAGTAAAGACTAAATTTAGCTCGCTCCTGGCTGTGTCAAGAAAATGGTCCAAAAATACAGAACCCAGGGCGAAATAGTATATATTAAGCTCAGTCTTTTTGGTTTTTACTGATTTTTTAAGTGGAGAATAGCTGGAGGAAATCAGTTTAAACTGATTTTCACCTTGATTTTCTTTTGCAAAGCTCAGAAAAACTTGCAGTAATGCATGCAAAGTGAAAAAAAAAACAAATGAGATGCTGATTATACACCAGAGTCGAAGTGGATAAAAAACATGAGTTGTTTCATTGCAAATGGTTTTTTTTTCGAATCTGATTTCCATCTTTGTTTTTATGTTGATTTTTTTTTTGGATTCGATTCAAATTCAAATAATTCAGTTTGACTCACTCTCAGTTATTCAGGCAGCACCCAGGCGACCTCGTCCCTCGTCACAACATCGCTATAAAATTGTTTACTTTAGCGTAAAAATCATAAAGCCAGGTCAACACCACCAGGAAGAAGACAGCTGTCTGCTTTTTCAGCATTTCATACATGGCACATATATGAAAAGTCATTCACAGTGAAGAACGTGGAACATCTAAAGAGACAGATATGTTTCTCAGGAACATGTAGAGACCAGAATATTGGACTTACAAACTGTTTTTTTTGTTTTTGGAGACACACTTGATCATTAAAAAATCTCATTATTCATAAAGAAGCTTTAATTGTCTTCTTCCTTCTTTCAGGTGAGGAAGGAGCAGCAGAGGAAGGCAAAGACGGCAAGTCAGCCAAGGCCAAGCGCTCGCACTTCGGCCGAGCAGTTTCCCTGAAGAACTTCATCCTGCGAAAGGGCAAGTCCACCAGCGTGGACCAGGGCGAAGGTACCAAGGAGGAGGAGGAGGCCGCGGAGGGAGGAGAGGGAGGAGAAGCGGCGGAGGAAGCGGACGCTGATGGCGAAGCCGCCACAGCGAACGAGGAGACCAATGACAAAGATGCGGCGGCGGCGGCCGAGAAGACGCCGGCGGCGGAGAACGCCGGCGAGGCCGCGAAGGAGGCGGAGAAGACGCCGGTGGAAGCTCCGGTGACCAACGGGCAGAGCGACTGCGCCAACGGCACAGCGGAGGAGAACGCCACACACAATCACCAGGGGGAGGAGGAGAAGACGACAACGGGGAGCAGCCCCGTGAAGAAGAGCAAGGAGGCAGGAGGAGCGAAAGAGGAGGCCAACTCCAAGATCATCAACGCCACGGCAGCTGTGAACAGCGGTGAGTTAGAGCACGCCGACTGGGACTCTGCCGAGCCACAAAACAGCAGCAACAGCAAAGAAGGAGATACTAACAACAGACTACCAGCACTAACAGACGATAGCAGTAAACAAACTAAAACCAGCCGTCAAGAAACTGAGCTAGCGCTAGTGGTAAGCAGGGAGGAGGAAGAGGAGGAGGAGGAGGAGGAGGAGGAGGAGGGGGAGGGAGGGAAGGCAGAGTCTCCACAAAACGGAGGTTGTCACGAGTCATGTGACCAGGGAGAGAGAGCAGGGGAGGAGGAGGAGGAGGAGGAGGAGGAGATGAGAAAGAGAGATCTTCGAGATGCGGCGGTGGCCATCGTTCAGAACGTGATGTCAGCAGCGACCGACCAATTAGAGCGGGAGCTGTGCGTCGACAATGGTCTAAACGGGTGTCACGACGCCGACGTTAGATACTAAGAACACGGAGAAACGCACATTTATGCACATAAATAAACACATATATATGTGGAAATAAATACTCACTTCACTTAAATGTGCCAAATACACTTATTAGCACAGCCTAGTACACACGTACGCATGCAAAAACACACGTTACCACCAACCGATGCTGTGTGTTAAGTACAGAACTGGAGTCTATGCGTGGTTAGCCTAGCTTAGCATAAAGACTGGAAACAGAGGGAAACAGCTAGCCTCGCTCTGTCCAAAGTTGAGCTCTACACTCATTTCCAATAAACAAAAATATTAAAAAATGACTATTTAAGGAGTTTTTTTTTTTTTTAGCAGTCATGTCCTGGAAATATTTCTTGACAGACAACAGCTGGACTTTAAAATCCTTGTCAAATCTGCGCAGTTGTAGAGCTGAAACGATTAGTCAATTAATCAATTACTAAAGTCATTTTCCAGTTCCATCTCCTCAAATGTGAAGAATTGCTGGTTTTCTGAGTCTTCTAAACTCTTTTGGTTATGGTCGTACAAAAAACAACTCCAGCTCTGTACTTAACAAACAGACATGAAATTACAACTGAATAAGAGGATTTCCCGAAAAATGTCGAACTATTTCCTTAAGTTATACACATGCATATGCAGGACCTACGTATACATAGGCATGCAAGCTTTCCTTCTGTTATGTTGGGTGATTGATTGCATGATAAAAAAAATAATAATAATGCAGTGGTTGTTCCCAAAATCCCTTTAAAGAAACTGTAATGTAGTTATTTAATAAGTGTCTATTCACATATACATAACCTGCGAGTATTTGTTAGAAGAGAGATGAAGAGAGAGAGAGAGAGAAGTGTCCCTTCCCTTATTTACCTCTCTGTTAAGAGGACTATTTTAATGTCAAGTTCATGAACAGTCCAACAGCAAAACCATTTAACCAGGGCTGCCAAGTCTCACACTTTTGACTGGCGAGAATCACGTTATTCAGAGGTCCCCGACCTTTTTTTGCGCCACGGACCGATTTAATGTCAGACAGTATTTTCACGGACCGGCCTTTGAGGTTTCGGCGGATAAATACAACAAACTAAAATGATACGACCGGCATAAAAACTGTGGTATTTTCTAAATATAATAATAAACCTGAATCCACTGTGTACTCGTATGCAACTTTATTAGCAACATTGTGCCAACAACATAACATGAGTAACATCCTCTCTGCCCCCCTAACGCTCTCTGGTCGCTATGGTAACGTTTAAACATGCCTTCAAAATAAGATACACCACAAAAACAAATATAAAGTGCATGACAACTCGACATAACGAATCCGGTCATTTTTCAAAATAAAACATCGTTCAGACTTAGATAATAAATAAAACGGAAATAATGTCAGTTATTTATTCATTCTGTGCAGCCTGGTGCCAAATGACCTATGGACCGGTACCGGTCCGGGGCCCAGGGGTTGGGGACCACACATGCCTTTTCTCACACTAACTTTTTGTCTTCACTTCCTCTGATGTAAAATTTGTGATTTTTAAGTGGATTTTTAAGGGAGTTTTTATTTTCAAGTTTAATGAAAATAAAGCACAGAGTGTAACAAGGTTAAGACAGCACTTTTCACGCACTGTCCCTGAACGCACCAATCGTCTGTTTTGAACCGAAAGCATGCAACAAATAATTATCGGAGCTGATGATTTATTCAGATATTACTTATATTTGGATAGACCTGAGAGACTAAAGCTGAAGTGAAAACTTGGCAGCCCTGATTTAACAGTAACAGGGACTCAGGTGGTGAGCAGGCTACAGATTTCCAGGGCAGCTACGGTTGAAAGCTGACTGTTCATGAGTTTGTATAAAAAAAATAGAAAATATCAGATTAACCGCTACATGGCCTGTCACTGTGCAAGCTTATATAAAGGAGCTGTAGCGTTAACATGTTAGATTTGATCTTTTTCTGGTGCAGTTTTGGTCCATTTCGACCCGTCGAGATGAATAAATCGAGCAACTGATGTGAGGAAATCTGACAATGGAGATAAAAATTTTTTTTACATCTGACATTTTAAGCTTTTCGTTATCTCGAAGCGGTTTTTTGCTGAGTTTTTTTTTTTTTTCTCCCAGCAACGCTTCCCCTTCTTGTTTGTACCGTTTCACACGTTCCCACCTGGGACGCCGCTCAGAGCTGCTGGACACTGAGCAACAGGAGGTGAAATGCCTGTGAACCAGAAGGTGCCCTGTTCCCTCCTCCATTATTTATCAGTCCCATCCCTCCTTTCCATTCAAGTGCTTGTGTGTGTGTGTGAGGCTCGGTGTCCAGCGACCGCCTCACTTTGATCTCACACAGCACCAACAGATGCTCGTAGAGAGAGAGAGAGCATCACGGCTGCTGCTGCTGCTGCTGCTGCTGCTGCTGTGAGATTTACTGGAAGCCTCTTTGAAGCTAAAACTCTTTTTGCTAAAATTGAACTCTGTTTAACACCTAGTGTTTGGCACACTGAGGCCTGAAACGGCGCCAAGCTCTCCGCAGTGTCAGATAGAAGCACCGGCAGCTGCTTTTTCAAAACATTCAAGCAACTGACACCATTAAATGTACATTTCTTTTAAGAGATGCACATAAATGCACTAGCTAGGATCACGTTTAATAGCTTTTGCAGAAAAAAAAATGGCGTTTTTTTTTTGTGTTATGGATCCATAAAACTGGGTCACAACTGCCACGTTCATGTCATGTAGGATGGTCGTTTAAAAAAATACTGTGCAATGACAATAGAAAGCTTTATTCATTATCTTAGATGACAGTGTTTTCTCAGGCACTTCTGTATTGTTAAGCTCTGTGTCTAATATATTGGAGCTTTCAGAAAGTTGTCCTCGTTACAACTTGGACCTGAACGGCATGATTTACTAGTTGGAAAAGTGATAATGACATGAACATGGCTTACATACCGTCTCTCCACCTTTCAGATATTAGTTAAACTTCAACTTCACCAGTATAGAAAAAGCACAAAAACGTACTTTCAACTGAAACACCTGTGAATCTGACACCCCCTCCGCTGCTGTTTTAACACGTTATTTGTACAGTTAGTCAGCAATCAAGAGACTATGTAGGTCACAACACCTTGACAGAGCTCAGAGCCCAATATTCAATCACTGTATCGCACCTGAAACAGAAGAAAATACACTTGATGCTTCACTATTATGCAGGTGAAACACGGTGCAGACAGCTGTATTGATTAACACATAGAAGTGTATCTTAACTGTCAGACTGACAACAGGCGCTGTCAATCAAATCTGACTATCTGACATCATCGGCTCAAACTTTGACTTTCTTTTCAAATGCAACTAGTAAAAGAGTAAAAGTCACATCCATTTTTTTTTTGCACCTTCACATTCTCCTCCTCTATGCAGGCAAGTCTTCCATCCAATATTAAAAGTCACTGCAGTGTTCAGTAATAATTTCACCAGGAATTCATTCATTGCTGATGCAGCTCAGTTACAGAATGAGATTTCAGGGGTTTTTTCTTTTAGTCTTTCTTTCTTTCCGTTGCATCTTTCCGTCTTCCATGTCGATGCTGAATTGGCCCGAGCTGCTGCTGCTGCTGTGACACCAAAATAATAATAATAATAATAATAATAATAATCTCAGGTAAATTTTGCTAGATTAAGTTGTTGTCAAGGAAACTTTTAGATTACAAACCTTGCAGTCAGATCGAATTTGTGATTGTTCGTTTTCAGTGGAAAGTACATGTTATTCTCAGTATTCAGATGGTTAAAAAAGCGTCATCTTTGTTCTTTTTTTTTATAAAATTATGGGTAATGGACAACGGCCGAACCAACACGTGAGATTAGACACATTAAAGCCACCGAAAGCTTCATCTCGGAGTCTCGACCTTCGTGTTTCGGCCTCCCTCCTCGATCACCCGGCTGACTCTGCCGCGCCGCGCCGCGTAGGCAGCTGGCCCGCTAGCTCTAACTAGCTGTAGCTTAGATAGTTAGCTCTCTGTTTGCTGCGGAGAGAAAAGCTGGTTTTAGCAGACATCAATAGAGTTGAGTCCATCAACGGATTAGTGAGCAAAATCAAAGTGTCACGGAGCCTCTTCAACGAGCCAGATTAACTAGCCTTCTCTCTATCTCTCTCTCTCTCTCTCTCTGCCATCTCTCTCCCTGTTTTTTTTTCTGTCTATCTCGGGGGGGGAATCAAACAGAAATACAGACAGGCAGGCGATATACGAGTGGACGGTCAGGTTATTTGATTTCAGGGAAAAATCCTCTTCTTCAAGGTCAAGAGTCTCTTGAGCACAAAGGACAGTTAAAACCCAGAAAAAAAGGCACAAATACAGATACCTGCCACTGTAGGGACAGACAGGTAGACAGACAGACTGAACGTCTTCCTGTTTTGGTTATCGTGATGATGATGATGATGATGATCCTTCGTTATAATGTGACGACACTTTGTCATATTCTCCTCATGAAACTGTGTTGTGTTGTTGTTGTTTGCTTTGTGTACGTCCTTAAAAAATAACTAACTCAACACTAGAGAGACCAACATCTGTACTAAACCACTAAACACACATACAACATATAACCCTTTTTATATGACTGTTTATTATTATTATTATTATTATTATTATTATTATTATTATTATTCTTTTTTCCAAGACCTATTTTTTAATACATTTTTTCAATCTCTTCTGTTATCATTTACCAGACAAAAAGGCGGGAAACGTGTGAGGCCACACAAAGAGGATTAGAACTGCCCGGGATTCGCTGAGCAAGGAGCTCTGAGCCCCGCCCCCTCCCCCCCCCCCTCCCCCCCCATCCTAACTCCCTCCTCCCTCACCTCCTCCTCTCTCCCTTCATCCCTCCTCCTCTTTCCTCCTCCTCCTCCTCCACCTCCTTCCTCCTCCTTCCTCCCGAATAAACGGAGTAATCACGTGTTAACAGATCACCATGGTGAGAAGAGAGAGAGAGAGAATGAGAGAGAGAGATGCAATTCATGTAGATGAGAAGTGAAAAATAATACTTACTCAGAAAGCAATAATTCAAGCCCTTCTTTTCGCCTCCCATCCATCCATCCATCCATCCTTCATCCATCCATCCATCCATCTCTTCATCCATCCATCCATCATCCCCTCCGTCCGACACATGCAGACATACAAACAAACAAACATGTACATCCAGTGTTTTTATTTTTTTTTCTTTGCTTGTCTGTGGGATTTTATATTGTCTACGAGAGAAAAGAAAATGCAGAAATGTTAAAAAAAAAATGAAAATCGAGACATTCCACCCCCCCCCCCCCCCCCCCCTATCCCCTACCCCCCCCCCTCCTCCTCCTCCTCCTCCTTCCTCCTTCTCCCGCCGCCCTCCTTATAAACTCCGCTCTCTGTCTCTGCCGACTCCTGATTGGTGGATTTAAAGAACAACAACAACAACAGAAAAAAAAAGAACAAAAAAAAAAGACTGTTAGTTTTATATTGACGGCCATTTTGGTTTGTAGTCACCCTCACCCCCCCACCCACCCCCCTTAAACCCCCCCCCCCTTTGACCCCCCCCCCCCCATCCTCCTCCCCCATCCGTCCCAGTAGATATTTGACAGTACAGCAGGACCATGTTGCTACAGTATATAAACTGCCCTGAGGACTGCCACTTCCCAACCAACACTGCAATGTCTTCAGCTCTGTGTGTTTAATGTTTTTAGACTGTTATATTGTGTACATGAATTTAAAAAAAAAAAAAAAAAAAAAGAAGAAGAAGAAGAAGAAAAATCACCACCGAATATTAAAAGTCAAAATGTTTTTTTCTTTTTTTTTTTTTTTTTTTTTCCTGTTTTGGTTTTGGATTCTCTCTTTTTTTTTTGTTTCTTTCTTGTTTTATTTTTTAAAAAACACATCTTCTCACTGTTACTGCAGTCTGACGATATGCTGTAATTAAAAAAATAATAATAATAATAATAATAATGATGATGATGATGATGTTTTTGTTGGTCCAAGTTTTCACATGTCCGCTAGCAAATTGTCAAGAAAAAAAAATAGTACAATAAAGACTAAAATCTAACAACTAAACTGCAAAGTCATTGTGGGGTTTTCTATTTTTATCTGGATGATTGAAGTGTTGTGTGCAGACGGGCGGGTGGAGGAGGAGGAGGAGGAGGAGGAGGGGAGGAAGAGGGGGAGGAAGAGGGAGGAGGGCGGGGCGTTGTGCTGGAACACCATTGGGCGCTTATTAATCTGTGTATCGATAATCTCATCCTTTTACGTAATGGGTGGAATAATACGAGATTTCTTTGTATTAAAGAAGACCTGTATGTATTATCTGGCAGCAGGCTGGCAGGGTTTCATATATAGACAGGCGGGGGGGGGACGTCCATATGCCAGCCTCAGGCCTTTCACACCGCCGCTTTTACACTATATTTATGTTTCACACGTTCGGATAAAACTCTAAAAAGGACCTTTGACATCCTTGTTATACCATTTTGTAACATTGAATTTTATGGGTTTTTTTAGCTGAGACTAAATTCTTTCTTTCAAATTACAAATACAAAATCTTATGTGTGAAATGAAGCACTGAAAGTTATCAAAAGTGTAATTTAATGTACCTCAGACAACGGTGGAACAAGTAAAAGTATCAATAACACACTAAAAAGAAAGAATCTTGCATTTAAAATCCTAATTAATTAAAAGTATAGAAGTATTTACCAGCTAAATATACTTAAAGTACTCAAGTTAAAAGTATTTGTTTTGCAGAAAATCAGGTTGTGACTGATTTATTGAATAAATGTAACATTTTATTGCTACAGCTGGTTGAGGTGAAGCTGCTTTCAATTGCTTTTTAAGGGTCACGAGATAAATCTGAGGGGTCATGATGACAGATTGGGAAGGAAAGAGGAAAATATTTGGATTCACTTTTCAGAACTTTTTTCTTTAATCTTTGTGTGTTTTTGTGGAAATATCGGAGAGTTTCACCTCTGTGGACCTCAAACAGTGATTTATTGGATACTGTGTGAGTGCAAACAACTCAAAGACGTCTGAAACTACACATTGATTTTTTATAAGAGGCCACACTGCCAAAAAGTTTAAGAACCACTAGTTTAATCTTTAAAATAACAATAAAATAATTTATTGTTATTATTTTATGTAAAAATTTAATCTGTAGTAGAATAAAAAGTACAATATATTCCTCTGAAATGTAGTGGAGTAAAATGAAAATACTAAAGTAAAGTACAAGTACAGTTAAGTACAGTATTTGAGTAAATGTACTTCTACTGGTAAAATTCCTCCGAGGCAACAACACTCAGTACAAAAGGAAAGTAAAAAGATGAAATAATAAGTCTTTAACAGCCCATCAGGCCAATTTCTCCTCACAATTCTTCACATTTCATGTTTTTAAACCATTTCAAATAATCTCAGCTTCTACATTTATATATTTTTCAGGAAGCTTTTATTATCTCCCACCAGCGACTTTACACTGTTTCCTGTACAGGGATTGTCATCCTGTGCCTTTAGTATCACCTTATAAGCATAAAAAAATTACACATTTCGATGACTGACTGGTTTGTAAGTATGAATAGAAATACTTGGTTCCTATTTTCTCTCATCTGAAGCTCAGATTTCTGATACCTGAAGCTGTTTCTGCATTTTTTTTTTTTTAAACATGTTCAGTATTTACTGCTCAGACTTTGAACAGATTTTGAGCGAAAGCCAAAGCACGAGTATCGAGATCAAGTGAAGTGCTCGATGGGGGGAAATATCCAGTCAAAGTGTCCTTGAGCCAAAAAAACTGACCCCGCTCGCTCAGTGTAAGCAGATTTGAACGTGAGCTGCTGACACACCTTTAAAACCAACAAAGGAAACTGCAAGACATGTCAGACAAATGTTAGATGTTCAGGCACAACGTGAAGGACTGCGAGATATCATACAGAGGTCAGACGTTTTGTAAATGCAATATGTGGAGGGAAAAAAACTGTGATTCGTTAAAAACCAGTAAACCTGACCTTCCATGACCTTCCTCCTGACCCGGCTGAGTGTGGTGGGTTGGATGCTGCCTGGCGTTCCAGTTGAAATTTAATCTGACGTTTAGTTTATAAAATTAAGTTTTAAGTCCTCTAAGGAGCGTGTGTGCAGAGAGGACACGGGCAGAACTGAACTGAGTCTGTATTTGGTAATTATCTCATCTGTTTCGGAGTATATGTGATGCATATGGAACCAGATTTGCAATTTGTCTGAGCGATGCATTTAGGGGTTTGGAAATGCTCATGTTTAAGAGTATTGAATTTAAAAAATAAACAAAACTTAATTAGCAAAATTGAATTAATTTCTCAGATTTAAAAATTAATTGTTTAGTGTATAAAATGTTATAAAATAATTTTAAAAAAGATGGATTGTTTTGTCCCATCAACAGTCCAAAATGTTGAAGTTACCATGATGTAAAACAGAGAAAAACAGCAAATTCTCACATTTGAGAAGCTGTAAGCAGATTTTAAATGATTAAAGGTTAAGTTAGCAGTTTTTTTAAGTCTGTCTTAAAACAACAGTCACATGTTTTTCTTGCTGTAATCAATCAGAAGATCCCTTCATAATTAACTTACAATATAAGTGATGATAAAATCCACAGTCCTTCTTACACTTCCTGTATAAAAATGTATTAAAAAGTTTATCTGAAGCTAAAATGAGTCAAATCAAGTAGATATCTTTCAATGTTACAGTCTTTTTAGTGCCAAAGTCCCTCTTTTTGTTACTATACTTCCACCGCAACTCAACAGGGAAACACTGTCTGAGGAAACACAAAGAGGGAATTATTTTAATGCTAAAAAGACTGTAAATGTGTCAGATATCCACTTGATATGACTCATCATAACTAGCCTCATATTATCTTCACATACACTTTTGTAAGTTTAGAAGGGGATCTTCTAACAGCAGATATTAGCAGGAGGAATGATTACAGAAAGAAAAACCTGTTTCAATGTTCATTTGAGCTGCTGACTGTTGTTTTAAGACAGACATGAAAAACTGTGAACTCGTCCTTTAATCAATTATCAAAAATGTTTAATTTTCTGTCTTGCTCTTTAAACTTTTGGAGCAAATTTGAACTTTTTCATTTGCACAGCAGCAACATGTGTAAAGGTGAAAGGCAACGCTGATCATGTTCTTAATAATATTTACTTCATATCAGTGAT
Organism: Thunnus albacares; assembly: GCF_914725855.1. Lineage (NCBI taxonomy): Eukaryota > Metazoa > Chordata > Actinopteri > Scombriformes > Scombridae > Thunnus > Thunnus albacares. Next base: position 3,929,548 of record NC_058111.1, read on the forward strand.
TTATTTACAGGGTGGTTATGTAATGTGGAGCATTTAGCATTTAGATGTTAGAAAGGGTTAAACAGACGACTAACTTCTAAATCACTCTAAACTTCAATCTCTAATAAACTTAAAACTCATCAGTGTCCCTCGAGAGGTCCACGGACCGCACGTTTAGACTCTCCGCGGCAATAATAACACATGTCTGGCCGTCTGTAAAGTGCACGGTGACGATAATTCCCTACTGTCAGTTGAAATCGGCAGCATACTGTCTTGCTGTCGGGCCAAATCTGTGGGATTATCTTATTACAGCCGTAATGCCAGAGTACAGTAGCAGCACACACACACACACACACACACACACACACACACACACACACACACACACACACACTGAAACAACCTCAGGAAAACTGATGCTTTGTGGGTTAAAGGCGTTTTAATAGACAAATCAGGGTAATAATCGTGTCAGTTCTGATGATGTGCTTGAGTATAAATGAACAGCGATGAAATCCAGACGAACGCGGAGCTTCTTCATCAAACTGGAAACAGATTTGAAGAGCAGATGGAGAACACGTCGGGATAATGATAATGTCTGAGTTGTTACAGTCGTCTTTAGATTTGTCTTTCATTGGGTTGCGGTTAAGGTCAAACACATAAAGAGGCAGAGAACAGATGGATTACATGTCAGGATTACAACGTAAAGACACCAGCTGCTAAATAAAGACTTTACACCTACATGTACGAGGAGGGGGGGGGGGGGCTGAAACATAACTTTATCTTTATCATTAGACGAAATTAAATGATTTGATTTGAAGATGTGAAGATTTAGAAAAGTATAAAAAGGCTGACGGAGGCTGACATTTAGGCTACAGCTGCTATCATTAGATCAAATTAAAGATGGAGGATTCGGGGTCAAGTTTAAAGACATTTTAAGCACACACAGAGAGAGAGAGAGAGAGAGAGAGATAAGGGTTGAGATAGTGAACAGAATTTCGAACATTAACTGGTACATGCTGCTATGAGAGATAGTCCACAGTAGTGTCTTTAGAAGTGGGCACATTACAGTTAATTAATCTAGTGTTAGTGCAGTGGGCTCTTAAGTACCTCGCTGCTTTTAAGAACTTGTCAGTGCACGTATACCGTAGATGTACTGACTACACAAAGCAGCTTAGTGACGGTATATTCTGCCCAGAGCCCCAGAAACCAACCAGAAACCCTTTGCTAGATTATCTGACCCCAGGTCGATTTATCCACTAATTAATTGTTTGTTCCATAAAAGTATCAGAAAACCATCAGAAGATCCCAGAGTCCACGGTAACACCTACCAACTCTTGTTTTCTGCGACCACCAGTCCAAAGCCCAAAGATATTCAACATACAATGATGCAAATATAGAGAACAACAGCAAATCTTCACATTTGAGAAGCTGAGAACCTTTGAAGCTGCAGTGTTTCGTTACTCTGCACAATATTTTTATTAGTGTTGAACAGAACAGACAACAGAGAGAATATAGTGATAATATACTGTAGTACACTGCTTTCCTCAAATACAATCCAATCAGCGTTGACCTTTATGTGGTGTCACACATCCAAACTCTACCCTAAACACGCCCCCTGATGAACTTATTATGTAGCTAATAATATTGCAAAATAATTATATTAATACTGATTATATATAGAAGAATAAAAATGGTTTACATCTTATGATCATGGGGTGAACACAAGAGCGACCCTGACTCTACATTGATCCGGACAGGCCGGGGTCAAGTCGATCAATAAATAGCCGTGAGGATTCCAGGCGGCATCGTCATAACTCTCCATAAAAAATGATTTCTGCCTGGGAAATATCTGATGAGCTAAGACGTTCGTCTATAACTTGTCTCATGGATTTTTACACAGAATGAGATAATGAGATAAACAATGAGATGTTTAAAGGATACGGCGAGTGATTTAATTGTTCCTTCGTTACAAAGATCACGTTAGTTTGTTTAGAAACGGCTCCAAAGACTAATAACAGCATCACATTTTCAGTCTCCAGAGAGTAGTTCTGTGTAAGACAGACGCTACTGAGCATGTGCGGGAATGAAGTTCTGTTTACAGCTTTTCGCTAGCTTGTTGTGCTACAAATCAAAACCTCTTGACTTTGTACTACACTGTAAATTTCTCAAAGAACTTCAGTACAAAGTCAAGAGGTCGTGATATGTTGATGGAAAGCACATGATTGTCTGTGTTATGAAGGATGTAAAGAAAGTTTGCTTTAATATTTCACACTTCATAACGCCTGCTGGGTTTCTCACAATCTGAACGACCAATTCTGAAGACACGTCCATGAGTATTTCTAAATTAGACGGCACCAATCTGTCTAGAACTTGGTGAAATTCTTCCTAATTCCCTGCACCTTCATGTCTTATCATGGACAGCTTGCTCCTCTTATTACTAACTGTATTATATTGCGAGGGTGGACAAATTTACTGCTCTCTCACATCACTGTGAAATGAAGCATATTTTGTTTTTTTTCCTCTAGAAGTGGTAAATTAAGAACTTGTCTGATTTCGGTGTTAAACACTTCCCTTCTTCTCACACCGTCCTCCACCTCCACAATTTCCATTTCTTGGTCTTCTTTTTCATTTTCTGCTTTTTCATTTTCTGATTCTAACCCTGACGGATTTTAACTCCTCGCTCAGGCTGCACACTTTCATCATAAACTCGCTTTTTTTGTGGCTCTGCTTTTAATTCACGTCTGGATTGTTGGGGTTTATCTTTAACTTCCTCACTTTCTCTGGAATCCTCATCTGCGTCTACTTTTTCTACAATTTTTTATTTTCTGTCTCCCTGCAGTTGTGCATATATGTGTGATTACATCAAGTATTAAAACAGACTGCAGAGTACAAGTACATTATTCGGCAAAGCACAAATAGTGGGTTTAATACGAATATTTGTTTCATACAAATATTTTTAAAATTATTTGTTTTCGGGGGGAGATGTTATGTCTATCAGCAGGTCTCAACGAGGGGAGTCACATCCACCTGCTACATGATGCACATTTCCTAATTTGGACATCACTCCCGGAGTTGGGGGTGTTCCCCAGAGATAAAGCTGAGCTACTGACACATGCAAAGTGCTCCCACTGGACTCTCCATAACCTGTTGTTCCCCTTCTCCTTTCCTCAAAGTTAGGTTGTAAAAAATAGGCAATAAATGAAAAGTGCAAAGCAAGAATCGCCTCTGAAGTTCTTCCCTACATGTTACACGCTGTGCTGTCTCTGTGTTATGGGTGTATAAATAGGTAGAGGTCTGTCTGCAATGAGGCGATGAGTAAAGTTTTAGCTCAGTAGTCAGTGCAGTCGTTTATGGTCTGGGAGACTCCAGTTTGAGACCCGGTGTGGGGACCTCCTTCGTAAGGTAGTTTATTCATGAACACTTATTCTAACACTTTAATTTTCTACAATTAGAGGCGTAATAAAAACAAAAACAGGATTTTTAAGCCTCTTTCCACTTTTATTTGAATACAAATACAAATAATGTTGGTGTCTCAACAAATACAGATACAAATACAAATACTGGGCCCTCTGCACATCCCTACTACAGGGAGGCAGTATTTGTTTTTAGTACAGCTTTAAAGTAATGTGTAATGTTTTGTGTAATTTGCTCCTTAGTTTGAAGATTCAGAGTCTAGGAGGACATTTTTATTGTGGTGTAATCCACTTAAATCTATTTTATAGTATATTATGAATGTCAAAATCAATACTGACAATGGCCAAGACGATTATTTGTTTCCTCTGGGTGCTTGTTACAGAAACACACTGCAACGATTCACTGTTTAGTTAAGTATTTCTGGATAAAAGCAGGTTAGTTTGAGATAAAGGGTTAGGGGTTAGGGGTTAGGGTTAGGGTATTATAAATGTATTACCAATAAATTCCATTTGCACAAAATCTGCAAAATTTTACAAATGATGACAGTGATATTAACTGCCACCTGATATGGAAACTTCTTCCCATGGCGCCAGAACCAGTTTATCCTTCCTTACTGTGTACAATATAAACATATTTATGGATAAACATGTAACATGATGTTTGCTTTTATAGCTGCAGAGAATTAAAATTGTATTTCCTACTCAAAATATAAAAACAGACCAGAAACACACAGATTATAATGTACTTTTCCAGTTTTTTTTTTTTATTATCAACTCCTTAGTTACGTACAAAGCAAACAACACAGTATTTCACACAATCAAAATCTTTTTGGACAACAACAAACAGATGCTGTGATGTGACGCAGACAAAACTGGAACACATCGTACCTTGGAGACATCAAACTGAGGAGTTTCTCTCTACCGCTGATACAAAAATCCACACTTAAGTCTTTCAAACTGATGAACAGCAAAAGTAATGACAAAGGCTTTTAAATAATTACTCCATGTTTCAGAGTAGAAAATGAACAGATGTTTAATTCTTGAAACCATTCTCATTACTTTTCGTCTAAATCTAACCGTCTAGCTGTATAAATAAATACTGTTCCATGCTCCCACACTGAGGCAGATGTTTTGGTGTAATGAGTTTTGAATGTGGATTATAATAAAATAATAATTTTCAAAGCCTGACACTTGCATTACTTGGATTTTACACCACACAGTCTGTAAGTACTTGGACAGAGACACATTTTTCAGTTGTTATGGCTCTGTACTCCTGCACATTGGATTTGAAATGAAACAGCGACGATGAGGTTAAAGTGCTGACTCAGCTTTCATTTGAAGGTGTTCAAGTCCACGCCGGGTGAACAGTTTGGGACTCGCAGCACTTTTTAATTCACAGTCCCCCCCCATCCTATCTGCGACATAGTTCCCGGATCAAGATTGTTCTGTGGATTTTGTGGTCTTTCAGTAGGATTTTAACCAGGAAATAACATAACGTAGGCCTGTACTTAATTTATAGTTTCTGCTTCTGAACATTTATGACTACAAACACTTTACTTTGTGGCGAGAAACGTGTGAGTACATCCGTGTATGTAGACACTTAATGGAGCATAAACAGAACTGTGTGCATGTCTGTTTTTGGACAATATCTGCAGCTTATCACAGCTGGAGAGACGACGGCATCAGTGACAATTACAGGATGTGTTCGTACATGTACGGAAGATGTGTAGCGTGTTCAAGGAGTAAGATTATGTGTTCGCAAAAAGTTTCTGAAACCAGCAGGAACTGAAGCTGTCTGCAGTCCAGGTCTGGGAAAGTCATCATCATCACTTCAGAGAGTCACTGACTGCAAAGGATCTGATCATAGTCTATAAATCATAAAGATGTGACGTCACCTTATAGGAACACCAAGCGCTGCACACTCAGGCTAACTTTAGCTACTTTAGCTAAACTGTACTAACAGGGCAGGTATTATAATCAAGTCAGAACCTTCCAAATAAGGAGTGCTGGGTGTTGCCTTTCACACTCTGGAAACACGCTGCGCTACCTCAGATCCAAGCTAACGCTAGCTTACTGGAACACCAAGCGCTGCACACTCAGGCTAACATTTGCTACTTTAGCTAAAATGTACTAACAGGGCAGGTATCATAATCAAGTCAGAACCTTCCTGATAAGGAGTGCAGTGTGTTGCCTTTCACACTCTAGAAACACCCTGCTACCTCGGACCCAAGCTAACGCTAGCTTACTGGAACACCAAGCGCTGCACACTCAGGCTAACGTTAGCTACTTTAGCTAAACTGTACTAACAGGACAGGTATCGTAATCAAGTCAAATTAAACTTAGTGAAATATTGGGACAATAGTCCAACTCAGTGTGAGTCCTGGAGCCGGGGAGAGCATCACAACTATCAATCAACGCCCACACAGCAGACATCAAAGCTAATATAAGTCTTCAAATCTCATTAACTGAGCAATTATTTCCAAAATGACCACCAGAACACTTATTAGAGGGTCCGACTTTAGAGATTGAGATCATAAAGACTTGTTTATTGAACGGGAGTCAGTTGGAGCGGCCGTCAGCAGAACTTCAGCGTCCAAACTGTGGTAGTTACCATGTTACACATAAAAACGACAGCAGTTTCCACACACGGTTCATCTGAGGTGAATTTAAACATCCTCAAATACAACCTGAGAGTCAGCACTTTATAACCCAGGCATTTTATTTCAAATCCAATGTGCTGTGGTACAGAGAAAAACACCACATGGGAAACAGGAGCAACATATTAATTAAAAAACCTTTTTTTAAGCTACAGGTGTACTGAGCTGATCCGCAAGATTGGGATCAAGCCTGCTCAAGGTACTTACTGTAATAGATCATTATTGGCTCTACAAAATCCCGATCCGTTCCTGATCCTGTGCATATTGTAAGACATTGTTCACTGGACGCACTTTATCTGTCAATATCTGCAGGAATTTAATATTTAAGAGGTCAGATGAAAACATTGTGAGTCTTTTATCGTGATTTCTGTTATTTCAAACCTTGTTGAAACAGAAAACAAACCAAAAAAAAACCTAAATGTTTCGTCTGCTGTTGCAGATAACAGCGAGCAGACAGCGAGCTGCTGCAGGCTGACGGGACAGCGGAGAGCGAGAGTGGACTTTTCCCTGCGGCTGAACAGGATGATGTATGGAGCGTTTAGTCCATTCAGACAAGTTACTGTCACCACTTAACAGGCTGGAGCACACACACACAATCTATATGTTCACACACACACACACACACACATATAAAGAGCTGGCTGCTGGCTGTACAGGCCACTCAGAGTAATAATGAGCGCCGTCACAGAAAACAGCACACATGAGAGCGGGACAGGAGTAATATGTGTGTGTGTGTGTGATCGAGTAAGACAATAAAGTAACACACTGTGGGTTTGTTTGGCAGGGTTTCCCTTTAAAAGATATATATATATTCTTAGTTTAAAGCTAAATGGAGACAGACAGAGGATGAAGAGGCTGGACTCATCTTCAGGTCGCGACACACTAAGCTGACCTCAAAGAACTCTTCGCCGACTATCATTCGCTTATTTAAACACACCCTAAAGGCTACAGTTGACCATAATATGTCTGTAGTTTGTTCCTAATCCAAAAAAATATCACAGAAAGTCAAAGAATAATAATAATAAGTAATAATAATAAACCAGCCAACCAGTTTCACTCCAGAAAAATCACTGTAAAGTTTGGCTTTGCTCTGCACTGGTGTCGTCTTAAAAGGTTAATTAAAATAAAGAGAAACTGCTAAATGTGCGACATCCTTGATTCTTCTGGCTGAACAACCAATCAGTGATCTCTATGAGCTGCTTCAACAGGCTGAACCATCAACAACGACCCAGTGTCCTTCATTGGCTGACTGTTGGTTTGGTGTGTCGGGGCCCTTTAGCGTGCTGTATGCTAATGATACATGCGTACGATGTAAAGCGTTGCGACTCTAACTGCAACAGCTGCAGTTAGTTAACGATGAAACAATGAAACCAGGGATGTATTTCTTTAGAGCGAATAAAAGATATTCTACATTTTTAATCAGCCGGATGCAGCACATCTCCTCTTTTTTTTTTTCCTGCTAAAAGACAAAGTAAAGCTATAAAATAATTTCCCACTCAGCCAAAGCACACAGTCTGTGTGAAGTGTCAGTAACTTTATGAAGAGAATTGATCATAATGTGAACAAATTGAATGGTTCAAACTGCACAGGAAGCAGCTGGAACGATATATGGAAACCTCAAAAAAAAAAAAAAAAGACAAATTAAGAGAGAAATTTATTTTCATTCACATCCATGTTTTTTTTTTTTCTCCGCTTTTGATTCACAACTTTGGTTTTTTTTACAGTTCGAAAGGATCCGAATGACTCACATGTATGGAACTGCGTCAACTTAAAAAAAAAACAATATATCAACAACAGCAGAGAGAGGAGGAGGAGGAGCTACTGTCGTGTCAAACAGTGAAGAAACACAAAATATCTGACGAGACGAGATCTGAAAATCACATTTTCTGCATGTAAACAGTGAAAAGGCAAATGAGCCGCTCTGTAGCAGAGATCCTCATTAAACATCAAATTTGTCAAAATATACTGTATATATATATATATATATAGAGAGAGAGAGAGAGATATAAATACAAACAGGCAATAAAAAGAAAAAAATAAAAAGCATCTGTGTGCCGCTGTGATGGATTTGTCTCCCAGTGTATGTACAATCAAGGCTTACAAAGCTCATAAATTCAGGGATTAAATCACATACCGACACCTCCGTCGTCTCCCAAAGAAAACACTCCTTCTTCTTCCACGTTCCCTCTTTCATCCATCAGTTTTTCTTCCTCATGTGCATTTAGTTTCACTCCACCTCATACACAATATATCCTGTTATTATTTATCCATCAGACCGGTGTGTTTGTCAAACATCATCCCAACCATCTTTTCTTCTTCTTCTTCTACTTCTACTACTACTTCACTCCATCTTGGACATCTCAAACTTAGTCGTCATGGTTTCCTGCAAACAGAAGAACACACCGTTGTTATAGTGAAGGAGTCTCTGCGTGGCAGCCATTTTGGAAAACTAAATGTTATTGGAAATGGTGGTAAATGGTTTTAAATCCCTAAAATGTGTAAATATAAGAACAAACTTAACATCTAGAAGGATTATTTTATAATGTATCAGTATTTATTAGATTGCTCTGGATGACAGCAGGATGATGTTAATAATTTGTCAAATAGTTTCAAACTTTTACATGAATGAAAACTCCAAGAACACAAAGTTGACTGAAATGAATTATTCTGCTTCATTCTTCATTAATCAATTGATTGTTTTGTCCATAAAATGTCAGTAAAAAGTAAAAAAACATCTTTTATAAGTATAAAAAGTAAATGACTGAGAGTCAAACACTCAGAGATATTCAGTTTATAAGTTTATATCATGTATGATGAAGAAAAACGTCACAACTTCTCATTTGAGAAGCTAAAACCAGCTAATTTTGTAGCATTTTTGCTTAAAAAAATGATTAATTTTCCATTGATCAGCTAATCATTGCTGCTCTAAAGCTGACTCTTAGTTAAAGTTGACTTTTTATAGTTAATTTTGCTTTCCAAAATTGAAATCCAAACTTTAGAAGCTTTAGAAAACGTCCCTACAGAAACTTCTCTCTATGTTCACAGTGAGGTGACACTGCTGCTCCTGATTGGTCCAGACAGGGAATGGGGAGGTGGGGGGTGGGGGGGCAGTTTGCTGCCGTTTTTATCTTCTTCCCCTTCCATCTATAAATCACTGGCAGACTATTTGACGGACGGACGGTATTTCAGACTTTATGAATCACGCTATCCTCTATCCTTCCTCATCTCCTCTTCCGTCCGTCCGTCTCTCCGTCTTTTCCCCCCGTTGACATTGTTAAGACGATTCCCTTTTTTTGTTGCAGATGGATGAAACCCACAGACTGACAGAAGAGATTTAAGATGACATGTAGAGGGGCCAATTTGTCCGGTTTTAACAAGAAGTCTGGTCAGGAGGGGAAGCTAGCTGTACTTCTTGGTTTGCTACAAAAGAAAACCTTCTTCTTCTTCTTTTAAAATGTCAACGGACTCTTATTCTCTTATTTCTCCCTATTTCTTACCTTAAAAATGATCAGGATGAACACATTTACAATTATATGTACAGTCACTTATATTTCATTCCTCCTGTTCATACCGGATATTAAAAGATCCTTCAAATGTGTTTTTCAATGAAAGTGATGGAGGCCAAAATCCACAGTGTGTCCACACAGTCATTTAAAAGTTGATGTGAAGCTTATATGAGGCTTCAGCAGTCTGAGTTAGTCATATCAAGTGGATATCTGACACATTTACAGTCTTTTTAGCATCAAATTCCCTCTTTGTGTTGAGCTGCGGTGGAAGTATAGTATCATTTGGGCTCCTGACTGTTGAAAAATGGTGGAACCGTCCTTTAACCGTTTCCAAAAATTCAACTAAAGCCAATACGAGGCTTCAGCAGCCTGCGTTCGACAAATCAAGCTCAAAAACTTCTGACAGAGGGATAAAAAAAAAAAAAAAAAAAGGCGACTGTCATTGATCAAAGATGTCACCCCAAAAATCCAACGTAGTTACAAAAGACATAAAAGACACAAAATATACGAGTCTCAAGTTTACACGGGGGCGGGATGACTTCCTTTTGGCTTTCAAAGGGAAACAGGGAAAAAAAAAAAAAAAAAAGTTTGAGAAGCGCTGACATAGTGTTTCTGAGGTTGTAGAAGAAGAGTGAAGAAGCAATTTCCTTTAATTCCGCCTTTAATAATGATATATTACATAATTTGTCATGATAGCGATAATAGGCAGGTTAGGATCAGGATTCTCCTTAATTTAATTCTTCAATAACAAGAATACATTACGTAATCTGTCATGAGGACATAAGTAGAAGTTAAGGCAATTATTTCCCCTTAATTTCATCTAATAATACTCAATGAGATGCATCACATTGTGTGTGTTCATGTCAAACAACCTGCAGGTTAAAAAACACAAAATCATTTATGTGTAAGGCTGCATCTAAGCATTTTCTTGATTATTTGATTACTTATTTGGTCTATAAAATATCAGAAAATGGTGAAAAAATGTCGATCAGTGTTTCCCAGAGATATATAAGTCAAAGATGTTCAGTTTACTGTCATAGAGGACTAAAAAAAAACAGAAAATATTCACATTTAAGAAGCTAGAATAAGAGAATTTGGACTTTTATTTTCTTAAAAAATGAGTCAAAACAATTAATCGATTATCAAAAATAGTTGGCGATTAATTTAATGTCACTTCCTTCCCTTTTTTTTCCCTACAAAGATCATTCTAGTGTGTTAGTACTTAATATTTTCTATGGGTTTTAATATCTCTCAGCAGCTTACATAAGAAATTGATTTTACATAAGAGGCACTTTGTTGATTGCTGGATCACTTAAAAAAGGTTCAGCTCGGAGATCAAAGAGTAAATAATTTGGAAAATGGTTAAAAAAAATAGTCGGAATAACCAGTCAACAGAGGAGATAAAGAGATGTGGTGTCTGGTAGGACATTATCTGACCGGTTTATGAAGGATTCACCTTTAACTTCAGATGTTTGTTTTATATTTTGTTCAGTATGACGCTCGGCGGCTGCAGCACCAACAACATGCCAAACACACACACACACACACACAGGCTCATTGCCGTCACATTATTCTGCTCGCCATGACAACAGAGAAGAGGATAAACAACAGTGTGATGTAACCGTGGCAACAGCTGCTCTCTGCTGAGTGTTTGGCGCCCCCTGCTGCTCGTCATGAGAACGACAGATATGATGAACACGTTTTCTGCTTCAATGAGTCACAGGTTTGAGATGCTCCTCAACTCTGTGTGTGTGTGTGTGTGTGTGTGTGTGTGTGTGTGTGTGTGTGTGTGTGTGTGCGTGTGTGTGCATACGGATTATCTGATAGTTTATCTAATTAAAGGACCAGTTTGTAGGATTTAGTGTCATCTAGCAGTGAGGCTGCAGATTGCAACCAACCGAATACCCCCTCCCCCCCTCTCCCCCCAAGCATGTAGGAGAACCAAAAGCCCCCTCTCTCTAGAGCCAGTGTTTGGTTTGTCCCTTCTGGGCTACTGTAGAAACATGGCGGCGCAACATGGCGGGCTCCGTGGAAGAAGACCTGCTCCCTATATAGATATAAAGGGCTCATTCTAAGCTAACGAAAACACAACAAATCTTATTTTCAGGTGATTAAACACTAATTAAAACATATTTATGAATATTATATTCCATTTCTGCCGAGTCAGTTCTGCTAGATGTCAATAAAATCTACACACTGCACCTTTAAAAGTCATGTGACATGAAAAATGCCTTTTTGTCTGTGTTGTTACCTGCAGTTTGACTGATCGTTCTTGGACATTAACACGTTTTACAACCAACTTATGTTGCATTTGAGGTTAGATTTTTGGAGGAATTTGAGGGTTTTTCTGGTATTTTCTTATCCGTCTCAATCAGACAATTAACAATAACTGAAAAAGGTGCAAATATAACTTTTACTTCACGATTATTTTCAGGTTAAAGAGATTCTTTAAAATAAGAGAGTGATTTGACAGAAACAGCTTTCCTTTCATACTTGACGTACTAAACAGTATCACTTATTTTTATCTAAACAGTAAAACTCTCTGCATCTATGTCAGTCAGAGTCAACAGTCAGTAAACTACTGCTTTCAAAAACTAACCTACTATTATTCTTTTTTTCTGATTTTCTGAATAATAATAATATTTCGTCGTATCGCCTGTGTGTGCAGTTATGAAGAAAAGTACGACTCACCTCATCAGAGTCCAGCAGAGGCGGCAGAGCGCTGCGAGGAGGGAAAAAAAAAAAAGGACTTTCAGCAACACATCTGAATAATATTAATTTACGATATATGTAACGATCATGTCGACTTACACGTCCGCCATAGATGACGGGATGTTCTCTTCAACCCATTTCAGATCCTCATCCTGGAAAAAAAAAACAACAGAGTGATGATGTGATGTTTTATCTCTTAAACTGGTTCTGGTGCAGTAGATGGGATAATAAATGGAAAAAAAAAAGATAATCAGTCTTGTAAGTGGCTGCTGTCGGTGTGAAAGTGTTTCCTGTGAGCTGAGAGCGTTTCGTCGTCACTCACCACTTTGTTGGCTTTGGCCGTTCCGTTCGTCTCGTTCTTCATCCCCCTCATCTTCATCCCCTCTGGAGAGACAAACGGATGAAAACAACACAGAGGTGAGGAACGTACTGAAGTCACGTGTATGACTTTGTGTGACGCAAACGCTTTGTGAATCTCACATTTTTAAAGATGAAAATAACAATCTACAATAATCTGCTTTCCTGAAAGAAACACATTTAACATAAATGACACTTTGAACTAATGAAAGGAGGGAAAGTTTTTAAATTTCTTGTTTGTTTTTGCTGATGAGGAACACTAGCACGTTTATGTCATTCATTAGTGTCTACTGTCACTGTGGAAACTAAATAAATAAAGTTTGAATTTGTATTCTTGACCTTGTAAACAGCAGCTTAAAGGACAAAAAAAAAGTCTCAACATAAGGAGACAAGTTAGATAATCAAATGAACAGACAGTTAAGGAGCCTCCCTTCCTTCATATAGTAGGTATAGACAGTAGGAGAGGAAGATTTCTGACCGAAAGCCTCGTTCATCATGGGCTCCTTCTCCTCTTCCTCGCTCTCTTCATCCACCAGAGGGCTGAAGGCGTACCTGTTGCAAAGAGAGAGAGAGAGAGAGAGAGAGAGAGAGAGTAAGAGAGAGAGACACTTGGCTTTACTTACACAGATTACAAGAAAACAAAATATCAGCAACACCTCAGACTCTCTCTCTCTCTCTAACACACCTCTGGTTATTGGCCGACGGTCGCCATAGGAACATGATGACCAATAGGATGAGGGAGAACAGGAAGCGCCAGAAAGCGTCATCTATCCACAGCTCCCTCCAGTCCTACAGACAGAGGAACATTTTTAATATATATATATATATATATAAAAAAAACACTTCTAAAGGCTTTAATTAATTAATTCAGTGAATAAAATGAAAGAAGACATTCAGCTGAATACTGGATGTGTTTAAAACTAAACAAACTATCTTATTATCCTCTGAAAGTTGACTTGAACTCCTGAAATCACCATTAATCCCCAAACACAGACTTTATCAACCATGTCGACTAAAGATTATGTGTATATGCTGCTAATCTGCAACAGTAAATAAGATTTGAGAGGAACATAACGTCTCCTAAAGTTTTTTTAATGCCTTTGTCTGCGACTAAAGCGTGTTTTTATGGATTTGTTTTGGCACTTGAAGCACTTCGTTAAGGTCGTCTCATTAAAATACTGAAAAAGTTATCAAAGACTTGAAGGACGAGACAGGATGTGTTTACTTTTCTTATTATTTAACCAAAACCACCAACTGTTCAACTGTGTGTAAAGTAAAGATTTTACACTTTACACTGTTCTTCTTTCAAATAAATGGAAATTAAAAATAAACAGAGAGGAATAAATCTATTAAAACTACTTACAGACTGACATTTAGACATCTTGAAGGTCTTGGTGGTCCAGATGATGAAGATGACTGACGCTGGAAGACAAACACATACAAAGATTTAAAGAGAGTGTTAACGTCTCTATAAATGTTCAACAAAAGTTCAATCCCCCCCAACAACACACAAACACACAGTTTTTTTTTTTTTTTATACCTATGACGGCGAAGATGAGCGTGTTGGTGAAGTGTCTGTAGAGAGAGAGCTTCACCACGTTCCTCCTCAGCCTCAGCAGCTTCATCGTCTGAGCCAGACTCACAAAGATGTGACGACACAGTCAAGGAATATCAACCAGGAAACACTTTCTATTGATTAAATCACTGTAACGATAAGGTCCAAACTGATACATTCACACTTTGTGCTATCCCACAATCCTGTTGGTCCGGTTGCATTTGAGTTCATTTCATGACATTAACCGTGAGCGTGCAGGAGTTCCTGCTCGGACAATAACGACACATGTAGGCGAACAGAGCAGAGAAAAAACAAACAAACAAGAAAACATTTTAAAAGGGGGAGAGAGGAAGCAAAAATTTCTGGGGAGGGGGGCGGGGGGGGGAGCTGCAGTAGCGGATATCCACCAGCAGAGGGTAGAGTCGAGTACAGCCAGAGGGATAGCAGCCAGGAGAACTACATCATCTTCAGCCTAGAGAGAAAGAAAAGAAAGAGAGAAGAAGAAGAAGAAGAAGAAGAAGAAGAAGAAAGTGACGACAGAAGGAGGGAGAGGAGGAAAGGAGGAAGGCAGGAGGGAAACAGAGTGGCGTTGCAGGAAAGAGAGGACGAGGAGACGGAGGATGAGGAAGGATGAGAGAGGAGAGAACAGAAATGCAGACAGAGCGTACACTCGGGTCAATTAGCAGCTACAATTACATCTAAAGTTTGTTTTGCTTGACTGGGCGCAGCAACCGGGTGGGGTTTACTCATCATTCAGTGTTAGAACTGAACAGACTCAACTTTGAGGCATTTTTGTCTGATGTGGTAAAACCCACCCGACAAAAAACTAAACACCAACAGAACAAACAACTTCCTGAAATCAAACCGAGCAGCCTGAATCCAGACAGAAAGACAGAAAGAGAGCAAACACGGCAGCTTTAAGCTTTTCATCGGCCCCTCTGGTGGCAGCAGGCGACATCGACAGTGAACAACGACTGATAGTTGACAGGAAGTGTCCTCAACTGTTGTTACTTTTGATGTGGAGAAGAGCATCTGTTAAAAGATTTCACTGTCACTTTATAAAAACAACTACTTGAATAGAAGTAAAAGTACTCGTAGCTATAACATAAAGTAAAAAAAAACTCAACTGTGAAATGAGAAATAAATTAAGATTTCACTTATAAATCACCATTTTGCACCATCACTGATAGATGAAGGTGAAGCATTAGACTGTATATGACAAAAACAGACACTTCATTAATTAGAGATGCATTAATATAGAATTATATATTATATAATATAGGGCCGATAACCAATAACGATCTATTCACTGTAAATCAATATATTACAATAATATTAATATTTGATATTAATCTTATAAATGTGACAATAAACACTATAGTTTATTTTCTAGTACAACACCAATGTTTAAAGCTTTCACCACCATCCATACCACATTTTTATATGATGTAGACTAATTAAGGCCAGTATCTCCTTAACGAGCTCCAGTACCGACAGAGGATCCGACCTTAAAATAAACTCCACACAGGTTTTGAAGTTTCCTGTTATTATCGTCTAAAATGTCATTATTGGAACAGTTACAATAAACTCATATTTATTAAGTATTTGTTGGGATATGGCTTTTATTTTGGTTTTATTTATCAATTAGTTATCAAAATAACACACCCACAAAAGGTCAGGCTGCCTTATTGCAAAGTTTCTGTCCTTCATCCTGATTGTTTTATCCTTGATTGTGTGTGTTTGTGTGTGTTTGTGTGTGTGTGTGAACATGTTAAAGGATATCCACCAGACAATACAGGAGTCAGTGAAGGCCAGCACTATGTCACACAAAACTCTACTGCTGGTGTTGTCGCCTCGATCCTGGAGAGAGAGACAAGTTAGACACACACACTCTCTCTCTCTCTCTCTCTCTCTCACACACACACACACACACACACACACTCTCACATGGTGCTGCTGCAGTGTGTGTGTGTGTGTGTGTGTGTGTGAGACTTACAGCGTTGACTCGTAGGATCCCCTCGACGATGGAGAAGATCAGGTAGAGCAGACCGACTCCGACTACTCTGTGGAGCAACGCGCCGAGTCTGGGCCTGGTGGAGAGACCAGAGAACAACGTATACAGAGACTATATGAAAAACTACAAATCCCAAAGGGTTTTGGAGAGATGATACTAACTTGACGATGCCGTATCCCAGGCTGGCGATGATCACCAGCACCCTGGCCAGAGTCCTCTTGACTGCGGAGAGGACCTCAGCGAACACCACCGCCCCCTGGACTGCAGGAGGAAACATTACAAGTCCTTACACCTCCTGAACATCACAACGCTCCGCTCAGCGCCACATAGAAGAAGAGAAATCACCTCCGTGTGTGTGTGTGTGTGTGTGTGTGTGTGTCTTCACCTACCAGACAAGCCGTCGTATCTGATGCTCTGAAACTCGGCGTAGTAAACGGCTTTCTCCAACATGCCCAGGAAGATGACTCCTCCGATCCAGAACTGGATCCTGAGCAGATCCCTCCAGTAACACGCCGACAGGACCAACCACAGCAACGCCAGCAGCACGTAGACGATACACATCACCATGTAGAACTGGAAACAGGAAGTGGGGTTTTACTACTCAGAGTGTGGTGCGTTCGAGGTACAGCGTAATCTGGAACGTTTCGTTGCGTGTGTTCTTACCACCATCAGAGGCCATTCAGAGGCTGATATGAAGTCATGAGGACCCCTCATGCTGATCTGCACTGCAACACACAAACACACAAACAGATATTGAATCTGCTCCGTTTTTACTGCTTTTCTACATTCAGACAAAGTCGTCGTGTCCGAGCGAGTGTGTGACTGACGCTGTAGATTCCAGGGCGCCGGAGGGTTGGCGGGGTCGGGGGCTCGGCTCCTGTCTTTGATCTCTTTGATGCTCAGGATGAACATGTAGGGTCCGTCCTCCCAGCTCTCCGCCACCGCATCGAAGTGAGGATGACGAGCCTTTTGAGCAACGAGACAGAAGAGCTTTAACATCAAGATATAAAGTAGATGTGAGTTCAAATATCTGGTAATACTGAGCTACGCTACGTCTGAACACACAAATGTTATGCTTTAGGCATTTAGGGTGCAGAGTTTGGTATTAAAACTTTGCTTAAAGACGGAGAATCACTCATTTTTTTTCTTGAGGAAGAGAAAATGAGGAGTAAAACCGCTGCTCCTTCGCTGGATGGAGAGAAAATATCGATATTCTCACAGGTCCCTTAATTTTAAACTAATTTCCTAGAAATTTTCTGAGTGATTTGCAGGTATTTTTTAGCACATTTTACATGAAATTTTTCTTATAATTTGCACCACCGTTTCTGCAAAATGTCCTTGAAAAGAAACCTTTAAATATCTGTAAATTACATATAAATGAGCAGGAAATTAGTATGAAATTAAAGGACCTGTCAAATGAAGCGTTACTGAAATTTTCTGAGTGATTTACAGGTATTTAATGGCTAATTCTTATAATTTGCACCACTGTTTCTGTAAAAAAGAAACCTTTAAATATCTGTAAATTACATAAAAAAAATTAGCAATATCACTGGACATGAAGGTGCTGTCTTGGTGTCCTGGCTTTGCAGGTTAAACTCTGTTCTGTAATAGCACATCTATAATCATAGGATTCAAACCAGCAACCTCCTGCTCAAACGCGACTCTTTCAGCCTGATGTGATAAGCGGGTTGAGCTGATCGAACCGTACAGACTGACTGACTGACCTTTTTAGGAGGGACGCCGCCTTTCCCTGTTTCTGCTGAAGTGTTTGACTTCTCCGCTGCAGGAGCCTGAGAGACAAACAGTCAAATCAGTCAAACATTTAATAATTAAAACATCTAAAATATATGGATAACTTCCAAAAGAGTGGATTCTTTTAATCTTTTTAATTCTTTTTTTTAATTTTTTGAACTATCAAGGACTGTAAGAGAACCTTTAATTCTGCATTTCTACTTTGGAGGAACTGATAACCCAACGTAAAACTGCTGATAACTAAATTGAAGGGCTGCAACTATTGATTATTTTCATTATTGGTTGATCTGTTGATTATTTTCTTGATTAAGCAATTAGTTGTTTGGTCTATAAAATGTCAGGAAATTGTGAAAAATGGTGATAATGTCTCCCAGTGTTAAACAAAATTCTTCTTATTGGCCATTAAACAATAGAGACCAGAGCCGAAGGACCAAAATTTAACAGAATTTATTTTCTTGTACAAGAAGGAGCGTTTCACAGTGCAACGCACAAAGAAAAAGGCTCCCAGTGGAGCTTATAACTGGGTTTTATTATCAGTTCTCCTGTCCAACTGACCCCCAGATGACCTGTCTCACCTTGTCTCTTTCTACATCTCCCTCTTTACAAATATAATGCTGAACTTTCTTTGACCTCAGCTGATGAGTCTGCTGATGTTGCAGTACAAGACAGGAACTACTGATTCATGATCTAGATAAAATAGTAACACTCATACACAGTGTAATCATAATTACTATAACACCCCGAACCCAAGACAAGTTCCGAAAATGTCTTGTTTTGTCTCGAAACCAGAAAATATTTGAGATTTGAATATATTTGAGAAGCTGGAACCAGAGAATTAGTACTTTTTTTCTAAAAAAAAAAGAAAAAAAAAAGACTTGATTATCAAAATGGTTGGCAAATAATCTATTAATCTCTAATAAATGTAATTAAGTTATTGAAGATTCATTGAAGAATATCTTCAATATCAATACAAACATCTCTGTTCACATCTTGTGATTTTCACAGAAATTATGTTTATTTATACGCATGAAGAAAACGGTTACTTCACTGATTTTACAGTATTACTGCAAATTATTTATAATCGGTTTAGTTTATTAGTTTAGTTAAATAACAAAGGGGTAAAAAAAAGGATTGTGCTGGTGATATTTAAAATAAAAACTCACTTTATTTTAAATATCCAACATACTGCAGGTTTCTACTTTATGTTTTATTGCTTTTTTTCTACTTTCTGCTCTACTGGATGTGAGTTGGTTGGACGTACAGACCTTTGGTTTCGGATGCTCTATCGCAGCTCCCCTCCTCCTCCTGCTGCCTGAAGTCTTCTCTGTGATTGGCTAAAAAACAAACAAACAGAGGAAACAAATTGAACATGTGAACATATTTTTAACCACAGTGAGTGATAATAAAACAGATTAAATCTTAAATCTCAAAACTCTTCCGGATGTCTTCAGTGCATGAAGTAATCTGTGTCAAACTAATTCAGGGTTAAGTTTGAGGTGGAAACTTAAGTAGTCCAACTGAAATCACATGTAATCATCGCTTTTTGTTTTTTAAATGTATTGTTAATAGTTTTGTATCATTAGAGTTGGGAAATATCAGAACCTGGCTAACGGGTGTGTCAGTGTCTGTGTTTGATTGACAGCAGCTAGCAAGCTACTGATGCTACACCGTACAGAACGGAGACAAAGTAAACAAACGACTGTAGCTACAAGTCACGGACAAACAAAATGTCACTAACAAGGATTTTGAAGAGCAACGAACAAATCAGCATCTAAACGGGTCTGAAGTGACATTTGCAGACATGCTGTTTAATGTGCTGCAGCTGAGCGGCTAATTAGCTGCCTAGCCTGCTAACTGACGTTAGCGGTGCACTTTTCCCTGGTGAATGTTTGTCTGGTGGCTCGTTCAACAAGCTAAGCTGCAGGAAAAGATGTGTGTTCATGTTTGTTAGATAAGAAGAAGACTTTAGCAGGAAAGATAATGTGGGTTGTTGTTCAGAGTCTGTGGCTCTTGTGTCGTGTAGCAGGATGCAATCAGGCTCAGTGTGACCGTCTGCTCTGCCGATGGTAGAACGACATGTTATCGCTTTATTCAAATATTTGATTTGCTGTATTGGAATAAAGACTCCAGTTACGTACATGGATAACAGAACTGTACTTCATCAATATAATATAAAACAAGAGAAACATTTCACAGGACAAGTGATTTACAGAGCAGATACGTAGCTGTGGTAGATTAAAAAAAAAGCAATTTAATTTCAGTTGGACTGTAAAGTGCAGAGTCTGGTTGAGACAGACAGACAGGCAGAGAGAGAGAGAGACAGAGACAGGAAGTGTCTCACCTGTTCCTGCTGCGGTATTATCAGTTGAGTTTTCGTGTCAAAGACATCCAGGCCAAACTGTGTAGTAAAACAAACGCACCCGCTTTAAAAATACAATCACCAGGTACGATCACTTCATCACTCGTTTGTTTGCAATGTATGTGTGTATGTGTGTGTGTGTGTGTGTGTGTGTGTATGTATGTGTGTGTGTCTGTGTGTGTGTGTGTATGTGTCACCCTGTCGGGGTTGGTGTGAGGCTCGCAGGCGATGGCAGAATATTGGTGAAAGACATAGAAACCACTTCCTCCTCCTGGTTTGACCTCTGTCGACCTGAAATAAAGTGCTGCCTGCGTTGCCTGGAGACACAAACAAACAAACAAACAAACACATTAAAATCAGACTGCAAGTCTGGGTGTGAGACCAGGTTTGTGTCGGGTTTAGGATCAATAGAGCACAGCAGAACAGAAAATAGAGTCTTACGTCCAGGCTGAAGACTTCATCGTAGCAGTGAGAGTTCCTCAGATACCACGAGACGTTTAACGAGGCGTTACAGTTCTCTGCCCCCACTGACCACACACACACACACACACACACACACACACACACACACACACACACACACACACACACACACACACACAGATCAGATTAGCAACTTGTAACTGCTGCTTGACTAAACTAAATCAACATTTCACTTCCTGCATCATTGAGGAGAGAAAACCGTCACTGACTATTGAGAGAAATTCAAATCAATACAACAATAACAGACTGTTGAATCAAAAAAGATAAAGTAATGCTACTAATGAACTATGCAAGTTTGTACATTAATCTCTTTAATAATTCAACAATCATTTATTGATTGATTTTGAAGATGGCTGTATCCAGGGCTGCGACTTATTTCTATTATTATTTACTCAATGAATCAATTTGGCTTATAAAATCTCAGAAAATGGTGAAAAATGTTGATGAATGTTTCCCAAAGTGCCAAAATGTAACCTAAGATATCTTGTTTTGTCCCGATCAACAGTCCACAACTCAAAAGATGTTCAGTTTACTTCCACAAAGGAGGAAAGAAACCAGTAAATATTCACATTTATGAAGCTGGAACCAGACACGTTTAGCATCCGCTCTTATTTCCTGTTGATCAACCAATCAGCTCTGACACAACACCATCATAAATTCCTGTTCCCACCTCAGGTAAAACGCAGCATAAAGTCACACTTGTGAACTGTAATCAAAGTAACGTTGACACGGTGCATAGTGTGAGTTTGTTTAGTGTGTTTGTTAGATGTAAAGGGGAGGTAGTGTGTCACAGGAAATGTGCTCCCACTGTAAACACACAGAGTCAAAGTTTTCCTCTGGCTCTTCTCTCGTTAGTCTCTCCATCTTTCTAACCGCCATGACAACAGAAACCGTTTAAACCTGGTCGGAGAAGGAGGAGGAGGAGGAAGAGGAGTAAGGGGAGTAAGGGGAAGTTCCCTGCATTGTAACTAACTCCCACAATACGCTCAAACTAAGCTATATTTGAACTTAAAGCTGAGACTGCAGATTAATTACTGTACTTTGAACTGAGTTAGTTAAACCTGACTCTGATGATGTCAAGAATAAAACGTGAGAAGAAGAAGAAGAGCAGCTCTAGTCGTGAGGAGGATCAACTTACATTTCAGATGGATGAAGCTGTTGTTGAACAGAGTTTTAGTGAAGAGGAAGAAGGTCTGCTTCTTCAGAGTTTCCTGGAACAAATAAACACAAACACACCATCAGACTAAAGAGTCAAAATGTCTGAAACAGGCAACATCAGCATTAAATAAGTGATAAAGTAATATTCATAAATAAATGAGAGTAAAACATTTATATTTTTAAAGCATAAAGCAGGCATTAACAGTCAAATATACAAAGAACTGTTTTTATATTTCCTGGGAGATCTGTGCTGCAGAAACTAAACTTTTTGTCCATATTCTAAGATAAATGTTTTACTGGAGACACAGAAGTAGTGTGAAAGTTTCATGGGTGTTAAACTGCTAATAAAAATCACCTTTTTGTCCTTTAACTCTATTAAAATGATGAAATGTTGAAATGTTATTGTCCTGTTCAGTAGCTGATATTCATTTATCTTGAAATATGGTCAGAAAGCTTCAATATCATGTTTCAGATTTTTAATAAAGCTTTTATTTTCTTAAATTTCTCGATTAATCGTTTCAGGTCTATAAAATGTCAGACAAAAATTTTTGAAAAAAGTAGAGCTGCAAAGATTAGTCGATTAATTGATTAGTTGTCAACTATTAAATTAATCACCGACTATTTTTGTTTCAAGTTTTCTTTGATCCTCTGAGACAGTAAACTGAATCTTTGGGTTGTTGTTCGGGACAAAACAACACGTGAAGACGTCATGTTGGGTTTTGGGAAACAGTGATCAACATTTTATAGACCGAACAACTAATCGATTAATCAAGAAAATAATAAACAGAATAATCGATGAAGAAAATTATCGTTAGTTGCAACCCTAGAAAAAAAGCCATTTTAAAAGACATTTTATTTTCTATACAATAAAGACATAAAAGCAGCAAACACTCACAAATAAAAATTGGAGCCAGGACGTTATTACTGCAGGTATTTTTGCTTGAAAATGATTAATCGATTATTGATGCCGATCGACTTCTCATTTATCTTTGAATATGCACAGAAGAAAACCTCAGCGTCACGTGTCAAAAGAAAGAAAGAGTCACTGACCCGTGACTCAAATGGAAACAGGAACATTTACAGCGGATACCAACAGCCTTCATCATCATCATCATCATCATCAGTTTTAACAAAGCTGAAAACATCCATTTTTCTGTTCTATGAAGAAACCAATGATGTGACGTCACGGACACACCTTTATATATATATATATAGAATCCGGTCAGACGGACTGAGGTGTACCGATAAACACGCACACACAGCGTCAGCAGCGACTCTGTATCATGTGACTTATTGTTTACACACGAACACACCCCGCTTTCTGCACAACCGCAAGAACAAGTTTTAACCCCGAACGGATGAAACTGGGCGGAGTGTGTTTGAGAAGGGAGAGAAGAAGAAGCAGTCGAGTGTGTCGGTGTTGTCTCAGTTTCACTTTAAAACCGCAGTGTGAAACTTTCACATATAAATAAACATTTGTTACATTCAAGCCAAATGAGTTCACACGACGCTGATTAAGTCGATCAGCGTCAGATGATGAATAACTTTGTATTTCACAGTATACGGAGATTTTAATTTTGATGTCTGTGGTGACATTCCCGCGCCGGCCGGATGATGCATACTGAGCATTCTCCAGACGTCTGCTGGCCAAGCGGTCTGAGTCAGGCATATGAAGAGGATATCTGACACATTTACAGTCTTTTTTAGCATCAAATTCCCTCTTTATGTTTCCCTGTTGAACTTATTTGCAAATAACAAACGCTGTGGATTAGAGCTGTAACTAACGGTCTATTAAATGTCAGAAACCTCAACCTGCAGCCTCAAATGTCTTGTTTTGTCCCGACCGACAACAGTCCACAACACAGAGATGTTCAGTTAACTGTCATAGAAGACTGAAGAAACCAGAAAATATTCATATTTGAGGTTGAGTAATTATTGCAGCTCTACTGTGGATTTTGGCCTCCATCACTTAGCCTACATAGAAAGCACATTCAGACGGCCTGTATGAACAGCAGGAAATGATTACAGCGAGTAAATAGCAGAGGGTTTAGATACGAATGCTTTTCCAGCTTTAACTTTTCATATTATGAGCTTGATGTAGTTAAAGTATTGCAGTAAAAGTAGTGGTTTGGTCCTTCTGACTGATATATTATTATATATGACATCATTAGATTATTAATACTGAAGCATCAGTGTTAGAGCAGCATGTTACTGTTGTAGCTGCTGGAGGTGGAGCTAGTTTACACTACTTTATATACAGTTAGCTAGTTTAGTCCAGTGGTTCCCAACCTAGGGGTCAGGCCCCTCCAAAGGGTCAGCAGCTAAATCTGAGGGGTCGTGAGATGATTAATGGGAGAGGAAAGAAGAAAAAACAAGTTCTGATACACAAATCTGTTTTCAGTTTTTAGACTTTTTCTCTAATCTTTGATTTTTTGCTGAAATATTGGATCATTTGAACATTTATTGAAATGAAAGCATGTGAGAAGTTTAGAGGGAAAAATCACTATTTGGTGGAGCTGTTAACAACTCATAGACATGTGAAATGTGACCCCGACTACACACTGCTTTTTGTAAGACGTCAAAAGCCAAACATTTATTACAAAATTGTTTTATTGCACATGTATTACATTTTATTTACTACAAATCTTCATCTGAAAAGTAACTAAAGCTGTCAAATAGGCTAAATGTAGTGGAGTAGAAAGTACAATATTTCCCTCAGAAATGTAGTTTAGTGGAAGTATAAAGTACCATCACATGGAAATACTCAAGTAAAGTACAAGTACCTCCAAGCTGTACTTGAGTACAGTACTTGAGTAAATGTGCTGTGTTCAGCTTGCTAACGTTGTTTACATGTTTCGGATCCGTCAGCTGAGTTTTAATTTGTTAACAAGAGAAACCGCGGCTCTAAAATAAATTATAGCAACACATGAGCTCCTTTATTTTCACCTGTAAGCAGGTGAACACATGAATTTATCCGCTGAATGATTCAGAAACAACATCTAGCCGCCACAAGGAGGAAACTCACGCTATCGACGTTCAGGATCCATTTCCCCGGTTCGGACGCGGCGTTAATCGGCCCGCTGAGCCCCATAAGTACCAGCAGGAGCAGGGACCAGAGCACCGGTCCGGCCCGGTCCGGACCCGCGGAGCTCGCCATTTGAGCCAGGAGGACGAAGAAACCAGCAGCAAATCAACCACGACGTCCCACAACAAGCTGGACTCTTCCTGGTTCCGGGGTGTGAGTTTTCGTTTCCTAGGATGGCGACGGCTTGACCACGCCCCGGACTAATCTGATTGGTCACTCCAGCTCCTTCTTCTTCTTCGTCTTCTTCTTTAGAGGTTCACAGCAGTCAGCTTCCGCTATGTCGCGTTGTCAGGATATCACAGTTGAAACAATGGATACACGGAATACATTTAGCGTCTTTGAGGTTTATGGAGTGTTATATAAATAAACTGCATCATCACCATCAACATCGTCATCATCACCACCATTATTATTATTATTATTATTATTATTATTATTATTATTATTATTATTATTATTATTATTATTATTATTATTATATTAGACATAATAATATAATACTTGAATATAATAATACTAGTACAGCAGCTGAACACCACCACACACACAATATTTGTTGACAAACATTTTTAGTGATTTTTTTCAATATGCAATTAAGACAAAACTCAGTCACATTATCCCTGAATAAGATTTGCTGTTTCTGAGTTCATTCCTTTAAATGAAATGTCTACGTAGAAGACTACAGAACAAAATGCTATTAAAACTAAAGCAAAAAAGTGCTAAAAGACAATGAATAATACACAGAACCTCAGGGTGGGAAGTCAACATGTGACATGTGAGTAACATCACAAACCAGATTTAACCAGTTATATACTTGCAAAGTAAGATAAGATAGTATTTTATTTATCCAGAGGGAAATTACTGTGCAGCAGTTGCAGTATAAAGGAAAGAGTGCAGATATATAGAGTGCAATATAAACAAAATAAACAATATATTGTATATAACAAAGTCAGGACCATATAGTGCCAGCAAATCTACAGCTATACAAACAAACAACTAATATGAAGTAAAGGGAGATGCAACAAAGGATTTACCAAGAATACACACATTTAAATAAAAACACCATAAATATACAGATACAATAGGTTTTGACAGTTTCTGCTCATAACAAAAGTAATAATGAGAATGATTAAAAAAAAAACAAATATGTATTATAAGATAAAATAAATAACAATGCATATATATATAATGAGTTGCAGGCTCTAACTGTGACCACTATAGAACAATGAACTCAATTATTTCATTTTAATTAAAAAATCATAATGTGGGCACATAGATTTATTTTGAAAGAATAAACCGGAAGTTTTAGTTAGGTGTATCTGATCATGTCTAACTTGATGTGTCTGAGTGTAGTTCCTCAGTGTGACCGCCGGAGGGCAGTGAACACACATGTCAACCGTCAGCTGCATTACAGCGACGTGTATCCGGAAACGTGAGTGTTTGCTGCCCTCCGGTGGTCACACTGAGGAACTACAGTCACATTGTCAAGTTAGACACGAGCACACAGTGACACTTCCGGTTTACATTTCAAAATAAGTCTGAGTGACTTCAATTCAGATATTTATTGTTTTTATTTATATGTTTTGTTTTTATTTATTTATTTTTATTATTTTCCATGAAAGCATATATCTAGAATTTCATAAATACTACAAAAATATACATATTTCAATAATCATCATCATCATTATTATCATCATCATAAATTTGCATTTTTCCAATTGAATCATGCGGAGCTTTAATCTCAAACTGTGACTATTAGAGAAAAGATCATGATGATGCAATTTACTTTATTTCTTCAGTTTGTTTGCTGTGTGTGTGTGTGTGTGTGTGTGCGTGTGTAGTCAAAGTGTTCCTCATGTTGTGAGGACTCGCCTCCCTTATGGGGACAAAAAGCAAATCCTCTTGACGTAAATCATTAATTTTAGGGTGGAGACTTGGTTTATAAAGATAAGGTTAGTTTAGGGTTATATTAACGTTAGGGTAAAGTTAGGGTTAGGCAAGTAGTGGTTATGACTAAGGTTAGGATAAGTCTCCAGGAAATGAATGTAAGTCAAAGTAATTTCCTCTGAAGTGATGTGCGCGCGCGTGTGTCTGTGTCTCTGGCAGAAGACGAGCAAATCAGTTTTTGTGAAAAATGTCTAAAAAACAACATATGACAACATATAAAATAACAACAATAATAATATATAAAATGATATAAATAATATTTGATTTGATAATAATGAGAGAGAGTACGGGTTTGTCTGGGTGTTTGCAGACAGTAGAGGGCGATAGAGAATCCGTGTCTGGAACATGTAGGAAGGTCTGACGCTCCAACAGAAACAAAACATCACTTAATGAATGTAAAGAACATAGTTGGAATATTTCTGTGTTTTGTAATCTGCATCTGAAGACTTCTGAGAGGTCACTCGTTGTTTTGCACCTGTTAATGTGTCGCTAAATGACGAATGAGGTCAGATTTTACATGTAATTTTCAACAATATAAACACAATTAAAATGTGTCTAATAAAGATGACATCATGTGTTTTGAATGAAAGGACCCGCAGAAATGATTAAATGTAAATTCAAACGTTATGAGTCTGATGGGTTCAAGACTTTACAATTTTTCTAAACTGTAGAGCTGAAATAATTAATCATTAGTTAATAGCCAGTTTAATAATCGATAAATCATTTATTCTTTTTTTTCTGGCAAAAATGCCAAATATCTATCAGTTGCAGCTTCCAAACTGTGAGTATTTTCTACTTTTTTGTTATTACTCTGTTATCTTTGTTTGAGTTTTTGACTGCTGCTCTTGAAGACGTCACCGTGAGCTGTTGGTGAAAGACAATTTTCACTATTTTTCAGACATTTTATGGACCCAACGATTAATCAAGTAATTGGCAGATTAATTAATTAATAGATAATGAAAAAATGCTGCATCTCTACTGTTTAACTCTATTGTTATGACGAATCCTGCTGGTTCTTGAACGCACCATAAACTGTGTTGTTTATTGTATTTATTTTCCAGTCCAAGATCTTTTGGGCATTAGGACCTGGGGACCGGCCTCTCCCTGCCTGCCTCAGGGGTGTGTATGTGTGGGTGTGTATGTGTGTGTGTGTGTGTGTGTGTGTGTGTGTGTGTGTGTGTGTGTGTGTGTGTTGGGCGGTGCTGATGATGCATTGAAAAAGAACTTGGATCTTTGTGTTCAACTGGTTTTTCAGACTTGTGGAAGTGGGAGTGCCCTCCGTCCGTCCTGTCTGAAGAGCTGCTTCTCTCTCTCTCTCCTCTCAGTGTGTCTTCACCTCTCTCTCTCCTCTCTCTCCTCTCTCTCTCCTCAGAGCAGCAGAAGTCTCAGTAAGTGGCTCCAAACTTTCTCTTGTTTTTGTCTTAATGTGTCTGTAAAGTCTGAACGCAGGTCTGATGTGTGTTTAGTGAACTGGCGGTCAAGTGTGAACTGGTTTAACAAAGTGTCTGAGTGCTCTGTGTGTGTGTGTGTGTGTGTGTACGGGCTGAAACATGACACTGTGTAGATTATGTGAAGGTATAAATGGTTTACATATTATCCAGTTTTGTCTCCAGTGGTGGAAAAGTACAAAAACATTGTAGACTAATCCGTTCCTGCACTGAAACTTGACTAAAAGTAAACAGTAACTTGAGTGAATTTTTAATTATTGACATATTAACGTGTAAACAGCAGGTCTGGGAGGAGCCGACTCATTATAATGTTGGGCAGGAGTACAGGAAGTATTCAGATCCTTTACTGAAGTAAAAGTACTAATACAACAATATGTACTTAAGTTTTAAAAGTAAATACAGTCGTTATGCAGAATGGCCCCCTTACAAAGGATTATAATGTATATTTTGCTTTTGGATCAGTAAGTGATGCATGAAAGTATAAAGTGGAGCTGCACTTTATATTCTATAAATATAAATAAATATATATATAAACTGTATATTTATAGAAATATAAACTATAAAGTGGCAGAAAATGATGTAGTCAAACTAAAAGTACAACTACTAACTTTGTACTTTAGTAGAGAGATTGAATAAATGTATTTAGTTACTTTCCATCATTAAATGGATGTTAAAGCTGTTGTGATGCTGTGTGCAGGTTAAAATGATAAAAACACACTGAAGTCACTTTAACGTTATAAAAGTAATCTGACTGTGTGACTGTATCAGAAACAGTAGATTTTACGTCACCTTGTTCATATTCTTTATTTGTTATTTTCATAGCTGCGTTCTTCAGTCAATATTTTCATGTCTGGTGCAAAATGTTTGACACATTTCCCCCCAAAATTCAGCTTTTGAAAACTTTGGGATCTTTTACTAGAATTTGAAATAAAGTTCTGTGAGTTTGAGAAAAATGTTTGAGTTTATAATCATCAGAGGAGATTTAACATCTCCAACCATTTAATTATAGTCATATTTTACTTTTTCAGCCCCTCAACTACATTACTTCAGGTATTTCAATTCAATCTATTGATTATTTTTAATGAAGTGTAGTCTATAAAACGAGAGTCCAGAGGGACGTCCTCAGATTACTAATCTAGTTTGAGTAAACAAAAACACAAAAACACAAAAACAGTCCTTCAGGTTCTGATATCAAACATCAAAAAGCAAACTTCTGATTGATTGATTAATGACACTGTCAGAACTGTTATTAATTAATGTTGTGTTGAGCCAATAATTGTTTCAACCAGGGCTGCAACTAACAATTATTTTCCATTATCAATTAATCTGTCATTGACTTTATCGATTAATCGATTCGTTGTTTGGCTCATAAATTGTCAGAAAATGGTGAAAAATGTCAATAAATGTTTCTCAAAATCCAAGATGATGTCTTCAAATGTTCACAACTCAAAGATATTCAGTTTACTGTCACACAAGACTCAATAAACCAGAAAATATTCACATTTGAGAAGCTGGAATCAGAGAATTTGGAGATTTTTTTCTTAAAAAATGACTCAAAACGATTAATCGATTATCAGAACAGTTGGTTTTAGTTTCAACACTAAAAAAAGAAAAGATTTTATATTTCTAGAAGTTAAAGTTTTGTGTGTCAGAGCTGTGAAGTGTGTGTGTGTGTGTGTTCATTAAACTCTGTTAACTAATGACTTTGTCTATACAGATGGAGTTGTTTCTCTCGGCTTTATTTCTTGTTCAGTAAACAGTCAAACTGTGTAATTATCTTCTGTCCCTGACGTTTTCACTCTGTCTCTCTGTATCTGACAGACGACAAAATGTTTCTGGCAAAGAATCTGATCGGAGGGATCATAAACATTGTGGGGTGAGAACACAGAAGATTGATTTTTTTTACTCTCTTGATAGAGCTAGGCTAACAGTTTCCACCCGCTTCCAGTCTTTGTGCTAAGCTAAGCTAACCAGACACACATTTTGACTCTGTGTGTTTTTCCTTCAACAGCAACATCGACCCCTCTCAGTTCATTCCTTCAGACCCTGTAAGTATAAAAGCTTTCAAGCCTCAAGTATTGATTAGGACTTCTTAAACAAACACTGTATATCTAATATAATGTCCAACAGATCATCTAATGTGTTATATTAAAAAACATTATTTCACATTTTACTCACTTATTCAGTTGAAGTGACTCAGACTCACAGATCAACAGTTTGTCTGCTCTGACATTTTTTAAAATGTAAAACTTAAGTTAACTTTTTTAACCTAAGTTTTGAGTAAAAATAAAGACAAAAAAACTTCATATGTCCACCAAAACAATGTCTTAATAAATCAGTATATCTGTTATGAAAATCTAATTTGCTCTTGATCTTTTACAAAATAAGTTGATTTATGTTGGAAATATTCTGAGATGACGTCAATCCGCTGAAATATTTCTTCACTTGTTCTATGAAAATTAGACTCAATAACAGTAAAAACGTCTTCAGACCCCATTTAAATGGACCAGGATCATCAGAATTTACAGGATTTAATTATAACTAAATAAATAAGTCATAAATTAATGAACTGATTGCATTCATTGATGTTGTAAGAGCTTGGAGGAGGGTTTAATTAAGTTTGATTTGTTTTCCTTAATTAAAAATATAACAAATAATCAATACATGACTCTTAAGAACTGTCTGTGTCAATTGTCATCATAACAATTGAGAAACTCTGTAAATGAGGTTTAATTCAGCCTCGTTACTGCGTCTGCTGTCAGATTTCTCTCAGTGGAAGATTTCATGAGTAAACAAACACTGAGTTTTCTAACTGCACAGGAGGAATGTGTGTGAGCGTGAACTAACACTGACTCTTTTGTGCCTGCGTGCAGCCTCCTCCTCGCAGACCTGTGAACTTCGCCGAAGCTCATGAGAACGATGAGGAGAAACAGTTTCGGAAGGTTTTCAAGCAGCTGGCTGGAGATGTGAGTTCACAATGTTCATGTTTAATGTTTTAACGTGTTCTGTTCTGCTCTGTCTGCTCTGTCTGTGTTCACGCTGAGGCTCCTTTTAACTCCTAATTACAGATTCTGTGTTTCCATTAATCCCACTAAATGTCATATTGCACTGTTACCACATACTTTATAAGATAAGGACTTCAACAAAGTTTAGATAGAAACAGAATACATATATATATAAAAAAATGAAATAAATGTAGCCTGACAAAAATGTCTTTTTATGCCTCCACGTTGGCGTTATGTTTTCGGGTGAACGCGATATCTCAGGAACGCCTGGAGGGAATTTCTTCAAATTTGACACAAATGTCCACTTGGACTCAAGGATGAACTGATTAGACTTCGGTGGTCAAAGGTCAAAGGTCAAGGTCACTGTGACCTCACAAAACACACTATTTGCCATAACTCAATAATTCATATGCTAATGAGGACCAAGTTTCACACCAAATATCTAATAGGATAAAATGATGAAGTGATAACATTTTATATCAAAAAGGTCAAAGGTCAGCTTCACTGAGATCACAATGTTCTGCAAAAACACTTTTCTGGCCCTTATTCAACACCGTAACTCAGGAACATAAGGGGAGATTGTGACCATATTTCACATTTGTTTGGATACTATATTGTTGACACTAGTCTTGGTTCCCACCTTCAAACTGTGGTGATTGTTTAGATCTTCTGTGCTTCAGGGTTGAAGATGTGTGTGTGAAGCGTCCATGTTTTAGAATTTGTAGCTTCTTTGCAGCAACATCCATGTCTGACGCTTCGTCCACTGTCATGGCTACAACTTCAGAATCAGAATCAGCTTGAGTGGCGAAAACATGTGAACACATACAAAGAAAATACACTTAATAACTTTTATTAAATTCCTTCAAAGTCTTCACTACAAATATTATATGAGTCTGGACAGACAAAACTTTTAATAGTCCTGTTTAATCACAGAACTATGACAGAATAATAACTGGAATAAGAAGAAGTTTCAACTTTGTTGTAATAAACTGAAATTTTATTTTGACGGTCAGTTATTGCGTGTCAAGCTGAGCCGACAGATAAGCTGTTGGGGCAGAGTTATTGGAACATAGACAAACTTTTCATCAGTGGAAACCTCCCAAATGGTAGAAAAACACTAGTCCAAATGATCACAACCCGCCCAAAACAACATTTACTGCCCAATTAAACAGAAAAAAATAGCAGCAAAAAACACCCAATCTGGCTTCACAGGTCAGGACTGAAACATTCAGTCCATCGGTGTGTGGATTTGAACAGGTTCAGCTACAGCTGTAAACACATCTGCTGCTGGTTTACAGTCTGAGGGTCACATGACTGAACAAACCACACAGACTTTGGTCTTTTCTGTAATTACAGTAGAATGAGTTG
Source organism: Thunnus albacares (assembly GCF_914725855.1). NCBI lineage: Eukaryota > Metazoa > Chordata > Actinopteri > Scombriformes > Scombridae > Thunnus > Thunnus albacares. The sequence continues at coordinate 3,962,346 of NC_058111.1, forward strand.
TTTACATCAGTCTCTAGTGTTCGGTTGGTTTTGGCTGCTCACGGACAGAATCTTGCTAACAACCAATCAAACATCTTAGAAATATGCTGGTTACATTTTGGTGGTTTATAGCAAATAGCTGTCATTCCTCACCATGTCCCCGAGCTCTAAACTTTAATTTCAGAGCTCGTACAACAAATGTTCCTTTTGGGATTTGCTGAGAAGATTCCAGATCTATGTAAAACAGGAAAAACACATCACAGAACAAAATTACCTCGTCTATTTGAGACCCCTCGTTACCAGTTATCTGAATAAATTTTAGAGGGCAGAAGAGATAAAATAATCTAGTAACTCCCAAGTCTGAAAAAAACAACAATTTTCAAAACAAAAGATCTAAATAAGGGAACATGTGCAATACTTTTAATGCAGAAAGTATTTTAAATAGTGTTTGCATACTTTACTTTTTGAGGTAAGGATCCGTGTTGTGACTTTCAGTCTCTGTTTAATGTGAAAGCTGTCTCTGTTAGCTGTTTTATTACTCGTCACATTCAGACTTATCTATCTGCATTTGCAAGTCTTCATTCAGGTCTTTGAAGGTCTGTCAGTCCTGCTTTTCACCTGATCCTTCATCTCTCGCCACACCTTGTCTACCTGCTGTCGACCACATTCCAAACTCCACCCTCCCTCCGCCATCCGATCCTCTTGTCTGTTTCCACTCTTTTGTCTGGTTTATCATCTCCCCGGTCTGGTTCTGTAGCTTCTACCAGTAGTATTCATACCTGTTCTCAAATATTCAATCTCTAGAAAGAGACAAAAATATTCCATCCTGCAGAATTGGTCCAGAAAAGAAAGAAAGACTGAACAAACATCATCTTACATCAGCCAGGAAGCTGTAACCAGTAATGTTATTTATAGCCTAGTGAATTTAAAAAAAAAAGACAGCAGAGCAACCTCCAGAGAAGAAGTCATTTTTTAATCGTAGCTGCTGTTTTGCACGTTGCAAACTACTTTTATAAATGTTTTATTACACTTAAAAACTTTAAACACAGTGCAACACATTCCTAATCCCACTACTGTTGTCTTTAAGCTTCATCAACATAAAAACAGTGATGCTTGTTTTGTTAATTTACAGTTCCTTCTCGAATGTTTGTGACTTAAACTGTCACCTCACATGACACAGTTATACATTGAGGGTGGAGGTGGCAGATAAAACTCACAGCCTCCGTTTTACATATCAGCTGGATGTCACACAGAGTGTCTTTTGCCTGCAGAGATAAACAGTGAATCCATTTATTGAGTCCTCAGACACACATGGAAGAGGCAGCGGAGTCGGCCTCAGGGTGTGTTTCACAGAGAGAGAGACGGAGCTCTTTCTCTGCATTCCTGCCATTGTCTGGCAGGGCGGCACTCATGCTTTAGGGGCGTTGTGTTTGTGTTCATATGTGTGTGTGTGTGTCTGAAGTTTTTCTCTGACTCATCAGAGGGGTGTGAGCACCAGTTAGACCAGAACTTTAGACCAGAAATTTACTCTCAATCAACCGCAGTAATTACGATGATGATGAAGAAGCTTATGTTGTAGTAAAGCCTCTGCCTCCCGTCTCACCTGGCTGTGCTCCCAGTCAGTCTGTCTCTACTTGGCTCTGCTCTTCTAACTCCTAATCGTTCTTTCCAGGAAACTTCCTGTTACTTTTTAAAGGCACAAACCTTGATTGTGTCATGACAGCACCTCAAATATCGAGGTTAAAGTTATGCTATGCAAGATTTGTTGGTTGGTGTTTGTAAACACACGGCATTCAAAGTTGGCCCCTCCTCAGCAGAAAGAGAGAGAGTGCTCGAGCGAGCTAGAGAGTGAATGAAGGGAGAGGGAGCGGCGCTGGCGAGGACGAAGCCGTGAATCAGAGAAATAAAACATTATTTTCTGATTGTTTCATGGGGGTTATTCTCTAAAGCACAAATAAACACACCCACACCTCCGCATGACCCTGCAGGAAGATGCAGCATACCTGTGTCCTCCGCGTGTGTGTATCTCAGACCCACCCTCGGACCTGCAGCTCAGAGACAGAGAGCAGAGCGGAGCAGAGAGCTCACACCCTACATGCTGTTATTATTGACTGGGGGGCTACACACCCACTGATGAAAGGTTGATGCCCAGAAGTGTCCTGAACACAGCAAAAATAATAAGAAAATAATAAATTACAGGCAGAGAGCAGAGTCTCTGCAGATACATGTACTGCCACGCACTTCTAGGGGGTCATAAGCGATGACTGAGAGGGATTACCGTTGTATGAGTCAATAGATGGACATCATGACTCATGGACTTGAAATCACTTCCTTGTGATCATGAGAAAACAAATTAAAGCTTTCATTTTTGCTAGATTACACTCTGGCTTTTTTGATTTCAGTTGAGTTAATCTTTGCTCTCATTGTTTTTTTTTTTAAAGCAAAAATAGTTTCAACTAAAATTAGAAATAAGTTAATAAATGAGGTAAGATGTTGCTTCACAGTGTTTTGGCAAACTGTTGTTGGAAACAGTGAGGAAGTCTGAGAGTGAGTCAGAAAATATGAAACAAACAAAAAAAAAAAAAAAGGAAAGAGCTTTAGTTTGGTTTGAGTCACACACACACACGCACACACAGATTCTGCTCACCAGCTGTGATTCATTTTTTGAGGTTTCCTCTTTCAAACAAAATATTGAGAACATCCCTTCTGTTGTGTGTGTGTGTGTGTGTGTGTGTGTGTGTGTGTGTGTGTTTTAACAGGACATGGAGGTGAGCCCCAAGGAGTTGATGGACATCCTCAACAAAATCATTTCCAAACGTGAGTCTGGTTATATTTTTCTCATAATACATACATTTGTTTCTGTATAGAGAGATGAGAAATGCTCTGATCCATAGACATACACTTGTTTTTTTCCCGACCATTTGTACTGTATCTCTTACTATTTACAACTTCTCATAATGTGTCTTAGTAATTTATCTTCTGTCAAGGTTTAATCAGTTGTTGATGTTGATGTTTTGCTTCAGATGGAAACCTCAAGACCGATGGTTTCAGCATCGAGTCCTGCAGGAGCATGGTCGCCGTCATGGACGTATCCTTCCACTAAATATAGTGCAAACACAAGACAGTGCCAGTTGCACTTAATAACATATCATTATTAGTAGTAGGTAACAGTAGTAGTGGCAGTTAGTAGTAGTATTAGTAGTAGCAGTAGCAGAAGCAGTATTAGTAGTAACAGTGGTAGTTGTAGAAGTCGCAGCAGCACTAGAGAGGTAGTACTTTAGAAATAGATATGGTAGAAGTAATAGCAGCAGTAGTAGTGGTACTACTTGATGTACTTGTTACAGCAGTAACTACCTTTATTTGAAAAGTTACAAATGCTTGTGTCAACAGTGTCACAGCTCTTGTAAATCAGATTTTTTTTAATATCTACTTAAAAGTGATTTCATTAGTTAGTTACAGCACTAACAAAAGTAGTTATAATAGTATTAGATTTATTAGTTACAGTAGTAGTAGTATTAGTAGTAGTAGTAGTAGCTGTAATAACAGCAGTAGTAGTAGAATTGGTATTATACAGCAGTACCAGTAGCAGTTACAGTAGTATTTACTCTAGTAGATGCAGCACTATAAGATGCAATAGTTAAAGAAGTAATGGTAGTCGTAGCAGTTACAATAGTATTAGATGCAGTATTTACATCAGTAGCTGTAATTTTATTGACAGTAGTAGTAGTAGTAGAAGGAGGAGGAGGAGGAGGAGGAGGAGGAGTGACATTAGTATTTGGTGTAGTAACTACAATAGTAGTATTAGTCATCTCAGGGCACTACAGTAGTAGTTACAATAGTAGTAAAAGTAGTAATTACAGCAGCAGTAGTGGTAGGTACAGTAGTAATTACAGTAGTAGTAAGAGTAGTAATTACAGCAGTATTAGCTGTGTGAGGTACAGTAGTAGTTAACAGTAGTAGTAATAGTAGTAATTACAGCAGTAGTAGTGGTAGGTACAGTAGTAATTGCAATAGTAGTAATAGTAGTAATTTCAGCAGTAGTAGTGGTAGGTACAGTAGTAATTACAGTAGTAGCTGTGTAGGTACAGTAGTAATTACAGTAGTAGTAGTTGTGTGAGGTACAGTAGTAGTTAACAGTAGTAGTAATAGTAGTAATTACAGCAACAGTAGTGGTAGGTACAGTAGTAATTACAGTAGTAGCTGTGTAGGTACAGTAGTAATTACAGTAGTAGTAGTTGTGTGAGGTACAGTAGTAGTTAACAGTAGTAGTAATAGTAGTAATTACAGCAACAGTAGTGTAGGTACAGTAGTAATTACAGTAGTAGTAGTGGTAGGTACAGTAGTAATTACAGTAGTAGTAGTTGTGTGAGGTACAGTAGTAGTTAACAGTAGTAGTAATAGTAGTAATTACAGCAACAGTAGTGGTAGGTACAGTAGTAATTACAGTAGTAGTAATAGTAGTAATTACAGCAGTAGTAGCTGTGTGGTACAGTAGTAGTTACAGTAGTAGTTACAGTAGTAGTGGTAGTAATAGTAAGAGCTGCAGGATGCTGCTGTTTTGGTTTGGAAGCGCTCTGTATTAATCAGACAGTAAAACTCTTGTGAATATAAAATGAATCTATTATAAACTACTGCAGGAGCTTTCAGTGTGTTCTGCACAGAGTTCTGAGTTTGACCTTTGACCCCGCTCCCTTCAGAGTGACAGCACAGGGAAACTGGGCTTCCACGAGTTTAAATACCTCTGGAACAACATCAAGAGATGGCAGGTCAGTTCACACATGGACGGTCTCCTTCCTGTCAGGAAGAGATGAAGTCAGAGAGAAATCTGTGGAGGAAAGATTCTTCTTCTTCTAGTTTCACTTTACTAAATGAAGTTTAACCTCAAAGCCTTTATTTAGCTTTATTTTTTTTAACATAAACAGAAATTATAAGGAGCAGTTGTACAGACCTAACATAAAAGAAACATAAACTTAAACCCCATCCAACTGCCCCCACTCCTGAGTCACAAACGTCTGACCTTTGACACTCAGTAGATACACAAAAACATTCTAACATCAAGCACAAATTAACTTAAACAATTAAATTGCTTATATATCTATAATTTGTTTGTTGTTTGTTGTTCTCCAGGGTATCTATCTGTCCCATGATGCCGATCGTTCAGGTGTGATTGGCTCTGACGAGCTGCCGCGTGCCTTCAAGGCTGCAGGTAAGAAACACTGCCCAGTGTGTATGACTCATGTTGTAGGACATAAATATGTTTACACATTGTGGGGACAAAAAGCAGGGTGGAGACTTAAAGGTTAAAGATTGAGTTTAGAGTTCAAATTAAGGTACGTTTCCAGGAAATGACTGTAATGTCCTCTGAAGTGGTGGAAACATGACGGTGTGTGTTTGTGTGTGCAGGTTTCCCTCTGAATGAGCAGCTCTATAAGCTGATTATCCGTCGCTATAGCGATGAGCATGGCAACATGGACTTTGACAATTTCGTCGGCTGCCTGGTTCGACTGGACGCCATGTGCAGTGAGTCTCTCTTCCTCCTCACCTTCCTCACTCTCTCACCCTCCCTGTTTTCAGCAAAAATACAATTCATTAATCCTAATTTAATGCTACTTAATGTTTGTAATGATGGAGCACTGTAATGGCTTATCAGGTGGCTTATGTTTAAATTAAATATCCAAAGAAAAGTGGACAGTGTTGTCTAGACGTTATCATATTTTAGGCTTAATAGATAGATATTACTGTATTGGCCCAAATATAAGACGACTCCCGCTTTTCTAACAGCTGTTTTTGGAAAAATACTTTTTGAAGATACAACACACTTTTATAATTTTAATCCAAGAAGAGAGTCCTCATCCTCGATGGCTTTTTCTCTTGTCAAAATGAAATAATATCATTAAAGCAGAACATAAAGCCTACATTTGTCAGTCACACACTCACATTCTCTCCTGACTCTTGGAAGCGGTCAAATTTATTTTTCTCTGACAGCATTTTTATGACTGTTTGTCTGTTTGAGATAAAAAACATCTGTGACTTCAGTCATTTTTGGCAGAAACTCCAGACGCTGACTCTAACAGACTCACTATAAACAGACTGGAGGAAATATGCTAGCCTAGCAACATCATGGCTACAAACAACCCATAATGCAACATTCTCTTTAGGAGCAGGTGTTACATTCAGAAATGATCTCTCATCTTGTGAACATATAATTGTTTGTCCTTGAATATAAGACGACCCCTACCACCACCACTACAGTAATATCAGATACAGCTGTGTCATCCTGCAGTACAGCACATGCAGATCATCTCTTTTGCGGCGCTTTGTATCAATTTTGCAACAAAACGTAAAGATGTTCATCATATAATGTCACTTACATTAAAGAGAATCTAGTCTGTGAAGTCAGAACTAAAAAAAAGGCACAACCATTTGTTTTTAGTTATGAATCTTTTTGATGGTGCTCTTCAAAATGTGCAATAATCAATATTCACTTGTTTCAGTTTGAGTGGGATCAAATACTGGTGATGCTACATGATGTATGCGTGTGTGTGTGTGTGTGTGTGTGTGTGTGTCCTGCAGGAGCCTTTAAGACTCTGGATAAGGACAACAGCGGCTCCATCAGCCTGGACGTCAAAGAGGTAAAACATTGTTTAGTTCTGTCTCTTGAGTCTATTTTAATCAATATAATCTTTAATTTGATCATTTTGCATGAATTCCAATCAGATGAAGTCCATGTAGTTTTAAATGTGAAAGTACATTTTTATAACTCTGAGATAAGAGACTTGTATTGATGAGACAGCAGAGACAATATGCAGTTTTGAAGAATGGATAAATATGTGCACATTTATTGGTTTGCAAATATTTACATTTTGTTATCATTTCAATGAAAAGTGGAAACGAGGAACAATAGTAACATTTGCTTCAGAGATGAGCATAAAAAGAAGTCACAGAGGACTAATGAGACATAAACAACAATGTTTGTTATCATTTTGAGAATTCAGTATCTCTCAGCATGTGACCAAGATGGTTTATATATAGATTTAACCTGATTGGACACAGGTTTGGGACCCAGAACGAGCTCCACCTTCAATTATGTACATTTGGCTGCTGATATCAAAAGTTTGTTTATTTTTTTAAATTTAATTGTTACTTTTTTACACCATGTGTCCAAATCTTTTCTGAGTTAGATTGATTTATTACTCATATTTCTACATTAACATGAAATCGCTCCTACAGATTGATGGATTGGTTGCATCCTATTGATTAATCATAGAGGTTTATGTTTTTAAATATTGTTAATCATTTGGTCACATGCTGATTATATCTAATGAAGATGTGATATCGAAACATCTTTTTATCAATGCAATTTATGTGACGAAACCAACATCATGTAGCTGTTTGACAGTCATAGAAGAGTTATGAATAAATATTAACATCATATACATGTAGAATAGAGAAGAAAGAGAACATTAAAATCTACATAAAATGTTATTTTGTTCACATCTGCACACTTCTTCTCTCTTTCTGACTCTGTTTCATTAAAATCAGATTCTAATTCAAAAAGCTTTATCGCCATAAAAAGCAAAACTATCCAAGAGGAGAATATAGAGATAGATAGATAGATAGATAGATAGATAGATAGATAGATAGTTAGATAGATAGATAGATAGATAGATGGATAGATACTGTGGCACTAACACTCTCTCTCTGTCTCACAGTGGCTTCAGTTGACGATGTATTCATGAAGCGACGGAGGGAAACTGCTCTGCAACAAAAAAAAACTCTTTTTTTTTCCACCTCATCCCTCTCATTCCAAATTACATCTGTATGTGCTTATGGACGTGCAATAGTGTTTGAAACCCTCCGATCTTCATGGTAACGGGACCAAAACGTCAACAGGTTTAGAGGTAAAGACAAAGGAAGAAGAAACAAACCGGGACCAAAGTGAAGCCGATGCTCCTGTTGCTCCTTCCTGCTGTTGCACTCTCCTGCTGCTGCCAGGCGGCGGCGCTATAACATCCCCATGTCATAGATATCTATATATTTTGTTCCTGCAAAAAAAAAAAGTTCTAAGGGTGAAGCTGTTCATGACATTGATTTGAATGTTTAAAGAAATAAAGTGACATAATTGACAGTTTGGGGTTTGAGCCTTTATTTGTCTGTGATTTTCTATTTGGGTTCAGAAATGTTAGTGACCACTGCTTCTATTACTTCCTGTTTGGCAGGAAATAACATCCAGGTAGGAAGTGGTTAGAACAATAAATGGAAAAAAAAACAAACTTTCTTGCACTGATTACAGTCTGGGTCACTTCTGCATCAGAGGAGACAGAAAATTCTTGAATATATGAATGAATGAATATATTCATGCTGCTCATTTTATGTTTTTACTGATGCCTATGAGACTGAGACTGGATTAGTACATTTGTGGTGGTGTCGATGTAGTTCGACACATCGCTTTCCCAACATATCATCATGGACATTACAGTACATTTTACTAAAACCTCAAATTTTGAAGTCATGTCCTATGTAAAGGGATGGCCCCATGCATTATTTGCAAGTCCACCATCAGGGCTAGAATCTATCCCAGTTTGTACTGGGAGAGTGCTGGTCTCCCACAGGCCAGAGTGCAGCCATGATTTCAGAAGCATTGAAGGCATGATCTTTTTTTTACACATTAGTTACTCATGTAAATGTTTTAAACATCGTGTCCACATAAATCATCCATATTATACTTTATTCCCATCATGTGCTTCTAATCGGTACATTTTACTGCCAGTATTTCTACTTTTATTTAAATAAGATTTTAAATTTTTATGTGTAATGGCAATTTAATGTTAATGCTAATTTTGGGTAGTAAAATTTATACGTATTTTATAAAGTGTAGAATGTTTTACACAGAAAAGTAGCTAGTAACTATAGCTGTGAAATAAATCTCTATAGTGACGAAAAACATCAGTAATTAATTAAAATCTCTTGTTTTAAGTTTTATATTCAATCTTTATATATTTTTATTAGGTTTTATTTTACATTCTGTTCCTAACAGTGTGTAGAGAGTTAATGTTATTTTGTGTATTTAATTGTGATTTTATAGTGATAAAATCCCCATCATAACACTTTATATACATAAAGTATCATCACCTCAGGAAGCTGCAGTTTTGTTGAACGATGCCAGGGTGCGTTTAGTGATGGGCGGGGCGGGGCCGGAGCAGAGCAGAGGGGCGGTGCAGAGGAGAGAAAGGGGAGGGGGGGGGGGGGGGACAGAGATGCTGAGGAGGGATAAACGGAGGAAGAACAGCAGATCTGTGCCGCAGATTGCGGATGATTGAATCCGGAAAATCTGGAGAAAAACACAACGAGAAGCGAAAGAAGAGCTGACGAAAAGGTAAGAGGACTGGTTCATGTTTTATTTCTCTTCTTTCTTACAGGAGAAAAAACAAGTCAGGATATATGTTGAAGGAGGTTAATTATCCACCTGTTAGCGATTCACTTCACTTCAACTCAATGCAAGTTGGTGATTCGGTTATACAGACAAAAAAATAATCTTTTTCATTCCGGTTAGTTGTTCAATGTTGAAAAAGTTCAAAAATCTGATCAGAACAAGACGAGAAGTAAAAATTTGAAGCTGAAAGAACATTAAATTAGGATTTAGTGTATAATATTAAAGTAATGATGATTATTATGCTAAATAAAGGCGAAAATTAAATTAGTTTAATCATCAAATCATCATTTAATTCATCACATTTGGTGTAAAAGGTACAAAAAACTGTGTGTGTGTGTGTATGTAGTTTCTCTTTCAGTTGCATGTGTGAGTGTGTGTGTGTGTGTGTGTGTGTGTGTGTGTGTGTGTGTGTGTGTGTGTGTGTGTGTGTGTGAACTGGTTCAATTGATAGGCTGATTTTTTAAAGAATGGTACCAATTGATGGAGATGTTTTTTAAACTACTGTTGATATTTTGCACCAAAATTTACTGTCTGTAAATAAAATAATTATACAATGTGAAAAAAATACATAAAATTACTGGAATATTATATGTGTAGCCTACATTTTCAAGCGTAAAGTTTTACTCTGAAGGTGGCCATCAGTAAATTGTATCTGTGCATCTGTGATGTCATCACAAGTGTGTAAAGAGATATTTAGAGACTTGGACTTGGACACCACCTCAGCCCAGTGGTGCATTTCTCTGCTACAGTCAGGATGGTGGAGTTGAACAGATGTGTGAAACATCATCCATCACACGTCACTCTCAGGGGTTTTTCCCATAGATTAGAACTTCATCATCAACATCACGTGTAGAGTTTTAGCCTTTTGCTGCAAGACGTTAGTGCATCAATAGTTACGTTCACTTTATCTTATGTGTGTGTTTTGTTGGCAATATTTAGAATTAGAGCTGTAACAGTTAGTTGATTAATTGACTAGTCGATTGACAGAAAATGAATTGTTTTGAGTCATTTTGAAGACGTCTGGTCGGGACAAAACAAGACATTTGAGGCTTTGGACTTTGGGGAAACAGTGATCAACATTTTTCACCATTTTCTGACATTTTGTAGACCAAACGATTGATCGATTTCTCAATAAAATAACAGACAGATTAATTGATAGTGAAAGTAAACCCTGTTCAGAATGACTCTGTTGCTTGATTAAGAATTTGATTTGAAGGATGCAGCTCACAGAGGACTGAATGTGGTCCAATCAGTTAACATGTAAAAACTATGATGATGTGTTTATGATCAAACATTCAAAATAAATGTTAGACAGACATGAATGAGACAGGATCAAGTTGAACTATTGGTGAATTAACTCATTTGCCAAACTGATCTTTTTCTTTTAACAACTGATTCGTTGTTTACAGCTGATAGCTTTAGATGTTTCATCTGGTCATTGATAGGAGCAATTTCTTCATTGCATTTCACATTTTATACATTAAAAGATGAATTTAGATTACTTAGTTACTTTCTCTGTGTTGTTTCTCACTGACGAACATCAAGAGTCTTTATTCTTTTCTTTCTTGTCTTTCATGCCCCTCCTTCCTCTGATTTGTTCCAGCAGGTGGTGATTAGCGGTTAGGTCTAATGATGATGCTCCAGCCTGATAACACACTGTCTGAAAAGAAAAGCGTGGGGTGTGGAGGAGCACGGTTGTGTTTTTATGATACTGTGAGGACCCGACACCTGCTTGGACGCTCACGTTGAGGGGAAGTCTGATCATCTAATTAGAGAGGAGAGAGTCATTATGAGACAGAAGAGAGATTCATCTTATATGATGCTAACAACCCTTTTAAACCAGACTGTAAGCAACAAGCTAACTGTACAAGCTTGTTGTTAATCTGAAATTAATTAATGAACTGTTTCAGTCATAGATTTGACCTGAAAAATATAGAAAAATGACAGAACATGTCGAGGAAAACGAATGTCTTCGAATTAGCAACAGAATTACAAATGAGCTGTCATATAAACTCAGTGTCTCACTGTGAAATTCAGACCCAACTAAATCAAATCCAGCTGTTGTTGATGTAAGAAATCTGATTTTACTACATCTGGATCAATTCAGTCAGACTTAAAAATGGGAACTTCTTTTTATAGCGCAGGTTTGATGCTCTGGATAACCATTAAAGCTAATTCTGATCAAAACCAGAACTCATTTTACTTGTAATCACCTAACTGCACCATAGTGTAGTGGATGTAAAGGAAATATATGACCTTGCACCCAACATGCTAATATTTAGCATTAGGTCTGGTATTAAAAACAAGGGAAATATATATTAGACTATTAATCAATTAGTTGCCAAGTATTTAAAGTCATTTGTCAGGAAAAGCTTCTCATATATGAATATTTCCTGGTTTCTGTAGTCCTCTATGACAGTAAACTGAATATCTTCGGGTTTTGGACTGTTGGTCGGGACAAAACCAGACATTCGAGAACGTCATCTTGGGCTTTGGGGAAAATTTTCTGACATTTTAAAGACCAAACGACTAATCGATTAATCAAGAAAATAATTGAGTATATCCGCTAACAGGTGACATCACGCTCTATCCGATGCAGTTTCACCCATTTTGGGATCAGACAGCATTTTGAAAATAGACAGAATAAGAAACCAGCGTTAAGGAAGTGGAGACTTTCAGACATAAAGGTGCTCAAACTGACTGAAATGTTTGAATGAGGCTGTAGAGGACAGTTTTACCAGCTGACTAACCCAGTTAAATGACAAGCTGACATGCCTGCTGTTCACTGGTCGGTTGCTGGGAGAAGCAGAGACCAACCTACAGTTAACATGCTCCGCTGACATGGTTTCTTCAGGGTTACAACCAGTAAACACTTGTTAGTGTCATAAAAGAGAGATGAATTCTGTAACTGAACTGGAATGACATCAATATAAATGCTGATTTAATGGAACGCCTGATAACTAATTTTATTTTATTTGTTTCTCTCATGAGCTAAATTGTTTTGTGTTAATATATCGAGCTTGTTTTCTGAAAGTTGCACAAAAAACCTCCCTGATGATCTCAAAAAAGACAGAAGACAATAAATAAATGGGATTTGCTGTGTGAAATAGTGCATTAGCTCTTTTATCCAGAAGGTTCATGTTAATATTTTTATGATGTGAGTCTTTATTTCAGCTGATGTGACCTAAGATTGATTTTATCACGTTTTTCTGATGTTGCACAGATCATTTTCTCAAGATCATAAGCGATTACGACAGAAAGATCGAAACGTCCCACAATCCAAAGGCGTCCTTTTCTCAAAATCCTGTTTTTGTTTCCCCTCCCTCCATCATCACCACTTTTACTGTTGATTTACTCAAAAGTCCACTTACTGTTTACCTGCCAAAAATATTAAATATTGATATTATAATCTGCTAATCTAGGTCGCTTTCAGTTAGCAAGTCAAACACAGCAGTTAAGCTGAAGGAGCTGTGCTTTGTGGGCTTTATTTGCCCTGGGTTTCGCCTCACAGGCTAAATAGAGGCTAATGTCGTGTTCATGTCATTGGATGAATGATTGAGATTAGAAAGATTCCAATGTTAACGACATGCAAGACAGTTATATGACAGTTATAATCTTCACACGAGTTAATCTGATAACTGAACACCATATCCATTAAATTTGAGTTTAATTAAACTGAACATAAATCTTTGGCTGATGAGAGGCCTCCATGTTTGTTTGGTTTTCAGACACTTTCCTCATAATTAAGGAGATATGAAAGGAGACATCAAGGCTTTCAGAAGAATCTGAGTCTCTCAGTTGTAATTATGACTTAGTGTTTTACCGTGAAAACTATTTAAAAGTTGGAAACTCATAATTATGATAATCCTGATATGACAAGAACGGCTTTGACTGTCAACCTGAGAAGACGACTGCAAACTGCTCTGTCAATAGTCGCTTATAAAAAGTGAATTGAGCATTAATCAAATATAAGGCCAAGTTTTACATAGCATTGCCTTCTGAAACCAAACCTATATGCCCCTGCTTCAATTATAAGAATATCACATAATATGTTGATGATGACAAACTTTATATGTACATGTTTTAAAATGTTGAAAATGTCTACAGTGGAGATGAACGACACTGATTACTGTTTGTTTACATGTAGAGTTGAACCCGGCGTGTCTGTCAGCTGTTCTGTCTGCTCGACTCTGTTGTCAGTCATTATAAATAATCACAGTGTCACTCTGATCTCCAGGTGCCAAAACCACCTGATGCTGCAGCCTAATCTGGTCACCTGGGACTGAATACACACACACACACACACACATAGCCGACATGGCGTCGCACCCGCCCATCTTGACAGAGCAGGAGGAGCTGCATAGGAGAGCCAATCAGGTCACAGATGAGGTAAGTTATTTGTTTCTAGTAAAAAACTAGACGGCGTCGCTCCCGGTTTATTATCACAGCTGTAAATAATGACCTAATTAAATATTAAAACCCACTCACTTGTTATAGAAGAGTTCAACCAAAGCTGCCTTACAAAGACACAAATATATAACGAGCAGAGAATAAAGATTGAATCAGTGATTGGATCAGCTTTTAACCAGAGTGGATCAAAATCTAGTGCTGCTCTTCTAAACTACTAAGTTTTCTGAGCTCTTGAGACGTCCTCAGTAAATTAGGAGCTAATGAGATTTAGACTGTGAGTACACTTGATGACCGGATGGCAAATTCAGCTGTTCCAGATGAGTTTTCGTCCTCACCAAGCCCTTCAAATGACAGTCAAGTAATGCTAGATGTCAAACCCCCAAAGGTACAACCAAAACTTTGCTTGCCTACACTTTGCTGTCATGTTTATTTCATCTCCTGCTGCTCTCAGGCGATCAGCGTTTAGACTCAGGATGACGTCATCTCTCATCTGTGAGATGTGTTACAGAAGACAAGATGCAACTAACGAGTGTTTTAACTGTCAAGTAATCTGTCAGTTATGTTTTTAATTAACTGATGAGCCATTGAGTCCACAAAATCTCAGAAAATAATAAAAATGATCATTACCTATCTAAACTTAGCTTTACTCTTAGTTACTTTGGCCTACCAGGTGTTAAAAACAAAGTCAAAATATATGATGCTTGTTTTAAATTCAGGTTAAAAGACAATTTTGAGACAATTTGGAGATAAAAAATAAGTTTGTTGTAATAAGTTTAATAACGCAAATCATAAGAATCCCTGGATAAGATGTTTCTTCCTCGAACACTCCTCCAGAGCTACTGAGGAAAGTGTAAAATCTCTCATAGGTCACCTGTAGTGTGTGACTCATATCATCCTTTCATGACTGTTTCTTTAGGGAGTGACACAAACTGTGTGTGCTGTGCCAGACAAACAAATCTCATGGGGGTTGTAACGATGTTTTAGCCCCCAAAAAAAGATTCAAAATAGTCAAGGTGACAAGCAGAAGGACACAAACGACACAACGCGTCGAACAACACTCACTGAGATCAGGGCCGGTGTGCTGAAAACTCACAGTGCTCTGTCCGCATGATGGGGAATGTCCCTTTAAGGACACCTGGCTCACCTGGTTGCCAGAGAGACAGCTGGTCTCCAAGTGCAACCGTCTGCGGAGAAACATCAGGCACAGATGAGCTCACACACACACACTCCCTGGGGTTTAAAGGCTACTGCAGGTCAAAGCCATTTGCCACCTCATCATCCCCTCGGTGGGGAAGTCCCAGAGGATTGACATGATATTTTTACACACATGCACACGCACACACACGCACGCACACACACACAAATGCACACAGCAAGTGGCGGAAAGACTGGACCGTGTGTGATTGACAGTTTGGTGTAAACTCAGGTCATCAGGTCTCTGAAGCTTCAGGGCGAAACAGCAGTTAAAGGTCCAGTCTGTGTCTGTGATGAATATGGATGCATATATACCTATATATAAATCAAATGTATGTAAGCATTTACATTCACATCAACAAGAGTTTGATATATAAACCTTTTTGTGCATTATTCCATTGACAACTATTGAAAAATGTATCTTTTACCCCTGTAAACAAAACTTAAACAGCATCAGAAAACATTAAAGACCTGTTTGGGAGTGTGAGGATCTAATCTCATGTTTGGACTCAACTGTCATGCTTTTTTTTTGACAGGTCTATTATTTTGTAATGATTTCTTAAAATAAAGATAGAGACAAAGTTTAGTTAGATGTTTTGAGTCTAAAAAGCTTTTGGACTTTACCTGGAACATTGCTCAATTTTAACAGAAACAAACATTTATTCATTATTAACTTATTATTAGAAGCATTATTCTTCATATATGTTTAATTTTCACATTTTGCATGATTAGCTGACCTGCATTGTACTGACTAATAACTCTGTGTTGTTATTTACCTGGAATTGATAAACAGGAAGTGCATCATTTGAGTGTTGTCTCTATGTATCAAATTACATAGAAAATTCCCAGGAAATTACAAGGAATATGTGGACCAGATATGAAATAAACGTTACCCACCCTATGGTCAACTTTTGTTGTTTTTAAATGTGCTTTAAAAATAAATTGACTTGACTATTTGTAGGTTGAAGAAATGTTCAGATCAAGTCATACAAAGTCACAGAGGAATCATGAACATTTTGTTATTGTGAATTTGGATGTTTATTGAAATGCCCATTTTTTGGTGTCTTTCAGTCCCTAGAGAGCACACGGCGGATGATGCAGCTGGTGGAGGAGGTACACACACACACACACACACACACACACACACACACACTAGGGCTGCAACTAACAGTTATTTTAATTATTGATTAATTGCTTTGTCTGTAAAATGTCAGAAAATAGTGAAAATGCACTTCTTTACACACGTCTTTAAATGTCTTATTGTGTCCGAAACCCAAAGATATTCACTTTAATATCATGTATGACAAAGAAAAGCATTAAATTATCATATCTGAGAAGCTAAATGCAGCAAATGTTGGCATATTTGCTTAAGAAATTACTAAAACAATGATTCGATTATCAGAATAGTTGCAACTAATTGATGAATCGACCTATCGCCGCAGCACTACACACACCCACACATGTGCACACACACACACATATGTGTAAAACTAGTGAAGCCTACAGAAATAAAGACTATAAACCAAAGATAAGAAGAGTAAGATTAGCCTGTGTAAGATGAAGTTCATCATCATTATCATGTTAGCATCATCATCTGGACATTAGCCTCCTGCATTTCCACTGTTGATGTTTCCACAAGAGGAAATGTCTCATCAAATGACCGTAAACAAGACGGATGCTGGGATGTGATTTACTGTAAGCTGCTGAAAAAAGACGTCAGGCATTGACATGTATGAGAGCAGGAAAAGACTACATACATGTTCACTACCTAAACCACAATAGTGCTTTCACAGATTGTATTACAATTTCTACATCTGCTGCTGACCATTTTCCAAAGACATGTTTTTATATTGTCTTATATTGTCATCCAGGCAGCCTTGTTGCCTTTATTTTTTTGTCAAAGTTGAAGCCATGTGGTAATGCAGAAGTGAACAAAAACCGTTTTCAAAAGGTCTCACTCTGTGTTTTCAAGGACGCTCAAACATTTGTGCTTTTTTAAGATCCCTTCCAAGACATACAAAGATCATCTGCTTGGAATAATAAACGGTCTCTTTTTCCACACAAAAGTTCAATTATGGAGGAGTGCTGCTCGCTCTGCAACGCTCCCGACTCAAACCTCCTGCACGTCTCGCCAGGCTGCTTCACAGGGGCGCTACAGATGGCGCCGTGATCGGTTTCTGAGAAAGCTGGCCGAGGTTCTGGAGAGGCGTTGACAGGAAAGCGGGGGGGCGGGGGGAGAATGTTCATCATGTTGAACACCGCATCCATTTTGAGGGCAGAGGAAGAAGAAGCACCAGGCCAAGAGAAACACCAAGGCTCTTTTCCTCTGACCAGGAGAAGGAATATGAGAGTCGACCTTGGAAGGCAGCTCCAGTTCCCCCCGGCGAGAATACCACCACGTCTCTCCGTCCTGACATAGTAGTCTGGTCCATCAAGGCATATAGCCGTACTCCTCATTGAGCTCACAGTTCCATTGGAGGACGAGATTGAAGACCGAGTACTCTTGAGTGCAGGGGAGGCCAGCTGGAGAACCACCATCTACCCAGTAGAGGTTGTATGCCGAGGCTTCGTGGTGGTGTCAATCACACACCTGCTGAGTACA
Source organism: Thunnus albacares (assembly GCF_914725855.1). NCBI lineage: Eukaryota > Metazoa > Chordata > Actinopteri > Scombriformes > Scombridae > Thunnus > Thunnus albacares. Next base: position 3,979,964 of record NC_058111.1, read on the forward strand.
AGAGGAAAGATGAAGAGGGCAACAAAAGAACTGCAAGAGGAGACGGAGATGGGAAGCTTTTGGCTGTGGCTGATGAGGAAGGACAAGTGTTGGGGAAAGAACACCAGGCGCCAGCTGCAGGGGAGACGTCCCAGGATTAAAGGAGCGAAATGTTGAGGATCGGTGGTTCCTGGCTGATGATCCTGCAGCTGACCCATGAGCACCGGAGGAGGTGCGTCAGGCAATAATACCCGGCAGGTTATACCAGCTACCTGTACATTTACTCTATTAAAAATCCCTAAAACAACATCTCCTCCTCCTACTTAACTGTAAAGTCCATACTCAGTGTTTGTGCACTGGAGGCTTCAACTTTCCATGAGTTGTATACTGGATTGGCTCCAAACCAGTTGTGATGTCACAAAATCCTGCTCCTAGGTACACGTGTTAAACTGAGATTTACGGTGAGCACAGAGGAACTTTCCTTCCTTCTTCAAGCAGATGAATGTGAAAACAAACTCAAAGGAGCAGGAAGAATAACACATTTTTGAGTGGATGGGAGAATTTAAATGGACAAACACTAAGGAGAGTTCTGAAAACGGTTCCTGATTGCAACTGCATCACCACATGACAATTATATAAAAATATAATGCATTTGGATAAGGTTGGGTTATCTATCTGCCGCTGGCTAGAAGAAGGGGAATCATTATATCATTATAATGTGTATACTTGTGCTTTGTTTATGTGTTTTCTTCCGCTAGAGTAAAGATGCTGGGATCAGAGCTTTGGTGATGCTGGATGAACAAGGAGGTAATCAGCTCTACTTTATCACTCTTTAAACTCATTTTTATCATCATTCTTTGCCTTGTCAGCTGTTAAAAAACAAAAAAAAAAAAGTAAGATCTTTGCTTTCCAAGGATCAATGTAGGGATTTAAATAATGTTCCCATACTGAGAGGTAAATGAGAAGCTTAGTATTATTGTAATCTCTATAGGTTCAATAGTTGTTCTGAGATGTGTTTAACTTAGATAAACTTTAAAAAAAAATACCCTGTGCAACAACTGCAAAGCTGTTCTATTTCACTAGTGGATTAACACAGATTGTTATTGCACTGTAATATCATACTGTGATGAAAAAAATGTGTTTGCTTAAGCTGTGGCACCTCAGAGAGTAAAACATTACAGTCACTGTCTTCCTGAGTCCGTCTGTTAAAGGATGCAGATCCAGGTTCAGCTGGCTGCTACAGTTAACTGCTACCTTCCAGTTAGTTCATGTGCAGTGGCGGCTGTTGTATTGAAACACGCTATGTTTGAAGACATTCTTGGCTTCAGCTTTGATTTATGGGGATAATCAGCATGATCTGTACATGTCGGACCAGTCAGATCAGGTGGTTGAAACCATCTGTTGCATACTGTCCGTGTCTACTGACGCCATAAAACCCACCGCCATAAAAACTCCTGTTCCTAACAGAGCAGTTGGAGCGTATTGAGGAAGGCATGGACACCATCAACAGGGACATGAGAGAGGCAGAGAAGAATCTGACAGACATGGCCCAGTGCTGTGGTCTGTGTGCCTGGCCGATCAGGAAGTAGGTCTGGTTTCTGGAATCCGCACAACTGGTGGCGTAAGGAACCCATACTGGTGCCCAGTTCCATTAAATAAGTTTAAATTGAGGTGTTAATTTGAATCCACTTTCAAAATAAGAGTTTCCATTCTTTTTTTTTTTTATATTAGATAATCTGGTTTCAACAACACAAATCTACACCATCATGACAAAATGACTCAGCTGACAGAGATTACTTCACTTTGAAGATGATAGTTATGATTTATGCCGTTTCATTGCTGCGAATTTGATCACACAAGAGCTTAAGTTGAAAACTTTTCCTTTTTGATTTTTCTTTTTTTCACAATGACCCTTGAAGCAGTGTATGGACATAATTACACATGTTAATCAACAGGAAATGAATAGGCAAGTATTTTGATAATTGATAAGTCATGTAAGTGTATTTTAAGCAAAAATGCCAAGAATTCACTGACTTCAGTCTCACATATGTGAATATTTTCTGTTTTTCAGAGTCTTCTGTGATAGTAAACTGAATATCTTTGGGATAATGAAAATAATTGTTAGTTGCGTTGTTGTTATCTGTACTACAGCCCTCATTTTAGAGAGAAAACATGATGGAACTGGGCACTGAGGTCAGAGTGCAAATAGCATAACAAGGTCAAGCTCGGCCCAGCATGGCCCTGTTTAGTCCTGTGTGGCAGAGCAATAGCTTTTTATGATTTGCGAGTGGATTTTGTTGTCTATTCGTGGTCTCATGTTTGGTTGTTCAGCTGCGGGGCTTTTGGGGAAATAGTTAGTGATTTTATTTTGCTTTCCACCTCCGCTCCCCTCCCCATTCCTCCCGTCATCCTTTCTCCTCTTCCTCTTTTGCTTCCCGAATGGTTCTTCCTCCCATCACCTTCCGACTTTTACCTCCTTCACTTTCCTCCTCCCCATCTTCTTTGCCACTTCACCTCTTCCTCCCCTCTTCTGTCTTCTTTCTCCTTCCTCTCTCGCCCCTCCGCTCCTTCTCCACATCCACCTCTTTGCTTCCTCTCTTTCCCCTCTCTTTCTCCTTCCTCCTCCTCCTCCTCCTCCTCCTCCTCTCATAGAGCAGTTGGAGCGTATAGAGGAGGGTTTGGATCAGATCAACTCTGATATGAAGGAGGCCGAGAAAAACCTGACTGACCTGGGCAAGTGCTGTGGCCTCTGCTCCTGTGATAAGTAGGTGGAGGAGTGTGTGTGTGTGTGTGTGTCTGTGTGTTTGTTCAACTGGTATACAGTGTGTGTGTGTCTGATGGCTTGTGGATAGAAGCCGGAGAAGGACGGCAGCCATCTTTACCGAGGGAGACATGTCACATGATGTGTCTTAATACGCTGTTTACTAGTTGCTTAAACTTTCTTTCGTTGCCTGCTTGCTTTGATGCTTTTAAGGATTTGCAGCTGTTTAGATATCAGATTACAACATGTTTGCTGTATCTATCTATATAAATGAACCACTGTTGTTCCCATACTGGAAATTTTTTGGAGTTTGCTCGGAGCTGGCTCAGTTTTACTGCTCAATGTAGAGGTGACACTGGAGAAAAGAGCTGGAGACAAGACTGGATCACCATTTGTAATCTCCATTTGGACAGAAAATCTACCTGATGAGACGCTTCACTTTGAAGAGAGCGTCACTGAGAGAACATCTATACTAAGCTGGCTAATTTTTGAAAATGTATCTTAACGTTTTGATCACTCAAGACAGATGTTTTTGCAAAATGTTGCTTTTGCAAAACATATCCCTGCCACACATGGTTTAGGGGTAGCATTAGAAATAAAGAGACAATTTTATGTACCCTCTAATCCTATTCAAATAAGCTTTATTGGCATGAATGTCACTGTTGAATTATTGCCAAATTTAAAGCTAAACCCCCCTCTGTGATCACTCAATTTAAAGTTCCATGTAGTTTATCACATGTCGCTAACATGTATAAATGTCGATGTTGTCAGATGACTTTGTGATCCAAAAATAATGACTTGATAGACGCCTGACAGTAGAGGATTCAAACAAACTAGTTCATGTGTTTCTACCTGTTCTGAACGGCTGCAAGCATATGCGGCGCAAAAAGCACGCTTCCTGCTGCATCCCACAGTCTTTCTCCTAGAATTTTGTGTCTTTGTAGTCTGGACATAATGGGAATTATTCATGGTCTTGCATCAGGCTTTTCACACAAAAAAAAGTGTGAAGAATAGAAAAAAAGAGAGCTTGAGAGAGAAATTCTTCCTTATACACACCTGGTCAAAAAAAGTGGAGAAAGCTGTAGTTTTTACTTAACCTTACCTACCTTTAACTCTAAAACTAGTGCGGACGTGAATCATTTTCACATGTAAATGGAGTCCTTTTTCTTAATTTAGCCAGCTTAGTATGGATGTCAGAACAAGCTGCTTCAGCTAGCTGTAGGTAGAAATGCACAAATTAGTGTCAGACTGATTTAAACTAGCTGGGAGCAGATTTGACATACATCATACATACTCAGTATGGATACAGGGTGGTTCTTGTGCAACATAATCACATTAAACTGGCTGAACTATTCTCTTCCTCTCCTTCAGACTGAAGGCGTTTGAAGAGAGCGGGGCGTATAAGGCAGTTTGGGGTGGAGCCTCCGGACCAGATGGCATCGTGTCCAATCAGCCGCCGTCGTCTCGAGTCGTGGACGAGAGGGAGCAAATGATCATGAGTGGGGGATATATACGGAGGTAGAGAGAGAGAGAGAGAGAGTAATAGGAGAGTTTAATGTACTGTTATTGTAGGTAGGTTGGGTGTTAAAGAGAGGCAGCTGTCTGATGAGTGTTTGCTCCTCTTTAGAAAAGACTGACATGTAATACTACCAGTCACTATTCATATAGGCAGCTGGCCAAACAAAAGATATTGTCACGCACACACACACACACACAAACACAAGCCTGGGCTGTAGATTCAGATATAACTCACATCTTTACAATACAATACTATGATATATGCTGTATGTTGATTTTTCTGCGTTATCCCGCTCCATCGCAGGGTGACTAATGACGCTCGCGAGGACGAGATGGAGGAGAACCTGGCTCACGTCGGCAGCATCATGGGGAACCTGAAGAGCATGGCTCTGGACATGGGCAACGAGATCGAAACGCAGAACGAACAGATGAGCCGCATAGACAAAAAGGTACATGCTGTCATATCAACGCTAATTATTGTACGTGTCACTAAGTATCATCATCACAGTATGTCACAGAACACCAACAAATATCAACAAATATATCACCAAAGATGACCCTATGCCACAATTTTCACCAGAAGTCATTGCATGATATCAAATATTACCAGGTTTTCTTCAATTCAAGCCTTTATTGAACTACTATGGGGAACATTTGTAAAGTTAAAATACAAACACATAAAACCAGAAGTGTACACCACTAATGGAAGTATGGCTAATACAGGAACCAGGGATGGAAGGAGGGAACTAAAATGGTGTAAACAATGAAAAATATAAATTAAAGAAATATAAACAGTACCAGTCAAACGTTTGGACACAACTTCCCATTCCCATTGAATGAGAAAGTGTGTTGAAACTTTTGACTGGTACTATATTAATATTTGCAAATTCAACACTAAAATTGGTCTGCCAAAAATAAAAGGCAAATCAGGATTTTTGTCCAATTATTTCTTTTCAATAATCAGTTTTTACTGCTATAATACAATAGCAGCAATATATTACCGTTGCTTCAGTTTACATTCTGGATTGTAATGCTTACATTGTAGGCTTTGCACAACCGGCAAAACTGTATTTAATGAGTCATCGCGCGGGAGCAAAAATTGAATTTGCAAGATAGACTGAGGGCTCCAGTGGTTCTGCTCTCCAGGTTCTTATTAACATTTCCTGTTTCTTTTCTCTCTCTCTCTCTCTCTCTCTCTCTCTCTCTCTCTCTCTCTACAGATTTCTACCAACGTGACCCGCATCGAGGACGCCAACCAGAAAGCCAAAAACCTTATGAAATGATAGACGGAGCGTTCATCCATTTCACTCTTTTTCTAGCAATTACTATGCTTTTGCATGCTGTGCCAATGTGATGCCGCTGTCATTCTCTGCCTTACATAAGTCACTTTTTAAATAGTCTTCATTATGAAAATGCCTATAATATTATTTGAATATTGCTGTGATATTCCTAGAGGGACTTTGAGTCCCTGGTTTCAGTAGTGAGGTTAAAGTGGCGTATGAGGAGTTCATCATCTCTTATCGTCATATAGTATTCCTATAATAATTTTGCTGTGATAGTGGTATGACATAACCCTTCTGAAATGTGTCATAGGAATATCATAACTATTTCTGTGGGGATTTCACAGCAAGGCCTTTTTCTCTTTACACTTCACACTCCATATTTCCCCTCAAGGTGGCTTCTGCGGTCACTCAAGAGAGAGAGAGTTAGATCATGGGAAGCTTTAATGGTCCCAGTGGGGAAACTGGGTCACTGCAGCAGCAGAGAGTAGAATCAGACAACACCACATGTATAAATCAACAAATAAATTCACAATAGGAGAGCCATGTGGAGAACAACACAGCGAAAAGCGGGTCTCCGTGGGCCCGGGGCGTGCATCTCTAGCCGATCAGTGGCCCTTTTTTTTTTTTTTTTTTTTTTTTATCGAGGAGGACAGAGGAATAATTTTATGTGTGGAGAACATGAGTACACATTTCTGAACAAATCAGGGAAAAAAAATCATACACAGCTATCAGCAACCAGTTTATTTTCTAATGTAAACATCATTGTATAACACCTCCCTCCCCCCCCTTTCCTCAGTCTGAAATAGTCCATAGTGGATGAAACACGTGCATGATGGCGCCCTCTGCAGGCTTGGCCGGGTATTGCCCAGAAGAAGGAAACACGTATTTGTCCCCAGAGGAGGATCTCTGGCGACACCAAGCGGACAAACGTGGAATCTGCTCTTTCGGGAGGCCTCTTATTCTTCTTCCTTCTCCATGTTGATATAAAATGGTGGTGAAAGGACGTTTTTTTCTGATCTTATTCCATAATTTTTAAGGGCAGAAGACCAACAGTCTGATCTCTGAACTGACACTTTCAACAATCCTATGAATCACAACATTTCCAGAATATGAAATGCAATGTTTGTGCTTATATTTATGTCTGTTTCTATTGTCTATTTCATCATTGCCAATTATATCTTTCTTTTTTTGTGCTCACATTGTTTCATTAGCAGCTGTTGGTTCTCTAGGCATCATCATTGATAATAAATGGCCAACAGTCTTGGCATTTTTGTTGAGTAATGTTGAAATTCAGATGGTCCGTGTTTCATGGTGTGTTTATGTCGGTAAAATGAAGTTGATGACCTTTGCTGACCTAAATAGGCCTCCATGTTTGTCACACAGCAGGAATAAGCAACACAGGCATAGACAACAAGGACTTAATGCTGCATGTAGGAAACATGTATAGTAGTGTTTGTTGTGATTAAAACCTTTTGGAATATGAGTGTTATGAATAAAAAAAAACTGCACAAAAATATTGCGTGCTCTGCAGGACTAATTAATGACGTCAAGACTGGAGGGGGTTGGACGGCCTGTGAAGTGTTTTTAAGCACCCTGATGAGGTTTGATCTTCAGTTTTGCTCAAGAAATACCAAAATATGAGTCAATTATGCACAATTCGTGAGTTTTGTGTGTGGTTTAAGTAAAAAAAAAAAAAAAAAAAGGGAGTGATTGGTGCACACTGTATGTGGGGCAGCTGGGGGCGCGCAGCGGGCTGAAAATGTTGCGCGTTCAAGGGAGAGAAAAAAATCTTTTGCGTCTGCGCAGTTCGGTTGTCGTCACTCCGAACTTTCGGGAGAAGCGAGCAGGGAGGAGAGAGGGGAGAGAGAGAGAGAGAGGGACAGAAGAACGCCATTTTTCCTGGTAATTATTTTCAACACATTTCGCTTTTCGCACCACACGTCACCACTTATTTCCAATAACGGACCGCACGCGTGCCGTTTAGCGTAGAAAAACGTGAATAGCTAACGTTACAGTACGAAAAAAGAAGCGTTGTACCGGAGCTAGCAGACATTTCGTCCTCTACTCGGCCATCGATTCAGTCGCGTAGCTGTGTTTGGCGCAGCAGAGCGGCGCATAAATACAACTCCCCCGCTTTGTAAACGCGCGTTTTGCATCCATGACAAATCCACGTATCCACACCGAAGTTCTCAGTAGGTCAGGTTTTGTTGGGGTTTCTTTTTTTTTTTTACGAAACGGTGTTTCAACCCGACGTAGCTGACAGAGATGGCGGAGTCGGCAGTCTCACAGGCTGCTCCCTGTGTGAGCCGCCAGGCACGAGCTCAACAAAGACTGAAGAAGACCGCAGCTGATTGGCTCTGACGGGCCACGTGACCAGAGCAAACGCAATGTTTATTTAAATCAGTTTATATTGAGAAGTTGTTATTAACGGTTAATGTATTAGTAAGTACATATATATATATCTAATACAAACACACAGACACTGGCGTTTTATAGTAAAACACACTAGGTTGAATAGCTACACATAAACACATTAAAAACAGAAGAGGATAAATACAACAACATTAAAAAGCTTGACTACTAGTTTGACATATTTCCACAATTTTGGAGTTCATGATGTTTGTTTTTCTGATATATTTGATATATGATATTTTAGGGTATGTGTTACATACTGATAGGTGTAAATTACAAGAGCTTTTGTGAGTAGATTACATTTTATTGTTCTGTAATTAGGTGTCCATCTTTACCAAATGATCAAAATCTTTGTCATTGAGATACTTTTTTAAAAGGTAAGAGAGAATACAAGAGTACATTAAAAAAAAAAACCATTACTCATCCTTGGGCGTAATTCTTCACCAGGTTTATTTTCACATGTTCATTTTAAAATCCAACCAGATGGGGGCAGTGTAGGGACACAAGCTAAAGAAAAAAAAATGTTCTTGGTGTACGGGTTAAAACAACTTCAGTCCAACTCTTTTGAAGCTTATTGCATGAGTTTGCATTCTTACCTCATTATTTCATAGTATCTCTGTTCTCTATTGTGTTGTTCTGTCTGCATTTTCTACTGCAGCCATGGACTTTTTCATCCACAGAAGTACTTTAGGTTTCATCAGAATGGAAACCATTTGTTATCAACCTTTAGTGAGTTAAATGATCAGTTGTAGAGTTTGAATTTGGTACATCAGTTTAAACCCCTGATTTAAAGGCAAATCAGGGTCTTCCATACTCCCATACATAAGGGGACAAAAATTAGGGGACAAAAGTTAATTCTATTTTCTGACAACTTTTTCAAATTAGTACTAAAAATCTCCACAAAAATAGGTTAATGGCTTAGAAACCGTTAAGAAGACCCGTCCAAAGGGAAATGAATGGAGGAAGGCGTCCGGCAGCTTGTTTATTGCGTGACCACAATTGCGAATAAAATGCGTTAAGCTCATTAATCTTTATGTGCAATCTTTATTGTTATAAGACATGAATATAGCAGGATAATGTGAATACGGAGACAAACCATGAACTAGAAGTAAATAGCTACCTGAAACTTTAACAGCTTTGCCAGGTGGCTCCTATCTGCAGGTCACAGAGTTTATTACTGCTTCTAATGGATTATAAGACGACAACTGATATTCTGATGAAACGGATCAAGCTGCAAATGAAGCCTGTTTTTTACCTTTAGTCGTCAATGGTTCAATTCATTTGGCAGGTACTTTTGTCCAAAGCAACATGTACACAGATATCTCTCAAGAAAACATCTGAATCAGAAAAAAGGATGTAAAGAAAAGTGATTTGTTTTGGGGTAGAGGTGCACACCTTTCATTTTGACCCACTAAAGTTTACCTTTGTTCTCCTTTGTTCTTCTATCATCCTTCTGTTCTGTCTCACTTTCCTCCCTCTCTCCTTTATCTTTCTTTCCCTCTCTTTCTCTCTCTCTCCTTCCTTTTTTTTCCCGCAGGCTCTGTGCAGTCAGACGGGTGTCTTTAGTCCAGAGTGGCAGGTGGATCAGGACCAGACTGACCCAGGGAGGGCGGTGGAATCAGACTCGGCACCAAACTGAGCTGTCAGAAGAAGAGGAAGTGGAGCGTACGAGGCCGGAGGTGGAGCCATGTCGGCCCCGTGGCGTGACGACGACGAAGAGTTTAGGGTGGGAGGAGTAAAAGGGGGGTTGAAAGCCAAACCCAGGTTCTCCTTAACTGAGGTGAAACTGCTGCTGGAGGCAGTGAAGAGGAACAGATACATCATCCTCAGTGAGTAGGAAGGACTCTGTGGTATTAACATGTGATCTGTATTTAAACACATTATCTGGATTATCTGGATCTGATCCACGGGCCTTTACATTTACACCTGGTATTAACTTACACTCTGGTATAACAGATCCAGATGGAGATCATATGTTAATGCCAGGTGTAAAAGGAGTGTGTGTGTGTGTGTGTGTGTGTGTGTGTGTGTGTGTGTGTGTGTGTGTGTGTGTGTGTGTGTGTGTGTGGAGATTATCTTTACTCCCTCTGCTTGAGTGGACCTTCGGGTTTCCTCTTGGCCGAAGCTTGTAGAAAGTGGTGTAATTCCACTCTATCAAGCTTATTGTCGTCTGTCTTGGAGGAAAAAAAAGGAGATAATTACTGTTATTGTTTTATTGCGTAAACTAGGATCAGATTCAGATTTGATATTAAAGTTGCAAACTGGGAGAAAGGCCACTGGTTTTTTCCAAATTCTGTATTCCTATTTCATAACTTTAAATGTCCTCAGTGTTGCTTAATGTAATCATCATGATTTGTCAGTCGATTTGGAACCACTGATTGGTTTAAATACCCGCAATACCCATGAGCTTTGACTGCCGTTACTATGGAGACAAAGCCAGTCAAATTTGAAATCCTTTGTCCTGAACTTCATCCTGGAGGTTGCAGTTTGGGTTTCTGTGCTCTCAACGTTGCGCGTTATAGCATATTTACCTGCAGAGAAAGAGAGAGAGAGAGAGAGAGAGTATGATATCAGCCAACCGAGTCTCATGTCATATATCTTCCTTCCTGTAGGGAAGTTTAACCAAGGTGTGTCGGCAGAAGCCAAGAAACAGACCTGGGCTGAAATCACTGATCAGATCAACGGTCTGGGAGAGAATCACAGAGAGGTTTGTTGTCCTGACTGGTGGTTGTTTATTTTTTTCTGCATTAAATGAACTGTAACACAATTTATAAACCTTTTATATAGTTGACTCCAGTGGTTTCCTGACTTTTAACTTGCAGCTCCTTAAAACAAAGCTTCGTCTCCTTGGAAACTCCTGCAGAGTTTGCATTTGTCAAAGGGTTGTGAAGACTGGCCAACAGTCCAAAATGATGATAAGAAACTTAGAAAAGCATCAAATCTTCATACGTGAGAAGCTTTAATCAGAGATTTGTAGTTTGTGCCTGATGAATTAATTCAATTATAAATTGCTGGTGTTAATCTTCTGTCCATGGACTAATCCACTAATTGGAGAGAGATGTATTTCTATACACTAAAAGGCTTTTAAATGAGGTTTTTTTTTCTTCACAGGTGCGTCAGATCATGAAGAAATGGGCCGACCTCAAATGTGACGGAAAGCGACGTGTGGCAGCCCTCCGGGGCCCCAACGGCACCAACGTTAGGAAGAAGAACATGGGCCCCGTGGAGAGGATGGTCCATAAGATACTGATGATGAGTCCAAGAGGAGGTGAGACAACCCCAACACTAAGTAAAATGAAGCACAACTAGCTAGCAGCTCAAAACATTTGCAAGTAATTAAAGTCTAAAATAACTGCAACTAAAATATGTTTAATGATATTTGATTGGAGGCTAATTAAAGCTCAGAACCTGAAAATGAGATGAGCAACATATGAAATGTTCATTTTAATGTATTGGACATATTTAATTAACAGCTTACTCCAAATACTGAAGGTCCTGATTCATTCATATTGATTAAAATGTTCATATGATGTAAATCAAAGTTAAACCACAAGATATTTAAACTGTGAGGTGATCAGCTGGAGAACGTCGACTCTGCTGGTCCCCGTTGAACTACACAGTCCATCTTTTTATTCACAAACAGTCATTGGCTGAATCCAGACTCATCTGCAGAGGGAGCATCAGTCAGAATGTGTTTTATTTGAACCAGAATAAGAGGCCTGCTACTTATGTTTTTCATCGCTCATTGCCAATAAAAAAGAATCAGGAAAGATAAAAGGTTTCATAAGAGATTTGTCAGCAGTGGAGCTTAATGAATGCGGGTGTTATGCTAGCAGGGAACCAGATCCACAATGGAAGAGGAACACATCCCTAAGCATAAGACAGATTTTGACCCTCAACTAGTTGAAAATTTGACAAAAGTTTCCCGTTAGGACTGGTTTGATGTGTTGGATAGTTTTATATAATATCCATGGTGGAAGGAGTGTCTGTGTGGACTAGACAGCCTCTGTTTATCCGCAGCACAAAAAAACCCCACATACAGTATCTGATCTGTAGTGTTACTGATAGTTATGCAACATGACATTTAATTTGTGTTATTTTGTGCGTCTGCGGTTCAGCGCTGCTGTCGGAGGGTTTTAACAACATCAAACTTGATGTTTTTGACAGATACAGTACCTGGAGCACAAAAAAGCAAAGTCATGGAAATTGAATTGGACAGCTTTGGTGTTAAACATAAAAAAAAACCCCATAAAGGTCTTATCAAAAAACAAATAACATGGTAAAAAAGCAGCTTTTAGTTGGATAAAAGTCTCCTTGTTTGTTTCTCATGAACTAACTGGTTGTGGTTTGTTGGTTCTCAGATGGCGACAGTGATCTGGACTTGGAAGATGATGATTTTTCAAAGTTCTGCAGTAAAGGTCCACCGTCTAACCCTTCCCCTTACTCCTACCTCAGCCTGACAGACAACTCCCACTCTTTACCAGGAGGAGCCTCCTTAGACCTTTCTCCTCTCTCCTCACCAGAGAAAGAACTTCCTGGTAAGCAGCAGGAACAGGGCAGAACTGGACCAGTCAGTTTCTCTATGTAGATTGCTCTTACTAAAGTGGCTGCTGGTGTGAGCTAAAACGCATGAAACGGCTACATGCTAAAAAAAAAACGCCATTTCTGAGCAAAAATGCTTGTTTCTGCAAATACCTCCGTCCACATTAAAAAGCCTGAACAGGTAATTCTCCTCCTGCTGTGCAGAGGACAGACGAGCAAGAAACGGTATACTGTTTTTGTTTCTGCAGCATCGCCGTGGTTCCTCCAATGAAATGCCATTAAATCATTAATATGACAGCGTTTCTACAAAGCTCAGTTTTCTCCATACGCACTTTAACGCCAAGCCTGCGTTTTCAGATTTACACACTGGAGGCTGTTTTGGAAACGCTCCATTTTCAGGAGGGAAAAACGGTGTGTTAGTCTGGACAGAGGGCCAAAATGAGGAGAAAAAGATGCCTTTAAAGATGCGTATAAAGTGAAGTTAGGATCGGTGTGTTTTCCTCTGTGAAATGCTTACAGTGGCTTAAATCGCCTTAGTTTTTATAAGGCTTTTTTCCATAGTTCCCCCCTCGACACACACTTTATTTGCAGTTACTGAACAGTGTGGAGTGATAGGTTGCATTTCTCACAGTAGGAAGGGAAACAAAAACAAAAAGCAAAGATTGGTGCAAGATTTGCAGTATGAAAGAATGCAGATTGTGTAGTAGATGATAATAATAAAAGAATACTAAAACTAAGCATAAACATATTAAAGTAAATGGGGGAAAGATGAAGAGACGATGATAAGTTCAAAGGAGGAAGATTAAAGTTTCTGATAAGTTGCACCTCAGAAATATCCTCATTACTTTGTTAAATATCTAAATTGGTTTGAATCTTTTATAGTAAACAACCAATCAATATAGAAATTAGACAAATTAATTCACAGGTTACTAGACACTATGTCAACATTATAGCATTAGATTAAAAGCATAACACTTTGAAACCAACGTGGAAGGCGATTTAACAAAAGATTCATCTTAATGAGTAGGGAAATAGAACGATGTACGTACAGACATTTCAATTGATTTGTCTCATTCTGCCTCTAGATAACTATCAATACTGTGATGTGATTACACAGCTTTATCAATATAATCACCCTGGACCTGTTATTAGTTATTCAGACGCAGAAATGAAAGCTGCAGGCTGAAACTTCTGCAACTCTTATCTGTTCTCAGCTTATTAAACTAAACTGAAGGCTGCCTTTGCTTCTGTTTTTTAAAATTTGGACCATTAAAGGTGTTTTTCTATCGAGGACTATAAGACACAGACTGACTGATCTCACAGTTTGCTCGTTGTTCACAAACTGTGCAGAGACCTGAGTGACAGCAGGGAGAATAAACACATTTGCTCACAGTGGCGTGGTCGATGACAGCAGTTTGATTTTATGCATGTTCAATTTCTTTTTTTTTTTAATTTCTTTTTTTTTTTCTTTTATAATTTAACTATATGGCTTCTGCTCTAAAATACTTCCAAGTTTTGAGGTATACTTAAGACATTTTTGGCATTGCAAAATTTCCAACTGCTGCTGAGCCCTCCATGGTGGTGATGTGACGTTGCCATGTTTTTACAGGCGATCCTTTCCATTCGTCCTCTGACTTTGACTTAGACCTGGCAGACGATGGAGGTAAGAACGTAGTTTTATATCTGACTGTTGGTTCTGGCTGCAGGAGCAGTTTAATCTAAACTGATATAAAGAAAAACAAAAAAACAAGCATATTCGATGGGTTTAATAGTACCGGGGACCTTTTTACGAGATTTCAAAATAAGGTTGAGAATTGAGTGATGGATTGGTTTCAGAGTTATTGAATGGATCAGGTATGGATGAGGTGTGACTGATCCATGTTAAGTAAACATACTACAGTGTATCATAATGCAGTTTTAGTCACTTATTTTTTTTAAATTGTAATGATAATTTTCTAGATTTTCAAAATAAAATTCACACAAGCCCAAATGTTGGTAAATGAAGTGTCCAGTTCTGTGAAGTATTAACTGCATGTTATATTAGGCCTTGTTTACACCTGGTATTATTGATATTGGTACTGTGCACATTTACGCACCAGACACAGCAGCATAACTTCATTGATTATTTAAATATCCGACAGGATCGGCCACATGCGGCCCAGACCACCTCCGAAAGTGGTCTGAGTGATCGGATCTCAATCCGTCCTCGATGCGTCTCGGGTGCGTTTACACCTGTATTTAGAGCTGCTGTCCACTTGTGATCGGATCACCCGAGACGCATGTTAATACCAGGTGTAAACAGGACCTTTAACACAGAATGATCCTATCAGATCCAGGCTATGTGGAAAACTGAATTTTTGTAATTGAAAAAGAAAGCAGCACTGGTTTGACTGGTGAGTTTATGCATCCAAATCATTACCAGGAGAATGTATGCTACTAAATGAAACCTCACACTGTTTTAACCGTTATGAAGCTCTAATATTTGGTGAGACTCTAAAATATTTGGGGTTATTAGACATGAAGTGCTACTGAAATAAAGAACGAGTCGAGGCGTTGGCGTTAAATTAAAGGTGTTTTTGTTTCTGTGTCGTCTTCCAGAACCCGGCATGGATTACGATGAAAACGACGACTCCATGTTCTCCTACCATTCCTCTCTCCCCCCACCCTCCTCCACCTCCTTGGACCCTCTGCCTGACAACGCCCTGCTGAGGGTCAAGCCCGTCTACACCTACTCCCGAAACAACAGCCAGACCCAGAACCAAACCCCTTCCTCCAGACCTCCACCCGGACCCTCCTCCTCTTCCTCCTCCTCCTCTTTCGTGGCCTCCACCTCCGCCGGTTTCCCTCCGGCGTCCGAATCAGACGCCGCCTTGTCCGGCGCCGCGCCTCCGCCGCCGTCACAATCCCCCACGAGCTCCACCGCCACCGCCCCCTCCCTCCCCGCTCCCACCTCCTCTTCTTCCTCCTCTTTCACTCTCCCTCCCGCTTCTCCCTCCTCCTCTACAGCCAACGACTCCACCTCACACCCTACGCCCTCCTCTTCTTCCGTCCCACCTCCTCCTCCTCCTCCCCCTCCTCCTCCTCCTCCTCCCCTTCCTCCCTCCGCCGCTGTATCCTCCTCCGTCGCCTCTCCCGCTCCCTCCTCTTCCGCCCCTTCCTCTAATTCGCATCCACCACCTCCTCCCTCTTCAGTCCTCCCACCCAAACGTCCCTCCCATCCAAGCTCGAACCTGTCTGACCCTCTCCCGGCCGGAGCGTCCTCCCACAGGACCCCCGACCACGTGGCCCAGCTGGCGTCTCAGAGCCTCCAGCAGCAGCGGGCCAGCAGGATGCTCCTCACCTCCGTGTCTCAGTCCTTGGAGATTTTGGCTCAGTCGGTCCAGCTGCTGGTGGAGAGCCAGCAGGAGTTCGTGCAGGAGTCCCTCCTGCTGCAGAGGGAGACGGTGGACATCCTGAGAGATTTTTCCAACACCGCTCTGACTATGCTGCGGGATAAATCCAACAGCGGACAAATGGCGACACATCATCATCCCGCCCCACGCTTCTGAGAATAAACAAGCTAGTAGGTTTTTTTTGTTTTTTTGTTTTTTTAAGAGACAACGTGGGCAGGATGGAAAGTAACCACAAGCCAAAGGCAGATAAAAATCATGGCAGTGGTTCAAGATTTAAACATCAAGCTTGTTTTTAAAATACGGAGAGATCAGTGACCGTTGAGTTAAAACAGTCACTAAAGTTACTGGACTGACATGTTGCTTCCTTTTCCCTCAAAATAGGATGAAATGTTTGCTCACTGGTGCACAAACACATGCAGTTTCAGGCCATGATGATTATGGGCTGTTTATTTATGTGCCTGCATCTTGTTTTGTTTTTTTCTCCCCCCCCCACCCCCCCTTTTTATTTACTGTTTTGTTTGTGACGGGCTCGTGACTTTTCCACGCTGCAAAATTGGCATTTTGGACGTGTTTGTTCTTTTTTTTGGTGCTTTAAAACTCAACATGCCTCTACTTCTAGCCACAATGTGTTTTTTTTTTAAAAAAAGCAAAAAAAAAGCAAAAAAAAAATAAGAAGTGCTACAATAATATCAAGTTATTGGACTTAGATGATGAAGCTGTGGGTGCTCTTGTTCTCCTGATGGGATTTAATTTAAGCATAATAACGCTCCTCATCATCATCATCATCATCATCTTGATTCAGCAGGAGAAAAGCGACCGGTGGCAGCTTCACGTCACACAAGTGATGACAGGACTCTCCCGTACTCATGTGTGTGTGTGTGTTTTTGATTGGATGAAATATCGCTGCTCGCACGTTGCACATTTGATGAAACGGATCCCAGAGTGATTAAAAAAAAACACTCCTTCGCTGCCTTTTTTGACTTCTGGTCTCCTCGTGTTACCAGTGAGACTCACAACAACAACAACAACAACAACAACAACAAGCTTCTGTCTTGATCACAGCTTCATATTTAAACATGTGCACATGTACAGTGTTTAATAATATCTCTGAATTCACTGTTATAATTTTACACAGGAGTCAAATGTTTAAAAAAAAAAAAAAAAAAAAAAAAAAAGGAATTCTTGGAAAATATAGTTACAATTAATTAGAGAAAATAAAAAAAAGACATTGCAAACATCAACATCCAACCAGCTGCTGAAGTCACCTCGTCCCCCCTTACAAACAGAGCGGCTGACTGGATCGTGCGGAGACACAACAGACACAGATGAAGATACACTAGTCTTTTCATTTGACTTTTTTTTTTTTTGTACTTCTTGCGAGCACTTGGACACTTTGTTTTAACTTGGCTGACTGAATCAGAGGAGATAAAGAGAAGAGAGAGAAAGAAACCGTTAACTTGTTAGTAGAATATAAATCTACTAATCTCTGCCTTTTTGAGCTCCGGAGCGAACTCCTCCGCACACCTTCCCAATCACGCCACCATCTCCACCTCCGCAGTCACACTGTCCTGAGCGCAGCCTCATGTTTTCAGCTTTCATCATTAACGGAGGAAAACACTTGATTTCGGTGCTGGAGGGCAGCGCGTCAGGAGCTGCTGTTGAGACGGAGATGACCTTATCACAACCACATCCTGTACCATTTTACACAGGATGTGGTTTTGAATGGTACATTTCAGTGATGCAGAAACCACTTCGACAAACTACAGAACAAGAAACACTTTTAAAAAAAAAACAAACAAACAAAAAAAACATATTTAACATGTTCAAACTGCTGCTTTAAGCTGGTGATAGAGGTTTTAATTTGAGTCATTTTGAAGGACAAACAGTTAGTCTCTTTTAATTATCTGGCCTGTTTGAAGAATGGTGCACGCTCCAGTTACAAACCAGATAGAGAAATGTCTGTTACCAGTAACAACCAGTGCTTGAGTTCATCAGTCACTCACTGTAAAGTAGTCTGGGTCAGCTGATATATATATATATATACCTGAAATTAATGGTAATGAGATTAAAATAAAGCATTTCTTAAATGTTCTTTTCCACGTCTTTTATTATGGCGGGGGTTATTATATCAAATTAAAATAGTTCAGCTCTTTGATTTGCACACAAAAGTCAAACACAACCAGAAATACGAAGGTGAAACCAAAAAATGAGGCTGGTTCACTGGTTCCAGCGTCTCAAATATGAGGATTTGATGGTTTTTCTTTCTCATATAAGAAGTAAACTGACTGTCTTTTGGTTTTTAAAATGTTGGAGTACATGTTATGAGCCTCTTTTCATCAAAACAATCAAGAAAATAACCAGTGTAATACCATTAAATGAGTATAATTACCATCCCTCATGGGAGTATGTGACACATGATAATACCACGTACTGTATAAAGTCGTACCTGAGAGTATTTCCAGATGTTCTGCTGCCCGTTACAGACACGACGACGATGGTGTGCGTTTGAAGCTCCTTTTTGTTCTCCTTTTTTGAAAATGCAGTTTCCTCACTTTGCAGTTGGCTCTGACTAACTGACTGACCAAATGACTTATAACTGTCTGCTGTAACACCTGGCTATGTGTTGTTTCCTACAGCCAAATCCTGAGAATAAAGATTTTATTATTAAAAAAAAAAAAAAAATCCAAAGCCTTGATGCATCTTATTCCTCTGTGTGTAGAGTAGTGGTTGTCAATGTGAGGTCCAGGGATCCTCAGGGGTCGTTGAGGGACTTCAAGGGGTCCTGAGCAAAAAGGTTAATAAAGTATTTTCACTATAATTCCATCTAGAAGTAACAAAATGACAGAATGTGTGACTATTTTGGTCCTGGATTTATACACTTCCTGTAATAAAACATAAAAGCAAAAAAAAAAAGAAATAAATCTTTTCAGATGGGGAACACTGGGGCAAAATCTGTCCTCCTGTTTGTTTGCTACAGCGTCCAGCTGTTTTAGGAAATTACTTTTCATTGAGACTTTTCAGAGAATTAAACTGAATCTGTGAGGTGATTTTTTTTTTTTAAAGATTTACATCTTTAGTTGGTACCGATGGGCTTGCAGCTGAGTGGCACAGAAAGAAAAGGACGTCAGAAAGTATTGAGAGACAGACTAACACATTCTAAGTTTCGTAGGATTTGTTGACTATAAGAAAATAGAGAATAACATCAGACCTCTCCCTTACCTTAGGTGTTTATTATGACCCTGCGTGACACAAACGAACCATCCAGAATGTCACCACTTTCCCAAAAAAATCTTCACTCTCAAGGTGTAAAACTTAAATTACTACTCACCAAGATAAAAGCATAAGAGCACACTCATACAGTATTATACACATACTGTACAAGTATTCAATGATTGATGATTCTTTTTATTAATCACCATTGTCCTGCCTTCTGTTTTCCATTGAAATGAATCTATAACCTACTTCAGTATTACCAACATCTCCGTGAACGTTATCTGTACTGATCCTTCTTAGAAAAGCAGACACATAATCACTGAATGATGATGTTGCTTAACTCTGAAGTTCAGATAAACATCATTCAGCATCCTCATATTACTAAATGAAGAAATGCATCTAGAAACAGCAGCAAGAAACACGGGACTGATGATGATGATTGAAAGATGGAGCGGAAACAGCTCATCTAGGCCAGATGATCACAAGTTGATTATCACAACTTCACAACTGTCAATCAAATCTCGTGTTTCGGTGACTTCAGGCGCTATCGTCGAGGCAGAGGCTGGTAGGATGCTTTTCACTAGAAAAAAAAAAAGTAAAAACATAATATTGTGTAGGAAAAATATTGTTTTTCTTTCTTATCCCTTTAAAGGACAGGTTCACAGTTTTTCAAGTGTGTTTTTTGTGTTGTAATCATTCCTCCTGTTCATACTGACTGTAAAAAGATCCTTCAAATACTCTTTCAATGTAAGTGATGGAGGCCAAAATCCACAGTTTTGTCATTTAAAAGTAGATGTGAAGCTTATATGAGGCTTCATCAGTCTGAGTTAGTCACATCAAGTGGATATCTGACACATTTACAGTCTTTTTAGCATCAGATTCCCTCTTTGTGTTTCCTCGGACAGTGTTTCCCTGTTGAGCTGCAGGTGGAAGTATAGTAACAAAAAGAGGAACTTTGGCACTAAAAAGACTGTAACGTTGAAAGATATCTACTTGATTTGACTCATTTGGATGCTGAAGCTTCATATTAGCTTCAGATAAACTTTGAAATACATTTTGTCCTCCATCACTTCCATTGTAAGAGCATTATGAAGGGATCTTCTAATGGTCAGTATGAACAGGAGGAATGATTACAGCAAGAAAAAACATGTTTCACTGTTCATTTGAGCTCCTGACTGTTGTTTTAAGACACACTCGGGGGGGGGGGGGGGCAATCAGAAATCTTTATTATTTATGCATTTATTTTATTCGTAAAGGACCATTTACAGTATTAAACATAAATGCATGTAATAAAAAGTTACACACTGTAGTACATCACACACACATACACACAATGTTAACTGCAAATAAAGCAAGGCTGCTTGTATACATGTGAAAACCAATAAAAATGTAGAGTCAGTGGTTACAGAGCGAATGAGAACGACGGGCTTAATCCATTATTTCATAGTGTTCATCACTTGGTTTTCAATATATTTTAATTCTTTTAGTAGTCAGGGTAAATATGGTCCCTTTTTAAGTAGAAAACCTTTCATTTCCTTCATAGGATCAGCTAGATCTGTTTATGCTGTGTTGGTTATCTGTGATCTGAGAAGCGAGCAGCACAGGAAGGAGGTTAAAAAAATGCTTATGATCATTATATATGATGAAGAAAAAAAAAACAGGCAACAGGAGCAACTGGTGCAGCGGATTAAGAGATGGAAAAAGTAATTTTAACTACATTAACCCATAATTATTAAAAGCCCAGGATCTCATATTCATATCGGATGGTTCAGTATAGATAATCTAGCTTCTATGCATGGGTATAGAAGGAATAATTATAATAAGGTATTTCACATCTTGACAGAAAACAGCTCAAGCTTTGTGATGATGCAAAGAAAAAATGATCAGGAAATAGAAGTGAAAAAAAAAAACAACTAATAGCAGAAAAGTGCTTGGGGGCTGGCCCTGGATCCTGACCTGATAAAGACAAGAGACAGCAGATGAGGAAGACGCTTGTGATGACGACGCGCTGACTGGACATGGAGCGCAGAGTGCTGATGGTGTTTCTGTCTCTCTGGAGCTCAGGTAGGACTCTGGTTTAATAACGGATGTAAACGGTTGTGAGGCAGAGAGAAGCAGACCTGTAGTGAAACATCTGTAATCAACTGCTGCTTTCAGGATGTATATCTATGTGGTCAGAGACAGATAGAGTTGTGTGTGTGTGTGTCTGAAATCTGACAGATCAAATGGGATAAATACCACGGCCTGTTTCATGGCGGTAGTGGCAGCATTCCTCATTACCCGGAGGACCACAGACTGGCAGCTCCTATAATATTGATATTATGTGAGAAAAATGCTGCAAGCTACAAAAGAATGTAGGCTATGTAAGGATGATGTGGTAATTCAAACTAAGATAAAAATGTATAAAGATTTAAATACTACAGAATGATACGTAATTATTATATATGAATATTTCAAAATATTATTGTGAAGGTTGAAATTTTATACTAATTACTTGGAAATTTTCTGAGTAATTTGTAGGTATTTAATGGTTAATTTTCTTGACAATTAACAGAGACGGTGGCACAATTTGGTACAAATTATATTTCTTTAACTGACAGAAAATACTTTGTGTGTCAAACAACACATTAGCATATTCAGTTTTTTCAGTAATTTGCTAAAAGTAGTTGTGGTTTAACTGGGCATTTCTTTGTAATTCGGTTCTATACGGGAAATGTGCTTATTGTAGAGTTTTTAAGAAACAATCCAACACACTTCAAAATATTATTGTGAAGGTTGACATTTTACACTAGTTTCCTGGAAATTTTCTGAGTAATTTGTAGGTATTTAATGGTTAATTTTCTTGACATTTAACAGAGACGGTGGCACAATTTGGTACAAATTATAAGAAAAAGTTATTTTGTTACTCACTCATTATATTTGGGTTCCTACATAGTTCTTAATTTACAAAAAAACCTTAATAAATTAGATCTTTAACTGACAGAAAATACTTTGTGTGTCAAACAACACATTAGCATATTCAGTTTTTTCAGTAATTTGCTAAAAGTAGTTGTGGTTTAACTGGGCATTTCTT
Organism: Thunnus albacares; assembly: GCF_914725855.1. NCBI lineage: Eukaryota > Metazoa > Chordata > Actinopteri > Scombriformes > Scombridae > Thunnus > Thunnus albacares. The sequence continues at coordinate 4,002,137 of NC_058111.1, forward strand.
TGTAATTCTGTACTATACAGGAAATGTGCTTATTGTAGAGTTTTTAAGAAACAATCCAATATGCTAAGATGTAGTTTGACACACTTCAAAATATTATTGTGAAGGTTGAAATTTTATACTAATTTCCTGGAAATTTTCTGAGTAATTTGTAGGTATTTAATGGTTCATTTTCTTGACATTTAACAGAGAGGGTGGCACAATTTGGTACAAACTATAAGAAAGAAGTTAATTTGTTATTAGAGTTAATAGAGTTTTTATGAAACAATCCAATATGCTAATATGTAGTTTGACACACAAAACTTCACACTGAAAACTAATATTTTTCTGTTACAGAATTAAGAGTCTAACTTTTGCAAATGATCTATGAATGAACCCAAATATAATGAATCAGCACGTACCAGCTAAAACAATTTCACACTTTTTTTTGTTTTTTTCTCATAATTTGTACCAAATTGCACCATCCTTTCTGTAAAATGTCCTAAAAAATTAACTGTTACATACATGCAAATTACCCAGAAAATAACTAAAAGTTAAAGGAGCTGTAAAATAAAGCGTTACCACAGTAAGGTATATTAAATTCAAAGTTAAGCCATTTAAACCCCACCACATCCTGACCTGGGAAATACATGGAATCATCTGTTAGAGGGTCCAGGGGTAAAAAAATGCTGTTAGGCCCCCCTTCTGACCCCCCACACATTTTTTAAATTTATATCCACCAACTAAGCACAATAGAAACTAGTATAATAATACTGGGATTAAAATGTAATTTTTTTTATAGCTTTTAAGTGTTTATTACGGAAGCCCTGAAAGGCAGGCGAGAAAAAAAAATTCTGGAGATCCAATTTCTAAGTCTGATCTTAATTCTTTTCTCTCTTATGTTCAAGAGAGAAAAGAATTAAGAAGGTTTCTAAGTTCCATAAAAAAAATAATAAAATTTTCATCTGTGAAACAGGTGAAAAAAAAGTTTTGCCTGGATCATTTTTCTAAGTTTTTTCTTTTTTTCCATGTGTGAAAATAACAGGTGAAAAAAAATTCTGTTGTTCTCTGTTGTAATACTCAAGAGAGCAAAGCACATGAAAAAAAAAAAAAAAAACTTCCTGGCAAAAAAAAAAATCACTTATTTTCACAGGTGAAAAAAACAAACAAAACTTAAACCTGGCAAAACTTTTTTTTCAAGAGAGACACAAGAGAGAAAAGAATTAAGAAATTGGATCTCCAGAAAAAAAAATTTTCTCACTTGCCTTTCAGGGCTTCCGTAGTTTACAAAGACACTACAGTACCTTAAACCATATGAAATACATTGTTATAGTTATTATTGTAGATTACAGTGCTGCTGTTTCATAAGCAGCATGTGCATTTGTTTGTACTTATTTCAAATGGAGTTGAACCACAACCAACTGGCACAAACTGGCACTGTGCTGGTTTTCAGAGCAACACCTGGTGTTTCCTATTTGGACCTTTTCTCCATGTAACAAAAGTCCAAAAAATGTTTTTTTTAATTCAAAACAAATAAGTAAAGAAAACAAATAAGAAAATAAACTTTTGTTGTATCTGGAGCTCTGCTCATACCAAATCTTTATTTTCATGTTTATTTTCTGTTTTTTCTCCTCAGGGCTCCGAGCTGAACATGTTTCAACAGGTAAATGGAGAAATAAAAACATTAAACGAACAGAATTTCAAAAGTATTTCAGTATTTCACATTTTATAAATAAATGAAAGTAACTTCACTTGATTCACTGATTACTTTTGTATCTCTGCTCAGCAGTACCTGATGATGTCAGGTTGGTGGGAGGAGCCAGCCACTGTGCCGGCAAACTGGAGATGAAACACCAAGGAGAGTGGAAACCAGTGGATGACCAGTACTATAACTGGAACCTGAGAAATGCAGCTGAGGTGTGCAGAAAGTTGGACTGTGGCTCTGTTGTTTCAATACAAAGAACGAAGGATTCCTCTCCTACATTGGACATCATGCCTTTCTTTGTCATGTATGAATCAGTAGAGGTCATTCATTCAGATGAATCTTCCAACCTAGAGATCAGCTGTTCAGGTCAGTGTCATTAACTGTGTCAGTAAACTTTACAGCTAATACTGTTGTTTAGCTTCTTTCTTTGTCACTGTGATGACATATGGACCATGTAAGCACAATCCGGGGCCCCTGAGAGTCTGGAGTCCCAGAGCCATTTTGATAATCCAGGGATCCAGTTCACAAAATTCATGAATGACTGTCACAATTGTAGATACATTTGTGAGTCACTACATTCCTCTCACATGCTCATGCAGGGGTCACAACAATTCTCAAAACTAGCATAAGAGGAAATGATTTTGTGTTAGAAGTCACAGCTTGCATTTCTGTATATCTCTCTATATAAAGCAAGGAATCTCTGTCTGTCTGTCTGTCTGTCTGTCTGTCTGTCTGTCTTTCGGTCTGTATGTATGTATGTATGTATGTATGTCCTCTGCGTATCTCGAGAACTGTTCATCCGATCTACTTCATACCTGGTGGGTGGATCGCTGGGGAAACGGGGAAGTGCAGTGTTGTTGTGTGAAGTTGTTTGGATGAGCGATTCTTGAGAAATTTATAAAAATACCTCATAAATAACATTGATTTGCTTCTTCTTCTTCTGCATATGGATAGAGATAGAGAATGAATTGGAAAAAGTTTAGAGAGTTAAGTTCTATTTCTATTCCTCACATGCGAGAACTTTGTATTTATGTTCAAGACATAGTGCAGGATGTCGAAGGCACGTTTTGAATGGTCACTACAGTTCATCTGGTCAACTTCAACTCAACTCAAAATTGTAGTCTCCAGATATTCTGCATGTGAGGTGTTAGGGAGCATCGGTAAATTGTAGCATCTATTGACAGTTTGCATGTGAGGCGTTTAGGGAACATGGGTAAATTATAGCATCTACTGATAACCTGCATGTGAGGCGTTTAGGGAACATGGGTAAATTATAACATCTGCTGATAACCTCCATGTGAGGCGTTTAGGGAACATTGATAAATTGTAGTGTCTACCAATCTCATGGTAGTGTCTGCATAAGAGGGGTTTAGGGGAGGGGCACAACTCTCTCTAGATATTGAGAAATCATCCCGTTCCGAACAGTCACGTTTTGAACGGGCGCTGCACTAGTATTGCAAATTGTGTATGAAATGTATGAGACAGCCACAGCATGTTTTTTTTTTTTTTTTTGGCATTTTTGTCTTAAGAAGACTTTGATAATTTATATGTGGTATGTGGTAAATTATAACTCCTTGTTTCCTCTCTCTAGACTCTGTCAGGCTGGTGAATGGGACTAACCTGTGCTCAGGCAGGCTGGAGGTGAAGTCTAACCAGTCGTGGTCCTCAGTGTGTGAAGATGACTTTGACCTGCAGGATGCAAAGGTGGTGTGTAGGGAGCTTGGTTGTGGAGGTTCTGCAAACCTCCAGGCGATGCCGTTTGGGGCTCCAGTGCTAACCAAAGAGTTCCACTGTGGAGGCCGTGAGTCGACTCTCCTGGACTGCAGAAGCTCAGCTACAGACACCTGCTCCTCTGGTAAAGCTGTTGGACTCACCTGTTCAGGTAAAAGAGAAGAGGTGTGGGACATTGTACAATTTAAGAAATAAAATAAGAAAGGGTGGATATTTTAAAGGCTGATTCCAGTGTTTTAAGACACTGCCAGCATTTTATTCCTAGCACTGAGGGACACTTAAATTGTGACCTCAGTATTTCTAAAATCCTGGCTTTGGTTTTACCACTGATTGCAACACTGCTTGCATGGAAGTCAGTTCAGTTTTGTTACAAGCTGCTGTCATTTTTTTTTACCCAGAGCCTGCTGATGTCAGGTTGGTTGGAGGAGCCAGCCAATGCGCTGGCACACTGGAGATGAAAAAATGGGGCGAATGGAAACCAGTGGATGAGACGGACCGGAGCCTGAAGTTAGCAGGTGATGTGTGTGGACGGCTGGACTGTGGCTCTGTTGTTTCAAACAGAAGAAGAAAAGAGATCTCACATGGATTTATGTGGAGAATTGAATCTGACTGTGATGAATCTTCACTGATTAAATGTTCTACAAAAAGTGTATATTCCTCTTCCAAGCTGGAGATAACCTGCTCAGGTAACACCATTAATGATATTTAATGACAACGTAAAGGGTAGAGAAGTTTGTAACTGGAACTGTCAGGGACATTCACAGAATACTGCTGCCACTTCTTAATATAAATCTTAATCTTCATAATCTTAATATAAATAGTTAGTTTCTGGTGCTCATTACCAATCTGCCATCTTTAAAGCTGATGAAACATAAAAAGGGTCATTAGTAGTGATGAACCCATACAGGAAAATAACCTGACTGCAGTTCCTCTTAGCTCTGTGGAGTGTTTTAGCATCTTTCAGGTCATTTTTCAATGTCACTACTCTCATCTGTGACATTTCCAGCAGCAGCAGGCAACTGTTTTCAGCAAAAAGCTCAAATAAACCCACAGAACAAACCTGCCCAGCAACAAACTGCAGACAGAGTAGGTTAGTGACAAGCTGGTGACCATAGTTACCGTCACTGAGCTATACTCTGTTGTTTATCGCATGTTTTATTGACGGTTGTACTGATGTTTTATTTCTACTTGTCAATTATTGTATCACTGATCTTAAATGATGTAAGGTGACCTTGAGTGTCATCAAAGGCGCCTTTAAATAAAATGTATTATTATTATTATTATTTATTTATTATCATAGTGGAGCATTTAGCAGCTTGAGACCCAGATATTATTTTGTTAGGAGTGGGTGGAGATGTGAACAGAGCTAAAAGGAGAGACCTGGTGGCCAGAAATATGACTTTAAATGAATGTTAATATTCATTGTGTACATAAGCGACTGTTTGCTAACATGTCCACCATATGATATGGTGATGATATGTCAGTGTTGTGTTTACAGCTTGTTTCAAATTCTTCCAGTGACCAAAAAAGCCAAACAAACACTTGATGCAGATTTACTGTGATATCAGATATTGCATTGTGTACTTAAAGTTTAAAGGATAGGTTCATAATTTTTCAAGTGGCTATAATTTCAGGTGGCTATATGAGCATTAAAACATGTTTTTCTTTCTTTCTTTCTTTCCTCTATTTGTTAGACTCTGTCAGGCTGGTGAATGGGTCTACTCTGTGTTCAGGCAGACTGGAGGTGAAGTCTGAGCAGTCGTGGTCCTCAGTGTGTGAAGATGACTTTGACCTGAAGGATGCAGAGGTGGTATGTAGGGAGCTTGGTTGTGGAGCTCCTTCAGTCCTCCAGGTGGCGCTCTATGGAGAAATGCAGGCTCTAGTCTGGACTGAAGAGTTCCAGTGTGAAGGAAGTGAGTCTGCTCTCCTGGACTGTGGACGCTCAGGGTCAACTAAGAACACCTGCTCATCTGGCAGAGCTGTTGGACTCACCTGCTCAGGTGGAGGTTTGATTCAGGTTAACATCATGTTCTATTGCAAGTCACTTTCACTAATCATTCACTTGTCTTTTGTTCAGAACCTGATGATGTCAGGTTGGTGGGAGGAGCTAGCCGCTGCGCTGGTAGACTGGAGGTGAAACACCAAGGAGAGTGGGGGACGGTAGATAACGATTTGTGGAGCCTGAAGGAAACATCCGTAATATGTAGATGGTTGGACTGTGGCGCCTCTGTTTCAGCAGTAAGGAGAGAGGATAGCTCAGGACGACCTGCGTGGTGGATCAACCCTTTGTGTGTTCAGTCTAAATCTACACTGAGGGAGTGTGTGACATCAAAGAGTAGTCCTAGTGACTCCTGCCTGGAAATCACCTGCTCAGGTAACACCATTAATAACATCAATGTTACAGTGTCAGAAGTGGATTTCGCTCGCCTGAACTGTAAAGTTATGCAGGACAAACGCAGTAGAAAACTGTGATTGTACTAGAAGCTCATTGCTGTAAACATCCAGGAGAGCAGCAGGTCTGTCTCCCAACCTTCCCTCCCCCCTTTTTTTTACTGACTAACTGGAGAGCTGTGGCAGCATTCTTGGCACGAAGACAAGCACATTTGGGCTCTGCTAGGTTGCTTCGTTGTCACAATTTTGTTTGTGATTTTCACAGACAGAGTCTTAAGGCGTAACCGAGGTGTGGAAAGAGTCCAGTGCAATGACCTCAGGATTGCAGCTGTATAATTTGTGGGTGATGTGGTTCTTCTGCTGGCTTCATCAGCCTTTGACCTCTTCCCAGATGGTTTGCAGTCGAGAGTGAAGCAGAGAGTCAGTACTTCCAAAGTCTGAGGCCTTGGTTTTCATGGCAGGAAAAATTTGATTATCTTTTTTTAGTTTTAAGAAATCTCACTTCCTACACCATCTCTGCATGGTAACCATCTTATGGTTAAGGTTAAAGAAAGATTGTGGTTACAGTAAATAAAAAGGCAATCATTTAACAAGCAGTTAACTGTAACACCTGGACTGGACTGTAGTGGTGCAGAGGGAGCTCAGCTATAAACTTGTGCAGGATAAATAATTGGAAAAAATAGGTGAATGTATATAATAAGAAAATTACTTGTCTTGCTCTCTCTCCCTCTCTGTTCACAGAGTCTGTCAGGCTGGTGAATGAGTCTGGTCCCTGTTCAGGCAGACTGGAGGTGAAGTCTAACCAGTCGTGGTCTTCAGTGTGTGAAGATGACTTTGACCTGCAGGATGCAGAGGTGGTGTGTAGGGAGCTTGGGTGTGGGGCACCTTCAGTCCTCCAGGGGGCGCTCTATGGAGAAGTGGAGGCTCTAGTCCGGACAGAAGAGTTCAAGTGTGAAGGCAATGAGTCCGCTTTACTGGACTGTGGAGTGTCTGGCTCAGCGAGGAAGACCTGCTCACCTAGACAAGCTGTCGGACTCACCTGCTCAGGTTAGAGTTGTCGCTGTGATTGGTGGTTCACTGGTTTACTTCTTCCACTTATGATTCTCCTGTCTCTGCTCAGAGCCAGATGATGCCAGGTTGGTGGGAGAGCCCAGTCGCTGCGCTGGTACTCTGGAGATGAAACACCAGGGAGAGTGGAGACCAGTGACTCACTGGTATTCTAAATGGGACCAGAAGTCTGCAGCTGCAGTGTGTGCACGGCTGGTTTGTGGTTCTGCTGTTTCAACAAATATAATAGGAGATTCTTCATACAGACTTGTGTGGTGGATCGATTCTTCTTGTGTCCAGTCAACATCTTCACTGCGGGAGTGTCTACTGGAGACTGATGTAAATGAATGCTATTCCGGCCTGAGAGTGATATGCTCAGGTAATATTGGACACATCTTAAAGGCGACATATTCTGTACATTTGCAGGTCTATATTTTTATTCTAGGGCTCTACTGGAATGCTTTTACATGATTTACAGTTTAAAAAACTTCTTTTTTTCTTACTTTGGCCCCTCAGCCTATGTCTGAAATAGGCCATTTTAGTTCCTGTCTCTTTAAGCGCCCCCCTTCTGAGGAGCCCACTCTGTTCTGATTGGCCAGCTCAGCTCTTGGAAGCTGTCCCTTAGCAGTCGGGGGGTGTTAATTGTCACAAACAGCTTCAACAAACTATTATTGTTTCTATTATTTATTTCTACTGTCATTGTGCTGTAAAGGCTGCAGATTTGTGGTGTTTTATGTTCACGTCTTTCCACTCTGCATGATCTACACGACCATATTGTTAGAAGCTGTCTTTTCATTTTCTGCTAGTTTAGCCAATCATCTACTTCTTTGTTAACAGATTTGCTGGCTAAGCCAATCATCTCCCTCTCTCCCTCCACTGACGGGGTCTCTAAGGCCATGCAGCAGGGGCCTCAGTTCCTCAGGGGCTCCAACTTCACCATCAGGTGCTCAGTCGAACCACAGTACCAAGGAGGCATGTTCCAGCTCATCTTCACCACCTCAGCTGCAGCACAGAACTACACTCTGCCGGCTGTCAATCACTCTGCCCATTTCCTGTTTTCTGCTGCAGACCACACCCACCAAGGGGATTACAGATGTGTTTATCACGTCTATGTTTTCTCCCAAAACTTCTCCTCTGAGAGCCAGCGACTCTGTCTCTATGTAGCAGGTAACTTTAAGGAGAATCTGAGTTAAAAAGAGAAATGTGACTCTGGTGGTAATTTTTAAATTTGTTTCAGCCCCTCTAACAGATTTGATCATCAGACTGTTTGTCCTTCTCCTGGCTATGATGTCATTTATTGCTGGTATCTGCCTCTACTTTAAGGTAAAGTATGCATCTTTATTCAGTAGAGAATTCAGTTAAATTGAGTTATTGTAGCAGGTAACTACAGATATCTGCTCTCATGTCTTTCCAGGCCAGCAGGGGGCAGAGCCGGGACGTGAGAAGAACACTGGGCTCAGTTGGTGGTTGTGACAGCTGGGGGGTCGATGAAGAGGCTGTTGGTGGGTGGAAAAAGTAGAATCTCTGAGGCACCTGTTCCCTCCAAACACAGATCTGTGAGAACTCTGACGTCTGGGTCTAGATCCAATATTTCTTTGGAAAAATACAATTAGTCAGAGTTGTAATTTAAAGGATCAGTGGAACTGACTTGGCAGAAATGGAATATAATATTCATGAGTATGTCTTAATTAGTGTATAATCACCTGATAATAAGAATTGTTGTGTCTTTGTTAGCTTAGAACGAGCCCTTTATATCTATATAGGGAGCAGGTCCTCTTCTACGGAGCCCACCATGTTGCACCACCATGTTTCTACAGCAGCCCATAATGGACAAATCAAACACCGGCTCTAGAGAGGGCCTTTTGCGTTTTTCACGAGTTTCGCCGCCACCATAGATTCTCCTACACGCTTGGAAGGGGAGGGGTATTCATTTGGTTGCAATCTGCAACCTCACCACGAGATGGCACTAAATCCTGCACATTGGTCCTTTTAAAGGAGGTTGTGTATGTTTTTTGAAACCCCATTTCTCAATATTTCGTTGAGAACCATGGCTGCCCAAAACAGTCAACAGTGTACAAATATTACTTTGTAAAGATTTCATATTTTTAAAACACTTGAAAGATATTTTTTTTCTACACATGATGTTTTAAATCAGCCAACCTATTGTTCCATCAGTTTTAACTGGTTAAGTCTGTACAATTTACTGATGCAAATGTTCAAGTAATATTCTATAAGTTCAAGTAAGTTCAGCAATATTCTATGTTTGTCTTATTGTGAAAAGACCAAAACAATGCATTGACCCCACTAACAACCACTGTATATATGAATGTATTGTGCCAACCTACTGTGTCTTATAATCGCTACTATACATTAAAAAAAAAAACTTATTTTATGTTTTATTATTATTATCTAATCTCTACTTACTTTACTTATGTACCTCTTGTCTCCTTGGGTGGGGTTTTAATTAATCCTTTTTTTTTCTCTTACTGTGTTCTCATGAATCTGAGCTGACAATATGTACATTGCAGAAAAGCTACATACTACATGTCATGCTATTTTTTTTCCTATGCTCACTTGTTAAAAAACTGGAAAATCTCAATAAAAACATGTTTGAAAAGAAAAACAAACAAAAAAACCAACCACTGTGTGTGTGTCAAAGTCTGATATATCTTATTCCTCTGTGCTGTAGACCTCTGCTGTTGTCCAAAAACCATTAAAAACATGTCAATAAGTCACCTTCACCATGAACACACACACTGTGAGTTTTTCTTTAGCTTGAGTCATAGTCCAACATGGATTTTATATACTTTTTTAACCACTGGTTGCAGCCAGTCAGCAGAGAAATGTTTTTACAGTTAGTCTGAAAACTAAAACCAAGAACTTTACACACAAAAGGAGCTGTCAATGTTTTATTCCATCAACCTGCTGAATGCTGCTCAATGACAAAGACTGTTAATAAAGTTAACTGCTGAGAAATTTTACAACAGCACCATCTGCTGGTTGCAGAGTAATGCTAGATGTGAATATACGATAATGATAATTGTTGAATAAGTGCTGCTTCATGCACATTTTTGCAACAAAGCTAAGATTTCACTCATAGTTTGTTTGGTCTTTACAATATTTTTATGATGTTTTGCAGTCATTTAACCCTCCGTCTATGAATGCAGACAGTCTGAGAGTGAGCTGGATATCTGAAGAGCTCTGAGGACAGAGCCTTGATGAGATCTGGTGTGTAATTCCAGACACTGCTCATTCAGGCTAAAATCATCCACAGACTTCACAACTGTAAGATTAAACTAAGATCCCCTTCATCAAGTGATAAATACAGTCTGGAAGAGGCTAATTTATGAACATATGACACCTGACCTAGTATTAATAGTTCTGGGTATCTCAGAATTAACAGTCAGATTTAGGAACAACAACTCCTCTCCTACAGTTTTTTTAAAAAAACAACTCATTCTTATGCATTAGAAAAAGAAAGACATAGGTTGAAAGATGAAGGTTTCTGCTACAGGATAGACTTTTAAACAGCATCTGACAGTTATTGATTATCCAAAGTCCAAACATTAATCCTCAATGTCCACCAATTCTTTTGCTCTTTTTTCTGGTCACCAGATCATATATTTGAGCAAACTGAATATTATATTTAAATATTTGAAGAGAGAAAGGTCCATACAGGAATATATTGTAAATTTATTTTTGCTTTCCTTTCACAGACCTTATCTTTGAAGGAAACAAATTGAAATAGTATTTAACTGCTGTGGACGTGGATATCACCAGTATTATTTGTTTTTCTCACCATTTCTTTCTTATTATTATGGTTATCTAAAGCAAAACCTCATAATTTCTACTCTCATACTGAAACTTATTAGACTAAACTTTAGGCCTTCTTTGTGATTGTGACATAATGAATTTTCTAGGCCCTAAAACTAACCTTAACCATATCAACTACAGTACAGCCTGACCTCAGAGCTAACCAAAACCAAATCCCGCCTTAGTCCTAAAACAGCCCTTTGAAGAAAAGGGGATCGGCCAACATGTCCTCAACTTCAAGGTTCAAAGATAGAAAATCACACACACACACACTAACACACACACTCCATCCCTTATCTCAACTTTAATCTGATCATTTTACACACTAAAACCAAGACGAAACCTTAATTTAACCTCGCAGATGTGAGTCCTCACAGACTGACAGATCCATCAGTACAGACTCACACTAACAAGAGTTTGATGTTTCCCCCTGGTGGCTCCAGATAGAAATACAACAATTTCAATCCTCAAAACAAAGACTCAATGATTCAATTAATAAAGTAAAGGTTCGGTTTCTGTTGTATAAGGGCTGATTTCTTGCATTATATTTGTAAAAAACAACTGTATATATTTATAACACTTATTAATAATTCTCTTCACCTGCAGAAAGATAAAAAGTTTTAAAATATGACAAATGTATCCCTCCTTTATTTATTAATAAGACTTAATAAAAACAAACAAAAACAGAAACAGTAGAGAATTTAATTGACTGTTAAATATTTTTGGTTCCAATTATATAAGTATAACTTAGTAAATAATTGCTAGTTTAGTGGAATAAAAGTGAGAGTCATTTAATTACTTTTTATCAACCTCTGTATAGGTTAGGTAAGGATATAACTGTTGAATATATTAAACAATATCTGGGTAATGAATGTTGTGTTTGATTTAAAGATGTTTAAGTTGGACTGTTATCATTTCTTTTTTAAATGGCTTGATTAAATTCAAGCTTTATTTAAAAATTGTAAGTATTGTTTTTCGTGTATACAAAATCTTTATAACGTACTGATCTCGATATGGAGAGCCCTGTCATTCAAAACCCCACCCAAACTGTACAAAACCTACCCGGTTACTAGACACCACCTATCTGGTTACTAGACACCACCTATCCAGTCACTAGACACCACCTATCCGGTCACTAGACACCAACTATCCAGTTACTAGACACTACCTATCCAGTTACTAGACACCACCAATCCAGTCATCCTGTGCTGCCACCCAGTAAACAGTGCGTGCCACCTGTACATCAGGTCTAGACTAGGATTTGATTTATTTTATTGTGGGTAGTTAAAGCTGCTGCTGAATCACTGCATATGTCTGAGTTGTCTGGTTTATTGTCCTCTATCCACCAAAGTGCCCATAAATATTGCCAACATCTCTGCTGTGAATACTGACATCTGATCTGAAATGTCTGTTTTTTATTCTTAATTTCAGGAATGGTTACTCCAAATGCCACGTTCCCTCTCTCTGGATCCTTTGATCCATCTGTATAAATCTGTAGATAAGACAATATCTCTTGATTTCTTTCTCTTGTTATTATTCACTATGCACAGATCAACTTCAGGTTCTGGGATTAGCCATGATGGTACAACTGACCAACAGTCTAGAGGCACACATTAATATTAATAATACCAATTTCCTCTGCCTTAGATTTGAGCTTATTTCCAAAGTTTCTTCTTACTTCTGATTTAAGAGAGGCAATTGAATTTCTGTCGAATTGGACATTGGGACCAGAAATTAGCACCTGTAGTGTGCAGACTGCTGGACTGTGGTTCTGCTGTTTCATCAAAAGTAAGAGCCAGTATTTACAAACCAGTGTTGACTCCATACTGCGGAGGTGTTTATTACTACCTAGTGCCACCCAGAAATCCATCAGCATGGAGGTGACGTGCTCAGGTGACACTGAACAGCAATCTCTTAAGTCCTCTGTATTCAATATCACCTTACAAGCAAATAAAGATGAGAATGGATTTCCTTCTCCAGCCAAACATCTCTTTCTTTACCAACATTGACGGGGTTTTTGAGGGCGATCCAGCAGGGACTTCAGGTGCTTGTGGGCTCCAGTTTCACCATCAGCTGCTCCACTGAACCACAGTATGAAGGAAGCTTGTTGCAGTTTATATTCAGCACCACAGCAACAAAGGAATACACCCTGCCAGCTGTCAATCACTCTGCCCATTTCCTGTTCTCTGGTGCAAATCACACCTACCTGGGGGAGGACTACACATGTGTTTATCACATCTATGTTTTCTCCCAAAAAACCATCCACTCTATCTTACTGTCTCAGGTAACTGCAAGAAGAATCTGAATCTGAGTCCAACAGGAAAATATCACATTGATAATGCAAACTGACTTGAAATTATTGCTTGTCCGAATAAGATAAAAAGTCATGAGGTGGCAACTATTTCCATGTTTCTAGCTGCTGATCAGACTGATCTCATGAATGAATGCATTGATGAAGGACATGCAACCTGTGACAAGTTCTCATATTAAGTCAGATTTCGGGTTTGTAGGTTTTTAGATGTGACGAGTGCGACAGGATAATACATAACTTAAGCTGAACTTAGGTTATGTCTTTATCTGCGCGCCCACCAATCTGTATTAGTCAGTTAATACAATTATTGGACTGCATGAAAACATATTTACAGTTTGTGATTTAATTTAAGCATTTATAAAAGACTGGGGATGAGTATTAATGAGATTTTAAAAAGTTTTTACTTCCATCAATAAAATATAATTTCTGCAAATTTGTGAGTGGAGTGTGGATCAGTTTATCCAGACAGAGGACAAAAAGATTTATAGCTTTATAGCTTAAAATCCAGCTGAAGTAGCATGTTGTTTTCCTCCTGCACACTGTAAAAAAAAAAAAAAAAAAAAAAAGTAAAAAATCATAAAAAGTCTGGCAGCAAAAGTTGCCAAACACTTACCATCAAATAACAATAAAAAACCTTTGGTCATTCTACAGAGATTTAATTTAAATGAAGACTCTTGTTTTCATACAGTAATCTTTGGTAAATTCATAGGATTATTCAATCCATCCACAAGAAGTCCCCATCAAAGTACAGATTTCTGGATATAAAACATAGAAAAATTATGTAAAATTACACTCAAATTATCCTCCTTTAACACCCATTAATGATATCTTGAGAGCTTTTATTTTATGTGATTATCCAATCTATTTACAGTAGATCCCTGGTAAATGTTGGTTTTATACTGTGCAAAAAAAATAACATCATGTGATAATAGTTTACAAAAACATAATTCAAATCAAGTGGCTCCACATGATCACAGCTGATGGAGGCCACTGTCCAGTGAGAGCTTGATTCTAACTGATGCTACCTGGATGAGATGTCCCAAACTGATTTACTGCACAATAATAAAAAAAAAAAAAACTGAGAGCAGCAGAGTGGTATCACATGACTCTGTCTTGAAATGTGCAAAGTACTGAATTTACCAAGGCGTAGACTGTATCAGACTATCAAGACATTATTTGATAAATAGGTCAAACTCTGAAACAAGTCACATGTCGTACCAAATGTTTTGTAAGAAACTGTTTGGGACCCCTAGAGAGCTAGGTACTTACCTCGAGTATCTGGCATATATTTCTTTAGAGAGTGGAAGGTATTTTGTAACTTACAGATGTTTACTGTCATGTCTCTTTTGGCCACCAGATGGCAGACACCAAGTCAACAGGGCAACATTTAGCTGGATGACCTTGGAGGTCCAGGTGCTGAAGGCAGGCTGAATGAAGAGGCAGGAGCCTGGGGAACAGGGTAGGATCTTCAAGATGCACATCAGCTCACATACAACAGTCAATGATTTTGCAATTACTGGGCCGCTCCCTTTAAAGGAATAGTTTGAGACTGAAGCAAACAATTAAGTTTCCAGCTGTAAAACCAAAACAATGATCTGCAAGCCACTAAAAAGAGGCTCCGGTTGTTAATATAGAAACATTAGTAACTTAGTGTAGCTTTACATGTTTTTCCAGTCAGTCTAGTTAACACCATGTCGCTCTACTTCAGCCCTCGCCTCTTAACACAGTGACATTTATAGTGTGTTTTGTGTTTAGTGTCACTTCACTGTCTGCTAAATTAAAATACTGTTGTCAGTGCTGTCAGGATTGTGTCTCAACAGTTAATGCCGGATAAAAGTGTCAACTGAACTACTTAAAGATTTTGTTTCCTGGGCAAAAAGGCCTAATGTTAAGCCAAACATTGGGAATCCTTTGTAAAACATGTAAAAATACATGTCATCAGCTTTTCTTAATCCTGACATGTTTTTGGTGATGTTTGTGAAGGGTGACGATGATATGCAGCACTGCCTGCCGTCATTAAAGGTTCTCTACTAAGAGACGGAAGCAGTCGGTCAAATCAGCTTCTGTTTTTAAAAATGACTAAAGCATAACACAAACTTTTGCCAGTGAACTGTCAACAATATGTCATGACGAAAAACTTTTTGATCTGTACATTGACTGCAAAAAGAGCTAGACCTCGACATGATAACATCCATCAATCAGTCACCATAAAAAAAACAACAAAAACACATTTGTAGTCCATGTCTGATTTTCATGGTCAAGTTAACATCCCGCTGTTTTAAAGGAATATTTAACATTTTGGGAAATAAGCTTCCCTAGAGTCTCTGTGTTAACTACAAAGCAGTTCGATTAGCCAAGAACAAGGACTGAAACTACACCTACCAACACCTCTAAAGCTCCCTATTTACCATGTTGTATCGTGGTTGTTTAATCCGCACACAAACAGAAATGTAAAAATAACAAATCTGACGTTTCAGGGGGAGTTACATGCTGAAACTATTTCTTAAGATTGGTATTGATCTTCTCATATAACTCTAAGAAAGAAAGTGTATAAGCGTATTTCCCAACAATTATTTCTTTACCATTAGTGGGCTTTATGGTCACAACCCAGCAACCATCGCTGTAGGAGCTATTTTCGGTTCTATATTTACATTTATTTGCATTTATACCTCCAACAACCAGGTGGAGCATCCCTCTTTAGAGGTAACTAATAGCAGTGTAATGTCATGAAAATCAGGCGTTGTTGTTTTGCTCTGAATCTTTGTTTATGCCCACTTTTGTGCTTATGTGCTTTATGTGTCAAGGAAGCAATGGACTGTGCTGCATCATTAATTCATGAGTTGTATAGACTTGTATAATAAATCTGACCTTTGTTGATTTAGACCTCCAAACTGGACATTTTATTGGAAGCCTAGCATTAGTAACTTTTATGATGTTGCAACCCCTCGGTAGCCTTTTAGATATACTGAAAGGTCACAACAATTTGGGACAAATAATGTTTTTATTCATCCACTCAAGTCAAATATTTGGGTATAGATCTAATCATTTAGGATAAGATTTGTTAACACAGATGCATTTCATATCAAGAATTTAGTATGCGACACTGGTCTAGCAAAGGCATTAGACTTTTTATTTGTTTGTTAATCAAACAATAAATTATATTTTGGGGGAGTGAAAAAAATATTAGTAAGTTCCTCTCAGTAAATTTTGTCCTTTTTCACTACTGGATATTATTACTACTAGTCAAGAACACTGGACACATCTTTGCTCATCAACTTCAAAAATACTGTATAATAACATGAGAAATAAACAGAAGAAATATGAATAAAAACACATACAATTTTTCCAAGAAAAATACCTTTTTATTTCATTATAAATCCACATAATTGTATCTATGAAAGCATAAAATCCCTATTCCGCATGTCGTTGTGTTTTTTCTCCTCATTTGTGGTCATTTGTTTCGTTATATTCAAAGTAAATCATGGGTATCAAACCATCGAAGACTGTAAGGTGTATGTCACATACAAACACAGACACTGTCAAACGGCAAAGGGGGAGCGAGGGGGGGGGGGGGGGAAGTGGGGGGGTGGGGGACGGGACAGCGCAAGTTCTGCTGGCCATCTTTTAAAACCGCTTAATACATTTAACGATCTGCCAGCTTTTAGTAGTAGGAACACTTATGGTCAAGTTCACCAGTGTTTCATACGGGTACAGTTGCTTTCCAGTGTCAAACAGAACATCAGAATTCACCGTTTTCACCATCAAAATGTAGAGCCGGAAGTGTGTGCTTTAAGGTTTGGCGTTGAATAAATCCCAGCTGGTGTTCCTCAAGGCTCCATCCTCGGGACACCAATGTTTTTTTTTTTTTTTTTTCTTTTTTTTTTTTCTTTTTTTAATGCTCCGACATATAGAGAACCAATCCACCATTGACGCAAACACATTGATTATTTCAACATTACCTAAGTCATCCGCAGCCAAAAGAGTTAGATTGGTAATACTGGAGAATATACTATTCAGTTGTTCATGAAGATGAGAGAGAGAGAGAGAGAAAGAGAGAGACAGAAAGAGAAAGAGAGAGAGAGAAAGAGAGGGAAGGAGGGGGAAGAGAGATGAGATGAAAACAGACGATTAAAGTGCCAGAAAAAGTTCACTGTAGTTTTAACAGTTTGTTATTATTGATGCTTTGAGACAAGACGTTGACAATGTGCTCGTATTCTCAATCCAAGGCCCAACATGTATTTATCTCTTTGACTGCTAAGAGTTTTATAGAGAAGGTGTGCTTTCCGGAAGTCTGCATATTCTCCCGATATCGTAATAATGCTGTCGTAATACTGTAGTAATCCTTTGGCATATGACTGTATGCTGGGGAAAGAGAAGAGCGGTGCCACCGAACATCCAGGAAACATGTCACAGTAATCCATATTCCATATTCCCAGAGCGGCATTTAGTGTCTGTCCAGATTCCAAATGCAGATACTAAATCCATCCTTTAGAGCCCCTCGTCTGATTACTGGATACTTCCTTCAGAAAAGAAGAAACCATGTTCTCACTCTGATTCCACTGATCCAGTGTTTCAAGCCCCAGTTAAGCACCATATAAGAGCGGGGGTTTAACAACCCAGAGCCTGACCTGTATCCAAACATGTCCGATCTCAGCACTGCGGAGACCTTTGCATATCGACAGGTGAGATATTGCTTCTCTGCTCCGTATCCTTTCTCCTCTGGCATGCCTGCAGGATGTTCACATCACATCCTGTCTGGTTCAGGTATGAGGTGGTGTCAGAGGGGAGGCGTGGGGTGCATCTCTGGGTCCAGTACTTTTTACTTTGGGGGCTCATCAGAAGGATGTGACCATGCAATCTACCGGGGCACCTGAAGGAAACAAGAGAGGGAGAGAAGTACAGATTGATTAAGTTATTGATTAATTACCGTAATTAAAAGTGCATTAAGTTTGATTTCAGTGTTGTTTGTGGATCCATGGAGACTCATTTTCTCTAATATTATAGGTTCAATGTGGCAGTGGGGGAAGAAGTAAGAGTAGCAATTCAAAAATACTCCGTTATAAGTAAAAGTCCGGCATTTGAAATCTTATTTAAAGGTAATCTTTGGAGTTTTCAACCACTAGTAGTGCTATGTAGCAATGCTTTTACAGGTGGGTCCCCTTTTTTTTTGTTCGTGTGCACGTACACGAGGACACAAATGCAAGCGTGCGAGAATGTGGATGATGTGATACGTGTTTCTGACAATGATTTTATTATATTCTTTTTTTTTTTAAATTAATTTTCAAGAACATAATACATTACAAAGACCTACAATTAAGACAAGACATACTAAAAACCAAGACACAAAAGCAAAAAGAAATACAGAAAAAAAATCAGCAGTATTCATGTAACAGGGTCAACTGTGCAGCATATGTATTATAATTACACAAAATGTGTAAATTGTTAAATCCTGACGTGCTACTCCTCCAGGGTCAACAGGTGGAACATTTAAGGCTCAGTTCACTGTACCCCTACGTTCACTTTTGTGGGTGCCCCCCCCCCCTCTATTAATGATGTCCCCCGCCTTTACCTCTCCCCTTTTGTTGTCATACTTCATGGAAGAGGTAAGCAACGTTGTGAACTCCTTTTTGAAGTTTGTTTACCGGTTTGGACTTATTGTACAGTATGGTAACACAATTCTATTATTTAATTTGTGTAGAAGCCTGAGTTAGCGTCACAATTGAGCGGAGGATATTTTCTTTTCATTTACTTCAGTCAGTTGCCGGAATAAATCATGGCCTCCAATGAAACCCTCGTCTGAGCCTCTTCCTTACGACACAACGCAAGAGTATATGCATTATATTTTTATAAACTTTTGTATGCAACATTGCTTGAAGCAAATAACTAAAGATGTCAAATAAATGTAGTGGAGCAAAAAGTGCAATATTTGCCTCTAAAATGTAGTGGAGTAGAAGTACGTACTGTGAATAGAGTACAAATACTTCAAAATTGTACTTTAGCACATGTATGTCAGTAAATATACTGTGTAGATTTCTCTGCTGTTGTCTGGTGTTGCTTTTTTTTGTATAAACAGAACTAATAATGGCCTTTTAACGAGAATTTGTTCATTTACTTTTTATTTTTTTTGTTTTTTTTCACTCACTTTTCAATCACTTCAAAGTAATTTTTTTTTTTTTTTATCAACTGGCCTCTTGTGAAGCTCTTTCTTTTACAGTCTGCAGGTTCCTCAAGTCTTTGCTTGTTCTGTTGTTTTTGAACCTAAACTCTCAAGACATCCTGGTTTTTTTTTTTTTTGGCAAAAGAAAAATAGTGCACATATCCTCTCCCACCTTGTCCAATATCACAAAACCCTGCAGCATATCTGCAGGGGACTATAAAGCTGTTTTTCAGAGTACTGATGACTCAGTGACTGCTTGTGCCAGCTGACAAGATTTCAGGCTTATAAACCTATTTTACCAACACATCCTCATAATTAAACGACCAAAATCGATTGTACCATGCACTCCAGAACGACATGTAGTCCGGAGCGTTTCCAGGAGTGTTTTCTAATATGCCGCCTCTATTATAGACTTATAAACAAAGTTCGGGAACCAAAGACCACGCCTTGTATGCATCCCATTTCCGCACCACAGAGTATTAAGACACACCACAACCGCTCCTTCCACCCCGACCCCTTCGCTAACTTTTCTCTCTTCTCCGCTTGAACACAGGAACAGGGGGCTTCGTACGGACGTCAGACCATCGAGACAGCACCCCCACCCTGAGTCACGCCCCCCCCTTGTTCCCTCTTACCTCCCTGACGTCGACGCCTCTCCTCCTTACATCTTTCACTCTCCTATCGACACCCTCCTTCCTCTCCTTCCTGCCTGCTCTTCTTTCTCCCCATCCCTCATCCCATGACCTCGACCCTCTCCCTTCCCCCATCCATCCCTCCCTCTCCCATCATCCCTCTAACTATCCTCCCTCCTTTTCACCCTGCTCTTCCGCCAACCCTCCCAATAAACCATTGAATCCATATTCTAGAAGGAGTGGTCTTGGTTAGTGAGTTAAGTTTTATGATGTGACAATTCTGTGGTTCAGGTCTGGTTAGGGTTAGTGAAAGATCATGGTTTGGGTTAAAGTGATCACTTGAAACATGGGTTAAAGTTACTACTCCCTCAAAGTTATGCAGCCTTCATCGTCATGGCAGCAGTAAACACCACGACTCTTGGTTGGACACATGACACCCGCAGTTGGAAATGGGAAGTGAACAGTGGTCTCCTGCAGGTGAGACAACTTTTGGCCACCTTTGAATGTGGAAATTTGTCACCTCATATAGGCAGCATCTGAGCTGCATCACTCAAACGTAGCTCTTGGTCATTTTTGGCTATTTTACATTTATATTATATTATATTTACAACCTTAACTGTTGTTTTTCTCGGGAGGACGGGCTGCATTTTCCTGCTCGTTCACCCACATACTCTTTTGAAGTTATACTTGAAGAACAGGCTGTGGGCATCACAGTGCCTTTTAATTGTCTGGTAAATAAAGCAGACACTAAAGCAAAAAAATATGATGATGATTCATGATTAATGGCTTATTTGGATGACTAATAAAGCAGCTAAAACAATGGCAGTGCTGGTTACAGAAAGCAAACTGAAAAAAAGAGAATTGAAGCTTTTGGTCTACAGTCTGGCTGAGGTTTGTTTCAGGTTTTGTTCAGTTGTTTCTAACAGCAGCAGGTTTTGATCTTGTTCAGCAGTTTGTTTCACTTCTGTGCACCGCAGTTTAGAAATTAGCTTTCGCCTGTCAAGCTCGCCGGGATGAAGCCATCAAAAAAATCAGCGACGCCGGAGCTCGCAAGATGACATGAAGAGAATGTAGAGAGGAGGAAGGGTGAGGGGAAGAGAGAAAAAGCGGAGGAGAGAAGATGAGAAGGGTGAATGAAAACGAGAGTAAGAGATAAGAGATAAGAGTAAAAGAGCTGAAGTGAGAATATAGAGAAGAAAAGAGGAGGAAAAAGAAGTTGAAGAGGAGAAAAGAAGAAAAAAAAAAGGGAGGTAAGGGTAGAATTTAAGGAGATCAAAGAAGATGAAACCACAGGGGGGGAGAGAAAAGGATGAGATGAGAAAATGAGATAAGATAAAGAAGTGAGGAGAGGAGAGGAAACGAGGAGATGAGATGAGGTGAGGAGAAGTAAGGTGAGGTAAAGGAAGAGGAGGAGAGAGGGAAGCGAGTAGAGACATGAAAGAGTGGAGGAAGGCGATGAAAAGAGGAGAGATCAATGAAGATGAAGGGAAGGGAGGAAAAAGAAGAGCGAGCAGAACCGAAAGGAGAGATAAAAAGAGAAGGAAAGTGAGTCAAGGATAAGTATAAAGGAGGAGGGGAGAAGAAGTGAGAGGAGAGGAGGACTTTAGGGGACGGAGAGATGAAACGAGGAGTAAGAAGAAAGGAGAGGAAAGAAAAGAAAAAAGAGAGAAGAAGTAAACAGAGAGGAAAAAGTGAGTCAAGGATAACTAAAGGAGGAGGGGAGATGAAAAGGGGAAGAGGAAAGAAGAAGATGAAGACGGAGGAGTCATGAGAAAGTGATGGAGAAAGACAGAAGAAGAAAAGAAGAAGGAGAAATGCTTACATAATGGAAGAGAGAGCTTACATAATGGAGTGACACCAATCTGCATACTGTGGGGGATCAGGCCATTATATAATGGCCCAATAAAGAGGAATAATGTTGTTTACAAAGGCAAGGCGATATTTACAGAGCACTTAGAGGCAGACAGACTCAGGCCCGGTAATGGCTGCTCTCTCTTCCTCTCTCTCTCTCTTTTTTTCCCGTCTTCTCAATCACTCTCTCTCTCATCCTCTCATCTTCTCTCTCTCTCTGTTTTCCCTTCTAATGTATGCTTGGCATGTTTCCACCTCTCTCTCTCTTTCTCTTTTACCCTCAAGATGTTCTGCTCGAGCCTCTCTGGCGGAACAATGAGTGGTTACCCTCTCACCTGTGTGTGTGTGTGTGTATGTGTGTGTGTGTGTGTGTGTGTGTGTGTTTGATCTCTCACCTCTCTCCCGCCTTTTTTCCCTCCAGCACTGTGAAGCTGAATGTAAGTAAATCTAAAAAACACACAGAACGGACAAAAAAAACAAAACAAAAAAACAAAAAGACAGATAGATAAGAACAACAGCACTGATATGCTATTTCCTGAGTTTTTATACAAGTATATCAATATAGCAAAGTATTATGAACTTGATTGAACTGTGTGTTTTCCAATTATGTAACCCTATCTCATAGAAATGATGTTTGTTTATCACTAAGTTATCTATTAATTGCATTTTCTGTCAACGTAATGAGGAATTATTAAATAACATGTCTGGCTAGTCGCAAAAATGATGCCACTGATCATATGAGTACAACGTTCAACCTTCTCCAACATGCTTTTGTCACCTAAACCTCAAACACACACATAATCCAGGCTGTGATTACAGTTTTGTTAACGCAACACAATTGGGGGAGAACGATTTACTAGTATATAAATGTAATGTGTAAAAATTCCAGGAACTTTGAAACCAGAGGAGCTAAACTCAGGAACTAAAAGTTTGTGTTTCCATTACATCTGGGCAAATTAGACTGATGATGGATCAAAAAAAAAAACAGCAGCTGCAGCATTTGAAGCACAATTTTTCACACATGAGGCACAGATTTGTTTTACTCTGATGTTTGAGTGGCTGTATTGCATTCGTAGACAACATTGTATTTGCATCTTTACTAAAAAGACTGTCTGTCTTTGCTAGCTTTTCTTTGATGCTAAAATGCTCGCATATTTTTTAGGAGAATATTAAGTGTAACTCAAAACATACATTGCAAATGAGGAGTACTTTTTTTCCCCAATATATATAACACCCCAACAAATAAAGGTGAAAGGCTCATTGTGAAGGTTTATGAGCAAAAACGGAAGAAATTGAAGGTGTTATAGATGAGTTTATCAATATTTATATCAACTCCCTTCTCTTCTATCAGCTGGATTTTGGTGTCTGGACAGTCAGAGGATACTGTTTGGGGAGATTTGAGTAAGTTTTCTTGGTGTAAAAAAACACAATAGATAGATAGAAGGATAGATAACTGTTATGTCTTTTATCGGTAAATCAGTAAATCTGGGCTTCAGCTTTTCTATTTGCAGACCTCTCCTCCGTCTTCATGCCCAATCTCTCCCCCCCTCCCCCCTCCCCCGAATCCTCCTCTCCATCCCTCCTCCACGTCCCCCCTGACGTCCCTGAGTTTTCATTTTCTCTCTCCATCTCTCTTTATCCCTCCATCTTTTTTTCTTGTCAATAACTGTGTCTCGAGGCTCAGTGACTCATCTGTACTTCTCAAACTGTTTGGTTGGCTGTTTCATTCTCTGGTGTTGCTGTCTCACTAACTAAATATAAGTCCATAATCCCCCCTTCTGTCTCTCTCTCTTTGTCTTTCCTTGGATGTCTCTCTCTCTCTCTCACCGACTACAAATCCACAGTCTGTCTGTCCCTCTTTATCTGTCTTTCTTGCTTCCTTTCCACATTATGCCCAGGTCTTTTTCAGATGGAGATTAAAATGACTTTGACTTTGTTTTATTTTAGTCAAAGGGTTTATGAAGCCACTGGCAATGTTATGCTGCAAATTATATTCAAAGGCCTCCCTGTAAAAATAGATATCAGGGAAACAGCAGAGCCAGAGATGAGATTTCACTGCTTTCTGTTAATGTGCCATCACAAGACCTAATGTTTTTGGATTTTCTGGTATTTAGAGAGTTCATATCTGCTTTTTACTTTGAAAGTAAAAAACTAAGGTGAACATAAAAATGATTACATAATGGTACTGTTGCACGTAGTAGATTTTGGAGAGCAACTTTATGGTTAAACTCCGATCTATCGTGGTAGTTGTAATGGATGATTATAACAGAAATCACCTGAGATAAATAAAATGGTTAAAGTGGGGACATGTTTAAAGGACAGGTTCACAGTTTTTCAAGTGAGTCTGAAAACAACAGTCAGGTACCCATATGAACACCGAAACAGGTTCTTCTTACTGTTCATACTGGCTATTAAAAGATCCCTTCATAATCCTCCACAGTTACAGACCTTTTAGCATTTGTGTCTCCACAGACAGTGTTTTCCTGCTCAGCCGCAGGGGAATGATCGTAACAAAAAAGAGGGACTTTGGCACTAAAAAAACCCCCTGTAAATAAACTTTTAAATATATTGTTGAACAGAAGGAGGACTGTGGATTTTGGCCCCCATCACTTATATTGAAGGTACATTATGAAGGGATCTTCTAATGGCAAAGAAAACAGCAAACAAACAAACAAAAAAAAACAATGTCAGTGTTCATTTGGGTACCTGATTAAAGTTTGTAGTGGAAAACTGTCCTTCCATGAACAGGCCAGTAATTGTGCAAAGAAAACATTTACATCTATAAGGAATAGTTCCCAAGGGAATTCAGAAGGGGAGAATCAGCAATGTCATATTTTAATCTTCTGTGTGTGATGAGCGAAGGCCGCTAGGGAGAAATGTGGAAGAAGCCAAGTAAAACTGATACATTTCAGAGAAGTGTGAGACACCTTTGTTTTCTGTAGCTGAGTCATGTCTGGATTATTACCAAAGTGTTAAGATCAAGCAAGGTGGGGTTTAGCAAATAAGCTCCACATTAGGAGGGGTTATGAGAGGTATATAATTTAATGTTTTATGATTTTTTATTAGGTTCTTTATCGCAGGATCAAGGCCTCTGTTTGCTTTGTATTGCTCTTTATGCAGAGTAAACCTATTCACATTGAAGTCTACTAATACTAAGTTGTGGGTGACCTGAAGATTTATTGGCCCATCTGAAGATTTCCCACAACAAGTTCTAGGACAGACTTGAAAAATTGTGAACTCATCCTTTAAATTGTGGTTGGCCTGTAAAGCTGAGTCTAACAGCGTCATCATGTCTGCTTATATCAACAACTACATATAATATATTGGATAGTAATATATTATTAAAACATTTTGAAGACCAAAAACTACATCAGATACTTAACAAAACCTTATAATTTAAAAAGACCCTAAAGGAAAACAATTCCACTGGTTCTATATCAGTTATGATCATCACACTCCAACATAGGCTTATCCTAAATAATTGCTGATAATTCATTGCTGAGAACATAATGTCACTAAAATATCAGACGGGTCAAGAAGTATCAGATGATCAGACAGATTAGAAACAAACCAACAGGTTAGACAAACTTATTTGGAAGTGAAAACGAAAGCGAACAGTAAAATTATTCACTGAACTGTGTGTCGTAAACATCCATCATAGTTTCCAGACCGACTCCACGCTTCAACTTCGACCTACTTTACTTACTGTAGTTGTACTCACACAATTTTCCAGCGCAATGAGAGATAACTGACAGCATCACACCTCACTGCTGACATTATAGTTTTAGCTAAACTAAAACTAACCAACCAGTAATAGTTACCAAACCTCAAACATGCTGTAGTTGCCAAAATCTTAGTATTGAACATTTAAATACATTGTAATTCTAAGTAGTCTGGGGTTTTGCAGAATATAATATTACTGTCGTGTTCGGGGGTTAGGGTTGGGTGACCACTTCATGTAGTTTTGTTACTGGAAACAGGAAATGTGATTTTATTCAAGGCTGCTTCATGCAGGGTGTTGTAAATTTTCTGTAAGTAATTTAGAGACACTTCACTTTGTGACCACGTACACCTGCTGGTGACCTAAATGTTTGAGGTGTCCACATACATGTACTTCCAATATATATATATATACAAACATAGCACAACACATATAAACCTTTTAGAAATGACATGCTGACACTGGCATGCTGGTTTTATTCAGCAGTCGTTGTTTTATCTCCCTCCATCGTCCAGTAGCAGACTGCGGTTGGGTGTGAATGCATGAATGTGAATGACGGTGTCCTTCTACTCTCCCTGGATACATGAGGGGTATAAATAAAATCCACATAAATCCATGCCACTGTCAGGTGTGACCACCAGGTGTCACTGTGACTCTGTGCAGGGCCGCTGCCTGCCTCGGAGGAAGCTGTATGGTAATAGCAAACAGTTTAGTCACTGTGCCATCCTTGCTGCTCGGTGCCAGGCTCGGATAATAAAAGGCACACTGAATGAGGCCCTGATGCCTCGTGGCTTTACAGAGAGCTCACAGTGATGCTATCTGCCTGTGTCTGCCTATGTCACTCTTCCCTCTCTCTCTCTCTCGCTCTCCCTCTGTGGTAATCGCTGAGCATTGATAGTGGGATTGTATTGGAGGGAGCCAGTTTGTGTTGACTTTATGTGTGTATTTCTATGCAGTGTTTGCACTTGTGTAGGTGTGTTGTCCGGTAAAAACTTTTATATCTCCTTTATAACTTTGTTGGAGACTGAAAAAAGAAAAAAAAATTGCTTATGTCAGTATGATTATGCATTTTTTTTGACATTATATCTATATAAAAATGCCTCTGCTTAAAGTTTACATAGACTGGACTCTGTTAATGATGATGCACTAACACTCATTACTGACTCCACTGCCTGCACCCATCATTGTGTTCTGTGGTTAGCTGACTCTGGTACACGCTAATCTGCTATTCTTGGCATCTTATCTCCATATTTATGAAGTTTTATTACACTAAATAACAGTGGGAACTACTGTTTACACTCCCAGGACCTGATGTTTGCTGCTCCCACTGACATAAAGCTCAAGGAATTTATCTCTTTGCATTTGTAGGTGATTCAGCTTTCGTTTTTATTTAGTTGCAACCCTACTGCAAGACAAGAACAATGATATTGAGCGATTCTGCAAAACCCTGGATTATGAACAATGCCAACTCTACAATATCTGCAAATGGCAGCTACAGTAGATAATATGGTTAAAGTCTGTGAAGATTCTTAGTCACCCAGGTCATGGTATATCCAGAATGATGGCTGAGTCAAGAGCAACTGGATTGGACTGTTTCTGATGTTCATTTCAGTGCTGAAGAAGCCTTCTGGATGATGTGGAACAGTTGTCCAGTTGTTCTTGACTCAACCTTTGTGGATATGGAACAGTTAAGGTTAGGGGAAGCTCATGGTCATGGTTAATAAAAAAGCCTACGGTCTATTGCAGGCTTGCGTCCATGCATGAACTTTGATCTCCCACATTAAAGTCGGTAATGCAACACACCCGTCCACCAACCCCGACCTTCACACCTGCACCTCTCCACCTCTCTACATGAACACCACACTACTTCCTGCGTTGATAGTGAACTTGGTACTGGATGTAAATCATGAGGTGTGAACATAAATCCTGGGTTTGGATTCAGCTGTTACAACACTTTGGTTAATGTTAGAAAAATATAGTAGTTTGTGAAAGTTTGTGAAAATGTCAACCCGTCCTCTAAACTTATACAGATGAAAATTTTGTATCAAATATATATATATAACTCCACAGAAGCTGAATAAAATTAATCCTAATATGACAGATCTATGTTGGCATGGATGTGGAGAGAGAGGATCTCTAATACATATGTTATGGCATTGTCCAGAAATAAGATCAGTTTTGGGTAGGAGTACATAAAATGTTATGTTCAATATTAAATGTAGATGTATCACTATGCCCAGAAGTGTGTTTACTGGGAGTTAAAGTGGATGGATTGAAATCTGTAGTAATACAATGTTTGATAAAATTGACTTTTCTTTCTGTGAAAAGGATCTTATGAATTGGAAAGTAAGGAAATTAAATTGTTTTTGTTTGAATCACTGGCTAAAGGACTTCATAGAACTGATAACGATGGAAGGTGCAGCCTCAGCCCTGCAGGGACTTTATAGAGACAATGACTTAGATGGACCATGGACACTTATAAAAGACTATATAAATATGAGACTTTTAAGTTAAGTGTTTTGACTGTTTAAGAACAAAACCAGCACAATTAAATAGAAACCTGATCCTTGTAGGTAGAATGGAGAAATCCTGTTAAAAAAGATTGGTATGTAATGATTTCCTAAACAAGTATATTATATTTCCTTTGCCTATTATCTGTAACCTCTGATGTACTGTCTTTGTGTTGTGTATACGTGTTGTATTGGGTCTGTTTTTGTTTGTTTTGTTTTGTTTTTGTCCTTCTTTTCTTGTAATAAAAAAAAGAAAATGTCAACCCGTCCTGTCCTGTGCAGCTAGTGTTAACCCTAACCTTAACCCTAAACCTAACCCTTAACCCTAACCCTTAACCCTAACCCTTAACCCTAACCCTTAACCCTAACCCTTAATCCTAACTCTATCCCTAACTCTAAACCTAACCCTAAACCCTAACCCTTAACCCTAAACCTAACCCTAAACCCTAACCCTAACCCTAACTCTATCCCTAACTCTAAACCTAACCCTAAACCCTAACCCTTAACCCTAAACCTAACCCTAACCCTTAACCCTAAACCTAACCCTAAACCCTAACCCTAACCCTAACTCTATCCCTAACTCTAAACCTAACCCTAAACCCTAACCCTTAACCCTAACCCTTAATCCTAACTCTATCCCTAACTCTTACTCTAACTCTAACCCTAACTCTATCCCTAACTCTTAATCCTAACCCTAACCCCTAACCCTAACTCTTAACCCTAACCCCTAACCCTAACCCCTAACCCTAACTCTAACCCTAACCCTAACCCTAAACCCTAAACCTAACCCTAAACCCTAACCCTAACCCTTAATCCTAACTCTATCCCTAACCCTTAATCCTAACCCTAACCCCTAACCCTAACTCTAACCCTAACCCTTAACTCTATCCCTAACCCTAACCCTAAACCCTAAACCTAACCCTAAACCCTAACCCTAACCCTTAATCCTAACTCTTAACC
The DNA here is from genome assembly GCF_914725855.1 of Thunnus albacares. Classification (NCBI taxonomy): domain Eukaryota; kingdom Metazoa; phylum Chordata; class Actinopteri; order Scombriformes; family Scombridae; genus Thunnus; species Thunnus albacares. The sequence continues at coordinate 4,030,942 of NC_058111.1, forward strand.
CTAACCCTAACCCTAATATTTAAAGTCCCCCTCCTCTCAAAACACGTGTTTTGCTCATTGGTATTTCACTTAGATGTCTGAGCTTCTGTGTGCAGAATGATGTATTTACAACAATATGCAATGTTCATGGTACAGTGTGCAACTCCAGGGCACATACACTCAGACTGGCCTTTTCAGTGAAGTAGGAGACATCTTGTGTCCAGTTAAACTTTTGAAATGAAAAATATTTACATATTCATTGATTCTGGATTTTTCAAAGTGGAAGTTGGAGTAGATGCAATTTTAAGTATTTTAGTGAGGTAATTAGCAATGTTTGGGGGGAAAAACCAAATTATTATCCCAAGCAGAGTATTTTTCATATACAGTATTTTAAAACATGTCTGGAGGGATATTTAACCAAGATGACAGTTTGTCCTTGACTGCCAAAATATAACTTAACATAAAGCTTCAGTTGCTGTGAGAGGATATTGATGGAAAACAACTAAATTATGCTGAAAGTTGAAACATTTTGCAGATGCATTTTGACTTTGCATATATGTTTATTAAATATGTTAATTAAAAACATTTCAAATTATGCTGATTAAAAAAAAAGAAAAACGACATTAGGATTCTGTCAAAATAGATTTGCTGATGCAAATTAGTAGCATAACAGCTGAAATACACCCGGAGTGGATGCGGTGAGTCATGTACGCGGGGCGGAGCAGGATTTTCTACCTGCTACATCAACTCTATCTCCATCACTGCATGCATATTGAGTTTTGCCAAGCGATAATGCAGTTGGTTATGCACAGTTTGCTATATTAACTTGTACTGAATTAATTAACCGGATTGTTTTAACTGCAGGATCATGGATACACATACAATGAGTTATAATTATTTTTAAACAGACTGTACTTGTTTTTTTTTACACAGTTCTATGTAGGTTTTACCTGTTGGGGGGGCTGCATAACCACACATAGAGAAAATAGACCAGGTGCTACGCGGCTTCTGTGGTCGGTGAAGCAGCTTCAGTTGATTATAATGAACGTGCTCCGCTGCAGCCATGTCAGCTGCGACAGACATGTCACGCCGCGTCTGTGTCAGGTGTATTTTGGCTGCAATGTATAAACATGATGCTGCAACATTTGAGCAAGGAGACCTCACTCCTATATTAGATTTTTAACCTCAGTGAAGCAAAAAGTTAACTATTATCTAAACATTTTAATGGTTTTTAATGGGCCTCAGAGGGATGGAAAATTTACCCATTAAAGTGATATAAAAGCAGAAAACAATGGTGATACGAGGTTTGCATTTACTCGATATATATTATGTGTGCCTGTGGCTGAATGTGTGTGTGTGTGTGTGTCTGGTGGGAAAGGGTACTAATGGCATTTCGGGCAACGGTGAGTCAGGCTGACCAAACACCAGCTGAGTTCATGTGTATCGAAGAGGAAGCAGGTGTGTCAAGATTGCCTCTGTGTGAACATGTGTGTGTGTGTATAGTAGATATTAAACCCACAACAAATGGCCTGAGGGGCCAGCGGGGACCACTGAGATTGCTTCCATGAGAAAAAAAAAAAAAAATTGTGTTTCTGCATGTGCATACGGGTGTGTGCGCATGTGTGCATACATGCGTGACAAAATGTGAGATGGTGTATTATTAAAGTACTAAAATTATTACAGAAGAAGTCAGATAGCACAGAGGAGGAATGGAGGGTGAAGAAGAGAGGAGAAGAAACAGAGAGATGGAGACAAGAATGAAAGTGGAAAGAGACTAAAGAGAGGAAAACAGAACATCACGATCTACCAGGTCAGATTTGGAAGGACAGGAAGTGATAAGCATGATGGGAAATGGTGTCCACATTTGGAGAAACAAAGCCATATACTGTTGGTACTCTAATTGTTCCCACACTTTGTTTGTTAATATTACTTCTTGTTTCCATATGTACTGTACATTGTTTAGTCAAATTGTAGTCATACAAACAGCAACTACAAATTAACCACTGCTAATGCTGAACGAGTGAAAGTTACTGTTCTGTAATGTGGATAGAGATTCTGTTGTGCAAACTATGATCAGACACCTAAAACGTGGACTATCCTGAAACACTACACACAGTGCTACAACTACAATAAACTGCTGCTATTTTGTCTGAACAAGGAACAGTATCAATAAAGTTAGACCACCTGATCTGGATAACCATCTGATCATGGGCATTTTGTTACCTAATTGTAATCTGCATTTTGACTGGATCTCAAAATGCAAATGAGGTAGATGGAGCTGACGGACTTGTCAATAAAGAAGGTGATACTCATCTGTAGCGTTTCAACAGGCTTAGAGAAATGTATAATGTACAAAGTCAAGAGGTTGTGATATGTAGCACAACAAGCTAGCAAAGCAATGTAAATGTTATGCATTCCTGCACATGCTCAGAGGCGTCTGCCTTACACTGAACTAATCACCTGAGACTGAAAAGATGATCGCTGTTATTAGTCTTTGGAGTCGTTTCTAAACAAACTAATGAGACAAAACTCTTCATAATGAAGCAACATGTCACCCAGTGCAGCCGTTTGGCTCACTGACGTGTTTTTTTTTTTTTTTAAAACAACAGAGGTCTACGGCACAGAGGAATAAGATGTAATGAGAAAAATATAGAAAATTGCCAGCCTTATCAGCGGGAAGAGGTGGAGTCAGGTGACCTTTCAACATAATGGGTGGAAGGCTGTGACCAAACTGGACAGATGTCATTTACAACTGAGATCTGATCACAAAGCCGGATTGCATTCTGATTACCTGTATGAACACGTTTTCCCTGATCCAGATAAAACATCCAGGCACAGATCACATGTTAATACTGGGTGGAAATGAGGTCAAAGTCACCCAAACTTAACTCAAGGCTGAGGACCTTTGTTGTATATCGTCCATCTGTCTCTTCCTGTCATCTGTCTACTGTCAACGTGAAATTAAAAGGCATAAAATGCCCCCAAAACACCAATAAACTCCAACTCAAAGCAGAACCTCTTGATACAGAAAAGATAATTGTCTGTCATGTTTCCTGCCATGTTGCTTGTAAAAATGTTTTCAGAGAGACAAGAATGAAAAGGTCGAACAGAAGCGTGTATGTGTCGGGTCACACAGGGCTGTTTAGTTAATAAGTGAATGGAGCTTCTCACCCTAAACAGCGCCGGTGTCACACTTCATCCATTGAACTACACAGGACCAATATTTCAATTCACACAGAGAGATAAAAAAGAAAAGAAACAGCTCATAAATTGCGTTGAAGGGGAGAAAATCCTCTAGAGCTTTGATAGATACCTCACAATAGGGTATATATCTCAATTTGAGACTAAAATTGGTAGCAGAAATATCACAAGATAAAGAGAAAAGCTACGGCTGAGGATAACAGACAAACAAAATGACCTTGACCTCAAATATGAAAGAAAACGGAGAAGAGAAAGGAAGCATCAAAACAAAACAACTCATTAAAATCAAACAAATGACTACAGGGAGGAAGAGGGTGAGAGACACAGAGGGAAACAAAACTTGTTTGTATTGGGAGGAAGAGGCAACACAAAGTAATAGAGAGAATGTGTTTGCCCAAGGTTGAGAGAGGAAGAGACAAGAGAAAGTAATAACGGGTAATACGGTGAGAAAGCCTGTGTTTGCTTTCATTGTGAAATAAACTCCGAGCAGAGCTACAATCAGAATTTCTCTAGAGTAAAAAGTGAAAATGTAAAGACGAAAACTTTTCAACAGGACAACTAAGTAAATCAACTAAATCTGTGCATATTTGGTTTCACTTATCTCAGCCAATAAAGATTTATATCCTGAAGGGATTCCCCGATAGACGACTTCACCGACTCAAAACTCCACAACACTTCTCCTCGTGATATTTTCAGTTGTGATTAATCTGTCCTTTATTTTCTCGATCAGTCATTTGGTCTTCAAAGAGGACCTATTATGCTCATTTCAGCTTTAAATTTTTATTTTTTGGATTCCACTAGAGTAGCTCTGCATGCTTCAAAGCTCAAAAAACTCCTTATTTATCTCATACTGGCCCTTTATGCAGCAACTCAATATACAGTTTCTCTTTACACGTTTTAGCTCCTGTCTCTTTAAGGCCCGCCCTCCCGATGAGCCCGCTCTGTTCTGATTGGTCAGCTTTACGTATCAGAGTTGTGTAACTTTATGTCAATGCAGATCAAACATTTCCTGCTTTTCTGCTTCAAATTAAAAGCTTTTAAATTACTGACTAATGGGAGACTTTTATTGAGAAGAATTTACAGGAAGTAAAAACATGTTCCTCACTGAATTAGCTTCGTTAGCGGCGCTAAAAACCGGTTGAAACAACAACATGTGGAGCTATTTGTTGAGCGGATCAATTAGAAATAACGCAGGGAGGAAGAGTACAAGCAGAAACAGCTACAGTGATGATGATGTTTTATGAAGAGCTGCAGACGACCAGCACACGTCCAACAGGTAAACTATTTATTTTACTTTGCTGTGCTGTGTCATGGCGTCATAACTACTCCTGGAGCGCTGTGCACGTAGCAGATGTCCATATAAAGAAATCCGTCACAAACTGATGTCAGCTCGGGCTGAAAGTAGAAAAAACCGTTGGACACCGAGCGTTCAGAGCAGTCTGAAGCTGCTGCTTTCTGCTCACAGGGATTACTGCTACATACGTTTACCTTGTTATTTGACACGTCAGCCACTTTTAACATGAATATCTGACATTGTGACATTATATATACATGTCTGAAAACAAGGAAAAGCATAATACCTCCCCTTTAAAATGGTGAAAATGGTGAAAAATGTTTCCCAAAGCCAAAGATGCATCCTAAAATGTCTTGTTTTGTCCCAAACAAACAGTCAACAACCCAAAAATATTCAGTACAGGACTAAAGAAACCAGGAAATATTTACATTTAAGAAGCTGGAACTAGGAAATTTATTCAAAACGATTATCAAAATAGTAAGCGATTAATTATCTGTTGATTGACTAATAGACGTCGGAGCTCCACTCTCAGTTACTGACAAGAAGTTGATCTCACAAACATGAGGAAGTTGACTGTTATGTAGTGTAACACAGACAGAGAGAACGTACAGTAGCAACGATGTGTTAATCAGGGAGCTGTATATGCAAAATTACATAAAATAATCAAATTGATGTTTAATGCAGTGATCCGTGTTCCCAAAAACTCTTCACGTTATTTAATTTTGCTCATTTCCATTTACAAATGTGCTGGGAATCATTTATTTGGAAATAGTTTTGTGAATATATATAATGTAATCACTCAGTCTAAGGAGCAAATGTGATCATTTCTACTGTTCTGTAGCATTTTGAATTCACTACTACTCATAGCTACAGTGGCAGAAGGTCATGCATATTGCAGTATTTAAGGCCATCTGCCAAGCTAGACCGACGGGGGAAAAAAAACATTATTCCTCCCGAAAAAAGGCTGAAATAATAAAATATTAATTATGTTTCATTATCCAGGAGGCTCCTGTGTTTCTATGTAGTGAAACAGTGAGGACAGGATTAAAAGAATACTTCTTTGTACTGCTCTGTGTGTGTGTGTGTGTGTGTGTGTACCGTATCCAGGTGAGTGACTGTTCATCAAAGTGTAGTTTTAATGGAAGAGTGTTCAGTTGGTGCTCAGTCACGCAGGATGAATGAACTTTGTCCTCATGTTTACTAAAGCGACTCACTGTCTGTCCTCTCTGTCACTTTCTCTCTCAGCACCCGTCTGTTTTCTGTTTCGGATTTCAATTTCAAACAAACTTCAGATGTGACTCTTCCTCTCTCTCTCTCTCTCTCTCTCTCTCTCCCCAGTTTCTACTCCTCCTGTCTCTCTGCACTCTCTGCAGTAAGGGTGAGGTGTACCATATTTAAATGCACTCCTTTCTTTCTAATATATCGATGGCTGAAGAGCAAAACCTCCTCTCTGAAAAATGCACTTGTTTGAGAAAACTAAAAAAAAATTGTTTTCTTGCTGAATGCTATTTGTTAAGGATACCCAATATATAATACACTGTTTTTGGACTATATTATTATTTATATGTTAGGGGTGTGCTTGAATACAAATACATTATTTGGCAAAGCACAAATAGTGTTTTTTTTTTACGAATATTTCTTTCATACAAATATTTCAAAAATGATTTGTTTTCAGGAAGAAAAATAAACCATGTCAAATACCAGCACGCAGGTCAGTCACATCCACCTGCTACATGACGCACATTTCCTAATTCGGACATCACTCCCGGAGTTGAGAGTGTTCCCCAGAGATAAAGCTGAGCTACTGACACACGCTTCATGAACACTTATTGTAACACTTTAATTTTCTAAAATTAAAAGCATATTTTGATATGATTTTTAAGCCTCTGTCCACTTTTAATCGAATACAAATACAAATAATTTTGCTGCCTCAACAAATATAGAAACAAATACAAATACTGAGCTCTCTGCACATCCCTATTATGTGTTAACAATACCAACTAGGTATTAATGCCTCACAAAGTGCAGATAGGAGCTTTTGCACTTTCTGCAAGTTGGAAGAGGTTCTACAAAGTGATGCTCTAACTTAAGTTAATAATTAAAATTAAAATTAAGTTTGTTTTCAGGTAAAAAGATGTAGTAAATGTAATAGTTACTACATTGTAGTATACTAGGGTCAGAATTCCTTAAATTCAGTGTATTTGCTTCCTCGTCCGCTGGAAATGAATGTTCAGTGATTGTGTAACTCACTCATGCTGCAGCTTCTCTACACATCCAGGGACTCTGTGCTGTGTTTTTTATTTTGTTGTGTGACTTTTCTGTCACAACGAAGGGCGGGATTATCTTTCAGACAAACTGAATATGAGGCTATACAAGTAAAGTTGACCCTAACTAGACAGTTAAACTGGTAGTAGCAATGTACTAATTTGGTGAAATTTGTTTATTTCTATATTAAAAAAGGTCATGTGTAAGTTTCATTTGGGGTTTCATAGGAAAACAACACTGACACATTTAAAAATATGAACATTAGTGTTGTGGAAATATTGATGTCTTAATGCTGAAAATGTTAACTGAAGCACTTGATCAAGGAGAAACTGAAACAGCAAACATTGAAGTCTTCTGCATTCTGATGCTGTCTCTTTCCATTCTGACCCCTGAAGGTCTGACTCTTAGTCTTTAACCTCAACAGATCAGCCTACAATATGAAAAATTAGTCTAATTGGTTCACTAGTTTCTAAACAAGGAACTGCATTTTACCCGTGTCAGTTCAGGTCATGTTGCATTGTGGTTTGAATGTATGATTATGTCAATAGTCATACATTCACCAATTTATTCACCAATCTGTGTTGTCTAGGAAGGCCCTCTCCGACCTTGGTAACCATGGCAATGCTGATTTACCCTTTATTAGAGAGGCCTCCTTTCTCCTTAAAAATTACAGTGTGACCTCAAGGCCAAGGCTTGACCCAATGTAACCCCTAAAGACAGAAAACTCCACAACAATTAGCTGTTTAGTAGAGGGAGATTTTAAAGGAGATTTTTTCTGTCTTGCAACATGTCTTTCCAAAAAAAATCCACAAACCTCACTGTCAACTGAAGAAATTCACAATGGGGTCTGTGGATTATCTAGATTAATCGGGACATTATTTGCTGAAAGTTAATATTGCATTTTTCAAGTGTCATTTTTAAGGCTCTAAGCCTCTACAAATGGAATTTTATTTGGACAGCTATGTTAAAACTACCTGAAAGGAAAGATATCATTTGGATAAACTGACTCTTTAAACAAAGTCACCTTTCTCACAGGTGGATCACACTATCTGTCACTACTCATCTTGCACATCACTGGCTGTCCTCCCCAAATCCCTCACGTCCCTGGTAGCGGTTACTCACCAATGACAGGAGCCGCTCCTCAGCGTAAAGTGGAGTTTGGCTCCAGGCACCAGCAACAAATCAAAAATAAGGGGGAGGGAGGTGGAGTATTGGTTTGGGCTTAGAGATTGGTGGGTTGTGGGTTTGACTGACAGTTTCTTGTGTGTTATTGGGAGATGGCGTCATCGTCATGGGCAGGATTTAAGTCCACTACAGTCGTCCCTCGGAGAGAAGCTCCTCCCATTCCCTCCATTGAAGAAGATGGCTGGGAGTTTTTATTAGCACCTCCACCTGGGGAGACGACAAGATGGAGGAAGGTTATTAGAAGCAATGACAAAGAGGAGTCACATCTTTCCTCCTCCTCCCATCCACCTACCTTGCCCTGCAGAGGAGGAGGATGGAGGCAGAGCGAGAATGTTGGTGCCACCACCTCCTCCTCCTCCTCCTCCTCCTCCTCCATTGGTCTGGGAGCAGACGTTGGCGTGGCGAGCCGCAGCTTTCTGTTTGTAGTGGTTACTGTGCAGCTTGTACTTCATCAGGAGGATGAAGATGAAGACGAGGACGGAGGCCACGATGATCCCCCCGATGATGATGATCATGGTGCCGCCGAGAAACTGGAGAGAAAGATCAGAAACACTTAGTCTGGTGTATAGAGTGTATAAAAATATGGACGTAGTTACCATGACGTCACCCGTTGGTTTCTGAAGAGTTTGGTTTCCTGGAGATAACTGTGTAATTTTGTACTTTTCTCAGACTCAGCAAGTGTCCATTATTTATTTGAATTTGTTAAAAAAAAAAAAAACGGAAAGTTGTTAAATAGAAAATAGAAGCAATAGATTTGTGTGAAGTTTATTAGTACTTGTTGATTCTCAGTCATTTGCAAGAAAGAATAACTGAATGTGAGTAGAGTGCAGATCTCTGTCAGGTGTGTAAGTTTTCTTATATAGATGTATGTACGCAAAGATTTTAATATAGTCTCAGTTTTCTTTAGGATGAACAGAATAGTTTAATGGTAACCAAGAGTCCTGGGTTCACCTGACTGTACAAACGTAGTGAGGAAACGTCTCAATTTAAACATTGTTATTTATTTAGAACATTTTGTTCTAACACATCACACGAAATGAAACTCCTCCCTTCCTCCCTCTCCCCTCCCAAACAAAGAGGAGTTGAATCTCATTTAATTGTCCCTCCTAGTCAAGATGGCAGTGAAGCTAACAAAAAATGGGCCATTTATTCATCTCGTATCCTGTGTAACTTTAGTGGATCATAACATATCGGGTACGGAATTAATCTGCAGATGCTTCTGTTAAAGATGAGACCAAACTTTTCTATGGATGTCAGTTTTTGTGCCACAACAAAAGGCCAAAACGTGGCCTGCATCACACCAGGTAAGCCTTGTTTTTGGACTAGTGGATTGTCGGAAATGCCTTTTGCTATGTCATAACGCAGGACTCCTGAAAATACAAAAGTCTAAGCTTTACTGGAGGCTCATAAGGAATTACGTCATAAAGGTCCATGAGCATACAGTCATAAATGTGCACAGAAAATATTAGGTAGATGGGTCCAGTAGTATGTAAGATGAGCTGCAGACAGATACACACACACACGACCAAACGCATGATCTCCTTCCAGGCTTACACCTGGCGGAGATAATTAACTAATTGAACACAGTCCTCATCTAGCTAATTAGTACCAGATTACATCGCTCTTTCCAGGAGTTAAGACACTCTTTGAGAGAAGGCGTTTATCCAAATTCCTGCTGTTCAACTCAATGAGTTGCCATGGCAATACCGGTGTAACACTAACCTGGTCTCGTAGAGAGTGACAGCGTCCGTACTCGGTCTCCGTGGTGAAGGACACGCAGCCCACCAGCTTGGTGCCCGTCAGGGCCGTGATGCCGTCATCGTAGACGGCCAAAACACACAGCTCGTAGTCCCGCGACGACGCCAGGTCGCTCAGCAGGAAGTACTTGTGGTTGGCTGGGATCATCCTGAATATGAGAGGAAGAAGACAGAGAGGAAGGGTTTTTATCTTATTTTGAGCTGCTTTATAGATCATTTGGCGAACAATAAGTCTTCCACGGGGGTTCAGGTTGTGTAGAGAGAAACGATAATTGCATTTCTTCTTCATAAGTGTCTTATTTCAGCTTGAGATCTTTACTGACAACAACAAGCGTAGCGGGGAGTCACATTCAAGTCTCTACATTGATAAAAGGACAATTTGGTCATACTACCTAATTACACTTGTGGATAAAAGTCATAAAAACTTTGTTTCCCTGGGCTGAAGTGTACTGTTAGATAAACATAATGTATATTCTTCTTTGTTGGTGTTTATTTCAGTGAGTGACAGTTAAGATTTCTGTGTTTGGTGGTTGGTTAGACTTTTTCAAGCGTCTTGTTGCCATTATTTTTGGTATCAAAGTTCATTATTCTCATTGGTGACAAACAAAACAAACCACGGGAGGAAACGCTGTAGAAGTCAGATAAACCAGCTGACGTTCCTCTCTTAGTTTTGTAATTTGCAGGGACAAGAATCCCTGAAGATCCCATATTAACGAGGCAGTAAATACACGCAGTGACAGAGCTTAACCACCGAGCTACACAGGAACAAAAATCAATTTCATTTGTCACTGTGACTCGGACAATTATTGTATTCTAGCGGAGACAGTGAGGACAGCAGTGAAGAAGTTTGCTGGTGTGTATTGAACCAGGAAGAATGAAAGAACTAAATTCAGACTCAGTTTGTTTTATTCTGTTTTATAAAACTATCATCATGTCAGGCAGATGAGATGAGTCTCTGCTCTGAATCTAGTCTACAAACTAACAGGTCGTCCAGGTTTTAGTCGTGTAGATGTTAACAGTTAAAGCTGAAGGCCACTTGTGCACCTTTATGGTCTTGTAAGCTTCTGCTCATTAAGACACATGTCCTCATTTTACTGTTATTTGGGTCTGAAATGCCAACATGTGATGTTTTTATGGACAAGGAGATGATCCTCCATCGTTGTTTATGTCGCCATGCGTGGCGATGCAGGTGAAAATGGGAGAAAGTCAATCTTGGAGCAAATAAAATAAAGTCTAATGTAGTCTAATAGGTTTTTTTTTTTTTACTGTTTAATCACCTTAAAACTTTCTATGTAAAAAAGGTCTTTACTCATTGGTTTTATTACAGTTTTAATTCTATTTCAATTAATTCCAAATGACCCCGTCACATCTATTAACCACTGCAGTCAAATAGTCATTTTGAGGTGAGGAGTTTCATTTTTATCTCCTCCACTTGAAGAGTTGATTTTATCTCTACTTCCTGGTGTTTTGTTTTTTTTATCACATCTTATCATGTTGATGTATTTTATCATTCTGAGTCCACGGTTGAACAGAAGGAGCTGCTGCAGAGTGAAGACATGTGTCTTATCTTTTCTGTCTCAGTCCGTCTTTATCTAATCGTGACCCGGTGGTCCTCGTGCACACGTTTAGATTCTTGTATTGATGTTGCTGCTTTGCTGGTTGTAATGACTCTTGTTCTGCTTGTACTGACACCATCACATCCAGTGCAGATAGATTCAAAATATGATCACAGTGTTATCTTTAACTAGCTTACTTTGTGTTGTGTACAAGCAGCCTGATGTTTTTATCATGGAAATCTTTAAGAACACTGATGCTTAAATGATCAGGCTGTCGATTTTCTATATTTTTCTTATTGTTAATCTCATGTTTGGATCCAAACCGACAATGAACTGATCTGTACAGCTGCGGACACCACGGACGTGTAGTTGTTCTGTTTAAACTACCTTCTGGGGTCTGGTTGGAGGATGCGTTCCACACATGCGCAGTAGATCGCCGTCTACGGGAACACAGCATTGTGATTGCGTGGACTAGTGTGGACAGGTCATGGACGTATTATGAGAGCTGGATACCGGACTAAAAATGGCGCCCATTCAGTCCTATAGGAATTGCTCGCTTGGCGCATACACCAAAAAAAGTTTCTAACTTCCAGGTTTGCTTCTGCATTGTGCGGCCCTCTGAATATGCACAGTAGTGTTTCCCCCGCTGGCCCCACCTGCGAGCTCCTGCTCGGCCCATAGACTTTACATTGTGATGACGTCACAGATTTTTAAATTGCTTTTCGCAGCTTGTGGAAAGTTTTTTAAACATAAAACGTCCATGGATCAAAAGTTCATAACAGAAAGAGTCATAATTGACGCTGTTTGCAGTTTGAGGCGTCCTGTCAACAGTTTTACAGGCATCTCTTTTACAATGGTGGTCTATGAGGAAAATCCTTTCAGGCCGCAGGGGGATTTTTCGCTGCAATACCGCGAGTGGCCACAAGGAAAAATTGGCTGCAAGGCTGAGTGGTGGCACCATATCCAGCTCTTATTATACATCCGTGGGACAGGTCCGTGCGGACACAACAGACAGACCCTCTGATAACGAAATGTACGTCACACACCCTAGCGGACGTGGAAACACCTCTGTTGTTCTCCAAAAACTATTAAAACATATTTTGACATATTTTTGGACGTTTTGGACAACAGTGGAAACAAAGTGTGGAAAAGGAAAAGTGTTAATAAAGATAAATAAGTCCACATGAAAATCATCATCCAATCTCCACTGTGCAGTTTTGGATGTGTTGTATTAGTGCACATTTAGAAAACTATTGTTATTATATCATATTGTTATATACATATACACGGATTAAAAAGAAGAACCAATACATTCTGAGCAGTCACCATGACTATCAACTAGAAGAACATGACAGGTGATCAGCTGATCAGGAGCTGTGATATATTGATATTTGAAAATTGATATTTGAACTTCTAAAAACAAAGAATTGGTAAGAAAGTGGTAAGAAATTTTGACTGTGCCACCCTTAAGAAGACGGAGAGCCTGTGATGGAGGAAAGTAGAGAGAACAGCTTGTAAAAAAAAAAAAGAAGAACTGAGAGGAAAAGAACAAAGATAAAGTATTATGGGCTGTGCAGAGAGCAAAGGAGATGTTAGCGATGGAGTGATAAGTGAGCATAAGGGATACATGGGAGCTGTGAACCAGGCCACCCTCTGAAACGCCAAGATTACTGCAAACGTTGGACCGACTCAAACACACACACACACACACACACACACACACACACACACACACACACACACACACACACTTTCTTAAAAAACAAGCAGGGATACAGCCAGACATTCTGTAAAGACTTAAACACTCTACTGAGAGTCGGCATGTGTTCCAGTAGAAGAAGGCCTGACAGGAAGGAGGAGGAAAGAATTGTTTTTTCTTTTATTATAATATCACAGACTTTAGTTTTTCACTATTTAGTCTCAACTAATCATCATCTTGTTTTTTGTCATTTCTGTCATTTATACAGGCTTCTGTTATAATGTTGGATGTCTGTTAAACATGGTCAAAGTTCCAAAACTTGAGGTGAATGTATGTAAAAATGCTCCCTGAAAGTCATAATTCAGGGCTTCAGCCTGCACCGAAAGCTTTGTTTGCAAAGTTATATCTATGTCCTCATCAAACGGATGTATTTGAGAAGTTTACATTTCGGGTAAATAACGTGAAAAAGAAGTGAAATCCGACTACTACTGTTTGTTTATGAAGCCTCTGGAGCTAGAGGAAGTCTGCAAGGGAACTAACCAATCAGAACAGAGTGGGCTCATCAGGAGGCGGGCCTTAAAGAGACAGGAGCTAAAACGGCCTGTTTGAGACAGAGGCTGAACTGAGGGGTTGAATAAAGGACCAGTAGAAGATAAATAAGGAGTTTTGTTTTACTGTAAATCATGCAAAGACATTCCAGTAGAGCTCCAGAATATAAATACAGAGCTGGAAATGATCATGATACGTCCTCTTTAACACTGAATCAAACGACTATGTGACATGTAAAAGGTGTGAGTCACTGTGACAAATCCCATAGAGAATTATCACCAACTCTGCAGCTTTACGGAGCTTTTCAGCCTCTTTTTAGGGCCACATTTACCGTCTGGTTCAGTCTCACTTTCAGTTCTCAACAGGGAGCAAACCAGTTCTGATAAAACCCAGTATACACCACCTGCCCAACACCACACAGTAGGACAAAGTTAGAGACTAGCTAGTGAAGAAAAACATCTTGCAGCTAAAGGGAGAGATATTTTTTCTCAGGAGTTGGCGGAGACCAAACAACTTTATACCAAGATAAGAACATCAATAATGGATGATTCTGCAAACCCCCCCCTCCCGTATATAACGTCCGATGCCAACGATCTTTAAAATCCACACTTTCTACAACGTCTGCACTCGGACTGAACTCATAGCTGAGAATATTGAGCTTCATTCATCAGGTGGACACAAACAGGACTCCGGTGGGACGCTCTGTGTCTGCTAGATGTGTAAATAAGCGACTGTTTGCTGCTGATACATGCTGATACGTCGATGTTGTGTTTACAGCTCGTTTTTCCACCCCAAAAGTGGACAAAAAAAAATCAATGAGTATAGCTTTAAAATCCTGAATTATTATTATTATACAATTTTAACCTTTTAAAACCTAATTTGGGAATATACTGCACCTGAATATGATCATACCGATAAAGCAAATTTGATGTTGAGAGGGCAGAGTGTACATGTGTTTACACCTGTATTCTCTCTCTCTGTGAGTCTGTGTATGTCCTGCCTGTGTGTGTGTGTGTGTGTGTGTGTGTGTGTGTGTGTGTGTGTCCTATATATTATTCAGGTGTCAGGCGGTGCAGGACAGTTCCTATTTATCAACACAGCAGCGGAGGTGAAGAGGCAAGGAATTGAATTATAAAGCCTATCCTGACCCTCGGGGCTTTGTGTGTGTGTGTGTGTGTGTGTGTGTGTGTGTGTGTTTCAGAGACAAACTGAGAGGAAGACTTCTTAAAAAAAAAAAGGGCCTCAGTGTGAATATGCGACTGTGTGTGCGTGTATGTCCACTAGAGAGGTCTATTATAGAGGTCTGGTCTATAAGTGCTGCAGTGTTCTGGGTCAGACTAATGGTTGAACGAATGCCTACGGCTCTCTCTCTCTCTCTGTCTCTCTCTCTCTCTCTCTCTCTCACACAGACGCTGAAAGAATAAATGCACAGCTATTATTATCGCCTGTAGCCAAGTTGTTGCTCGAGGTAAGTCATGTTTCAGCCCGAGGCTTTGACGAATACACAACATTATAGAGCAAATACAGCAGCAGCGTCAGGGTTTTATGCTTTATTTTCCCCCCGTGTGACTCAAAGTTTAGCAGCAGACCATAACCCTGCTGTGTTTGAAGTGAAACATTCAATTGTAAAGTGAGAAATTAAATTTTCTTAACTTCAGAAGGCAGTTCTTGCCTTTGATATATGATTCATAAAGCGTTTTCAGGGAAACTTTTAATGACACAGTCATCTGCATGTCATACATGTATCACATGAATAATTTGTAGCTCAAATATTTGCTTGAACTTCTCTCTCGCTGCTGGAAACAGACAGCAGGTCACACTCAGTCCCTGCTGATCCGCGTTTATCCTCCTGAGCTTTTGGTTTTTTCCACAGCCGAAGCAACTCTGTTTTCAGTCCAGTTTGTCTGTTTAATTACAGAAAGATCTTAAAAGTTCAACTATGAGTAATGGTGGGAATTAGTATTTTCTTATTTGAATAGTTCCAACCCTCCACTTTGGGGACTGCCCATTGGCCCAATTGGACCGACAGACAAACTCCCAGTGACTGCCAGCATTACTACTTTCCATAGTCCGTTAATATATTGCTCAATTTAACAGATCTGCGTCCCCCGTTACACAGATGATACTCTTGAATCATGACTTTTTATGACTCCTAAAGAGTCGGCTGTTATTTAACTTTAACAGCTCTTCTGTGAACTAAGTTAAATAAAGTAAAGTAGCCTAATTCACATAGAAAGTACATCTCAAAGAACAGATTCGCTCCCGTTTTATTAAACGTATCAATCCGCACTGACTCCCAGACGCTCATGGAGACACTCAAGTCTATTTCTGTCACATTTAGTGAAGTGTAATCTGCACAGACGGCTGTTTAAATCACACAAATATCTGTCTGCTGTATATGTGTTTTCAACGTATTAAGCGTATCTACACTGATTGATCGAGGCTCCCGGTCTGTCTGTGAGCTGCCTGTTTCACTACAGGCAGATTCCCCTCGTCTACGCTGAGGTGGGAAATAAAATCGATGAGTCGATAAATACAAACATTGCTGATTTCTTCCCATGGAGCCGACATAAAAACAGTATTTTGGTTCAGTAAATATCTGCTGTCAGTCAGCCTGGTGAAGGCAGACAGACGGCCGGTTCTGTGAACAGAGACGCAGAAATGCAGGTCGGAGTCGGTGTGGATTGAACAGACCTGTGTGGGATTCCCAAGATGTGTAACGTTGCTGTTTGACATCCTGAAATACTGCCAGTCAGCACGTCAATTTCTATAACGTCATTTCATTAAATCAGAGTTCTGCTTTGTGAAACATGATGCTGAATTTAGCAGAAGACCTCAGTAATATAGAAAAAGTCGGTTTTGTCAGGTAACAAACATTATCAGTGTCTGATAACCAATAATGATGCACTGACATCATTTATGGTCAGGTTACCTCTGTCGTCTTTTGCCCTTTAATATCTTAGTGTTTTTTGACGTGCTTATTAAATAAATAATGATGATTTGTGGTGTAAACATGCTGTGGTTAAGGTCTGGTTAGGTTTAGGCACAAAAACCATTTGGTTAGGGTTTGGGGAAGATCATGTTTTGGGGTTAAAATGATCACTTGCACACTTGCAAAATATATTAAGGGCAAAAACTCCAGGGAGATTGTGTATTTTCAGAGCAGTAGGCTTTTGTTTTTTGGGATAACGGGCCATTAGACTAATGGGATTTTGGTCAGTATAGTATATTTTCAGTATAATAACCACCATTTCTCATCCAGTAATTATTGAACCATGATGCAAAAAAAGCACATTTTTTGCAGAGCACTGTTAGAATATACATCTCTAAAAAATAGGAAGAACATCTACACACTACAATCTGTCCAATATTCATTTATTAAGTCTAGTTTCAGTCACATCCTGCCTGGACTTTGTCTTTGTGCTCTTGGTTTTCTCTGTTGTGTGTTTCCTCCTGTGTTCATGTGCTCCTCCTCCGCTCACCTGCCCTTCATCACCCTTGTTAGCCTAGACCTGCTCCTAGTGTCTAGTGTGTTCCCCAGTTTATCAGCTCCCAGTCTGCCCGTGTGTTGTGTCACCTGTTGTCTGATTACCTTAGTTCCTGTTTTATTTTGAAATGTTTTCTCCTTGTGTCTTGTTACCTTTACTTCCTGGGGTTTTCCCACCTTTCTTGATTACCTCATGTGTTTCACCTGTGTCTCGTTTCCCTCACCTGTGTTCAGTTTGCAATCACACCCTGTCTACCTATAGTCCAGTTTTCAGTTCGGTCTCTGTTGAGTCGTCTGCGTTTATTCTGTGTTCCTTGTTGGTGTTCCTGCATCTCAGATCTCGGATCTTGCCTGCCTGCCATCTCCTGCACTCACCATCCTGACACGGACGACCACTGCACTACACAAAAACTGATCAAACTTCATCAAATTTAGAAAATATTTACGATACAGATGAAAGTTATTCACCTCTTATTTTGAAAAGTCCATATTATCAAAAAAAACCTTCATAACCTGGTAACATTAAGTTTATCTTTAGAATAACATTTGAGTCAATTCATACACACGATCTTCTGAATGTTTGTTCCATCAAATGTTATCTTTCTAATATAAAAATACATCTACAAATTCCAGTTTTCTTTTTTTCCCCATTTAATACTTCTTTAAAATGAAAAACTCGTATCATCTTCATTGGCTCATGTTGGATTAACAAACAAACCAACACAAGGACACACGTCGTGCAAATTCCAGCTTTGTTATATTGTTTTTGGAAGCAGGCTGAGGAATAAAGGAGCCTTAGAGCCAGTGAAGGTTCTATATACTAAAGCTGTATATCTTATTTTACCCTTGCCTTTGGCACAGAACCAGTTAGAAGAACTGCATAATGAAAATCAGGAAAGATCCGAGATAATTGCATAGCGTCGCGTATCATTTAAGGTTCTGAATAATGCAGTGGTTATAATGATATGAAATACACTGAACGCCATGTAAGATTTAAAGAGAAGCGTGACCTCAAGTGTTGCCTCTCCGCCTGTTCATGACAGCTTTGTGAATAATGCAGCGGCCACAACCGTATGAAATAGAGCCACTCAGGATTTAATACGAGGCACGACACTAAATCCAACCCATCACTGAGGTTACATTTCATATCGACCACTCCGTGTTCACATTCTGTATGCATTGAACGGCTGTAAGCTTCCATTCATGTTATGCTCCATTATTAAATGACACAGTCCTGAACTGAAGAGAGATGTGGTTCAGACCGCTTCTGCCAGCATGTATCTGTTATTTTCTTTAAAGGTAAAGGTCTCATGTTTGATTCCTGTATCGTCTATACAGAACATCCTCTTGAACAAGAAGCTCCCATGATTCCTACATCAATGTAGCTTCAGTGTATATATTTGATCGAGTTGAGTTATCGCTACTCATTTCTGCATGTTGAATTCTGCTCCCATATGAGTGAAAATGCAGAGGTACTGTGTGTTGATACTGGTGCAGGAAAGCTTCTTATGGCAGATGTGTGAATGGACGAGACAACAAATGCAACTTTAACATAAGAAACCGCTGTTTGTTGCCTGTTTAGGCCAAAACCTTGATGTTAACTATGACTGCAATCATTCCCATCATTCCCCCCTGTGGCAAACCTTAACCACAGCAGAGGCAGACACTAACTAATGATATTGTCCCGTTGGCTCATATGTGTAGTTTAGGAAAGCAGCATCTTATTTAGCCATTTAGTTTGGAGGTGTATTGTCGCTCAAAACAAGCTAGTTCATACAGCGTCTGACGACTCCTGAAGGCTAAAGTGTTTATAGGTGGTGTGAAAAGGCATTTAAACAATTTATTGACACAATAAATAGTTCAAATGGAGATAACAGCAAACACTCTTGGACTTATATCTCTCTTCAAAAGGCATTCATGGTGTTGCACTTGGTTGTTCATATAAATAGTGACAGATGTTGCATGAAGACACCTGGACAATCACATAAAGTACAAAAACTGAGTTTCTGACACTGTTTGACCATCTGAGAAGCTCTTTGGTTGAAGGATACTGACACAAATCATGAACATTAATGTTGACTGTATTCAAATGTATTTGATTCTTTGGATATATTTTCCCCATAATTTGGTTTCCATTAATTTATGGTATTAAAATCTATTATCAGAATTGTGTAATCTGTGACAATAAATCTTTTTTTTTCTTCTAATTATTACTTTTATAGAAATGAAGTTTATTTGCATTTTTACATCACACCAATTGTATGATTTTAAAATGATGGATTACACAACTCAAGCAAGTTTCCAAAGTCTGCTGATAGATTTTCAAACTGTATAGAAATGTTAATCTATGGCTGCTTTGAGAAAAAGAGAAAAATGCAAATACAAATCCAAATTTCTAAAACACATGCTTACAAAATGATTAAAGTACACGTTACTTGTAGTAAATGTTTAAAAAAAACCACTGGTACGGTCTCTAAATATCTTCCTAAAAGGGTGCAGTATACAATACAACCGTGTTTTAATAAATCCAAACAACATCCTCTGAACCGTTACCACCACAAAGGCATGATGGGAGCATGCGAAGAACAGTTTTTTTTTTTTTTTTTTTTTGAATAAAGGTGTACAAATACAAAAGCCTGCAGGGGGATGAGAGCCGGCCAACAACCCAAGTGTGTAATTGACAGCTGTGAGTCAAAGCTTTACTATTAGTACTGAACCTGAGGGAAGCACCTGGCAGGCTGTCAGCCATCTGAAGACACTGAGCAGAGGGAACAGAGAGAAGAAGCTCACTAATAATCCAATAATCCAACACCAGGGAAAAATGTGAAGCAAAGGAACCGAGTGTGTATTAAACTCGATTCCTACAGATTTTAGGAGCGATCTTTCAATCAAACCTGATGATTATATTATAAAAGAAGTCCTTTTCTCCTATTTGTTTCAATTCCTGAAAAAGGTGACTTTATGGAGATTTCACAGGACACTAAAGTTATAAAAATGTCCACAGATAATTCCCCTCACACCTCAGACACAAGGTCAGGGTGAGAGTTTCACCGCATATCCTCACTTTCATCGCTTCTGGTCCTCTGAATATCAATGAGGAAAGACTGAGAGCAGAGGCAAGAGAAACCGAGACGAGGTGTAGTGTAGCAGAGGGAGGGGAAGAGTAGAAGAAGAAGAAGAGATGAAGACAAAAAGCACAAAACCTATCCAGGCACATGTGTCTGACACCACGGCTCATTCACAGCTCAATACACACACAAAAAATGTGTGTTTGGTATCAGCAGTCAGTCATACTCAACCGAAAAAATAAGCATCAGCGACGCAATATAAACTGAAAAATCTCTCTTTCTGTTTGCTGTTCTGTATGTTTAAACTGGGGATGCATGATATTATTAGCACGTCATCGGTATCGGCCGATAAAAGCTCTAAAATGAAATATCGGCATCGGCCATTTCTGCCAATTATGAGAGCCCGATTTGTTGCCTTCTCCTCCGCCACCTGACTGTGCTTCCCTCCAAAGACTGTTTCAACCTGACGGTCCCGCTGCTTCTTCAAACTTTAACCTGAATAACAAACTGGGGCTCATTGCTCTGGTTGGATCTACATGCAGAACCGGGGATAGTGTTTGCTGGGAGGCTAGCAGAGGCTAGCTGGCTGTGCTTCGCTCTGGCCAGGCTGCGGCTAACGTTAGCCCCGGCTCTTCGTGTGGATCCAACCGGAACACCGAGCCCTGGTTTGTTATTCAGGTTAAAGTGGGAAGAAGCAGCTGATCTGACGGGCGGCTGAGTGAAGTGCAGTCTGCGGAGGAAACACCGAGACCGTCAGGGAGAAACAGTCCGTTGAGGAGCTGCTAAATTCGGCTGCACAGACAGGAAACACCTCGGCTGACAGGATGTAGCACTCTGTTTGGGGAGGGAAAAAAATCTTTTTGGTTTATAACGGCGGTTGGCAACCAGCGTATTAGGTGCATTACCGCCACCTTCTGCTCTGGAGTGTGGACCAGAGATTAAATCCTTCACATTAATCCTGTCTGTCTAATAAACTCAGTGAAAACTCTACTGCTGCTCCACCGACTAGACAGGTTCATTAAAGTTTTAATGCTGAGCTCCTGAACTCAAATCTTCCTAAATCCTTCATATATTGTCTTTCTTGATCATACTTAGTACAATCTATGCTTGCATGCATAATAGTCTCCTCAGCCAGCTGGAAAAAAAATATGTGCATATATCGGTATCGGCCACAACGAGTTGGAAATATCGGCATATCGGATATCGGCAAAAAAAAACAATATCGTGCATCCCTAGTTACACCCTCATGTGAAAGAGAGAAAAAAGTAACCTTATAAAATCAATATTGTCTGAAAATATGTGCATAAAATCTTTGTATCATTTAAAAAGTTTGGTCTTCTTAGTAGATACAGTAGAGCTGGGTTAAAAGAAATCATTTGAGAAGCCAAGGACATATTTGCTCCTGAAAATTTGAATTTTACATAATTTTTGATGAATTCAGACATGTATGTAGCAAAATTGGTTTTGAGCCTCAAAATAGCGAATCATTCCAACTACTTGCATTTAGTTTTTGTGACTTTTTGAGACTAAAAAACAAAAGTTTAGTTTGTTTATTTCAACCCAGCTGCCTGAAAGTACCTCAACTCTCAAAGAAACAGACAGACAGAGATTGTCAGTCATAAAATGCAGAGAAACTGAGTCAGACAAAGACAAACAGAGAAAGAGAAAGATAAAAAAAAAGAAGAGAGACAGCTGGTTAGAGAGGAGAGTGGGCATCATTAGTGGGAAAAAAAAAAGGTCAGCATGGCCTCGGGTTGGGTTGCACACATGTAATCGTGTGTGTATGTTCAGGAAGCACTGTTAGTTTCATGGCTGTGTGTGTGTGTGTGGGTGAATGAGTGGGTGAGGTCAAGACATAATGGTGTCAGGTACAGGTAATGGTCTACTCCTGTGTATTAAGTGTGTTTTGCAGGACTGGATGACAGATGAAACTGACTGGTGCAGAAACGTTCTACTACTCATTATATGAAGTCGGCGGGTAGGTAGACGCTGTAGATAGGATGTAAAGTTTGTCTTGAGGGTGGCGATAGAGGGGAAAGTCATGTTGTTACCTAAATCAAAAGGGTTTATCCTCTGCTATCAGCCCTGCCTTTCATGCTTGACTTTACTTTCATCAGTTTAAAGGTGTCAGTAAAGCTTGAAACCAACTGGTATATATATATATATATGTGTGTCGTATCATCCGAACACATCTGAAGGCGAAATGTTCAGAACGGTGACCTTTTTTGAAGGCAGAGCGAAAAGCCTCATTCATAGTGTTGCACCCAAAAAATGTGAAAAATTAAAGTAAAGAGAGGTTGAGAGAAGTTCGAGTCTCGCCAGACCCGCCCATCCAGGAATCGGGCTCTTCAAGGAGCTTACCGGGGCTCGAGCCGCCGTGTCCGATGACGTGAAAGGGCTCACGAGGCTCGCAGAATAAAAATGAAATAAAATTTACAGTGAGGGAAAAAAACAATCGTTGAAAAAAACTAGAATTTATTAGTCAAAGGGCTCGCTTGCATCTGTTTGTGTGTGTGTGTATGTGATGTATGCTTCACTACGGGCTTATAATGATTATATGACTTGTATTTGGTGCCGCAACAGTCATAAAATTAGAGTAGACAAGCACAGTCCTGCACTGGACTCGAACTCACAACCTCAGACATGCTAACAAGGAAGCTAAAACACGTGGATGCTAGCATCTGTCTCTTAAGGTGTCGGGGAGTGAGGTTTACTCACTGCATGGCGCTGTACCGGCTGGTTGACGTACAGGTTGGAAGGAGCAATAGTTGAGATGGTGTTAATTTGAAGCACACTGACCTCAACTCAAGCTGCACTTAAGGTGTACTTAAAGCGTACAGGTTTCACTGCGCGGCTGTCCTTCAAACTAAGAGCCATCTTGCAGAGCTCTCATAAAAGAGATAATGCATCTCTCTGGTATGACTTATAACCCATTTAAAAATGCTATATTAAAACATACACAATATAAACATTAAATTTAGCATTTAGCATCTAGCAAACATGTTTGCGACGCTAGATCACCAAAGTCAAACTTGGATGAACATTAAAGTCTGTCGATCCCTCCACCTGTTGTTGAGATATTTCACTAAAACTTGGTGATGTTTTTTTGCATTGCTGGATCTGTTCTGCTGATATAACTCTTGTGTTTTATTGTAGCAAACAGGATAGTGTGAGATTTGACACTGAAAGGCTGAACTCTGACTTTGACTGCAGGAGAGGAAAACCTTTTGATTTGATCTCAGCTTATAAAACCCAGCTGTCATCTTCTGTACTGGATGTTTTCTAACTGGAGACCCAGCGGGACAAAATGACATTTGGCTGATGATGAAGGAGGAGGAGGAGGAGGAGAGGAGGGATGAGACGAGGAAGAGCAGTAGAGAGAGAAGAAGACGAGGGAGGAAAGAGAAAGGTAAGAAGCTCTGAGCAGCGACTGAGTGAGAGAGAAATGGAGGCAGAAACACAGAGTAGTAGGAGGAAAGCTGATGTCTCATCATCTCAGCAGAATATAATCAGCTGTCATTTCCTGCTTCCTTCCTGCCTTCCTTCCTTCCTTCCTTCCTTCCTTCCTTCCACCTATCTCTACATCAGCTGAGCCTTCTTTTATTCACAGCACTGCAGCAATCTATCCCTCCTCTATCACCACCTCCCTCCGTCTGTCTAGTTTTTCTTTCTCTTCTTTAATCTCTCCTTCGAGAGCCAGGCAGGATGGTAATTAGTAAGCCAGCAAACACACACACACACACACACGTTCACCTTTGCACACGCTTTCTCACACTGTGCCTTTATAAAGCCTTTCATGCAAGCAGACACACACACACACACAAACCACTGGTCCGGGACAGAAAGGGAAAGAGGAGCAGAAGAGAATATTAAAGGAGGTAGAATCAATAGATTCATTTCCTGGTGCTGACAGAGGTTGATCTCTCCCTGGACCCATAATCCTTAGAGTGCATGTGTGTGTGTGTATGAGAGAGGGAGAGAGAGAGAGAGAGAGAGAGAGAGAGAGAGGTGAAGGATAAAGCTGGTCAGGTTATTCTTACCCTGGGGCAGAATTGAAAAGAAGGAGAGAATATTGTAAAAAAAAAAAATACAACTTCCTTTCCTTTCTCTCTCTTCCTCCCTGATGCTTCACCCACCTCTGTTGAGAGTCTAACAGACAGAAAGAGAAAGTAAGAGAGAGAGAGAGAGAGAGAGAGAGAGACGAGGAAATGTCTATCTGTTATCTCTACGCTTCCCGGTTCTCTCGACTTTTCTGCCAGCGCAGCACGATGAGCGGAAACCTGAGTGTACAAGGAAACTGAGATGAAGAAAAAAACCAGCGCAGAGGTGAAGTGAGAAGGAGGTGCTGAGATGGAAACCAGCACAGTTTATACTCTGGTCTGACTGCACCATGAAACCAGCTTTCAACTCTCTCTCTCTCTCTCGCTCTCTCCATCCTTCCCTCTCACATTGTTCTGCTTTCTCTCCTTCTCGAGCTCACTGCTGCCTCATTTCCTCCTTTTTTTTTTTTTTTCCGGGAAAATTACGATCCTCTTCAGATTCAGTCGAGGTAGAGGTCTGATTTTTTTTTTTTTGCAGATGATGCAGCTGTTGTTGTAACGCTCTTTTTAGATGCGACCAATAAGATTAGAGGATCCACAGAACAGAAGGCATTTAATTTGAGTATCTAACACGGGGAGTATATCAGATTGTTCCACTGATTTTTGCCTTTTCATCAACACCTCTGTGCTAAAACTAATTTCCATATTGTATGTTTTTACGGTATTCATTATATTTAATACATTATTTTGCCTACCATATGTCTTCCTCCCATGTTGCTTTGTTAATTATTTTTAGGAACCAGATGTTATGTTGTAAGAATCAAAGAAGGAAAAATATTGTTACAGGGTTTCCTGCCACCAGCACATTTTATTATAAAACTGAACATCTTGAAGATTTTGTTTCCTTCTGTGTGGGAATGTTGTGAAGGCTTGAAGTGAGCTAGCAGGAGAAGGGACATATAAATTTTTTTTCCGAATCAGATGTAGAGTTTAGGATGTATCTGTGTTTGTCTATCGATGCGTCCCGGATCTCTCTGACTTTTGTATCACTTTTCAGATACATATCTATAAATCCTTACACCCTTACTGGTTAATTACTTGATTAGCATCACTTGCTGAGCTGAATCAGACTGATCCTGTCAAACCTAATCCTATTATCGATGTAGTTCAATAATAATCGGCTCATACGTGGCCTTTACTGAGTGATGCCGCGCCACCGCTTGTTTTCACTGACGCCTGATAAGCCAAATATTTAATTTTTAAAAAAATGTAAAATTTTCTTTTCATGTTAGTGGAGGGGTTGCATCTCTACTGTAAAACACAGCAAGAAACCTTGCGCTTTTATTTTGGTGGACGTGTCTACTGATCAGGGTGAGACGGATGAAGTTATGGTCTGTTGTTTGATGGTGTTAAAACCAGTTTGGCCTTTGCTGAGGATGATGTTGAATCTTGAATGAGGGTTTTGCAGGTGGCTTCAAACATTACCCCAAGTTGCTACTCACACAAATGCCTCGATGGTTGTTTAAGTTGAATTTATGTTATTTTATCATTTTTAATGTTAAAACCTTCACCATCTAAACATCTGTTGTCTATGTTACACCGATGGTCTTTGTATGTTTTTATCATGATAGCTTTATTTGATAGATTTTCCTCCTGCATATATGCAGTTAATCTGTCTAACCTAGACTTTAGTCTTCCTCTGTATGACGGGAGCTGAAGTGATGATACAGTTTTACTGTGTTCCTTCCTCCTTGTGTCACTGCTGAAGCTGTTACAGCTAATAGCTCTGAGCCAAACAGCTCTGCCAGGAAAGAAGAGGAGAGGAGAGGTTGTGCGAGTGGGAAGGGAGAAATCAGTTGATAGGTGCCCAATTTAAAAAAAAAAAAAAAAAGTTTTTAACATTTTTTTTTAAAACCGTAGAAATGTGGAAAAAAAAAGCTGAGGCGATGCAGGACCATTTCATCTGTGATGCATAATTTGCTCGGCTGAACTGTGCTCCCCTGCAGCATGGGCGGCAGTGATAACCGCGGTGATGGTCACTGAACTTCTAAAATTTTCATTGCCCCATTTGTCATGCCATTATGATAGGGCAGCAGCAGCCTACAGGGAACAGCCGGTGGCTCCCGGACTGGAAGATCAGCGGCTGGAAAAATGAATGAGTAACCCCCCCCTCCCCTCCCCTCCACCCCACCCCGTCCCCCTCCTGCTATCCCTCGACAACTTCCATGATAAACCCCAGAGCTGCTGCTGCTCCACAACCCAGCTGGCTGCAGCTGCTCAGTTCATACAGTTAATGCAGTTCAGCAGTATTGGACGGCTCCCAAATATGAATGTGAAGCAGGCCAGTGAATAACAGCAGGCGCGCTCGCTCGACTTTCCCTGGAAAGATAAAAGGTTAGAAAAAGGCCGTGCACAGTTTGGACGAGTCGTTTGTGGGGAAGCTGACTGCGTCCAGACTTTTATAATAGTGGGAGGGCAGGTTTTAATGAGGAGCTTGAAAAAGGTAGAGGTGTCTTTGAATCAGAACTGGTAAGCTTTGAGTTATGGAAATAAGAAAAATAACATGTAACTGGATGTCCAGCAGAGATGAAACTCAACAGAGCAGGTATTTCATCGCTGATGCTGATGCTGCAGTTCTTACTTTCAGCTGATTTGTTTTAACACAGTTCAGTGTTTAACCATTAACAGTAAACTGGGAGGGTATTTTGAGACTCAGGAATCAGGGAGCGCACCTTTAACGACGAATGTACACTTAAACGCACAATATGTAATTCCAGCTGCTAGGGGTCTCAATCAAAACAATAACAAAAGACGGAGTGTGATGACGGTGTGAAGTAGCAAGGGATCATGGGAGTTGTTGTCTTCATTGTTAAATAACCAGCTCCACCGGGATAGGATTACTCCAGTGTGTAACAAACAGACCTGGTGATTACAGGTAAAAACACTGAATAAAGCAGTTTCACCTAAAAAAAATCAGTGTTTCCCCGACGATGTTCAGCGAGCACTGGACGTTCAGGACGGGCTGTTAGCTGAGCTGCTGCTAATGTTTGCTCTGTTTATTCTTCTTATAACTTTAGATCCAGATGTTTGGCAGGTTTCTACCAGGAGCCGAATTATCCGCAGAGGTCTCCTCCTCTCCAAAAACAAACGTACACGCAGATTAAAATCATTGAAATACTAATTAAAGCTGTTTCACCTAAAAATCTATATTTCTATGACGATGTTTGGCGACCACCAGACTTCCTGGAGGGGCTGTTAGCCGAGCTGCTGCTAACGTTTGCCCAGTTTATTTCTCTGATAACTTAAGATCCAGACGTCCAACGACTAAAATCCTTCTTCCAGCTAAAAGATAAAGTTAAAAACCACCTCAATTTATCATGAAAATGTGGCTTAAAACTGAATAAAAGTCCATTTATAACAGTTTGTGTGGAACAACCACAACGCCGATGTATTATCTTGTATGTGTGTAAGTTACTCTTTGGTAGACGCCATTGTAGCGGACAAACACAGCGCCGCCGTATGCATCTGGTGCGTGTTTACTCTTTGGTAGAGGAGGTATGACGTCATCGACAGGCGACCAAATGAAACGGTCCGTTACTTTGATTAAATTACAGATTTCTCTGGGTTTGAAAACTGTTAGAAACATTTGGGATAATGTAAGTACACAACTCAACAACATATATAACATAGGTCTAGTTGTTTTTAGACATTTTAATGTGGAATAATTACATATTATAGCTTTAAGCCTCCTAGAAAACAGACACTTTAACATTTTCGCCTTCCTTTTTAAATCAGACTGCCTTTTCATCTAAACTAATACCCCATTAGTTTACAGCTTGTGTTGGATGCACCATTAATTTTCAGCACACAAAATGGCAAATGCTGCTTATGCTGATTCCTCATTCCATTACGTCCTGCTGCAACATCATATTTTGGGAATTACATCATATCATATAAGTAAACATTTCACAGAGTCTGTAAAGAAACCTGAGATGAAAAAGAACTACGTGAGGCTTTGGCAGCAATTTACAAACAACGGACGTGAAGTGTTGCGGTGTGCAGTAAGTGCCTCGGTATGTGATGATGATGAACAGCTCGCTGCAGTAGCTTCTCTGACTGGCAGAGTCTCTGTAAAGCCTGGAACCAGACTGTACAGGCGGGGCAGTGAGGGCCAGAGTGGGCGTCACGAGTCTCTTATATTACAGCGTACAGTGAAGAGGCCAATAACTCAGCCCGGAGAGCTTCACTTGTGTTATAAAATGTTTTGCACTTAAAGTCAAAAGTATAAGTACTGCCACTGTGAGCTAAAACGGGTATTTCTACTTGTCATGGATTAGAAGGGAGGTCAGAAAAAAAGCCACAGTGAAAAAGCTGCTGAACTGCCTGTTTATAATGAAACTCACAAGCAGGAGAGCGAACAACAGCAGGCAAAGACTAAGTTCCTGTACAGGCAGAGACTCCTGGTTACAGGTTGGGCTGTAGTTTGTTGTGTAGTGGAAACTTCTTTTCAATAACCAGAACATATTTATCATCCTCTAACATGCTGCAGCTTACAAAACGGGGAAAACAACGGAGCTCGCAACCGACATCTTGAACCTTTATCCTCTCTAAAAAAACTAGCGACAACAACAGGCCAGATAATTTCCTTGAAACCTTCAAAATAAAAGCATTTCCGTCTAACCCGGAAACCAGGCATCCACAGTGTATTCTCCATATAAACACTGAATAATTACCATTTCCAGGTTTATCCTGATGTGTACATTTGACTGTAAATGCTATAAATGTAAATAAATGTAAATACTGCATTCTGTATTTTTAACATACAACTCAAACTAAATATGACTCAAATAAAAACAATTCACAACATAATTCAAATGACAATTTATAGTTGACTCCAAGCAAATTGTGATTTCAAAACTGACTGAACCAAGACACTGTAGGAGAAGTGCAGCCTTAAAATACAAACGACTCCTGATAACAGAAGGGTTTGACGCTCCTTCAAGGCCAAAAGTGAAAAAGAAGACCTTCATCAAAAATTATAACAATCAAAAACGAATAAAATGAAGTTATTAATGTTTGTTTTGGATGTTTGAAGAGTTTTGTGTGTTGAATAACAGTAGAACATGATTTATTGCATTGACTATCACTTTGATCTTCCATGTTGTGATATATGGTGATAATGATCCCAGCCCAGCCTTACATGTTATCAAGGCATCCAAATATTAATATTTCGTGCTCCCAATGTGTTTTTTTTTCCATCAAAGTTATATTTAACCAGCATTTGGTGGTTTGAGGGGAGATACTGGAGCCTAAATCACGTGTTTTCAATTTTATTGTATTTGAAAGAGTTTTCTTGTAGCTGCTGCAGTAACAGATGAGTCTGATGAGCAGGGAGAGCTCCTCTTCATCACATCTCATGATACACAATACATCCTCATCGCCGGCGGCTCCACCGGAGCGACTGTAGGGTGTAAATGCCGAGCTCACACGGGGGAACAACAACAGCTGGTATGAAAGGACGAGGAGGTGATTTTAGTTTCACTTCCAGTATTCTGATTTTCTCAGCAGAGCGAGGGAATCAAATTGTCGACCTTTCAAACACGAGATTCCTGCATCTCAGCGCCTTCGGGCAGCAGAGTGAATGTTAAGAGAAGAGAGGAGCTCAGCGGTGGCTGCTGTAAATAGATACTATGAAAACTACACGGAAAACAAAATAAGAACTGTGTAGCTCTCTTTCTGTTAGCATAGTGTAGTTACAGACACAATTTAAACAAAACATCTTAACTAATCTACTCTTTTTTATTTCAATTTAGTACCCTTACAGTCTTTTGTTTGTCTGAAAATGGAATTTCAAAGGGTCACTGTTAGATGGTTTCACTAATAGTTTTTGGACAATAATGAAGCTCTAATGCACAGAGCAATAAGATCAGGATTTACATAAACAGACAATATAAAAGATCAATTCATTGTTCGTATTTTCATGAGATTTATTGACCATGACAAATGTATAGAATATCACCAAACTTATCTTTCAAACCTAAAGCTATTTTTTTTATCATGTTACATGGTGTATAGCTCCTTTTCATTAGCCACTTGTATAATATTGGATTATATTTAAATTGAACTCCCAGAAATTGTGCTTTTGCAGGCTTTTCTTTAAAGGTAAAGATGGAGCAAAAGAGGAAGAAGTATGACTTTGGAGGAGGTCGAGGTGGATAATTAGGTCAATAAAATACTGGACTTCAACACAGGAAACAGCGGTTTGCTTCCCGTGTCGCCCTGATAGCGATGATGTATTGTTTATGGTGTATATGATGTGACGAGATAAAAAAACAAATGACCTCCCCTCTGCGCTGAAGTTGAGGGATGGCAACTAGCTTAACCTGCCGACACCAGGCTGCCTGCTTCTGCTGTGAGTGCGACACCCTGCCAGTCGTGGGAAAACGAGGTCACCCCCAACGCTTGAATCTGAAACGATCCATTTGGACGCCCCGCACTCGACCGAGCGTTCCCTCCGATGGAAGGCTAGAAAGCGATCACTCAAGTGCCTTTGGTTTTTTTTTTTTTTTTTTGGTTAAAATGAGAATCGAGGCCGTGGACACATTTCAAACTGTCATCTGTCAGCCCTCCAAATGCTCCGTAATAACACTCAATTATGCATTCTGAATGTCGTTGCTAGGTTACAGAGCTGGCTAAGTGGCTGATGGGACCGTCCAGTGGTCACCGGGTATCGTGGGATGATAGAAGGTCCATATGCGGCCACTTGGCAGCCACAGCCTTAAACATGCTCTGAAATCCACATCTGGTGATTAGGATGTGCAAATCAAATCATCGAGTTTAGCTGCGCAGGAGGATGCGGGTTTGGAGATGGATCAGGAGCATGGGAACACAGTAAATGTGCTTATGTAAAATGTGATATGTAAGATATCTGCTTATAGTTGTTTTTTACTGCACAATTTACCAGATTCTGCACAAACTCAACGACTGGTTGCTGCTTTAAGTGTTTCCCCTTTGGACATTTTTCTGACTTATATGTTCTGTTTTGCTTCATTGTGTTTATTCGCTCATTATTTCTGTGCTATTTCTATTACACCTTTTACTTCCCACTTTGTTTTCTATTGCAGACACCTCGGTATCTTGCATGCTCTTTTTTATTCCTGAGCGAGAGCATGAATCCAGCCACTGCAGTGAGGTTTAAGGGTTTTCATTAATGGTTGTTTGTTTTAGAGTTGACTCTCCCCGTCACCCTCTGCAGCTCTTTGCAGCGCCAAGAATCACTAAGAATTTAGAGTTTTTACGATGGATTTTTACTTCGAAAAGCAAATTGATTAAGCTCTATATTTATAATGACAATAATTACATAATTGCCATGTTTTTTCAAAACCGCTGGGAGCGAAAGTATCGACCTGATACCTGATCTGATATTTGTTGCCTGAAGCCAAATTGCTGTTTTTTTTTTTCTCCCTCCATTTTACTCACCCTTTGTTGCTTACTGAGCTGTTCACATAAAAAAAACAACAACCTTGAAACAGCCTCCTATATGAGGAAGACCTTGGTGATAACTACCCACACAGGGATGATATGTGTTTTGAACAAAGACAGACAGAGGCAGGAACAGAAATCACACTCTCTCTCACACACACACACACAAACACTCACATCCTCTATTTTCTTGAATCGTGTAAGAATCATGTTTTTTTTCACCTGGCAAGTACAAATGCACAAACCTATGAATACATAAACACAACAGACAGGCCCAAAGGACAGATAGACAGACTCTCACAAACACATTTCATCAACCACTCGAATTACCAAACAAAATAAGACCATGTGATACATTTAGAGGCTGTTTACACTTGATTTTAAAAGTGTTTTGATGAGCCAAACACAAGTGACACCATTCAGTCTATCATGCGTCTCCAAGGTGATCAGCTGACATCATTTGTTTTGCACAGGCTGGCTAAGAAAACAAAAATGTTTCAAGAACTAATAAACATGTACGGGCTATTCCAACAGTTGGCATTTGGCATTGGCACCCTGTCACCATAACAACCACCATGTCCTGCATTAATGATGTATTTTCCTGTTACGTCCTTGTCGGGGACGCATCATTAGTGTTTACACTACAAAATATATGTGGTCAAATGCGTCCCAGACCGCCTCGGTAAGTGGTTTGAGTGATCGGATCATAGTGCGTCTTGGCGGTCGTTTACACTTATGATCTGATTCGCCTGAGATGCATTTTTAAAACCAAGTGTAAACAGGGTCTTAGAAACACAATCAAACTGCTCACAGCCACTGTAACCTTCAATATGGCTGCCATATTTAACATAAAATACATCCTCTGCTGTCACCTGAGAACTCTATTAGCTGCATTCTTTCTACTGTGTTCTTGATGAACCCCGACACAACATATTTAAATCAGTTTTCAAGACCGAACCGAAAGGCACCTGTGGACGATGTGATTGGACAAAATAGACCCGAGGATAGTTAGAGTGGGTTGGTTAGAGAACTATGTGTGGACCCAAACACAGAAAGAACAGCGACCCTGTCAGCAGCATGATGCACCACCAATAAATGAGCAGCTGTGGTGCAAAGAGCAGCAATACTTGTCATTTTGTCTCACAGTTCATCTCCATCAATCTCCATCTGCCTGAAAAAACATTTTTCTCTCTGATGATGATGATGATGATGTCGTAACAACAGGACCCTACCACACCTGATTAGACTCAACTTGAACACAAGCAAAGTTATATACCTCAGTCAGAATATACTAGTCCTCCTGAAAGACTTTTCATTTCTTGGATCTGCACACATTTCATAATCTATGGTGATATTCTTAGGATTACGGAGTGTAAATAAAAAATAATGTCAATTTATTAAAGTAGCCATGAGCGTCACATGCCACCAGGCAGCAAATGTAATGCAATTAGACAGCAGGGTGTTACTGAGTTAATGGTAAAAGGAACAACAATGCCTTTTACAATCCTATGATAATTTATTATCACAATTATGCATCTATACAACTGTCAAAAATATTCATCATTCACAAACCACCTTTGTTCTGAGTGGTCTTCTCAGAGGAACCAGCCTTCAGTAGGTAATGTTTATTAGTTTCTGGGACATAAGAAGAGCTATCAACTTTTCTAATTCTAATATTCTAATAACGTTTAGAGCAAAGGCAGAACAGAAAGGTAACACTGAGCATCTCATGCAGGTCCATCTTTCTAAAAAAGTTTACGTATGATCCTGTGCTGGATTCTGTGTATTGCACATGTCAGGACCGTTCAATCTGTTTGATTACTGTGGAGCATCTGTTCTCTTATATTCAGGTTTATTATCTGTAAAACTCCTCTGTTTTAAAGGTTTAGAAGAAAGTTTGTGTCTCTTACCTATATATGAGTATATCGTCGGTGGAGCTGTTGTACTGGATCTGGTACATGCGGACCCCTGGTATGTGGTTCTGTGGGGGCCATCTGATGGTAGCAGAGCTGGACGTTAGATCCGACACGCTGACCCTCTGCTGGTCGGACCGGGCCTGGCCCCCGCTGATGTTGGACTTGATGGACGTGGGGATGTCTGACGGCCCCGGGTCGGGGTCCAGTTTGGGGTCAAAATGTGGTGAAGGGTTGACAACTAACTCAACAGGAGCTGTGGCCTCACCAGCTGCGTTAGACGCTATGCACGTAAACTTTCCAGAATCCTAGAAGTCATTGGAAGAGAAGAAAGAAGACTTTTATTCTTGCTTTTCACTATGAAACCAGTTATAATGAAGAGTTTTACATGGTTAATACACAATGGAATGATCTGTGTAGAATTACTAAAGCATTAAAGACTTCCTTTTATTTACCAAAATATGCATCACACAAAAGTTAGGAGTTAAATAACAGTTGAACAAACATTTATTCTTGTATCTTAATAAAACAAATGGAGCTTCAGCCAGCAGATAACCAGCTGTTATACCAATTTTGCTGCCAAAAGCAGGCAGTAATGATATTTGCTGTTCTTGATGTTTTACTCTAATAACTTCTACATCAATCATGAAGTCATTCAGGTGTCCAAAGATTGTTAAATATATTCTTATGTGATTATTTTATGCATACTTGTCTTCAATATTGTCTTTAGAACAATTAAAACAGCCAAAGATGGAAATAAAGTCACTAAAACCACATTAAGCTGTATACTTTACTCCAACAGTGTAGGTTAGTTGTTTTTAAAAGCGCTCTATCAATAAATTGAGGTTTAATTTGCTTTATAAACAGCACACAGTAGATTAAGTGCTTTTAATCTGTACAATGAAAAGTTAGTGCCTGAAAATGTGACCAGGAGTTTTAAAATAAATCAACTATCTTCTTTGAATATTTAAACCCCTTCTCTACCTTGACGGAGGCCTTGAGGATGTCCAGCGAGCCGTTCTCGTAGCAAATGGTTCTGGTCGTGTTGCCGATCAGCTTTCCATCAGGGCTGACCCAGTGTGTCGAAGGTTCAGGATCTCCGATGGACTTACAGCGCAGGCTGACCTCCTGACCCTCCATCACAAACATCTTGGAGGTGTGACGGGTTATCATCGGCGGTTCGCAGACAAACTCCTCCTGTCAAGGCACCAAAAAAATGTAAGTTACTGTGACTGTGATTGTTATGTAACACTCCAAAAACTCCATTATTAATAGATGCAGTAAAAACAACGGGCTAATAAATCATAAGTGCCCTCTATCAAAGGATGTGCTGATTTGTTAAAGACCTGCTGAGTTTTCAGTTTACGAAAAAGATAAGACACCAAGAAAAAAAAAACAAGAGCAAATGGCACAAATGAGATAAAATACTCAAGAGGTTTAGAGAAAACATGTCACTTCAAAAGAGACAAAAAAACATCCATGTTTGCACTTTCTCTCCTCTTGCAAAACTACATTTTCCTCTTCAAATGGCTTCTGATTGGCTTCCAGCAGTGTATTTTTCTAACAGTAGAGTTTAAGATGAAGTTCAGTTGTTTGCACAAGAAGATTAAGTGATCTCAGAGTTTTTCCAGCCCTTGCATTATTTAAAACCCACCCATGGGCACCTAAGCCTGTCTAAAGCCGGTCAAAACCCTAGTGGAGTATTACTGCAAGGCCAAGCAGGGCATCCAAGGCTTAGCAGGGCATACTCATCATTCCTACCACTCAGCGCGTCTCCGAAACCTTTTTCTGGGTCCTTCTTGGGTCTTGTTACTAGCAGAGATGATTGCTGACCTGATGACCACTGGGCTGTAGCTTCAAATAAACCACAAGTGCCTTTCAGACTTGTATTACATTCTAACCCTCAATTGCTCCTGTGAAACTGAGAGTAAAAAGGCTGTGATTGAACTGAGCTGCTCCCCGGTGTGAGTGTGTGGAAGTCTGAAAGTACGAGAATAAAAAGTTGGGCGTTGGAGGGGAAGAGTATGAATAACTCATTGGGTCTTCTTATAGATGAATAAAATATCTGTTTTTTTTTCTTGATAACCCTCAAATTTTCAACCGATGTCGATTTTTCTTCCCATTTCATGAGAATTTAGCCTCTTCGATATTTGACTTGTCTGTCGGACAAGAATAAGCAATAAGCGGTGGTGGCAGCTTTCATCGATTTCAAAGCAGGAATTCCCCCTGGTGGCTGATGGCTAATGTCTGACCTCTGATGGATGTAGTGAAGCCTCACTTGTCCTTGCAGTGGGAAAGAGGCTATTAACTCTCCCAAGTATTAATATGCCCAGACACTGCAGTGACACAGAGGTCTCTGGACCGACCTCTTTACAAGGTTAATCTTCTTATAGTGATCCTACAGCACCTTTCCAAAGGAGGTACGCGCTATTACTCAAGGTGAGGCAAAGGTCTCTACATCATCCTCTCTAAGATGATACCAATTAATCCCGTCTTTATCTCATAGTGCTCTTTCGCTTATTGTAGCTCTCAAATAGCACATAGGGGTCGGCTCCCGAAAAAGCTCCAGGTAAGACAGAGCTCTATATACATCATCCCCTTTAAGGTAACTCCTTGAGCCACATCACTTAGTTCAGTTGTTATCTCTCCGAGCACCAGCATAGCGCTGTTCCCTTCTTAAGGCATCCCAGCAGGTGTTTAGATGAAGATCTCTCAGAGGTTCCTCAAACCGTTAGTCCCACACCGTCTGACTGCAGTATGCAGCAATAACACATCTGCAGAGGTTTTGCTTTGTGCTCTCTTGAGCTGCTCTATAATGTCTTACAGGGCTATTGGCTTTTATAATGGGGCAGTAATGGATCATCAACATAACAATAAATAACAACAGAATAGCCACACTGCTGCTAAAATGGGACACATGATATTTGGATCAGAATTTTTGTTAAATTGTAATCCATTCATGCTACATAATGCTGTCTTTATTGACATCAACTTTTTTATTGCTCTGCATGCTTGTGTCTTATTTCTGTGTTATTATTTCAATTTTTGTGTAGTACTCTAGGTTGCCTTTGTAACCGGTTTATCTCCGGGGATTTCTGATGCAAAAAAAAAAAAATCCCATTGTATTATTTATTAATGCGAACTGTCCCTGTTAAATAAACCAATGAATAAAATAAACCTATCTGCACATGAGTAAGGGTCAAACACAGGACAACGTCTGTGTTATTTTTGCCTCCGGCTTTATTTAATCCCATGCTTGTGTTTTCTGCAGCATGGACTGTAATCTTTCATATTCTGTAACTACTTCCTATGAACTTCACCATGACACTATGACCATGAAGACAATTGGATTGGTTAACGGTAGTGATGGTCAACAGTTTAACAGCCTTCTAAATCAGTCCTCAGCCTAACTAGGCCCCCAAGTAACCATAGAAACAATACCTTTAGCTTTAAATAGGTGACGGTCAAAAGGCGGTCAAAAGAAATGGTGGTTAAACCA
This sequence comes from Thunnus albacares, assembly GCF_914725855.1. Lineage (NCBI taxonomy): Eukaryota > Metazoa > Chordata > Actinopteri > Scombriformes > Scombridae > Thunnus > Thunnus albacares. Next base: position 4,067,916 of record NC_058111.1, read on the forward strand.
GTTTTTTATCAGCCAAAATACGTCAAAACTGAATGATTTTTCTCTCTAAAGGCACCTTTGGGCTGTGTGACAACAACGATCCTGTCAGTTTATCACATATCACATTGTGTGAGACGTTTTTAATAAAATCCTGGTCACAATCTGTGTCAGACTGAGGCTGTCAGATTGAGCGTTGAATGCATGTCGTAGCACTACAATGTAAATAGAAAAAAGTAAGAAAGCAGATACAAGTCATCACATCAGCTCGTCATCCATCTGCAGCTTTGATGTTAAAATGCAGCAAAGTCACGAGCATTTTTCACTTCAGTGCCATCATTTTGGTTTTTGTGTGTCATGGACATATTAAGGAGAACAAGTGTGTTTTCACCCTAAACTTTATTAAGAAAAAACTGCCCTCATGAAATGTCACACTGGCCAGTGTATTCTGCGTCATTTCCTGTCGTGTTCTGATTGGCTGGTTGGATAGACGTGGGTCGTAGCAGCAGTCACATTGTGACAATTTGGTCATAAATTTCTGAGTCTTTTGCCTCAAGGCTCGTTTTGGACTGATGTCAAAAGATTTTTTTTAAAAATGTATTTTATTTAATTTAATTTTATCTTATTTCTAATATGTTAAAAGAAGAAACTACTTAAAATATATCACCAGTAAAATATTCATCACGTTTTTCTCACTGTTCACACAGTGTAAAGGGGCCTTCAGTAACATATAAATGCCATAATGTATTGATCAGTCAGATGTTCAGATATAAAAATTTAATAGACTTGATGAGGGAACATCACTGCTCAGTGTCATGCAATATTGTCTTACTGGGGCACCTTGTGCATTAGCTTATTTATGTTTTTGTAGAGCTGTTAATGTCATCATTGAAGTAATTCATTGGTTTTGAAAGCACCCTATAATGACATGATAATACCGTGATTGCAGCATCAAAGTAGTTCTGCAGCAACAAACCTCTCTAATGGTCCAGAAGTATTTGCCAGCCAAGTCTCTAGGTGAAGCGCAGGTCTCCAAGTCGTCCTCCCTGGTCAGTCTGCGGAGCCAGACCAGCTCGCAGTTACAGTGGAGAGGGTTCCCACCAAAACTCAACACCAGCGCCGTCAGAGGAGAGCCCTTCATCTTAGCGTACACTGGAATCCGCAGGAACAACGGGTCCGGAGGAATCTTCTTCAGCTTGTTGGACGTCATGTCCAGTCTGGTGATGGAGACAAAAACACAGCGAGGAGGGATCAGTCTATAACCTGCATCTCATTTTAATACATGTAGTGGATAAGAAAGGGCAGATATCAGTTGGTTGAATAGTGAGGAATGGCATGAATCACCAATAATTGTTTAAAAAAATAAGAAGGGAACAGGGTATCACATCAGAATCCTTTTGAATCTGTTTTGAATGTATTTAATAGGTTATGTTTTAAACAATTTTAAGCAACAAAAGAAACTTAGTATTAAAGAACTACAAACCAAAGATGGAATAAAAACTTCTTTTCATTTCTTTTCTTTTCAAGTTTTGCCAGACTGCATTAATTTTATAAGTTAAATGCCAACATGAATAATTTTAAAACCTCCACTAAAAGATTCCATTAAAAGATTTTGACTTCAGACTAACAGCATAATCATTTCAGGTTTTATATCAAGTAGAACTGGAGCTAAAATGGGACTGGATATATGAACCAAAGCCAGTAAAACATTCTGATATTTTTGACACTCAACTTTGACTGTCTTAGTCAAAAAATAAATGAATTCATTCATGAAATTAAAACAAAATTGGCAGATTAGCATTAGTATTTCTTCACCACAATTAAATTCTTGGCAGTATAAAAGCTTTGAAACTGCTTTTAAATCATCATGTTGGGAGATAACATTTTCAAAGAATAATAAAAACATTAGTCAAATGACTAAATAGATGCAGTGACAGTCAAATATGTATAATGGGCTCATGTTGTGCTGTGGGCACATTAGGACTCAGGACCTCTATATTATTAAAATCCTGACTAGAGCCTGGATCAGTTGGTGTAAATCCAACCCAGAAACAGAGACGGGGAGGGACAGGAGGCAGCGAATTAGCTGGATGATGTGTTTAATAATTCCAAATCTGCCTGAATATCATGTTCTACAAAAAAAGGAAGTAAATGTTTTGTGTCTATGAATTCTCTTACATGCATTATTAAATCCAGCACTACCCTGAGCTGTTTTCACCAATCTAAAACATTGACTCTAAGGTCAGTGACTTCTCCAGAGAGAAGAGAAAAGGTGGAAACGTGGGGGGAAAGTAGGAGAGAAAATAATTAATCAGTCAATAAAACAGTCAGTCAGTGAATCAATTCATTATTGTGTTAGTGGTAAAGTCCTGTGTGGATAGAGAGGGAGGTGAGAGGAGATGAGGGGGGAGCGGGGGGGGGGGGGGGGGGGGGGGGTCAGGTGTTGGTTGGGTAGTTGATTGATTAGTCTGAATCAGAGGTGGGCAGCCATGTCTAAAGGTGAGATAAAGGAGTGGAGGAAAAGGGAGAAAGGGCAATGTTAATGAAGGAAGTGAGAGGGGGGTAGCTGTAAATTGTAACCCTGTTCTCACATTTTCTTATCAGATTGGAGCTGAAAGAATCATAAATGTCTACAGGAAGTGTATAAATCTGATAAGTGTTTCCACAAGTTTCACTTTTTAAAATGAAAAGGTCTGAAAAGTTCCTGTTAAGAAAAATCCCTCAGTCTTTCTTTCTCTTTCTCTTGCTCTCTAACTCTTTCTTGCTGCCACCGAGGTAGTGATGGTGACATTCAATCACACAAAAGTAGATTAATTCAATCTATTCTTTACTTTCAATTACACTTTTTTTTTGTCAAAGCCACACTAACAGGACTTCTTTGAAAAGCAGAGGGGGCTTTTCCCCTTCCACAGCTTTATTCATATGCTGGTACTTAAGTCATTTTTTTGGTTAAAAGCATGCAAACATGGGTGAGAAACCTGTTCAAGATGATTGGCTCACTCCATATGAAATGATGAGTGTACTGGAGAAGTATTTTATTGCTCACAACAAATAATATGTTTTTAAGACAGAGGGTTCAAGTGGTGGCTCTTTTTCATCCATTTTGGCTGAATTTCCTGTTGATTATTCACCATGATGGGAAAACCAGTTGCAGAGTATCAAAAGGTTGATTAACCAAAATGAAATTACAAAGTAATTTTGATTGAGGGCAGAAGAGTCACAGCAGAAAATTTGATCCTCAGCTCAACTTGGTAAACATGATCCCTGGATGTGGTGGTTAATCACAAACATCAGTTTCAAAGTAATAAATATTATATTTATTTATATTCACAATGACTGACTCCAATGTGAAAATTGGTTCCTGAAAGTGACAAATTATTACCAACTCTGCAGCTCTACAGAGTGTTTTAGCCCTTTTACTTCATAGTTTTGGTTTTACAATACATTTAGCTCTCATCAGGCCCTTTTCTAGCATCAGCACAAGGCCGTTTTCAGCAAATAAACTATGAAAAAAAACCCATTGTACACCACCTGCCCAGCAACAAGCAGCAGACAGATGAAGCTAGATACTAAAAAAGTGGAACATCTAACAGCTATGAGCCAGATCATTTTCTCAGGAGTTGGTGGAGACCAAACCAGAGCTAAAAGGAGAGTGAATATTGGACTTAGATTCATGAGGTGGAAACAACTCCAATGGGATTATTATACTCCTTTGTATCTGCTGGATAAAAACGCAGCTGTTTGCTAGCACCGTAACAGAGTACATGCCTTTATTTCATCACGATTGGACTATTGTAAGTCTCTTTTTACCTGTCTTAATAATTCTTCCATACACTGCTTACAAACTGTCCAAAATGCTGCTGCTAGGCTTTTAACACGATCCAACAGATGGTCACATATTACACCTATTTTAACCTCACTGCACTGGCTTCCAATAAATTTTAGAATTCATTTTAAAATTTTGGTGCTCACTTATAGAGCCCTACATGGCCAAGCTCCACAGTACATTACGGACCTTCTCCGCCCCTACACCACCAGCTGAGCTCTTAGATCCTCCATCCAGGGCTTTCTAAGTGTACCTCGTACACATTTTTAGACCCGGGGTGACCATGCTTTCCAGTCGGCAGTCTTCCAACTAGCTTAAGGGCCTTGGAAACTGTTGACTCTTTTAAAAAGCAGCTAAAAACCCATCTGTTCAGACAGGCATTTGGATAGTTTGTGCTATTTTATCTCTGAATTTGTCTATTTTATTTGCTCTCTCCCTGTATATTTCAATCTGGTGTCTTTGCTTTTATTCATTTTGATGCATTTGATTTTATTTCTTTGACTGTAAAGCACTTTGTGACTGGTGTTTGTGAAAGGTGTTATATAAATAAACTTTACTTACTTACTTACTTACTTACTTAACCAAGAGATGCTGAATCTGTTCTTCTGCCACACAGGGGCCAAGAAATGAATTACTACAACTTTAAATGTCAGATTTTGAAGCCAGTCTCTCAAAGACCAAGAAATTCTTCATAAAAAAAGTAAAGTCTTTTGAGGAAGAAGCAATGTGTTGTGAACAGGGAGCTGCCTTTAACTAAGTTTGTTTTATGCTGATTGCACACTTTTGCTCTCCTCCTACACTCAAAACAAACCGTTGAATGGTAGATGTTCTTGGCCCTTCCCAAAGGCATTCTGACCAACGTGTGGAAAATATCTAATTAAAGCAGAACTAGATGGAAATCACACTTCATCAGAAAATAAGACTGATGATGGGATCCAACGGTGGACAAATATTACAGGGTGTTTTCTTACAGCCTCTGCACCATCTCTGGGAATTGAACAGCAATTTTTCTCACCAAAACATTGGACCCGATGACTGGTAATAATGTAGTGGATTCAAGCATTTGCTGTCGTCAACAGCTAACACAGGGAAGTCTATTTTCCCCCCCAAAGTCCCTCCAGAAATATTCGACAACAACGATGACTTAACAAGAAGTTAATAGCTGTTGAGAGCAAGCGAGCATGCTGCACTTTGCAAATTTTAATTATTTTATTTCATGGGCAGCAGCCTTGTGGTGTATTAATTTATGAGTGTGTGTGTGTGTGTGTGTATGTGTGTGTGTAAGTGTCAGTGTGTAAGTGAGTGCTCACCTGTGCACAGAGTTACAAAAGCTGGTCTGTAAAGTTCTGTGTCTCCAGGGCAAAAATAACCCATTACAGCCTTTTTAATAAATGCATGAATTTATCTCGAGCCATGGTAAGGTTTTTTCTTCTTACACATCAATGACTGTTGTTCATTGGGACGTAAATTGAAATTGATTACTGTTAATGGGGTTCAAACATTATTTTGTGCAAGCAGAGTAAAACTATTCAGTGCACACATGCAGCCACATCCTGTATACTGAGAATAATCTTTAAATTATTAATCAAGCGCTTTACAGGTCAGACACCATTGAAAACAATAAAAATATAATACAAAATTAGTAAAGAAAAAAACAGGTTTCCTTCATTAATTAAGGATGTGTCAAAGGTTAAACAGTGGTTGCTATGTAGCATTCCTAAACAGAATGTAAATAACGTGGTGCACTGTTTTAGGTTTCACATTTTAGTCCATTTTAGTCCATTTTCGTCCATTGTTGTTTGCACCTGGTGGTGCCTCATCTTGTGGCCTTTCTTGGCCGATGGAGTATGTAATGGAGATGGTGAAGTTTGCTATCACATGACTTATACTGTAAGTATGGAAATTAAAAGTATGGACTCAAAAGTTAGTTAAGTTGCGAGGCTGATCTCCTCGGAGAGGTCATTCTAAAGTTTTGTGGCCATTATTGCAAAGCCAGGGTCATCCTGAGTTTTTAAATATGATTTAGTACAGACAGAGGGCAGCTGTGGCTCAGAGGTAGAGCGTCCACTAATTAGAAGATTGGTGGTTTAATCCCTAGCTCCTCCACTCTGCATGTCAAAGTGTCACTATTTTTCCATCTTTAGGGGTTACAAATTGGGTTACACTGGGTCAAGCCTGGGCCTTGAGGTCACACTGTAATTCTTAAGCAGGAAGGAGACATTCTCTCCTCTCCTTGAGACTTCAGAACCCTCTCTGTCTGTTTTGGGGGAAGCAGAAACCTCTCTAATAAAGGGTAAATCAGCATTGCCATGGTTACCAAGGTTGGAGAGGGCATTCCTAAACAACACAGATAGGTGGATGCGTGGACTCTGTTGACGCAATCAGACAGTCAAACCAGAATGTGTTGACGGTGACCTGAAGTTCCATGCAACGTGACCTGAACTGACACGGGTAAAATGCAGCTCCTTGTTTAGAAACTAATGAACCAATTAGACTAATTTTTCATATTGTAGGCTGATCTGTTGAGGTTAAAGACTAAGAGTCAGACCTTCAGTGGGAAGAATAGAAAGAGACAGCATCCGAGTTGCAGAAGACTTCGATGTTCGCTATTTCAGTTTCTCCTTGATCAAGTGCTTCAGTAAATATTTTCAGCTTTAAGACATCAAAGGCTCATGTCTGCTTTTCTCCACTGAGGTGCTGACCATCGCTCAAAATATCCACAACAATACTGAACCCCCAATTGCTCCCGAAGCCTGTGACATCAGTGTGTGAGTGTGTGTGTGAACAGGTGAATGTGGCATGTAGTGTAAAAGCACTTGGAGTGGTTGGAAGACTAGAAAGGTGCTATATAAATGCAGTCTTTTTACCATTAACAGAGGGAACTAATGTAAACGTAGGCCTGAGAAGTCAGGACCTCAAATCTTAATATCAGTCATAAATTGTGTTGGTAGCAAGCAAGGAAGCCATAAAGGAACTTTCATTTCCATGGTTTGGTGAGAAGTCAATTATTCACAGGAAGATGCACTGAACTGATTCTGAATTTTTATTTTAGACCTTTAGTAAGAACAGTTTCATTTTAGAAAAAGATATATTAATTCCTAAACACAATGCTGTACAACCAATGTAATGTGATGATCTACTTTCAGTTTGCTATCAAAACTAATATGTTCTGCAGTTTGAAGTGATACAGGAGGATAGTGATCCCAGGGTTCATGTGTGTGTTTGAGGAGTCTGAGCCAATAATAATAACTTCAGATTTATCCGTCTTTTGCGTCTGAATGTGTGTGTAAACACTCACAGACGTACAGCGAGTAGATCTTTGAACAGACGAGCAGAGCAAAGATCTGCTCTGTGGAGGAGCAGTCTGAGGTCACTGTTTCAAATTGCCATTCTGTTTAGAAGTCAGCGAGGGCTGTAACATTTACCATCATCCACTATTGACGTGGCCCCCGGCCAAGATGCTGAGTCCCCAGTTGCTCCAGTGGAGCTGCAGTACAGACCTGGTCATACTGGGCATCTCCCAGCTGTGTGAGTGTGTAGCTACTGCTGAACAGGAATTTGCCTGCAAAGTAAAAATGAGCTGCCAAAGCTCAACTTCCCTTCAAGCCAGGCCTGGTGAGAAGGGATTTACTCTGATTTCAGTTCAGCTGCATCCCGCCTAAAGCTTTAGTTTAATGTCTAATTGATTATTAAATCAATTAAATGTAAATCAGTTCATCAGGCGGACTGATATAGTAAAAAAGAATTTATTAAATAATTTATTTGAATTCAGATGCTTCAGTCAAAACAACGTTTCTCTTTAAAGTAATGTACTCCCACAAAACAGAAGCACCAAAGACTTTTGATGAGTCTTTTTTGTCTGAGTTCATGTGCAGATTCAGTTGCAGGATTTTATATATTCTTCAAATAATAATCATACTCATGTTTGATATAAGTGTGTAACTGGTTGTTATTTCATCACATATCCTTTTGGGGCTTTGGTGTCTTTCTCAAGCACATTTTTCTCAACAACTAGCTGAGAATACTTTCAAAATACCTTGATGAACATGTGTCGGTGCAATTGAACAGGGCTGATGTTAAGTGCTATCTTATTATGTATTCATTGTCAGCAAAAAAGATAAGTAATTTTAATATTTTAACCTCAATTTAAAACTGCATTGATCCACTGGCCACCAGAGGTCAGAAAAAAAAAACATCTGAACAAGCTGACAGATGCACAGCTGCTCCTGGTCTTATGTATGTTAGCAAACAGTTGCATATTTACACATCCAGAAGACACAGATCAACATTATCACCTGGTTAGAGTCATGTTTGTGTCAATTTGAGGTATGTAATATGATATTCGCTCTCATTCTAGCCCTAATTTGGTCTCCACCAGCTCTTGAGAAAAGATATCTGGCTCTTAAGTTGCTATATGTTCTACTCTCTTCTCCAGCTAGTCTCTAACTTTGTCTGCTGTTTGGTGCTGGGTAAGCAGTGTACAGTGAGTTTATCAGAGCTTGTTTGATGGAAAAGTTTCCTACTGGGGATTGGTGAAAGTGGTTGAGAATGCATAGTGCAGTAAATGTGCCATAAGAACAAAACAATGCACTAAAAGATCCATGAAGCTCTACACAAGGCTATTTCTCTTTGTTCCTTCAAAGTAGACATTTTGAGAGCTTCGATGTTATCTGTTGTACCTTGACATATCTGTATTGAATGTTCACTCCAACATAGGGACCGAACTTGATGCAACAACATTATGATTACATAATTTCTACCAAAAGACCAGAATGTACCAAAGGTGTTCTGTAACATTTGTGGGCAGTGCACTGAAAAACAAAAACAAACTGCAAACACATCTCTTAGGATTTCCAGTTAAGCCAAAGTTTATGCTTAACTGGTTTCTCCCTTTTCATGAAACCTGTGCTGGCAGCTGATGCTGCACACTGTAATCATGTGATCCTGACCTGGCCAGTTTATGTAGATTGGAGAAGATTCCCTCGGGGACGCTCTCTATGAGGTTGTGGTCGAGACTGAGGGTGTTGACGCTGACCAGCAGGGCGATGGTCTCCCAGGGGATGTCCACCAGGTTATTGTAGCTCAGATCCAAGTCCTCCAACGTTTCCAGGAAGTCCTACATGGAGAGACAGAGATAGTGAGCATAGTAAATGGTTAACCCTCAGAGACATTACTGTCTTTCAGAGGCTGTAACAGGCTCAGTTAATGAAGATACTGGTATCATATGAAACTAGATGACTAAGGCATCCATTGATACCAACCATGTCATGCTAGCTTGTCGGGAAGGCTAAATAACGCTCCAAAGTTAGGCTAAAAAAGCCGCTGTGCCAAAAAAGCATCTGTGCTTAAAAGTTGTTTTATCTAAGGGGGTGAAAGGGGAAGGAGGTGAAGAAAATAGAAGAGGGGATGGATGGTTCATGAGGGGTTAATGCATCCATGTGGTGGAAAAAAAAATTTAACGAGAGGAAACAATAGATTCAGGTTTGGATGGAGAGATAAAGGTGGGAAAGGAAAAGGGAGGAGAAAGAAAGGATGACTGGGACCAACAGAGAAAGAAATGGAGATCAATTACTCCGGTTAATGCTGTACATTCAAAGGTTGTTGTTTTCTCTAATTGCCACCATACAATTCTCATAATCAGTACACCGTTCAAATGCCACAAGTCAGCACACATTACAATGAGCAAAAACACAAAGAGAGAGAGAGAGAGAAAGAGAGAGCAAAAGGACGGAGAGAGATAAGAGCCGCCTGTTGATCTGCCAAAATGTTGTTGTCATTGCTGTAATTGCTCTCATAATTCGCACAATCAGGACACTGTTGAATGTCACAATAACTCATTTCTCATTACAGTAATCTGGGCTTTATTGCTTACTGAACAAAAAGAGTCTCCTTTCTTACTGGCAAAAGAAACTAAGAGTCGGGAATAGAAGTTCAGAGAGCTCTGTTGGCAGAATAACTGGCCAGAAATTCAAGATTGTCTTCTCAAGAAAAATGACAACACTGGTTGTTTGTTAAAACTTCTGAAAATCACTCATGTTGACGTTCAGTGTTAGGAGGGGATGGAGTCTGCTGCCAATAGAATAATATTTTCTCATCTGCCACCCTCAAGATTAAGGTTTGATTAAGTTCAGAGAGCTAAAGCTATTTGGTTAAGGTTAGAAAAAGATTGTGGTTAAAAGAAACCAATGTTGAGTGTTGGTAGGAAATCGCATACTTCTGTACTTACACTTAACATTTTGAGTGCATTAGTGTGTTCACACTGAGAAGTATGGAAAAATGCAGTGCACTGTGAGTACCCAGATGGTGCACTCAAAACGGTCAAAAAGGAACTATGGACGCTTCTCGCCCACAATGGTCACCATCTTGGCTACATAGAGGAAGGGGAGGGACCACTTTTCAAACTGGAAATGGCGGTCGGGTACGTTGTAAGTTATACATGTGTTTTTTTAGCACTAAACACCACTATACTGTTGTCGGATATAAGCCATCAGTATGTTTTTTTAGGTTAATTTAGCAGTCTGTAATGATTTGGTAGCATGAACGATAATGTGAATGCTAGCACTAGCTAATGCTAATTTGCGATCGTCATTTCCGGTAAGTGCACAACGGCCGTGTTTGATTTGAGACAACACTACGCTGTAGAAATTTTGCAGACTATGCCAGTAAGTACATAGTGTACACAGTGTACTACATGAAAGTATACTAACAGAAGTATGTGATTTGAGACACAGCTATGGTCTCCTTTGGTGAGAAGACACACTCATTCATCCCATCTTCTTCCCTAAAGGTGACTGAATGTGAAGCAAAATTTAGAGATGGTGCAAACAAAGTCAGTGAAATGAAAGTCACTATAAACTGAGGTTAAGACAAGTCGTTTCATCTAAAAACATTTCTGTTTGTGAAGCTGTATGACGCCATTGCTGTACAGAGATGAGAGGAGAGAAAAAAAAAAAAACCCTAACCCAGAAAGATTTGGAGTTCCTATTTTTAAAATCTGAGCTGTCACACAAGCACACACGCACCACTCCTATCACCAAACAGGAACGCTAATAATGGATGAATTCTGCAAAACTGCAGTTCACTGACAACGTTTTTTAACATTCAATGCCAACATATTGACTTATTTTATTTGTTTCTACAATATCTGAACATGGCAATTGTGGCATGTTTAAAGTCAGGGAAAGATTGTTGTTATTGTAAAAAAATTGCAGGTCTGTAAACAAATTCTGGTCTCCTACATAAAAGTCAGATGTGCTACACGCCCATCCACCACCCTAAACTCCACACCCTTACTTTACAACTCACTAAATAAACACTACTACACTACACTACTAAACTACTTCCTGCACTGACACTAAATGTTGACATCAGATATAAACTGTGAAGTGCTGACTCATCCAAAATGAAAGTAAGTCCTAGGGACACTGGACGGTCACAAATCACAAAATTTGCCTCAATGCGCTTTGCAATCTGTACAGAAGTTGCTTGTCATAAAATCATAAACATATGCTGGTTTTTTTCCACCATGACCAAGATCTTACCCAATAACCAAATAGTTATAAGGCTGCAATTTATCTATTAATAATACAATATTTTTTTTTCTGATTAAACCATATGTTGTTTGGTCTATGAAATGAAAAAAACTGTTAAAAAGTGTGTTCAGTTGTATTTTTGGCATTCAGGTAAAATGAGTTTGTCAAATTTATCTTGTATTATCATCTGCAATATTTGTCATAATGTGGAAAATGTATCCTGTCAAGTGACTGAATGAGAGCTCCTCTCTGCAAATATACAGTACTGTGCAAAAGTTTTAGGCACTAAAAGTAAATTGTTTACAAAAATATTGCTATGAATTGTACTAATTTATCAATTAACTTCTTACAAAGTTGAGTAAACAGCAGAAACCTAAATGAAATCAATATTTGCTGTGAGCAGCTTTGCCTTTAAAACAGCAGCAGTTCTCTTCGGTTCACTTTAACACAGTTTTTCATGGTAACTTGCAGGTAGGTTGTTGTAACCATCCTGGAGAAAGAATGTCCTTCTGTGAATTTATTATTTAGGCCGTCCCAGGTGCTTCTTCATGTAATCCCAGATTGACTCCATGATGTTGAGATCAGGGCTCCGTGGGGACCGAACCATCTGTTGCAGGACTCATCATTCTTCTTGTTGCTGAAAATAGTTCTTTATGACTCTAGCTGTATGCTCGGGGTCATTGTCATGTCATGAATAAATTTGGGACTGATCAGACACCTCCCTGATGGTATTGCATAATGGATAAGAATCTAAACATCTAAGGTGCCTAAAACTTTTGCACAGTACTGTACATATTTATATATATATTAATTAACTTGGACTAAACTGAGTTGACTGTGGAATTCTACCTTTCATTTAGATGTTCTCTTTTTTGTTTAATCTTAATTATATTGATAATGTATTAGGAGAAATACTACTTATTCTTTGACAATAAAATTAGTGTATTTTAGCTGGGAGACATGAGGAGATGGAGAGACAGGGTGAAATGGAGCATGACACAGTGTGCGAGAGATGAAGAGTTAAGTTCTGGCTGAAGTTCAGAAGGTCCGGTCCATTAGTGAGTTCAGGGTTCACTTCTCTCTGATTTCTTCATGAAAGTCCTGCAGAAGTCTGAGAGCCGAGATCCTGAGGGGACTCTTTGATATTTCAGTGCTGGACTTTTAATGAGCAGAGAAAGGACAATGTAATTTAACGAAGAGGGGGAAAACAGTTTATTTTTGAGGGACAGGTTATTAAAAAGCTCTCCGGCCCAGCAGTGGAGGCAGGCAGGCAGGGCTGGCTGGTTCTGTTGGACCTCAGAGTCGGAACCAGAAATGTCACAAAGCACTTGACCCTCAGCACCATCACAGCCAGTCTGAGGAGCTTTAAATGACTTTGCAATAACTTTTTCGGGACTGAGATTCTTGGCAAATGCAGTCTGTTGAATGCTTGGCTGATGAATCATGAGGTTTGTTGGCAGCACAGATCTACATTTGTTGGGGGTTTAAAATAGTTATGACTTTGTTATTGTAGCATAGAGAAACTGTCTGAGTGGAGTGGGCAGCAGCAGGATAAGAATATTTTAGAGAGTTGTTTTGGTCCTTTTTTAGGGCAATTAGTTAATCATAATATAAAATACTAAATTCTTGTTACTTATTGGCAAGCCAAAACTCAATATGTAGCACCACAAAGATTAGATTTCAATTGAAAGTATGATTTACAATTGATGTAGGCAGAGGGTAATTGGGTAATTTTGTCTAAATGATGTGGTCCAATTGTAAGTAAATAGAAAGTAAAAATGAGAGAAAGAGAAACTTCAGTCTCCATGATCAAAAACTACTCTGTTTTTCCTTTTAGACTTATATATGGCAGCCCCCAAGGGTCAAAATTTGCATTCATGTCTCAAATAACTCAAATAATAAAGATGTTAATGAACTTTAATGGGTCATTTTTGATGCCTCATTGTTTCACGGCCATTAAGTAGCTTCGGTTTAAATGAGTGGAGGAATGAATGAGTGGATTTATTGATTTTTGAAGGTTGATTAAATTCTACAAAATACTGCCTTAGTTTATCTCTACAGTACCAACCAGTAACGGCCCCCGGGGGACCAGGCCCGCCCAGAAAAACCGAACGCCCGGCCAGTTACTTTCCTCTGTACATTTATTCAAGTATATTACTTCAGTTTTGAGGTACTTGTACTACTTGAGAATTTCCATTTTGTACTTTTTCACTCTGCTACACAAGATAGGGATGGAATTATATGATATAAAGTATTATTGTAGATTGAGCGTCTCACCATTATGTAAAGAACCTAAAATTAGCTCAACAACATTAACAGTTTATTTAAAGGACCAGTGTGTGAGATTTAGTTGGATCTATTGGCAGAAATGGAATATAATATTCATAAGTATGTTTTAATTAGTATATGATCATCTGAAAATAAGAATTGTTGTGTTTTCTTTACCTTAGAATGAGTCTTTTATATCTATATACATAAGCTGTAAACATGTTTATTTCTGCTGTTAAGTTGGGCAGTTTAACATTAGGGTCTATGGAGATTGACTCGCTTTTAGAACCTCAAATGGCCATTCCAGGAACTGCAGTTTTGTTTAGTGTTTGTTTGGGGGCCAAAATTGGGGCAAAGTCTTATTTTGAAAGGCTAATTGCGGACTTCCTGTTGGATTTAGGTCAGGGGTGTCAGTGTATGATTTGTAGGTCTTGATGAGACAAATAATTGAGTTTTGGTTTGTTCTCTCTACGACATTCCTACGAGCCGTGGCAGCCATTTTAGTTACATAGGTGGCGCTAGAGAGCATATTTTGGCACTTTGGGGGTTAATTTTTACATTTTATCAAATTTTTCACCAGACCTGATGTGCGTGCCAAATTTGGTGAGTTTTTGAGCATGTTTAGGGAGTCAAATTTAGGGTTTAAGTGGCATAATAATAAAGAAAGAAAAAGAAAGAAAGAAACAAACAAACACGAAAAACAATAGGGTCCTCGCCCTTTTGGGCTTGGTCCCTAATAAAGTGTGTAGTTCTTAAATAAATACAGTATAAGTGCAGTAAAAGCGACTTGAGTAACATGCAATATCACTGCAAAACATGCATTTCATAGAAAGGATTCAGGTATAGTATTCGTACCTGAAAGGCTCCCTCTGATATGCTGTGCAGCTGGTTGTTGGCCAGGATGAGGTGCCGCAGGTTAACCAGACCCTGGAAATGGGAGTCGTCCAGGGTGGTGAGGCGGTTGGCGTCCAGGTGGAGAGCGTGGAGATCCTGGAGGTCAGCGAAGGCGTAGGGCCGGATCTGACTGATGGTGTTTCTGCTCAGGGTCAGATGTATCTGGACATGCGGAGAAACATTTAAAAAAAAACATTTGTCAACTAAGTTATCCAATTTCTATTCTTTTTAAAGCGCCACGATTTAATTTCATGCTAGCAATAATTTAGTAAGGTTTCACTTCTGTCAAACGGTGTACCATGTTTTAGAGTGACACTCTTTCTGTCCTCCTGTGCAGGGAGTTCAAAGGTCAGGGTTAGCTGATGAGCCACCACCCTCGAGATAATAGAGATTCAATGTTTCACTTAAGGACGGTTCAGCAGGTTGGACACTCAGGGCTGTGGGGATTAGACCGGCAGTCAGGTTACAGGATGGCCTTTAAACACCAAGCCACCCCATCACCCTTCATTAATAATAAAATTAGTAATTAATACTAGAGTACTGTGGGTCAGATGAGGCACTGGCTTACAGACAAATTGGTAAAAAATCTAGGGTTCATTAATAAATAATGCTATTAGAAAACACACCGCCAAGAGCAGGAGTTTGTAGGCTGTTAAATACTTCGACTGTACCAGGAATTCCAATAAGTGTGAAGATGCAAAAAAATATATTCTATTAACACCCAGCAAAGTTCAATCAACACCCACACATTTGTTAAACCTGTTTTTGGAGATGCACCGTGATCATCGGAGACATCTGTGGCCCTCTGTCACGCTCACCGCCAAATGATTAAAACCTCATTTCCCACGCTGCCTTGTGTGTGTGTGTGTGTGTGTGTGTGTGTGTGTGTGTGTGAGAGCAAACATCATCTGTGCTGTTGTGATCACACTGGAGAGGAAACTTATTTTTTCAAACGCAGAGGAAGTCTCCAGCTGTGGCGGGTAGTCTCTATTTGACGTTTAAACACCACAATGTTGGTATTTCTCTTTTTTTTTGTGCTGCGTGCGCCTCCGTTCCATGACTGCAGTGGAATTAATTGGTGAAATCCGTAAGATTTGTGTTGGAAGGAGAAGATGTTCCTCATATTTTCTGCATTCAGTGTGGAATAAACATGAAAATTCTCCTCACAGTGTTGCTTTCAATTTCTTGTTCACATTTACCATTGTAAGGTGAGAGTGGCAGGAGCCTTTGTGTGCATTCTGTCCAGGAGAGAAAAAAAGGGTGTCTGAGCAGCGCCGAGAACAAGGAGATGTTATTCCAGGATATGAGCGTACTGTCTTGTGAGAGGCTGCATCCATCTCTCTTAATTGCAGCCGGTGTATGGAGTTATTGTCTGGTGAACGCTGCTCTCTGACTCTCTTCTTATAGAGATCTTACAGAGACGGCTCCAGGCTATAATATATTAAGACTCTCTGGACTTAGCAGTTAAGAGACTACTGTAAGATACCTTTGTATCTTTGTATGTATTTTTCTGACATTGATAATTCATCATGGAGCTACCTTGAACTGTGTTCGACTTATCAATCATTGGACTGATGGATTCAGAGCTTTCAGGGGGTCAGTGTATGTCTGTCTTAATAAACTGAATGAGAAGAGCTTTACGTGCATAGCCACTATTGTAAAGATGACTTGTTGAATTTCTTTCTCATATTAGCTTCTTATGTATATCTTTGAATGTATGCGTGAACCAATGAAATGCTTTTAAACAATATACGCATGATATGTGCAGATAGCTGATAGGACAGTTGTCCTGGAGTATTAAAGGACGTGTATCTTGTGGTTCGACAGAGATGGAAGACAGGTTTTTCAGTTTCCAGCGGAGCTCTTCGGTGGATTTTTGATATTTTACCTCCTATTTTTTTTGTATTTTTGTACTTTTGCTTTTTTGCTGAATAAATCCAAGTAGATCATCTTGATCTTCTGAAAGACAGAAACCTCCTCTCATCTTTTGGGCTGCTAAACTCTACTCATCCAAGGTTTCTTTAATTATATTTCGATAAGGCCCCTTGCATATTAACTATTCTGTAATGTATTAATAGTGCTACTCTCAAGAGAAGCCCCAACATTAGATGGGTTAGGACAGAAGGGGTATTGCCTCGAACGAGAGGTGTACCTGCCCTGATGCTGGGGCTCTGTCAGGTACTAACATACTTCTAGGAGGAGAAGAGACCTCTTTAACACACACTGATAATAATAATTTACTGTGTTCTTGTTATTATCTTATCTGGTGATTAGAGACACTGGAAGTTGGTACTCGTCCTCGCTCTCCCAGTGCGCTACTACATATGCATAAATCCTTGACAAAACCTAACAACCTAGCTGATAGTCAGGAGGTAGTGTAGTAGTCTTAGTAACTCGAGCCGCATTGCAGTACTTGTGAACGTCGAATGGAACCAACCCAATAGGAACAGTACTTCATTGGACTGTGGCCTAGGCTCCTAAGCAGTGTCCAGATTGTGCTTTAGATTTTGGAGTTCATCAGAATCAGCTAACACCATCATCTGAGATGTTCAATTTATTCCAGCAGTTATTTGAACTCAAGTGATAAGGGAATACATTCTGTGACCTAAACTTACTAATTACTGTCAAAACAGTTTAATAATCCACTTAGTCCAGCATGCAGAACCATACTTCTAGAGCTCAAGTTCCACCCGGATCGTTTTGGCAGCGCACCACTTAGCTATAGCATGCTTACAGGTGTATGCTAGCCGGCTTAGCCGAGTTAGCCTGTTTACCCTGGTTTCCCTGTAGTGTCACTGCTGTCAAAATGACAAACGAGAGACTCATAACACTGACTGAGTGCAACACTATTATTAAAATATCTCTAGTAAAATGATACCACGTCTCTCCGTCACCTTGCCCTGTGATGGTCGGCTTTTCACTCCGCCTTTGAGTGAAGCCGTTCAGAAAAACAATAAACAGCACATCATAAGAACCACTTCTGAGAAAAGAAAAATGTAGTTAAAAAATATGAAAGTAAAAGTAGTGGTTTGGTCCCTCTGACTGATATATTATTATATATGACATCATTAGATTATTATACTGAAGCATCAGTGTTAGAGCAGCATGTTACTGTTGTAGCTGCTGGAGGTGGAGCTAGTTTACACTACTTTATATACAGTTAGACTATAAATCAGCATAAAACAGCTGTCAGCAGGTGTCCTGACTCCTTGCAGGAAACAGAAAGTTTGTTTAACTTTTTCCACTGCAGCAAAACTAAACTGTTTCAGTGGATTTTGTGTATCGTTACAACCCTACAAGTGATGGAATTTACTCTTTTCATTGCTCAGCCTTCCTCACGTCCTTATGCTTCAGCGACAGATGTCCCACTACTATTTCACAGAATGCCTTTTGATAGTCTTTAGATAAATGATGTATACCTGCTGCTTACACCGGCATTTTACTGCAGGTGGAGATAACTGCAATAGATATATCAGAATAGATATATTTAATATGGTCTTTAAGGCTTTGAGACAACAGCTTTAAAACAACCGTGTTGAAATAGAATGAAACAACTCAGAACAACACACAAAAACAAATGTGTTTGTTGACTAGCTTGCTGGCAACCCAAACAAAAACAAAACGGCAAAACAGCAATAAATCAAGCAAAACAACAGCACAGTTGGATCACACTCTTATCAAAATGCTTGGCAGAAACTTACTGGTTGTTCAAATCAAAGTGAACATGAACGGCTGCAAGGTAAAAAAAAAAAAACACAAAAAAAATGATGAGATTTATAGGAAAATGAGCTCTGACCAGGCTGGACATGTTGGCGAAGTCGCGGTGCCTCAGCGTCGTGATGAAGTTGTCCATCAGCCTGAGCTCGGCCGTCTGGCGGTCAATGTTGGGCGGGACGAAGAGGAGACCCGTCTTGGCACACAGCACCGTGTAGGACGGCAGCAGGTTCTGGCAGGTGCACCGCTTTGGACACAGCATGGAGGGAGAACAGGAGGGGAGGGAGGACAGGAGGACGAAGACGAGGAGGAGAAGGAGAGGGCGGACCAGCGAGGAGACGACATCCATGGTTACTCTCCTGCTGCAACAGAGAAAAGAGGAACGGAAGCAGAGGTCAGTTCACGCAGCTTGTTGCACATAACTCTCAATCCTTCAGAGGCCTGTTAATGACTTCCAGGGTTCCCACTGAGTTTCAAATGTAGAAACTGAAAGCTTCGTCCAAGTCATCGCTTCTTAATTTGATTTGTAGATTCATTTTTTCCCCTTTAAGACTGTCATATACACTAACTCCACGGATGAAAATGATTCTTCACAGCAACAGTATAAGAGATAAAAGCTGCAGAATATGTGACATTGGCCACAGACACAGCCCTATAACCCCTGACTGTTCCTCACTGACTGACTGACTGACTGACTGACTGAGTGATGAAGTTACACCATTGGCTGGCCGGCCCAGTATTGGAGTTTCCTCATTGGCCATTGCTCTTTCAAAATAAATCAGGACAACCAACCTGCAGATACAAGAGATGTGACAGATCCATTTTTTTCCCCTGCCTACACAATGGCTAGCATCGTTAGCATAGCTGCACCGTGCTGTATGTAGCCCATAGACTGTATAAGAATAAGGTGTAGCTACGGTGTTTCCCATTTAACAGCACCATGCTGCGCAGGTGACAGGTGTGTTTACGGTGTTTGTGAGCTCTGGAAGATGTCACAGCACGGATATAACAGCTGACTTTTAGCCTTGCATGCTAACCCTACGTAAACATATGGATGAGACCATATGTTTACAGACATCTGCGGAAAGAAACAGATGAAAGCAGAGGGGGTTAACAGATAATTAGATAATTAGTTAACAGATAATTAAAATCAATTAAGTTCTCAGTCAAATCAAACATCGGAAAGTATTGTTCTTACAACTACATTTATAAGCTTTTTTTTAGACTCAAACGTAGCTTAACCATGTCATGTGATATGCTACTTCAGTACGCTACAGAAAATTGCCAATAAACATTTAATATCCAGGAATTCACATCACAGTCTTGTTTATATCTTATAACAACACAAAAATCCTTCCTGTATGAAAGATGAACAAAACATATTATAATAAAAGCTTCATGAGAGAGGAGAGGCAGAGCAGGGAGTGACAGCAGCAGCAGAGAGAGGAAGGAGGAGGAGGAGGAGGAGGAGGAGGAGGAGGAGGAGGGTGGTAAACTGAAGGAGTTTTTCTTTTCTTGCTGAGTAAGTTGTCCTGGGAAAGTGAAAGTAAACAGTGCTTATATCATCAATTAAGCTCACTGCACTCTCATGATTACAATCTAAGCAGAACATTAAACAACACAAATTATGCTCTGCGTGGCTGTCTGTCTCACTTCATAAATTTCATAGATGTTTTTTTTTTTTTTTTTTTTTTTATGCATGAAAATGAGACTAAACCAACTTTCCAACCGAAGCAATAAAGGAATACATTTACATTGATATTGATTTCCTCTCCGTTCGCTTTGTACGTTCAGCTCAGTGCTGAGTGCTGAATAAATTCATACATACAAGGAGAAAAAGAACACACACACACACACACACACACACACATGCACACACATAAGCGAGAATGACATATGCAAAAGGAAGGCACACTCACATTCACGCCTGTGTGTGCGTGTGGACTCCCACATGTACACACCCTCTGAAAAGTCCCTCTGAGTTGATGCCGGGTGACTGGAGGAAGGTCGATTGCAAATAACAGCGGAAAGAGACACAGTCTTTTATTTACTGTGCTGAAATATTCAAACTGTGCCTCGACTCCACTCGACTGCCGCGCGGCATACAGAACAGAACAGAACAGAACAGAACAGAACAGAACAGGAAGTCTGCGAATGTCCTCATAACAGCATAGAGTGCAGGATACGGAGCTAAATGTGAGGAAGTAAAAGGGGAGAGATGTAATGGAGATATGAGATAAATTCAGTAGGAAATTATCAGGAGAATTCAAAACCCAACACTGAAATGTCAATGAGTAATTGAGGAGTCTTCACGCGGTGGGAATGAGAGCAGGGAAGATGTTCCGGCAATAAGGAACAACATCTGGAATTCACACATTTGTCACTTGAGTGAAAATATTTTAAACCTCACAGAATTTCAGTCGCATTCAAGGTGAAACGTTTTCACAATATAAAGGTTGAGCTTGCTTTTAGTGACTGAAGTATTTGATGTGACTGACAACCCAGATAGCATACGGTAGCGGACCACTTCAGGCAATGATGCGGCACTGCTGGCCTTCTTCTTCTGGCCCAGATGTAAAATAGTGTAAAAACATGGCCCAAATATCCCAAATCAAATGTGTGCCTTTTTTGGCAAAGATGCGGTGCTCTCAGGTATGTGTATACTCTGGATGTGGGTCAGTTCTAGTTGATATACGGCTTGCTTGTGGCCCAGATCTGGGAAACAGGAGCGGTCTGCCCGACTGCCATCATTCCACACAGTATGTGGGCCGGATCTGGGCCACAGCAATTTTGCTATCTAGGAATACTGTCATTGACTTGGGATTTTACACCTTGGTTGAAATAGGTATAGTCTGTGTCTGTCGTCACATGCTGAGTAGACCTGATGAAAACCTCCGAAAAACTGTGTTATTCTCAATAAAGCTTTTTTTCTTTTTGGAGCATCTATTCAGGTCGGTAGGCATCTTTTTTCTTTGAAATTGTTTTTGCCTTTTCGCCAAACACATCTGAGAGAATATCGGGACGAAGTAGACAACACGTGGGCGTCAGATGAATGTAATTCAGTAATTCTTTTCAAAGAGTCTCACATGTTCCCCTGAAGACATACTGTAAAACATGAAACTGACTTTTCAGAGAAGAATCAGCTCAGTCAAGCCTGAAAAAAAACAAAAACAAACTACAAATGTAATTTCGGTCACTTCATTTTCCATCCATCTCTCCTAATTATTTCCACTTCTCACCTCACTGAGAGATACATTAGCATGTGGACAAATTAGCCCCCCGTGAGCTTCTGTCAGATTTGGAGGGATACCTGCTGGAGGGCTTTACGGTACCAAACAGGAGGAAGAGAGTGGGTGTGATTTTCTGGAACAATTTGAGAAAAAGCTTTTTTTCTGTTTCTGGTGATGGCAATTCGTGGAAGGAGTGAAAGGTTAATGGATGAATTACTTCCAACATATCTGTCCTGCTCTTCAAGAGTAAGGTGGAGGAACTCGGGCTGAAGAAACAGGAGGGGTAAAAGAGCCGACATCCATCACAGCTACGACTTTGATCAGCTGTACCTGCTGTAGTTTGCATGCAGTGAGTTATTAGTGACATTTCAAGTAGGCTCACTTTACACCTCAAAAATAAATTGTTGGTTTGTTTACAACCCGTCTGATCATCTGACTACTCATATTTCATGACCACTTCACCGTGACCGCTTGTTCTTACAGATGTCACCATGTTCAACTTATAAAATTCATGTTATTATTGCCACTAGAAAATTATAATAAACTGGATTAACTCGACATCCACTGTGGCTGCTCCTGTCTTCACCAGGCTCAGTAATATCAGAAATTCTATGGACGAAAATATTCATTTTCGAGTGGGTTCCATGGGGAGTATATAGGAAAAAAACAAGACTGGTTTTGTTTATTGCTTTATTCATTTAATCCCCTCTGCAACACTTTATGCTCATATTGAAACCAGAAAGCTCATAGTGAACCCGGGGACCTTCATCTATCATTGTAGATATAGTTAATAACTTCACAACATATGGCTCTTGGTACAGTACATCATCTATATGTAATTTATATGTTAATGCTGCATTTGTCCCCCATCGCTTCCATTGTAAGTGAATTATAAAGGGATCTTCTAATGGTCAGTATGAACAGGAGGAATGAAACAGCAAGAAAAAACATGTTTCAATATTCATTTGGGCTCCTGATTATTGTTTAAACACGTAATTTCAGCCGTGAGGGGTCTCCTCCTCTCCAAAAACAAACGTACACACAGATTAAAATCGTTAAAATACTAATTAAAGCTGTTTCACCTAAAAAATCAATGTTTCTCCAAAGATGTTTGGCGACCACCGGACTTCCTGGAGGGGCTGTTAGCTGAGCTGCTGCTAACGTTTGTCCAGTTTATTTCTCTGATAACTTAAGATCCAGACATCAGATGACTAAAATCCTTCTTCTGGCTAAAAGATATAGTTAAAAACGATCAAAGTTTATCATGAAAATTTGACTTAAAACTGAATAAAACTCAATTTATAACAGTTTGTGTGGAACAACCACAACGCCGATGTATTATCTTGTATGTGTGTAAGTTACTCTTTGGTAGACGCCATTGTAGTGGACAAACACAGCGCCGCCGTATGCATCTTGTGCGTGTTTACTCTTTGGTAGAGGAGGTATGACGCCATTGACAGGCGACCAAATGAAACGGTCCGTTACTTTGATTAAATTACAGATTTCTCTGAGTTTGAAAATTGTTGGAAACATTTGGGATAATGTAAGTACACAACTCAACAACATATATAACATAGGTCTAGTTGTTTTTAGACATTTTAATGTGGAATAATTACATATTATAGCTTTAAGGACAGATTTGTGAAAATATATAGATAATAGTAAACAATCAATAAGATAAGTTCTGACGTTGTGGATGAAACACTAAAACGTCTACTTTTATAAGATGATCTTTATTTAATTTTGCAGTAGACTTTAGGTGCAGTGTGATGCTGAGTCTCTTAGGAACACTAGTGCTCTGAGAAGAGATTTAATTTGTTCAGTCAGGCCGGCTCAGCGTGAGAAAATTGCAAAGCAGCTCTTTTTCAGACTACAGGCACTCCTCCATCTCTGTCGCCCTCTCCTCCGTCCCTTTCATCACTCCCTCCTTAACTGAAAGTGCTTCTCATTTCAATTGCATCGCTCCCTTTCTCTATCCCTCCACTTATCTTTTTTTTTTTTTTTTTGCCTGTACCCTCCTGTCATCCCTCTTTTCCAATATGAGTTTGTCTTTCTCCTTAAACTCTTTTCAGCTGTTTCCTGTCATTCCTCTCTTCTCTGACACACCCTCCCTTCATCCTTCTTCCCTCCCCATCCTACCATCGCTCTCTCTTCCTCTGTCTGAATCACTGTCGTTATCCATCCCTCTGCATCTGTTTCTCAGTTCCTGTCTAGATAAGATTGTTTATTCCTCCGTCTCTCCAAATAACTTCCATCTCCATCTTTTATTTATTCTATGCATCTCTCCCCCCGATCCTCTCTACTCCACCCATCTCTGCCCACTTCTATCTATCTATCAAGTTTTCCTAATCATCATCTTCTTCATATGTAAAAATAATGTGTCTAATAATACATGTACATGTGTTTTTCCCCCCACACATGATAATGAAATGACATCCATGTGCAATGTGTCATTTGTAAAATGGAGAGATCATTACATACATGAGATGATAATGAAACATATGATTGGAAGTTGACATGTTAATTTACACATCAATTGAGTTTCATGACTGGTGGAACAGCCTGTTAAATTAACACTGACTTCCAAACATACAGAGACACTAACGAGAGAATCAACGTTTTAATTTGTTGTGCTTGTCTCTGTTCTTTATTTCCATCCATTTATTTTTATCCATGAACACAAGCATTTATAACGGCGATATTTCACATTACACTTGAGTCACAGAACTAAGTATCTGTTTTTCTAAAAATGGATAGCCGGAATGGAAAGCACTATATCCTGGCTATACAAGTAAAACAAAATATGTGTCATTTTGAATGAAAATCAGAAATTATAGGAAGAAACATCAATATAAACCAATAAAACAGAGGCAAGGTCATGTAATTTGCGGCTACCATCTTATTTGGATTAGGAAATAGAGTTGTAACTTGGGAAACGTGTTAAAAATCTTTCATTTGAGTATATATAAAACTTACAAACGAGCACTAAATGTTGTTAAATGACCTTCTGAGTTTAAGATGCTCAGCTCTGTGACTTGAAAGTAATGCTACATGAGAGGCAAACATATAGACAGACGACCATTCATGCTCACATTCGCACCAACAGACAATTAAGAGTCACAAATTAACCCAACGTGCATGTCTTTACATCACGGGGGAGGGAACTGGAGCACCTGGAGAAATCTTTTGGAAATCACTGAACCTGGATAGAATAGTCACAATTAACGCTTGTGTGGTTCCAGACCTTTAAATCGATGCCCACACCTCTAACTGTTTTAAATATTTCTGGTGTTGTGCTCATTGACAGCTAACTGGAGAAACAACTGAGCCAATCAGAGCTTTGCGGGCAGGATTAAGAACATGGACACCTGGTGAGATGTTTACAGCTGTACAGGTTGCTGTGAGTTTACTTACAAAAAATAACAACTCTGCATTAACTGAATTTTTTTGGCCTCTTGTTTTCAGTGGAAACAAGTTGTGAACACAGCACGACATATCATTCCCTTTTAAGTTGAGATGTTGAACATCCAGCAGTTAAAGAGAAACATTATCATTCATTTGGAGTCGTGTTTCTGTCCACCTGGTGAATATAAGTCCAGTATTTGCTCTCTTTTAGCTTTGCCTTTGCCTGCTGTCTACCAACTCCTGAGGGAAATATCTGGCTTTTTAGCTGCTAAATGCTCCACTATCTTCACCAGCTAGTCTACAGCTAACTGTGTCTGTTCGCCGTTTGCTGCTGAACAGGTAGTGTACAGTGGCTTTTTAGAGCTTTTTCTCTGAAAACAGCTGCCTGCTGCAGCCAAAAACAGCACTGCAGTGGCACTGAGTGAACCAAAACAGTAAAGTTGCAGCTGGATAGCTAAACAATGAGCTGAAACTCGCTAAAAAGCTCTGTAAAGCTTAGGGGAGCTGCAGAGTTGCTGATAATTCTCTGTGGGTTCATCAATATGAGCAACGGCCAACACACTGCTGTACTGTCAGCTCATACATTGTTATTATGAAAAAAAGCAATTAAAGCCGCTTTAAAGTGCAACATAAAAATTGCTCACAGGTGCTGAACAGGTAACACATAAAGACAAAATATAAGTCTTCCAAATAATCAACAAAACATGTTGTCTTGTAACTAACCTCCAAAATGACACAGCAAAAGCACAAAACAAACAGTTTTACGGTTAAGGTTTGGTTAGGTTTAGGCACAAACACAACTTTCCTCAGGTTATGGAAACTTCAAGGTTTGGGTTAAACTCATTATTTTGTTAAGGTGACTTCCTTCTTTGCTCCCAAAGGACAAGTCATAATTCCTACTTTGCCTTTGTCACTTGACTGTAAACTAATGTCTGTTTCTGGGGTTAGGGCTAGGGTTATCGGTTGGGGTTACGTTTAGGGTTAGGGTTATCGGTTGGGGTTACGTTTAGGGTTAGGGTTAGGTTTAGGGTTTAGGGTTTGGGGTTAGGGTTAGGTTGGCCTGATATCAGATGATGAAGAAATGGTCTACTGGCTTGAAGTGGATCATCTGACTGAGTGGTACAAGGACAACGACCTGGTCCTTAACGCCAATAAAAACAAAAGAAATGATTATAAACTACAGAAGAACTAAGGACAGAGTGCACCTCCCCTTCCACATACATAGAAAGGTAGTGGAAAGTGTGGAAAACCTAAAGTTCCTTGGAGTCATCATGTCAAAACAGCTGACGTGAACCATCAACACCTCACAAACAAAGACTGTTCTTCCTCAGGAAGCTGAAACAGACCAAACTCCTACAGAAACTGCTGCTGAACTTCTACAGGGGCACAGTTGAAACCATCCTAACAAACTGCATCACGGTGTGGTATGAAGGCGGCTCAGTGCATTGTCGGGATGGAGCTCCCACGACTGGACACCATCTATGCCAGCAGACTTGGAGAGAAGGCAAGCAACATAATCAGAGACACCACTTACCCCGGCCACTCCCTGTTTGACCTGCTGCTGTCCGACAAACGGTTCAGAAACCAGAACAAACAGACTGAGGAACAGCTTTTACTCCACAGCTGTGGCTTCCAACACATCCCTCCCATGGATTGTGACACACACACACACACACGTCCCTTTTGCACTGTGTCACATCCTGCCTGGACTTTGTTTTTTCTCTTGTTGTTCTCTTGGTTTTCTCTCTTTCCCTTGTGTGTTTCCTCCTGTGTTTATGTGCACCTCCTCTCACCTGCCCTGCATCACCCTTGTTACCCCAGCCCCGCTCCTAGTGTGTTCCTCAGTTTATCAGCTCCCAGTCTGGCTGTGTGTTGTGTCACCTGTTGTCTGATTACTTCAGTTCCTGTTTTATTTTGAAATGTTTTCTCCTTGTGTCTTGTTAGCTTTACTTCCTGGGTTTTCCCCACCTTTGTTGATTACCTCATGTCTTTTTTGAGTCATCTGCGTTTGTTCTGCGTTTATTTCCTGTGTTTCTGTCCCTTGTTCCTGTGTCTTAGTATCTTCAGTGTTCCTGCGTTTGTGGTCTTTGTTCCTGGTTCCTGTTCCCAGTGTCTCCAGTGACTTTATATTGTTCAATAACTATTCTGCATCGTATCCTGCCTGCCTGCCTGCTGTCTCTTGCGTTTGGGTCCACCTTCTTCACTCATCTACCTGACACACTGCTGCTAGATCCTGGTGTTTCTTTTACTTATTTGTTTTTTTTTCTATCCAGTTGTCTTGCTTTTATCTTCTTTTTTAAGTTAATTGTCTTGCTTTTTGACAAATGTTTATTCATATAAAGTCATTCATACACAAAAAAACACCAGAAGACACACACCAGTAAGCACAAACACAGTCACACCTACACACATTTGAGGGGCCAGTCAATTATTTCAGCTTATAGACTGAGATGAACAACAAATGGGCAGAAGGAAGGAAGTGAAATACGCTGAGAGATGGTCAAACTATAGGAGGAAGAGAGGAGAGGAGGGACAGAGAAGGAGGAGCACAACCAGGAAGAGGCGAGTATAAAGGATAGAGAGAGGGAGGAGAGGACGAAGAAGAGGATGAGTAGGTTGAAGAAGAGAAGGCTGGGCAAGAGCAAGGTGGGAACGGAAAGACAGGAGAAAGAGGAAACAACATTTATGTTACCGACCAGTTGGTGGGGATGTTGCACCGCATCAGCTGAAACGTGCACACACAAAAACACACGCACATATAACAAGCATGTGCTCTCACAGACACACACACACACACACACTCAAGGCTGATGGAAAAAGGGGGGAGGCCACTGTGCTAAACCGAGCCGCATACTTGCTGAAACCAGAGAAACAGAGAAAGAAAGAATGACAGACACCAGATAGAAAGAAACATGAGGACTGAAGGAGGCGAATCAGGGACAAACACTTCATATTTATCATATTGTAAATATTCTGAACTCATTTCTTCTTGGTCTCAATAAGCTCTGCTGCTATCATCCTTATCTTGAACATGCTCTCACTGCTGTAATCCATACAGAATTACCCCTTTAACATTCTACATGCTGAAACTGTAGCTTACTGCTTTCATTTTGTAATTAAATGTCTTTGCTGTATTCTTATAACAATACTGTCTTCTAGAAATCACATTTATATACAGCAAATGCAGTATGTTTTGAGAGAAAATTTGAAGTTATTCATCATAATAACATAATGAGAACGCTTTTGTAAGGTCCTAGTTTTCGTACACTTTCTTCTTGTAGCAACATGGGCAAGATAAATGTTTTTTATGCTTATGTTTATACTGTCTTTATGTAACAAAATATGAGGTTTTTAGTCATGCTAGCAGCTTGGGTCTAGAGATGGAAATGTCCGTCTGTCAGTCAGCCGAACACATTGGTTCAGCCTGAAATATCTCAAAAACAGTTTGATGGATTGCCATGATAGTTATTTTGTTCAATACTCTATTTATTTATTTATTTGAGTGAACATTAATAAACATTTCCACATCAATGTTAATGTGCCGGAGTTTAGCTAATGAGCTAATTTTCATCTGTAGTTCCTGGGCGGGTTATTACACATTAGCGACCTAATGTCATCGGTACAGCGCCGCATCAGTCCACCACATCATGCCTGCCTGATTCTCCGCCTGTCGTCTGTCTGTCTGTGTGTGTCTGTCTGCCTCACAGAGCTCCATTGACACAGTCAGCTCAATGTTGATGCTGCCTGAATGATGCATTTCAAATAGGATTAAAATCAATAATAACTGACATCCACAGGGCCAACTAGTGATGATGGAGCGGCGCTGGTAGAGGATGTCTGAGCAGAATTCATTCATATTAATACAGACTGTGTGTTACTATTCATACCAATGACATGGTGAGATGTCTGCAGACAGAAGGCTGCTTAAAACCTCTGCTGCATCTCTGCAATGTAGAGAATCCTGAATGTATGTAATGATCTGTGTAATCTGTTGTCTAAATGATACCCATTAGGCCTCTGCTAATGTGGTTTCTGCTGTAGTCTACCTGGGGTGGAAACGAAACAGAAATAAGACTCTGATATTTGTAGTTAAGAAAATTACTGAAATCCAGCTTTGGAACATAACGTTACCCAACAGTATGTCCTCTGGTTCACTCCATATGAATAGAGAAGGATGATGATACCATTATTTATTAATATTTACCTTTCTAACAGCCTTTAAAGAACATCATTTCCCATGAGCCCCAGATAATTGTGGGTTTAAGGTCGGACATATCTGTAATAACCGCAGGGCAGAAAGCTGCTTTTAGACAGCACATATTACAACTAAAAGTTGTAAAATGATCATCGACATAAAAGAAAATTACAATGCATAAGCGCTGCTCTGCCTTAATGGTAAATTTTCATGGGAGTTGTATTTTTTTCTTCCTTTCCATGCTGATTAATTCATAATCATTTAAATAATTCTTGCATTGTTTAACTGACCTCTTCAGTTTCAAAGTTTTAAGTCTATTAAACTTAATGGTGACTCCTCAGTATAGTGTGCTCTGTTGCACTATAACTACACCCAACAGTACTGCAGAAGTTACCACATCTGGCTCAATAGTACAAATCGATGACCGAAGAGCAAAACCTTCTATCTGAGAAAACTAAAAAAAACTTGTTGTTTTCTTGCACTTATCAAGGATACCCAATACATAATGCACTGTTGTTGGACTATATTACTATATTATGTGTTAACAATACTGTAATAACCATACAAACATACCGTAATCAATGCCACATAATAAAGTGATATAGTCCAAAAACAGTGTATTGTGTATTGGGTATCCTTAACAAATAGCAAGAAAACAAGTTTTTTTTAAACAAGTTTTCTCAAAAAAGTGCATTTTTCAGATAGGAGGTTTTGCTCTTCGACCATCGATATTTAAATACACCTACAGGAAAACATCTGTTTTCAAATGCAGTATAAAAAATGCTTGCTGTCTGTAAGATTGACTCATATCTGAACATTTTAAATTATGCAACAAATCCTCCAAATTAAATGACAAAATACATTGTTGGTCCAAACACTGCAGAACCGCACATAGAAACAATGTGACAGTGCAGGTTTGGTTACATTTAGGGAAAGATCATCATGGTTTGGGTTAAAATGATTACTTCCTTAAGCTGAGGAGACCTTAATCATCATGCTTACAATAATAACCAGATGGTTGAGGTTAGGGTACAATTCCAAAAAAAACTTACAGGAGACACACAGCAGCCATATTGTATAAGACAGAAGAAGTATTTAACAGTACAGTAGCTGGGATTTGTCAATCTGGGGAGTGAATGTGATAAAAACTGATGTTGTTTTGCAGCATCAAGGCTTATATCTGATATCTGCAAACAGGACAGTGATATATCTTAATGCAGGGCTGGTGTTTAGGATTACATACTGTAAGTGCAGGTGTTTTGATGTGTGTGTTGCCCTTAAGGGTCAACCTAGCATGTCTGTGATGTTTGTGTGTCGAGGTGAGAATGATTTTACAGGTGAGAACGCACATTTGCACTAAAATATTCTGCATTTACACGAGAGACGCATGAGAGACTGAAAAATAACAGCATCAGTCCTTTCAGCAAATGGAAAAAACATGACTTTTATTCAACAAAAGAGGAAATAGTGTGACATTATTACACAGTCTGTAATGACAGGTTCCTTTTAACAATGACCACGATTGATTTTATCAAGTAGTTATTTTGACCTACTATTTTTCCATTATTTGGTGATACGAAACAGTACTAGTACCACTACACATGTCACTGCAGTAAGGTTATTTAAGGTAGCATTACCAAACATGAGTCAGTGGACTGTGGATGTTTTCAGGCTAGAATAAAAAGTTTTTATATTAATTTATACATGACATGTCAAAAGCTGAAGGAGACTTGAAAGCTAATATTTTTGTTCTTCTTCTATCCATATAAAACCATCATTATCTACAAGTTTTTTGACATCTACTGGATTGAGGACACTGTTCAGCATGCATTGTGGATGTACATGCACAAAGCTTACACATGGGCTCATCATTGTTGTTGCTCTTTTCTCTGCAGTGATGGATGCCTGAAAACTGTCATTCATATTAATGCCACTGCAGCCAATATCAATCACTGTCCAGCAGCTCTGCTCGCTGTGAACGCAGCTCATCAGCAGCGCAGAATCTGCCTCAAAGGCTACAAAGATCAAAGTCAAACAGAAATCTGGTTCTCCTTTCATAAAAATTCAATTTAATAAGCCTTTGATCACTCACATTGCACTTCTCCAAATCAATGAATTTTGGCTTTTGTCCAGACAGCACATTGTGTTTGCTCCTGTTTGATCACAGGATTGCACGCAATCAGTGATTTTGGTGTGTGTGTGCCTTGTTTGAAGCAACAAATAATGTGATGGAAGTTAACTGTTCAGCTCAACAACCTGCACTCAGCAGCTCTGATCAATGCTGATATTTATTTATGTTTCCAGGGAAGGCTACTGGAACATGCGGGCTGTTTCTGAGTAACATCTGACTGACATTATCACATTAGTCCCTTTATTTAACAGCTTCTCTTATGCTGAAAGAGCATGCTTTCACTGTCTCCTGTTCCACATATTATGTATCTGAAGTTGCGTTTTTTTAGAGAGTAACTGCATCCAGTCTAACAACCCTGTGTGTGCTGCCAACTACTGGTAACAACAGGCTCTTTCCACACTCTGTGCATTACAGCACTTCACTGTGCAGTGCTCTATAGTGCAATGCTACCCCACAGACTGAACCAGACCACAAAAAAGTAGAGGTTTGACAGACTTTTATCTTTCAAACCACTGAGAGCAATGCTTTTCCTCTAAAGAAAATCTAGTAGGAAGTTACACTTTATACAAGCGATGGTGTTCGTGGAACTGATTCAGCCGATGTTGACGCTTATTGTTGGCCAGAGAGGCGCTAGAACTTCCTCTTCTTCTCCTTCAGACCTTGTTTCAAACTGACACTGCTCAGTACTGGAAGGTTAAACATGGGTTCATACATAAGGACACTTACTTGAGAGTTATTTTATAATTATTATAGGATCATTATGACCACATGGTTGACACTGGAGGCAACTCAGCCATTAAGCCGGGTCTTTTCAGTGTCAAAGTGTACTGTAATATGGACTGTATGAGCAAAATTAGCAGATCCTGGTCTTATGGAACTGGTGACGACAGCGGACACTTTCTTGGCAGCTAGTTGGAAGTCAGCAGAGAACACGGTTCGAGACCACCTTGAAACCAATGTCCGCTTCCCGTTTCAAATGACAAAAGCGGGTGTTTTTAGCGAGACGTCAGGACATTTGCAGCCGTTTTTCTGGCGAGAAAACCGAGTGTTTTTAGTACGACATCGGCCGTTTTTATTTTATTTTATTTTCTTTCCCTAACCCTAACTGTGCCTAAACCTAACCAGACCTTAACCACAGCATTGTCACACCATAAAACACCATTATTCAATGGGTAGAAATGTCAATATGATACATTTGTAGAAATGTTGATATGATACGTATTATACGTGTTGAAATGTATATATTCAACGTTTCTGTGGTTTGCAGAAATGTTCAATGTCAACGTTTTCTTCTGGCGACTGGGTTGTAATCTGATAAAGTTGTTCATGGGCTTCTTGACACACATATCATTGATTTTCTTATTTTTGGGAGATCTAGCAACCTTCAGGTAAAATGGTAAGCATATTAATCTAGTGGCAGCTTCTTCACTAACATTGGTTAATGTATTACTTTATGAAGCTGCCTGCTTTAAATTCAAATCACTTTACTCATTGATAGTTTGGTAAAAAAAAAAAAAAAAAAGAAGTCAGCCAGGAAAAGAGGAACTAATTTCAAGTGTAGCTTTCCTCTCAGCGGCGAGGGAGGAAGTCATCTTTGTAGATTCCTAATGACAGTGTGTAATCTCAGTAGGCTTCAGGACCCCTCTGGTGACATTATCACAGCATTTGCATTTCCCAGACTGAAGTGCTCATCTCCTGAACAAACAGGAATACCATTATCACTGCCAGCCACCAGCCCAATCAGAATGAGTTAAAGTCAGAGATGGTGGTAGTTCACTGATATCAATTAGGAGAAGCTCTCGTCAGTTAATGCACCGCAGAAATATCAGCAGAGTGATGTGATTTTGTGTCTCTTTCACACATCCTGGGAGGTTTGACAGAATTAGGCCATCAGTCATTACAGCAAACTAATGGTCTGTGTCTTCATCGTGTTATCTCTGGAAGCGGTGCAGTGGATCAACACTCAGGATCAGTGCTCACTGCTGCTGGTACATTACAGGAAACAATATCTTAAAGTGGTTATTAATTTTTTCTGTTTTATTTATCATCTGTTTTTTTCGCTCGCTGTGCTCTCTCCATGCTTCACTTCATAGAGATTACTCTCATTGGTCACCAGCCATAAATACTTTAAGTAACATCAGTGACAAAGTACAAAAAGATGTTCACAATCACCCTCATAATGAGGCTATATATATTACAAATAGTCCCTTACAGTACAATACATCTCAACTCTTACACTTGCAGTTCAGCAACTAAGAAGATGTAGAGAGAGCTGAACAAAGAGGACTTGCCTATATAGACTCAGCCCACTAATCAGCACAGATGCCTGCCAGACAGATGATCAACCTAAAGGGATCAATAGGAAACACCAAAACAAAACAGGATGTAACACTCCTCCCCCCATAAAGATGGCACTTAAATGTGACATTATTTGTACACACGTGACAGAGCATCAGCTACAACATTTTCCTGGCCTTTCTTATGGTGAATGTCCAAATTGTAGTTTTGAACCATGTTGGCCAAACGCATTGCGAGAGGTCCCAGGTTCATATCCTGGACAAGCCCCCGCTATTATGTTACGGCTGGCTCAAACACTGAACATAATAATGGACACCACACCAGTAGGAATGTACTACATGTGAATTTATTAAAGTAACTTAATGAAAATGGATGAATAAATGAAGACCAGATACCTAGCACCAGAGAGATGCTGCTGCAGCATGATGGACAGAGAGAGAGAGAGAGAGAGAGAGAGAGAGAGAGAGAGAGAGAGAGAGCTGAACAAAGAGGACCTGCCTATATAGACTCAGCCCACTAATCAGCACAGGTGCCTGCCAGACAGATGATCAACCTAAAGGGATCAATAGGAAATGTTGGCCAAACGCATTGCAAGAGGTCCCATGTTCATATCCTGGACGAGCCCCCATTATTATGTTACGGCTGGCTCAAACACCGAACATAATAATGGACACCACACCAGTAGGAATGTACTACATGTGAATTTATTAAAGTAACTTGGATGAATGGATGAATAAAGAGAGAGAGAGCGAGCTGAACAAAGAGGACCTGCCTATATAGACTCAGCCCACTAATCAGCACAGGTGCCTGCCAGACAGATGATCAACCTACAGCGATCAATGGGAAACACCAATATAAAACAGGATGTAACACTCCTCCCCCATAAAGATGGCACTTGAATGTGATATCACACATGTGACAGAGCATCAGCTACAACATTTTTCAGGCCTTTCTTATGGCGAATGTCCAAATTGTAGTTTTGAGCCATGTTGGCCAAACGCATATCCTGGACGAGCCCCCGTTACTATGTTATTATGGCTCAAACACTGAACATAATAATGGACACCACACCAGTAGGAATGTACTACATGTGAATTTATTAAAGTAACTTAATGAAAGCCCACTAATCAGCACAGGTACCTGCCATGGATGTAACACCAGAGTTGAGTCGCAATGTCACTATATTTCTATTCATGTATGTAAATCGCTGTGCCATATGTGAGGAATTATAACATGTAATCTGCAGCAGTAAAAGGCATTACATTCATATATAACCTAAATGATGGAGTTCCATAATTCTCAGTAAAAAGCCACATGGCGTCAAATATCATCATACTGTATCTGAGTAGAAGCCCTCCCAGCATGCCTCAGGTCCCCTGTGGTGACATCATCCCCCCCCCCATTACTGATTCCCAGCTCATCTACTGACAAACTGCTGCACCATTTCTGCTGCCAGCTACTGTCCCAATCAAACAGTGGTTCAGGCGTACAGCAGGGGGTGTCGAGGATTGGACACACACAAACACACACACACACACACACACACACACACACACCTGCGCCTGTTTGTAACCACAGGGATCAGTTGTTTGCCCTCAGTTTGCCTTGTAAACTAACGACTCGGCTGAAAGGCTTATTTGAAAGATTTCAGATTGTTGCTGAGGTGACTCGAGGGGGTTGTGAAATATGTGAGCCCCCGACAGGGTGTGTGTATGCGTGTGTGTGTGTGTGTGTGTGTGTGTGTGTGTGTGTGTGTGTCATGGCTGGGTGAAGACAATCAGAGTCATCAGTCAGATGGCTTCATCTCATCTCTATCTCAGTGTGAATCTGGAGCGGGAGCCAGGTCACATGACACACAGAGTTTCCTGATATACTGTACTGTATGTGTGTGTGTTCAACATTACATAAACAACTGTTTTACAACATTTTGGCGCAGTGAGTGTGTCTGTGTGTGTGTGTGTTACTCTAATTATGTGACTGAGTTTGTTTTTGTGATCTGAGCCTGTTTATTTTTCTGAATGTCACTAGTGGATGTGTGTGTGTGTGTGTGTGTGTATACATGTATTAACTTACTTTCCAATCATGTGCGTGTGTTTGCAAAGACTAAATTTAAATAATTTTACAAGTTAAATCTGAAGGCTGCTGTGCATCCGTGATCGTGTGTGTGTGTGTGTGTGTGTATGTGTGTGATTGTCTTTTGGAGTCAATCTTGAATAATTTTACATAATCCACAAATGAAGACAGCACAGCGGAAATGAAGCCGACATTTGAAACACCAATCAGCTCTCTGCAGAGAACGTGCTTTCTGCAGGCTAATGCTAATGTCAGTGTGGGTGTTTCTCTTCGTGTGTGTGTGTGTGTGTGTGTGTGTGTGTGAACAGTGTCATTCCAAAACTGCTACATGTCAGATAAAAGACAAAGATTATAAAAACTTGATTAAAACTTGAAAAAAGTGCTGTTGTAAAAATCAAGTGTAGTTTTTAATCACTGCAATCACTCCATTTGTATTAATCATTAAATAAATAGTTATATTTAACATTTGACAATTACAATCAAAGTGAAAAATTGAGGAAAATATCAATCAGTGCTGTTAGGTGAAAACATAAACTGCATTTAGGACATTAAGTGTTTTCTTATTTTCTAAACCAAGGCACCAATGTGATCATTAAGGAGACAAATATACTGTACTTGCTATTTTTTTTCGCTGCTTTGACCAATTTTACATCTTTTTTATTGGATAGTTGCAGTAGCAGGATAACTGCAGATGGGCAATGATGTGTAACAAAGAGCCTCAACTGGACACGAACCGGTTCAGTTTGCAGGCGGCTGAAGTAATTCTATTTTATTGGTCTTCACCACTGGTTTGATGGGACAAAAATTGATCAGATGATGCATTCTGGTGCTGTACTATACAGATTTATGATTACTGGCCTGATGTTGGTGCTATAATTTATTGTCAAACCGTGAAATCAATATAGGATCAGATTTAAGCATCGTTCGTTCTTGACTGACTCTAAAAGTGTCAGTTTCATACATGAAGAAAATTTAGTTTACTTTGGAATTAAACTTTTAATTTAAGTGTGTGAGTGTGATTTTTGTGTTTGTGAACAAAACTGAACTCTGAATAACTGAATATAAAACTGTGTAATTTATACCAGCAGTGCTGCCTACAAATAAACATTTGCTGTAACAGTAACCACTTCAGAATGACACACACACACACACACACACACACACACACTGTGAGAAAGAAAAAGAGAGATGACAGTGGCTGTAATTACTGCTGTTTGTGATCGTGTACATCTGTGTGTGTCAGACTGTTAGCAGGCGATAAATGGGTGAAAAGGAAAAGTTTATTTGAGTGTTTTATTCACTAAAGTACTTAATATTTCTGTTGGTATTATTTGAACATCACATCCTCATAATTAAACAACAGTACACGTCTAAAGTTCAGCGACTTATATGTATGTTTACACCCTCTAGTGGCCGTAGTAATGTACTCCGGATCGACCCATAGGACCATAATATGCTGCTTTCCAAAACCGTCACAAGTCACTGTTAGAAAATAATGACGTTTTACGGTGTGACAACGCTGTGGTTAAAGTCTGGTTAAGTTTAAGCACAAAAACCAGATGGTTAGGGTTAAAATGACCACTTGAGAGACGGTTTATACTTCATTAAAGTTACGCAACCTTCGTCATCATGGCAACAGTAAAGACCACAATGACCAACAATTTTTTTTTAAATGTCCCAAATTCACAGTTGGAAACATGCCATTGGCAGTTGGAAACAGGAAATAAACATTGCTCTTCTGCAGCAGAGTCTACTTTGTGCCATCTAACTATCCAGCCATCCGCCCAACCCTCCTTCTCCTAAGGCGAATCGTCACCTTATATCGAGGTCATCTGAACTGCGTCACTTCCCTGGATCACATGGCGTAAACGTAACTATAGATTGTTTTTGCCTGGCTGAACTTTAGACATATACTGTCATTTTTCTTGTGAGGACGGGCTATATTAAGAACTGTGTTTCAGTTTTTTTACCCAATCAGACACTATTGTCTGCTTGTTCGAGCTTGTTGAACTGAATTGAAAAGGTGAGAACACAGACGGTCTGTCAGATAGGCAGACAGGTAGGTTTTTATTAAAGTTTGAATACTTACACACACAAACATGAGTGCGAGTAAAATGCCAGAAACTAAACACACAAATACATAAAGACATGAAATCATGTACCACATCCGAGCACACACAAACACACACACACACACACACACACACACACCTTACACAGATAAGCATGTCTGCTCACACACAAACACAAAGCTTAATGCTGTTCCTACAAACACAGGCGGCCGTTTGTTGTTGACAAGAGGATTACCATGTCAATAAGAAACAGCAGCAGCAGCAAAAAGGAGGAGCAGGAGGAAGAGGAGGAGGAGGAGGAAGATGGCGATGACAGACAGGGAAACGGGAGGACAAAGAACAAGCGAGAGACGGAGAGAGAAGAAGAACGAAGAGTCTTTGTTGATAACGTGAACGGTGTGGTTGTTCTACTGTCTCACTGCCGTCGCTTTGTTTGTTAGACTGACTCTGATTGGCTGCAGACGACGCTTCAGATGCATTAACATAAGCTGGCGAGGAGCTCAGCGCTAACCCTGCAGGGACCGGATCGACTGAACAGTAGATATTATGATGTCAAATGCTGCAGTCTGAGGATACATAGAACACTTTATATCACATATAGAGTAACAGAAAGACAAACAGGTAGACAGATAGGCAGATAAAGTTCATTTTAATGCTTTATCACACTGATGTTAACATGGACTACCAATACGAATCAATTTATTAATATGGTGAGAGGTGTTTCTAATATTTTGTCCACCCCATTCATATCACTCAGACTTATCAATAAGTTTAGAGACAGTATATTATAGATTCAGTATATTATATAGCCTTCAAATCCATATGAAGACAGGATTTAGAGCTGCAACGATTAGTCGATTAATCGATTAAAACTGATCCCCAACTATTCTGATAATCAGTG
This sequence comes from Thunnus albacares, assembly GCF_914725855.1. Lineage (NCBI taxonomy): Eukaryota > Metazoa > Chordata > Actinopteri > Scombriformes > Scombridae > Thunnus > Thunnus albacares. The sequence goes on from NC_058111.1 coordinate 4,106,431, forward strand.
AATCGATGAGTCATATTTTTAAGAACAAATGCCGACATCTGCTAGTCGTAGCTTCTGAAATGTGAGGACTTGATGCTTTTATGTGTCATATAGGACAGTAAACTGACAAATCATGACATTTAAGACATCACCTCTGGCTTTAAGAAATTAGAATGGGCATTTTTAATGATCTTATAGACTAAACAGTTTATCAGTCAATCGAGGAAATAATTTGGCGAAAATAATTGTTAGTTGCAGTAGGAATAATTGCAGAGCTGCATTAGTTTTAGTTGGGTGTATCTAATAAACTGGCAACTGACTGCAGTTATGGTAATATTCTGGTGTTGAGCATGTGTACAGTGTGTGTAACATTCACCATGTTGACATGTTTTGTTAGCATCAGCTCAAAATAGAGCTTAGAGCTCAAAAGACTTCAGTCACTTCATTTAAAGGTATCCTGACATGAACTGTGAAGTATTGGACAAATTGACATTTCGGGCTGTTGGTGTCACGGGATGAAAACTCAGCAGATCACCAAAATAAGAATTCATACTCTGAAGACCATGAATGTCAGTACAAAATGTCATGACAATCCATCATGTAGTTGTTGAAATATTTCACTCTGGACCAAAGTGTTGGACCGAGAGACTCACTAATTGACATTTCCATCCCGGCGCTAGTGTGGCTAATTACTGGTTTGAAATGGGACATGATGAGCTGTGAACAATGATATCATTGGTACTGAATGTTGCCAATAAACAGACATAAAGTACATTTATAATGCAGAATAGTTGCACACAGGGTTGCTGTAATGAGGAACTGTATGTCAGCAGATGATATATATTAGGAGTGTGCCTGAATACAAATACATTATTCAGCAAAGCACAAATAGTGAGTTTTTTAAAATTTGTTTTCAGGAAGAAAAATAAACCATGTCAAATACCAGAGTGCAGGTCGGTTACATCACTATCTCAGTCTCTCTCCTCTGACATCTATCAGCAGGTCTCAGCGAGGGGAGTCACATCCACCTGCTACATGACGCACATTTCCTAATTTGGACATCACTCCCGGAGTTGGGGGTGTTCCCCAGAGATAAAGCTGAACTACTGACACAAGCTTCATGAACACTTATTGTAACACTTTAATTTTCTAAAATTAAAAGCATAATGAAAACAAAAACAGGATTTTTAAGCCTCTGTCCACTTTTATTCAAATACAAATACAAATAATTTTGCTGCTTCAACAAATACAGATACGAATACAAATACTGGGCTCTCTGCACATCCCTAATATATATATATATATATATATATATATACATTTGGCATGTTGTTTCTTCCTTTCAAGTTGTGTTTAGACAGTGAGCGTCGGTTAAACTACGGTGTGTTATTATTATCAGTAGTTGTAAGAACCAGACAGAAGCAGTTTTATTCTTTCTTCTCTTTCCTCTAGACTAACAAAGATTAACATATACAACGACTGAGGTCAAGATAAAAGAAGGAAGGTAGAAAAAGGCTCTAACACACTCAGGGTTAGTTGTTTGATTCCTACCGGAACTGAAACTATCCACCCACAGCTCTGTAACATTGTCTTCATGTTTTGGCAGTATGCAAACAGAAAACCGGGTGATCATTGTTTTCAGATGGAGAATGGCAGTAACGTCTGCCAAAGATGCATTTTTCCAACTTGTACCTTCTACAACAGAGGTGGAACAAACAAGATGTGGAAAAAAAAATATCTGCCAAGATAGATGCATGAACATACGCTCCTGCACCTGCTCCTTATCGCCTCCTCGTCTGATGATGAAGATGTAGTAGATATTAAGCCAGAGCTTTATTTTTCCCAACTGACCACTTTGGAGTCAAGACAAGTTTTTGATTTTCTGAAATGATGTAGTTTGGCTGAGTGATTCCGTTTCCCTGCTTTGCCTCTAATTCATTTACGCAGTGAGGAATATTCAATACTTTCTACAAAATCAGATCTAATAAATGTATAACACTGCTGCAAAGGGCACACAAAGAGACAAGCAAAGACTGAAAGAAGTCTAATCTCTGCCTGGTCTCTTTTGTCATAACTGGCATTCAGGAATTATACTAGCTAAGAGACAGAAATAATTGAAAGATTTCTGGGCAATAATTCATTCATTTCCCGCTTTGGTTTTCTAAGTATGAGTCTGTTCAGAGCCTCGAGAGTCCAAAACGCTCTACTCTCACTGGCTTTATGTAATGTCAGTAAGTGTGTCTGCACTTTTTTTAATCTGCCCAGCTGGAAGATAATTCCCAGTCCCCCCTTAAAATAATCTGCTTTTCTTTCTGGGAAAAATGCAGCTGTCAGTAGAAAATCTAAAAACATTTCGGAGGTTCTTCCTTTTTTTTTTTTTATGTAAGTCTCCTCTGCCATCATTCGACATCTAGACATCTAACACACTGTCTACACAGCCTGCGTAGTGAAAGCAGCGTGTTAGCAGCAGCAGCTTCAGTCCTCCATCTGTGACTACACAGGATGCGTTCAGGCACAGTATTGAGTGTAGGTCATCCACATTTTGGCATTGTTCAGAGCGAGCCCAACACACAATCACTTACATGTGCAATATGGAAGAATATAGACTCGAAGCATAAAGAAACAGCATGCTTTGTGGCCTGCGTTGATTAAAATAGAAACATCTGTTGTGTCAGATGTGCATGAGAACGCTCAAATGAAAAACGCGGTGGAAACGCCTCCTATATGGACTAACTTCTGTTGAAAAGTGAAAGATGTCTGGGTTGTTACATCTCGCTAAAACTAAGTTTAATACAAAAGTCCTCCAATAAATCCAACCTTAATGAAGGTTCTGATGTTCAGTTTTGTTGAAACTGTTTTAGAGAGAACTTTTCAGCAGTCATTTTGGAGGCTTTAGTTTGTGTTGTTGTTGGATTGCATTGTGCTTTACTGAGATATGTTTCTAATATTTGGACTACGGGGTTTATAAGGTTAGTTTAAAGGTGCAGTGTTTAGGATTTAGTGGCATCTAGTGCAAATTGCAACCGACCGAACACCCCTCCCCTCCTCCTCTCCTTCCAAGCATGTAGGAGAACATATGGTGGCTGTGAAACTTGCAAAAAACTCAAATGGCTCTCTTTAGAGCCATTGTGAAGATTGTCCTTTCTGGGCTACTGTAGAAACATAGCAGCCTCCATGGAAGAGGACACGCTCCCTATGTAGATATAATGGGCTCATTCTTAGCTATGTTGAAATGTCTTTGTCTGTCATAGAGGTTGTAATATAGACCAGTGCCTGAATTTCACAGTACAGTTTTGCCCATTTGAGTATAGACAAGTCTCTTAACCAACTTAACCAAACTATTGGGGTGATAAAGCCCATTGAGGCAAATTCGTGATACTGAGCTATAGCTATAAATTAAAATTTACTTGACTTGACTTGAAAGTCTTGCAATAAATTCAGAATGTCCAAATCTAAGAAAACTGAGAAAATTCAACTGTTGAAAGTTGGAAGCTCCAGTGCAACTCACACCAACGCTACAGGTGGTATCAATACCACTTTTCAAACAAATGTCATCATTGTAACATAGATGTGTTGACATCTTTTGTACCACACATGTGTTGACCGCGTTTGTCCCTATGAGAACTTCGAACTATTGTTTTTTCTGGCATCAAAACACATTAAAGAACACTTTGGAACAAGCGCAAACTTGATAGTCAATCAATTAGCATGATGGCCAATAACAAATAGCATCATTGTGATAAATCTGTGTGTGTTTAGGGGTTGTTTACTGTGATTTTTCAGCCTGTCACTCCTCAAGAATCACATCACTGCTCTTTGCCTAAAAGGACAAAGAGATTTTAGGTGTCTTGGTGCCTTTCATACAGCTGTCACAGACCACACAAATAACACTGCAGAGCTCAGACTAACCAATCAGATTCGCCTTTTTTTCTGAAGAAAAACCTGAACCTTTTCATCAACAGCAGCACTAACTGACACCCTCATTGAGAGCCTCACAGCGTGTGTGTGTGTGTGTGGATGTATGGTGGGTAATTACACATATATGAGAGTGCACATGCATGCTCATATTTTCTTATGTGTGTCTCTGGGGTGAGCTCTTCAGACGCAGGAGGCGGTGGAGGAACAACGGGAGAGAACCGAGATGGCGAGAGAGTGCAGAGGGGGGTTAGATAAATCACAGAAGAGAGTGATAAGAGGGGATGAGACAAGTGGGAGAGGAGAGGAGGAGAGGAGAGGCAGAGGAAACAGAAGTGCACGGAGAGAGAGAGATGAAAAAAAAAGAGAGATGAGAAAAGCAGCAGGAAGGCTGACACCTCAACACTGCTGCAGTACATCCTGTACTCAGCACAACAGTACAGAGAGATGAAAATGGGAGAGGGCAGACCGTGATACAGAGAGTGATAGACTGTGAGTAAACTGATTAGGAGAGGCAGAGAAGAGAGAGATATTAATTGTTTACAGCTTCTAATGTAAAGTCCATGAATGCAGGACTGTCCTTACTAGAAAAAATGATAAAACAAAAACAAAACAACAACCACTTCTAACCACCCAGCTGTCCTAGATCCCATAGCTCTCGTATTAATTGTGTGTCTGTTGGTATGTGGTTATTTGATTAATTGCAAATTGGTCGGGAAGCTTCCTTTGGCTCCAGAGACTATTAAAACAAACAGTAGTCAGATTTCACTTCTTTTTCTTGTTCTTTGCTCATAAAAAAAACAAAACAAAATAAACAAACCTTGCAAATGAAGCATTCAGTGCAGGCTGAAGCCCTGGATTTTGACTTGAAAGCAGTATTTTTATATATGTTCACCTCAAGTTTTGGGACTTTTATGGACCATGTTTAACATCTGACATCATAACAGATGACAGAATTTCACAAAAAGCAGAATATGTCCCTTATCTGTCATGTTTGTGGGTTTTTTTAAGGCTTATTCTATATTTTTCATACTGTCCGTAAATCCAATGAATACACCAAAACTAACAATGTGTTAGTCCGTCCCTCAGTACATCATGATTTCCCTGCTCTGCTGGTGCTCTCAGCTCCGAGCCCATTAAATCTCTAACAACGGCTCAAAAACGTATAGTATGAGTTTCAAAAAGGCTTTAAAAGCATTTGTTGTGGACTATTAACAGTGATGGATGAATCCACATTTGGTGCTCCGTAGAGTATTTATAGTATATAGAGTATTTCTGGAAGCATTGAATCAAAGGTTAACTGCAATATGAGAGATTTAGGACCTGTAGTTTTTATTTTGACTTATCCAGCCATGGCACAATGTTGTCACAGCGCCACAAAAAAGCTCTTAGAAATGAGGTCAGAGTGGAAGTTTAGCTGTTCCAGTCCCATTTCCTATCGATAGTCATCATTGATTCCTTTTAACCACAACCTTTCCCTAATCTTTGCCAAGTAATTCTATCTAAAATAAGCCTTAACTTAACCAAACTCTAATGCATGTACAACAAATAACATGAGATAAATATTAAGACATTAACAATTCCCATGATATCTGTATCTATACAGCCCTCCAGGGAATCCCGGGTACATACAGACCTGTATATTAAAATCAAGCAACAATTAATCCATAGGAGAAGCAGTAACAGTCTGTCAATCAAGTCCATTTGCACTTAATTTGATTAGAACTCTGTTTAATATCATGTATCCAGATTTGCAATAATGCCCTCTCAACATTCATGCAAATAAAGCTTATTTTACTTGATTTGTTGTGGAGAAGACAAACAAAGAGAACATGCTGGAATAAAAAACACAAATAGAAAAAAAAAAAAAGAAACTCCGATGGATAAAAATAGTGAGAGGTTAAGAAAAGGAGAAACAAAATGAGAGATCCAGAGACGGTGGATAACAGGTGGACGGACAGAGAGACAGTACAGCCACTATTTTCGAATCCTCCCTTCGCAGAGCAGCCGGAGGTCACGGCTGCAGAGGGTTTGTTGTTCCTAACAGGCCGACACTGCCAGGCCTAATCAGCCCGCGCAACCGAGCGCTCGGCCAAGGTCCACGCAGGAGGCAAGGTCGAGACAGCTGCAGAGAGAAAATGAGTCTACCAGAGCGATACTGTGGAAGTAAAGAGAGACCGAAGCGTCCAGCGGCAGAGCTTCGCGGGGCTTCACGGTGCAGCGGAGGTGTGATAAATGACTCCGAGGCTGCTTCCTTTGCACCTCCAGACCTTCAGGCTTAACCAGGTAGAGAACTAACAGTCATGAAATGTCACTGCTAATTAAAAATTCAGAAGTGCAGAGCTCCAGAAATGTTTAGTCTCAGAACAAGACTGAGATATATGTAAGTCCTGCTCTGAGACTGAATTTTAATCATTTAGTTGGTCATTTTCTTATTAAAATTAAATGAAAATTCAGTTTTTTTTATCTTTTAATCAACATTTGATCATATTGCTAAAAAAAAAGTCCCCTAAAGGAAATGAATCCCCAATTATCCACATGGAGGTGAATACAAAGGTCTGTCTGTTGTAAAAGTCCAGATTTTGGAGACCTACTTTCCAGTTCAACTTTTAATCCCTGTAGTGGAACAGTTGAGTCGTGATCGATGTAAAATGTATTCAATTTTTAATTTGCAGATACAGAATTTGTCCAAACAAGTCTGATACACCACGGTGTAGAAAAAAGGCTGTTTTTTTAAGTAATGGAGCTACTGAGTGGAAGCCACGAGACACTTTCCACACGTCGCTCGTCAATCCCGAGACAAACACAGAAAGACACAGTGCGGTTTTATTTCAGTCAAGATTTCGACACTATTTTCAACATCCAAACCAAAAAGAACAACATGTCTCTGAACTGTAAGAAGAAACCGAGTTTGAGCAAAGAAAAACATGAACACAGAGAGAGAAAATAAATGTTTTAATCCTCAATAAATATAACCGCTGAGCAATTTTCAATGCTCATGTGGTTCGGTATTCAGAGATCTACAGAATGTGGTCTAAAAGATTAAATTCATTTCTCCATCCTCTACAGTACACTGGAGCAATTAAAACAACAAGGAGAAGAAGTTGTCTACCGCAAGAATTTCTTTGATTTTGTGGTATTCTCTCTTAGAAATAAAGACGCCAGTTCTGAAAATTGCCTCTATTATACTGACATTTTCAGGGTTTCAGGGTTTTTTTTTCATTCTTGGAGTTCTTTGATTAGAATTTGAGTCTCATCCTTGAAGACAGTTTATTATAGAAAACAACAATTTTCTAGACTAGCGTTCAATTTTTGCTGTTGGGAAATATTCTTAAGTGGTCCACCGACTAACAGTACCACCACCTGGTCCCTGTACAAGTATTTGATTAGTGAACTGACATGAGAAACCAAAGAAAATCACTAAAGTGCTTCAGCACCTACAGTAGACATAACAATTTTTTAACAAAAATAAGAAAGTACCTTCCTTTTAACAGCAGAGACTTCATATTCAGGGGCTTTAGAAGTGGTGACTCCTAGGAATAAGAATTTTGCACATAACTTTTAAAGTTATGTATTGTATACTTAGTTATTTTTTAAGCAAGTTGCACTATCTTGGAATGGCAGAGTTCACCAGTGGAAATAACTATGATGAGTCTCCAACATTCACTATACTCGTCTTGATTGATAGACATGTGATCATTGAAAAATTGGAAAAATCATTAAATTGCCGTCTCTTTTTGGTTCGTAACATCGCCTCTGGATGCTATTATCAGGTCACTCTTCAGAGAGCGAGAGTTCAGGAGATGTGAGAGATATTATTGGATCATTATTACATAAACGATGTACAACTTACTGTATCTGCATATTTACATAAACATAATATTATTTCATATATATATATGTGAGTAGGTGGACGCTTGTTTTAAAATGATTGCGAAGGCAAATGTCAGCTTATGTAATGAACTAGTTGGTGTGCGGTTAACATGCTAAATACGACTTATTGCTCAGCCCTCCCACTCTCAAAACACATTTTCTACAAGTCCAGCAGCATAAATGTCAGTCAACAAAAAGTCCAGCTGAAAAATGTTAAACTGCAATCTTCAGCTACAGTGATTTGGAGCCTGTTGCCCTCTCCTACCTGAAGACATTTTTCACTTTAACTTCACAGACTTCCAAATTAATTTGTCTAATCTGGGAGTTTGTTTAATATTTCTGTAACATTCACCACCACATGTTTCCTGTCCTGTCCTTCAACTCTTATTGCCTGTACAAAAATCAAATATTCTGTGACGATTAGAATCCATCAGCTGCCTTTACAACACTGTCACAAACTCAATTTACTTCTCTGTGTCAACAAAATGCCTCCGATTCTGATTAATTTGAGTGTGATTCACCTTAACATTCATACACATGTTTGTCACAGCCTCAGTGCTGCGTGTGAAAAATACATCCTACTATCAACACATAAAAAAATGCAAACTGAAAGCAACTCAGATCCACTTTAACTCCACTCAGACAATGACAGATTGGTGCTGCTGTTCCCATGGTGCCCGTCTACAGAATGTGTTATTACTTTTTCAGTAATGCTGCATCTGCTCCAGGCAGGCAGATCTGCAGTGTTCATGCTAAACTGAAATTTATTTTACAGGAATTATGAAAAAAATAGCCCGCAAACAATGAACAATCCTTTAATGGAAGCCATATTACAGTTTGACGTTTACTGAGGTGTTTGTAGATTCACAAAGGAAGACACAGTTGGCATGTTGGGTTTAAAATATAAGCTTACAATGCTGTGCAGGTTTCTGCCTCATGTAGGGTTTATTTCATTCATCTGTTTCCCATGGCTGCTTACTCAAGGTCACATATACTACACCACACTCAGGACACTTGTACACAGACCCACAGAGGTCCAGATCCAATGTTCGCCCTGATAGACCCACAGAGTTTGACCAAGCGGCAACCTCTGGGGCTGAAAAATGAAGCCAATGCGGAAGTGCCAAAAACCTGCATTCTATCTAATGGCCAGCAGGGGGCGACTCTGCAAAAAGAAGTCCAATTGTATGGAAGTCTGTGAGAAAATGACCCTACTTCTCTCTTTATTACCTCAGTAAACTGTTTCCTGATGAGTTTATGATCTCAATCGCTAGTTTCAAATCTTCTTCAGTACAGCATGATGTTCATTTTGTAAATTATGGTCCCATTTAATTTAAATTTGACAATAAAGCAGGGTATGCTTTAGGACGTGGCTACCTTGTCATTGACAAGTCGCTACCACGGCGACAACATTGCTTACGTAACGTAACCACTGCGTATAGGCGTATGTATGTATGTGTGTTTTCAGTTCACTGAAGTTAATTGTAACATTTTGGTCGCCTTAAAAAAGTCTTGTTCAGCGTTTGGTTTTAATAAAAGACTCATCAATGAGTCAGATGCGAAAATTAGCATTAGCATTAGCATGATCACTGTTAACCTTAGATTGTAAATGCACCGTGCTAACCAAGCTAGCAGCTAGCACTATGGTCAGCTCCACCCTCTTGTCCAAATATGGTCACTTCTGGCTCCAAAAATCAAACATGGCGACGGCCAAATCCAATGGGTGACGTCATGGTGACTACGTCCATATTTTTTACAGTCTATGACTTTGACACGTGTTCCTGATAAGTTCCCGAGGACTTTTCCACTAAGAAATCAGAGAGTTTCTTGAAGGCTCACTCTTTTCACAAGTCTGCAATCTTGCAGACCTAGCTTGAGGAAATTGCAGACAACTTAAAACGGTAATTTTATAACATCAAAAAATGAAAAACAGATGTCAAATTTTCCTGTCAAGAACGTGCACATAACAGTAGCTGCTGTTATGTGCAGGTATAATAGCAGGTTTATCACCATACATAAAAAACATGATCGTCACACTTTATTAGTCACAGAAATGCACAGATAGCATTATTCCACAAAGGGATGCCCCATTTGTCATACAGTATTGTTGGACTTACCATCAGTCCCACAAAAGAGTCTGAAGTTGGCATCAAATAATAACTAAGCTCCATGACTGTAAAATATCTATTAAAAGGCTGAAAGCTGCAGTTTGCAGTCCTACAAAACAGGTTGATGGCACACAGCTGGCATAATGACCTTTCTATTTCCAAACATGAGATGCATCCAACATCTGTGTCTGTGGGCTGAACGTATCAATTATCAGGTCAGTGTGGACAAAGGTGAACAGACTGCAGGTCTATCTGGGCCAGCAGCTGCAGCTTGCACGGATAGAGGGAAATTAAACCAAAACTTCTGGAATACTGTACATCATAAAGGCTTAAATTGAAGTTAGTTCAATTCTGAGGGTTCATGTGCTTGAGGTGGACATTGGAGGCCTTTTTATTTTTTCGGGATTTAAGTTTTTATTTGTTTTAATATTTTAACAGAACAATAATTATAATAATAAAAAATAGAGAGAGAAAAAAGACAAAGAAAAGAGAAACACAGGGAAACTAAACTAAACAAACACTCAATACACATTTATATAAACAAACAAACAAAAAAAAAACATTACTCCAAACCCTCCCTTAGATGTAGCATCCTTAATATATGTCAGAAAAATTATGCCACATTTGGTATTTTGAGTTTTGCTTTGAACGTCGGCTCCCACAGCATCCTTAATTAAATTGATGAAACAAGAACACTTCAGGGCATTTGGGCCACACTTGACTACATGTGGAGCTTGGATTGAGACACTTCTTGGACCATGACTGATGACATTTTCACAAGTACACAAGAAAGCAGACTCACACTCTTCATTACACTCGCGGACAATTTAGAGTCTCCAGAGCTTGTCCCCAGACTTGGAGAGGAAAGACAATCAAAATATCCCTTTCTAAAACTGTGTAACAAGTATTTTGAGGATATTACAGAAGGAGGCTGGTGACCAAACAAAAATATTAGATTTGACTAAGTCTGAATGAGGAAGTTAAATGTATTGACCCCTGTGATTGCAGTAGGGATGTGCAGAGAGCCCAGTATTTGTATTTGTATCTGTATTTGTTGAGGCAGCAAAATTATTTGTATTTGTATTTGTATTTGAATAAATAGGCTTAAAAATCCTGTTTTTCTTTTTATTACGCTTTTACAGTAAGTGTTCATGAAGCGTGTGTCAGTAGCTCAGCTTTATTTCTGGGGAACACTCCCAACTCTGGGAGTGATGTCCAAATTAGGAAATAAGCGTCATGTAGCAGGTGGATGTGACTCCCCTCATTGAGACCTGCTGATAGATGTCAAAGCGGAGCAGAGGAGAGAGACTGAGATAGGGATGTAACAGGCCTGCACTCTTTTTCTTCCTGAAAACAAATAATTTTTGAAATATTTGTATGAAACAAATATTCGTAAACCCCCCGCCCCCCCATTTGTGCTTTGCCGAATAACGTATTTATACTCTTGCACACCTCTAGATTGCAGTAGTATCTCCCAGGTGCAAATATGTGGCCATGTGTGAGTGTGAAGGACTGGATTTACAGCACAGCAGTAAGAATGTTGTTTTACACAAACGGAGCTGAGGACGAGTTTCCATGGAGAAACTATTGTGTTATTGGCTTAGAGAATATCACTGTTTCCCTCACTATAGATTCGACAGGCAAGACCATTTAAAATAAAGAGACTGACATTTTTGGCTCAAAGAATTTCATCTCTGTTTTGTTCCAATCCAGAGAGTTTAGTGTCACGTTGTCTAAATGCTATTTCACCCGCTTTCCCGGCACACCAGGAAAGGATTAAGTGGAAAACACAGAGAGATAAATACTCACAGCGGTTTATCAGTTTATCCACCTACCATTTATTTAGTGACGGTGAAACGGTGAAAAAGTCAGGGCATAGTGCCCTCCCTTCACCTTAAATCTCACTGGCTTTGGTTGCAGCTTTTGGTGTATCACAGTTTAAAATCTGTTTCTGAGACCTTTCACCTCACTGAGAACATTTGGGGGAGGGGTGGGAACAGTATGATTGACGCCTACATCAGAAAAGACCAAGTCCCCATTCCAGTGACCCCAGTTAATAATTTTATCTGGTTTAGTGAACAACACTGGTTGTCGGAGTCCCTGCAGAGGAAGGAGGACGAAAGGAAACTGAGAATGTGTGGTGTTGACTGAATTGCTTCATCTTATATATCACATACTCCATGGACAAGGCTCAGTTATGGAGTCTAGTGTGCAAAGCTCTTATAACACCTCAATTTTTAGCATTTCAGGGGGTTGAATAAGGCTTTCCACACACATAGCACATGAATTTTGATTTTTTTTTTTCTGTATCAGAGGGAGAGCTTGTTGCCCTTTCCCGGCTTCTGAAGAGGAGCAGAGGGAAAGACGCCTCATTAGTTGAACCACTTCAAGCCCATCACCAGTTCACAGTGGGGGAATAGGAAGGGCAAAGAAAAAGAGGAAGAACCATGTGACTACTGTATCTTCTTGTCCGGCTACTATAAATCATCGCTGGGGCTACTACCGCCTGAAGGGCAGTCATACTTCTTGTCTTTATTAAGCTCATAATTAATGCCTTAAAATGGACTATACCAAGATGAAAAGGCTGTAAAATGACCCAAATTTTCAATTTGCAGATATTTTAAGAATGGACTTACCATTGGTCACACTAATGACATGCCTCTGACAGTTTTTTTTGGATGGATTGCCATGAAATTGGGTACAGAAAATTAATCTGAATGACTTTAGTACAACCAACAACTCAACAAGCCCACTTAATGAATGCCTCTAAAACGACTGACTGAATTACTGCCAGCACAATATGTTGACATTACATTACAAGATGTTAGCATGCAAGTCATCAGCCTAAATATTACTAAATGTTAGCGTATTAATATATTACTCTTTATTGTTTCATGGCGAGACTCTTGGTGCCACTTTAAGTCATTTTATGAGTCAGATCTTTTATATGACGCTCATTTTCTTGTGACATTATGTGTTATATGTTCGATAAAACTGGCCAGTGACATGATTCACTCATCTGAGTGTAAATTCAGTTTAGTCTGATGAGAATTGACTCTGAGATGTCCTAAAGGGCCACCATACAGAGGATAAAACCCTTTTTATATAGGAAACAACACGACTTTTCTTCAGAACAAACTTTAGATTTTGCTACTAGTGGTAAGAATAAATGAGAAATAAAGTTAAAGGGGACATATTCTGTAGATTTAAAGATCTATATTTTTAAGTACCTACATACCTATATATTCTACTTGAACAAACAGTAGTAGTCGGATTTTGCTTCCTTTTCTCATTCTTTACCCGAAAAATAAACCCCTCACATACTTTGTACACATGGACGGATGTTTGTGGGCATGTACGAACAATCTGATGTTAGTTCAATGGGGAAGTAGAAGCAACTTTGTAAACGGAGCATTCAAGGCAGGTTGAAGCCCTGGCTGTTGACTTGCAGGAAGCATTTTTTGCATTTTGCATACGTTCACCTCAAGTTTTTGACCATGTTTAACATCTGACATTATGAACGTTTATGAAACAAACATGTTATCTCCTCTTTGAGAATATGAAGGTCTCCATTCTTCCTCCATCCAACAATTTTGTTTTATTTTATTAGTTTATTTGACAATTTTGGGACAATTCTCATGTATCAACTGAAAAAAATATCCGTAAATGAGCCAGAGTTAGCTGAGACAGCATATTTTCATCTGGCCAGATGTTAAAACAGGTGTATAATCAGCTTTATGGCCTCACAGGACTGCTACCATGACTACAGACTTTGTGTCTTGCTTCTAGATAAATCTGGTACATCCCCAGAAAACTCAACAGTTTTGAGTTTCCTTTGTATTTCTTCCAAGGTGGTGACAGCAGCATTTGAGCCCAGTGGAGCAAAGATTCACCTGTCAATTCACTCAGAAATATTGATCAGTCAATTCATCCATCCAAAATATTCACCTATCCATCCCTGTGTCCGCCCATTAAAATCTCCATCCATCCATTCAACCAGCTTAATTGCCATCCATCTCCACTCACCCACATTATCTATTCATGCATCCACAGCAGTTCAAATGCTCATCCATTTATTCACCCATCCATCCTCTCTCTGTCCACCGCTGAGGACACCTGTATGGGACAGATGGTGAACAGAAAGGAGAGAGACCAAAAGAAAGATAAAGAAATTGAAAAGAGGTCTGAGAGAGAGGGAGTTTGTTGGAAGGTGTTTTTTCGTGTTTTTGTCCAAGATACATAGAGAATAAAAGATGGAAAGAGGAGGCTGGTTGAGTAATGGTCTCAGAGGGGTGAAAGTGTTTATTTTTCAGCTCTGTGTATTGATCAAAAGCATCCTATCTTAAGTCTCCTTGTTTTTTTCTTTGTCTCCTGTATTCTCGTCATTCCCATCGCCCCTTTCCTAACCTTTGCTGTGCAAATGTTTCCAGGGGCATCAGGGTTCACTCTGTAAGGACTTAGCAGGCTTTACCTCTCAGCCGCCACATTTACTGGGATTTTAAAAAGAGCAGGGAGTGAGAGAAAGTTCAGCCCACAGAGGTGCAAACAGGTTTCCTTCCAAAAAAGAAATAAATGTGTGAATTAAAACTGTTGAACACACCCCCTGGAACATTTTAACCTCATTATACGCTGTGGAAAATAACAACTTAATGATCCAGTCAACAGTTTAACCATCACCGCAAATGATGCCCTTTTCAGACATGAGATACGTAACATTTCTGGCTTCATCAAGCTGTTAACACAATGAATTAGTCTTTTACCTCAGTGTCCCTTATGGCTTTATTCAGACATGACAGAACCTTTACAGAAAAAGGCCTGTTTTATAAAGTCTGACAAGCACAATCAATGAATGACAGGGTGTTAAGTTGCTTCTCTCCTTTGATTCCCATTAACTCACATGCTGTATGTGAAGCATTTCACTGGATATTCAGTTATTCAACAGTCGGCATGAATCAAAATGAAGAATATACTGTAGACAGGGCATAGTATACAATTTTTATACTTTTACAGACTTATCTGATACAGACTTATCCTTTCACAGTGTTTCTCAGACTATTAAACTGATTTTTATGCATAAGAGATGATGACTGAGATATAAAATGTATTACTGTGATATTGGAAGGTTAAAGAAATATTTCTCTCTCCCTATGTGTGCATGTTTTACCTTGTGCTGCTGCAGCCTTTACTTTCATCTGACGGCATTCAATTCGCACTTGTGCCATGTTGAAAGTGATACAAAAAATGTTTCAGGTCTGACCTATTAGTCAGATTGCTGTCATGACTTTTATATAAAAGGGACTCAGAAATATCACTTCAGAAATGAGAGCGACATGTTAAATTGCCATCAGATTAATGTAAAGTGGTGCATGTCTGAAAGAGGCTTTAAGCTGTAGGTCACTGGTAACTTCTGCTTAATGCTGCATTACCAGATAATTCTCACTGAAATTGACCTATACAGGAGTAAAACTTCAAACAAACTTTGAAAAAAAAAGGGATTATGTAATGAACACAGCTCTACCGTTTTTATCCATGCGGTGTGGCTCTAGCGATGGCGATATTGGTCAGTCAGTCCGTTCACTAGTTTGGTCTGTTGGTTGGTCGGTTCAGACTGAAATATCTTAACTAATATTGGATGGATTGTCACGACATTTGGTGCCGACATTCAGCATCCCCAGAGGATGAAGCATACTGATTCTGGAGATCCCCTGATGTATCTCTACTTCTAATTGATGGATTGGCAAAAGTTGGGTATGGGCATTTAATCTAGCACCACAAATAGTTTTTTCTTCATATTAAAATATCTCGACAAACTCTTCTTATAGCGCCATCATGAGGTAAATATGTCTTGATCAGAGTTGCATGGAGTACTGAGCAATTTGGTACAGACATTCATGGTCATTGTGAACTTTGGTGACTTATCTAGTGCCATCATCAGGTTAAAATTCGAATTTGTCCAATTTTTTGGTTTATGTGTTATGTACAGTTTGGTTTTAGTCTTGTTGATAAGTGGCCAAACTGTGATAATAGACTTTTTTACATATCAAGAACCTGGTCATGTGTCAGCACTTATATATGGTGAACAAACCAGAGCATCACTGAGGTTGAATACTATGTATTTTCCGTTGTTCAAACAAATTGCTCACAAATGTTACAAGAAATGACAACAGAAATAAAAGCCTTCTCTCTGTTTCAGTTTTATAACTGCATAAATTCATGCTCATATATTCATCGTCATAAAAACTACTACTATTACTGGACGCGTATATAATATATAGCATATATAATATATAAATAAACAAAACACACAATCACCTGCTACACATATTATGTTTCTAAATGGCAGAACAACTAATTACATTTTACATTCATGTGTTTGCTTGCTTGTGACTAAAGTGATATGCTTGTTATGAAATGTATATACAGCTTTTACTGAGAGTATGAAGGAGTTCTGTGAAGCAATAACGCTGTATATTGATTTGAAATGAAACGGTTAGGGAGGAGTAAAGTCAAAGGTTGGATGGATCTTTGAAACGGCAACACTTTCATGTTGAAGATTTTCCCTGTTTAGTATTCAGAACCCTTCTCAAGAGTAACTAGTACCTGTTGGTGTAAGAAACAGATGAGAAGTGGACGATTACAGTGGAAATTCCTGCGTTAAACGCCTAAAATGAACACAGTAGCTTGAAAAAAAAAGCATAAAAAAAGGAATTTCAGTTGCTCAAGCAAATTCCCAGAGAGCGGATACTGCTCCTGAACTCCTGAACAGAGGTGAGTCTGAACATGCATCCCATGATTTAAGTTTAAAAGCGGGTCAGAGCTAGGCTGAGGCGTTAATAGTGTTGAAGGCGGTTTTACTTGAATCACGTTTTGAAAGCTGATAATGAAGGCAGCTCGAGGTTAGGAGGCAATCTGCTTCAGCTGGGTATTTAAGGTGGTTTGAGGAGAGCCCGCGGCTTGTGAGAGTCGCATTAACACGCAGCACAGATGAACTGGAGCAAACACACACAAATCATTCTGTTTGTTCCAACCAGTTAGAAAAAAAACAACAAAAAAACACACAGATGGTGAGGCAGTGATGTAGATGAGGAGAAAACTTCAATTTACCCACTTTTACATGTGAGACAGTGATGTATATTATACAGCAGTGTAATGATGTAATATTTTAAAACACACACTTGCTTTTGTTTATCTAACAACTTCACACGCGGGTTTTTATATCAGTCATAATCCCAGCGGTTATGTTTACCGATGCAACGTAATTGGAAAACAATTTTTGCACAATACAAACATAATTTCTAGGAGACAGGGTTGACATATGATGGGCTCATCTGCTGATAAATGTAGCAATAAGTGGCATGTGTAAAAACTTTTTTATTGTTTATAAGTAGTTTATACCCACAGACATTATTCATCATTTGGTAATGTGATTTTCACTGGGAGCACTGGGAAAAAAATATGAAAGCCAATGTGTCCAAAAACCTTGTGTGTTTTGAAAAGTAATAAAAATCAGTGTACTGTTGAAACACTGCAATGCACAAAACCTTGCATACAAATCTTCAAACCACATGCTGTTGTCCAGAGTCTAAAAATATATATATCATATGCATCATATTTCCATAATATATCCTTAAGTGTCAGGACTGTGCAGATGAAACATGACTGATACATATATATATATGGTACATATATATATATATATATATATATATATATATATATATATATATATATGGTACATATATATATATATATATATATATATATATATATATATATATATATATATATATATAATCACACTTCCCTTTGTTTTATACTGCATGTACTCTATTTGGATTATGATGATAATGTACATTCATGCAGCTGCCTCCACTCAAACTACGCCACTGATTTGCAATTAGGCTGACATTCTGATCCATAACTGGTGGTAATTAGCATTTATCACTATACCTCGTATTGAAAACTTGGCTTTTATCGCTCTTCAACTGATTAAAGGGGTCTGCGTTGTTATTATTCATTATTACATATATATATATATATATATATATATATATATATATATATATATATATATATCATCAGTATAGGATCATTAATACATCAAGAAATGGAGTTCATGCTGCAGTCACGTCATTCTAAAAGATATGGGAGAAAAAAATGACTGCATCTTATCTGAATGCACATGCAGTATAAAATCATGTTTATTTATGGACCAAGCAGATATTTGATGCTTTTCGTATGTGTATATTTATTCTGATATACCACCCCAGGACAGCCGATGGTGGATTCATTGTAGTGTTTGCTTTTTTGTGCTAAAACACACAGCGAGATATCACAGATCTGCAAAGAACTCTTTCATGTCGTCTTTGTGATTATCAGTAGGAAGTTGTGTTCATTAGTTGAGTTGATTGAGTATGCCGATGCTGAGTCTAATCTGATATTTACATTTTCATTCTTAATATAGCTGCACATACTGCCCACACTAGGCCTACATTCAAATTATTATTAACGCAGTTTAAATATGGTAGCTCCTCATTAGGAAAATATAGGCTGCATCACAACTTTCTGTTTATGATTTCTATAGTAGTTTGCATAGTGTTTATTGTAAAATATCTGTGGAGAGAAGAGTGGCATTATGGATTTATTGTGGCAGAAAGGTTTTGACAGCCTCTCTTTATCTCAGCATGAACAAAATACTGAAGTTCAAATGCAGATTTCAACTTACAGCAGCTTTTTAGACGCGTGGTTCATCTAAGAAATGTTTCTTTAACCCACAGTAACATTTCCTGAAACTTACTCTCTATTAAATCATTGAAATCAATAAAGGTATGCTATGCAGGATTTTCCTGAAAAACAAAACAAAACAAGGTATAGACTCATACAAAAGTAATGTGTAGCCCCCAGCTAATAGCAGCATGCAGGGTGTGAGGTCAGGATTTGTAGCGTAGTGACCAGGTGACATCGCTGTCTCCGTCTCTCTCCTCTGCTCCGCTCTGCTCTCTGTCTCTGTGTCACGGATGTATAAAGAGCAGCAGGTCTGTGTGTCTGCTTGACCGAGGGCGGGGCTGAGCTACGCACACACGCAGAGCAGAGAGGCCACAGCGGACAGGATGAAGCTCTGCATGCACACAAAATCCGGCACCTTCCCGCAGGGTTGTGCAGAGGTGTGGGAAACGATCAGAAAATAACTTTTATTTCTCTCTTGCTCGACCACTGCTGCTCTCTCTCTCTCTCTCTCTCTCGCTGGTTGAGCCGGGGGGGAGGAGGGGCCAGCTTTGAATGTTGTTTGTTTACAAACACCAACTGACAAATCCTACATAGTGTAGCTTTAAAGCTGCTAGCTGCTGTTTATTTAACTGCTGCACGGTTCACTCACTTGTAACACTGTGCTTTAAGAGATGGTTCCAGTGTTATAGTGTGCAGCGAGGCGTTTGTGACAGCTGGGATGTTCAGAGTACAAACACAGTTAAAAAACAAAGGCATGAATCCGGCTTTAAACATCAGAAACTGATTCATTAAATAAATGTCTGTTCTTTGGATGGTAGAGATTTTGACAAAGGGTGTTGGATATATTTACCTAAAGTTTCCATTATTTAAAAGTCTATTTTTTTATACCTATGTTTATTATATTTTGATGCAACATAAAAGTTTTATTCATTTGAATTTCGGGCTGTTTTGCATTGTTTGTAGTTAGGGGCGTTTTGCCAGCAGGTATATGAGATGATGTAAATGGTGTGGAGTCATTTGCATAGAGTTTTCAAATATTTTCCACTCAGTTTTTGGGCAGTGACAGATACAGCGGCTTAAGACTGGGCCTGGAGAAATCTGGATGGGCCTGGTATGTGGGGGACGACAGGCGGACTGGTAGTGAATTTTTAATATGCTGAGTGCTGGAGAGTACCACAGGCATATCAATGAGCCATTCAGATGAATGGCTATCTATACATAAAAGAAGAAATAACATGATAATAACAAATCCAACACTGCATAACCCTCATTATGAGAGTAGCTACAAACACAAACTGAATGTGATGCAATTCAGAACTTCCTCACAGAAACAACAATCGTAACATGTCACGGCGGGCCAGACACAAGACGGAGTTGAAAAGGTTGATTATGTCGTGATGCGAGGTGTCAATTAGTTCTCTTACAAAAGCATTAAGTTGTTCAGGCGTCCGGTCAACATGGATGATCTCAGGCACATCTGGATCCAGTTTGTTGCGGATAAAGGTCCCTCACAACCATCCCGCTGTTCAGTCATAGTTTCCAAGCTAGCTACACGAAACCACCTTCTGACAGCGTGTGTGTGATGTAGTGTAACGTCAGTCACGTAAGAAAGGATGTTTTCATGAATCTGATAGGGCTTCACTTCCAGGCCCACCCATAGTCCCGCCTCTGGTTTTGGGGTATTTCAGGGTGAGGTAAACTAAGGGTTATTCCAGAATTTGGTGTTTTTTGAGGAAAAAGGTTGGTTTAGGTACATTTTAAGATCAGACAACAACATTTCTCTCCCTCTGGCGTTGTGGTTTCCACCTCACTGGTCTGTCCCTGCTCCTCCTCCTCCTCTCTCTCTCTTTCTCTATCTTACTTTTTTAATTTTCACTTCTATTTTTTTCCCCTCTTCTACTTCAGCAACTCTTTGCTGTTCTCACCTTAACTCACTCTTCTTCAGTGGAGCAGGAAACAGTTTGTGTATATGTGTGTGTGTGTGTGTGTTTGTTTGTTTGCCCGGGCGGCTGTGTGATCTTCATCTCGCTAAATTTGGAGTGCGCGAATGTATTCAGGCATGCCTGTGTTTTAAGGGAGCCAGACTGTTTTGCAACAATGCCTGAGGATGTGTGTCTTCGTGGACCATCATTTCAAAGTGTGTGTGTGTGCGTGTGTGTGCGTGATTGAGGGTTAGAGTGCCGTGTTTTGCCCAGTGGGTGAGTAGTGCCCAGACTGGCACAAAGCCTACAGGTAATGCCTGGTGGACACAAGCACACACACACACAAACATAGTGTATGTATGTGTATGAGAGAGACACTAACAGTCATGAGGTGTACGCCAGTGATAAGCTCAAGACAATAGAGTGTATATGTGTGTGTGTGTGTGTGTGTGAGGGAAACAGACAAGGTGACTGAGACAATAAGACGTTAGCTGGCCAATAGTGTCGGTTTCATCTAGAATACTGAGTGAGAGAGAAACAGAGCTGCAGACTTTTCATTGGCATATTTACTATAAAGCTTTTGTTTGTTTCTAAGGTATCAGATAAAAGATTAGACAAAGGCATTCCTGAAGAAACAAAGCCTCTAAAACCCAGAGAGTAGCTCCATCAACATATAACTACTGAATGTGCACAAAATAAATTTGAGCACCGATCGATCTGCAGGTCAAGATCTGAGAGCGAGCAAGGGCAGAAGTTTCTCATGAGCAAGTACAGAGCAAGGACAGAGACATGAGTGTAATCGATGTTTGAGCTGCATGAGGAAACTGTTACACTGGTTTTGCATGAACGAGCAGTTTGGCTTCATTTGCTTGTTGTTTGTTAGACTGAACGCCCTAGTTTGTGTTCCTCATGTGAAAACTAAACGGACCCCAACTGTTCACTCTCTCTCTCTCTCTCTAACAAGCCTGAAGCTTGAAGGTTAGCTTAGAGCTTCAACAATTTTATTTGACTTTGGGCCAAGCAGGATGGTTGTTTGCATATGTAATCTTGGAGGCAAGGAACATATAACTATAATAATCCTCTCCAGTACAGAGATGTATCCACAGCATGTAAAGACCCAACTTCCTGTCACTGCTTCACTTTTTCATTGTCAGTTCTTCAGAAAATCACTGCTGACATGTTTTTTTTCCACATGCTTTCATTTCAATAAATGTTCAAATGATCCAATATTTCACCAAAAATCAAAGATTAGAGAAAAAAATCCAAAAACTGAAAACAGATTTGTGTATCAGAACTTTGTTTTTTCTTCTTTCCTCTCCCATTAATCATCTCACAACTCCTCAGATTTATCTGCTGACCCTTTGGAGGGGCCCCGACCCCTAGGTTGGGAACCACTGGACTAAACTAGCTAACTGTATATAAAGTAGTGTAAACTAGCTCCACCTCCAGCAGCTACAACAGTAACATGCTGCTTTAACACTGATGCTTCACTATTAATAATCTAATGATGTCATATATAATAATATATCAGTCAGAGGGACCAAACCACTACTTTTACTGCAATACTTTAACTACATCAAGCTCATAATACTTATGTACTTTTACTTAAGTAGGATTCTTCATGCAAGAGTTTTACTTGTAAAGTATTTATATTGCTGTATAGGTACTTTTACTTAAGTAAAGGATCTGAATAATTCTTCCACCTTAAGTTCACTAAACTAAACTGAAATGAAATTTGTCCTCTGCATTTGATCCACCCTATACACTAGGAGCAGTGGAGAAGCCGTAGAGCAGTGCCAGTGGTCAGGGTCACTGACAGGAGCGTTAACCCTATCATACTCTCAGATTTATCACTGCGTGTTCTCATCTGGATATCTGGATTTAAAGATGGAGTACAGCTGGAGAGAGAGAGAGAGAGAGAGAGACAAAGAGAGAGAGAGAGCTCATCATATCCTTTAAAGCATTACTATCTCAGGGAGGGAGCTATTAAAGGTTACAGCAACAAGCCAAGTACCCTGCAGAGTGCGTGTGTGTGTGTGTGTTTATGTGTGTGCATCCTTGTGTTTTGTGATCAGCAGTGCAAATATGAGTGAGAGGGACAGCTGTGTTGGAAGGCCAGGCCCTGAAGCTCAGACACACACACACACACATGTTTGCTTAGGTCACTTTTGGGGACATTACACAGACTTACATTTATTTCTTGGAGACTTACCCGAACCATAACCTAATTCTAACCTTAACCACTGACCCAAAAATCACTGTTTAACAGATGGGGACACGGTTTTTGTCTCCAGTTGGATAAGGCGTCGCCAGTTAACTGGTTTTCAGTCTGAAATTTGTCCCTGAAAGTAGCCTATGACAAACACACACAAGACTGTCCTTGCAGCTTTACTTGTGTATCTGTAGAGATCCAACCTGGCAGAGCGGACGGACCTGGCATGACAAAGTGAAACAGAGGATATACAGGTTGACACACACACACACACACACACACACACAAACTACACACACACACTAACTACTTCACATTTAGGCACTCACATCTAGAGCCCCGTATACTTGAACCTACATATTAGTACATAGACACTTTAATTACCCACACAAACTTGCACTCTCTTTTACACACTCATACGTACTTAAAATGACTTAAAATAGTGTACGCACATGAATGCACATGCACACACACACACACACACACACACAGAGCTCATTACATCCCTCTCTCTTAAAGCCCTCTTGACCTCAGGTCACCTCTATTACTTCAAAACGAGCCATCAGTCGACTCTTTAGCCGGTGGGTTCGTTACTGCTCCACCTCGTTATCCCTAACGAGGACTCCGTGATCTTAATGACCTCTCAGAGTTGAGTGCACTCTGGGATGACGCACAGGTTACTTTTCCCAGGGTGGTCAGGTGCATTGATCATCATCAGGAAGGCAAAATCCAATTGAGAATGTTCAAACGAACACACAACAGGAAGCTGTTTCATCTGATATCTGTTTCTGACACACACACACACACACACATCTGCAGAGAGGTCAGAGGTCACGGGCAGCTGTGCAGGTGAGCACCAAGCCACCCTGGCACACTTTGTATCTTTGCAGACTGTACATCCAACATCTAGAAGCTCAGATGAATTGTCGAAAACAGTTAAAAAGGACAAACTGACAACTGACAGCTAAGCTTAAACAACTAAGGCAACTCTGGAGATGGTTAGTCCAGGCAAGACATGGGTTTAGGTACATAATATAACTTTTGATCTTGGCTGGAGATGAAAAATTACACTTACACAACTCAAATTTACCGTAGTTATGGATTGAACCCGGCTGACAGTTAAATTACTTTGATTGTTGGTTCTGCAGGTCTGTTGTTATGAATAAAGCTCTGACGTCCATCAGTTATCTACAGTCTTCATCTTTATTTTTATTTTTACATGAGTTGTAAATCAACATGGCTGGATGGTAAATTATTCTAACGGCTATGCACTTGTAGTTTTAACATTTCTATTGCTTTTAATTACTTTAATTATCTTTATTCAGTATTATAATAAACTACTGTTTCAAATAAACGCTGGCGTACATCTTAACATCTCAGATTAGTTTATGTTCCATTTATGTTTTTTACTGTTAAAGGGGACCTATTATGCTCATTTCCAGCTCTATAGTCTTATTTATGGACTCTACTAGAGTAGCTTTGCATGATTCATAGTTAAAAAACTAAGTAACTTATCTTATACTGGTCCTTTATCTCCCATATCAGAATCGTGTTAAGTTACCGCTGGTGAAAACCCAACATTTCCTGCTTTACTGCTTCGAAAATAAAAGCTTTTAAATGACTAAATAACAGGAGATTTTTATTGTGAAGAATTTACAGGAAATTAAACATGTTCCTCACCGAATAAGCACAGCTTCATTACCAGCACTAAAAACCAGTCAGCACAACAACATATGGAGATATTTGGGGCTCTTTGTTGAGCGGATCAGTTTCAGGATTACTTCTACATACATTTACCTCATTATATGACACTTTAATATGAATATCTGACATTGTAACATTATGTATATGACTGAAAATAAGGAAAAGCATAGTAGGTCCCCTTTAATAGTTCCCACTGTTGCTATGCAAAGCTTAATCCAATTTTCACTGTGTTTCCATTTTCTTGAAGAAAACATCGACTAAGTAGCTTAACTGCTCCTCCCACTGACATGCAAACAGATGCTGCACTTTAATGAGTCTTAACATGTAAGAGATGTGATTTGCAGCCATAACTGCTAATGAGTACATTGCTGTTATTGTCCATCACTTTATATATGTTTTTCCAGATAGCAGCTATGTACTCATTAACCTATGACAGCTCTGCAAACTTATTTATACTTTAACTCAGCTACTAAACAATAAAAGTTACCAAACTGTTAGCTAGTTTCTGAAGGTGACACTCCCCTCTTTAATCTGCATCATCAGTGATATTAGAAGAAAGTTTATTTTTATTGATAGCACTTGGATAAACATTGCAATTAAACCTTTTTACATATGGCAACTAAGCGAACATTTGATTTCCTTCAAACAGTCAGGGCAGAAAATGAGCCGAAGCCAAAGTGAACAAAGACCAAAATAAAAGTGATAGGAGAGAAAAATCAGAATTTCCTCCAATAGCAGGCTGAACTCTCTTGTGACTGTGTTGATTACAGCCTACTGAAAAGACTCATTAAACCTGAGTGAGATGCTGCTTCACTATGTGTGTGTTTTGTTAGATGTGTTGTTTACTGCCATCAAAAAGGTCTGATTGAGTTTTACAAAGGCATGTAATCATATACCGCAGGGGCTTGAATCAAAGCAAACCTGGAATAAATGGAACAGTTACACACACACACACACATACATAGAATACGTCCTATAAACTCTATTATTGTCAATTCATCATCATCCCAGCCCATTGTGTTCGGTGCAGAGCTGTAATTGCTATGTGCAGCTGGGAGAGCAAGTCTTAATGACAAGTGTGTGCCTACACCTTTGTTAAAACACTTAGTGGAGACACATTCTGCATGTGTGTATATGTGTGTATGAGCAGTTCTGTAGAAGTGTTTTAGCTTTTTTAAATTATGTGTACACCTTTTAATACTTTATGTGTCTACCTTTGGCGTGGCACACCGCTTGAAATTGGCATCAAGCGCTGCGCTCAAAGCCAGAAGCAACACATGCAAGCAGGGAAGGTAGAGAGTGATGGAAAAAAAAAACCTCATACTCTGTGTTTCAGAGTTCCTGAACTCTATAACACAACATTGAAAACATACCATGATCTCGGCAGGAAAAGTAATGCATGGCGAAATGTCAGTGGTCAGATGGGGCTACCGGGATCATGAAAGGGCATATAATTTACAAATTTAGCTAAATCCAATGCTAAAGTTAGCTTAGCTGTTTTTGTACGTTAGCTATGCTAGGCAGACACAGTGACAGGACCTATGCTTAGTTAGCTTAGCAACAGTAAATCTCATCATGTTGTTAAATAGAAATTCTGATTTGTTTTTTTTAAGAAGAAGAATGTAAGAAATACTTGAGGGACAGTTACAGGAAGGAAAAAGGGTTACAGAATAAAAGGAAGTACAGCTCCATCTTGAGTTTCCCCTATTTAAAAAACAGCCCGACCAGTGGAAACACTGGGGAACAAGACTATGTGGTACTACAACTGATGCCGGCGACCTAGACAGCATCTGACTCCAGTGAACCGGAGACACAAGCCAACTGTCCCAGTGTCCCTCAGTCTCTGACCAGATACAAGAGAACATTCAGTCTCCCCCAAAACACCCCAGCTCAGCCATCATATTCTACAGCATCCTCACTCCAGGCATTTCAAACCCCTCCATTAGATCAGCGGGTTGCCCCCCAGCACTTCATAACACCTTACCACGCCCAAGGCTCTACAACCACCCATTCCTCCCAAGCATCAACCCTGCAGGCAGCTCAGCCTCCAGCTGTTTTATAAGCATATCCAGCCTCCCGAGACACCTTCCCAAACCCCCATGGCTCTACAGCCTAAAAAGCAAAAAGGGCATGTCCATGTCCAGACAACCGCATTGAATAGAGTCTCATGTCTGTGTTTTTTTTTTTTCTTCACCATCTTGTCTGAATGTCAATTGCCAGGGCCTTCTCTTGAAGTGAACTCAAATGCATTGTACACAAAAGAGCATGTGATGCAAGACAAATTTTTGTGTGAATGGACAATAAAGGTTTCTTATCTTATCTGGACAAATTGGTGGAAATGTTCTTCCAATACCTTGGTAGCGTCCTTGTTGCCTAGAGCTACCTTGTGTGCTTTTTGATGACAAATACCTGCTCTGCACCAAATGTCTGCACTATTGCCTGCACCCTACCTTGCAGTAAGCAAAGAGAACATTTCTTATCATCTGAAGGCAACTTTAGGGAGCAAAGGGGCCCAGCAAATCCACTAGACTAAAATACAGACTTGCAACCCATAAAAGTTTCTGTTTTATTACAATTGAGAAAGTAAAATATCTTTTTCACAAAGGGCTCGGCCTCTACAAGACATGGTCATAACATAAAAAAAGTAGAAATGCAAGACCTGCCCTACTTGATATTATACTTTAGTAGGGAAAATTTAAAGTGAAAAATCAATATGCCATTAATAAAATTGCTAAAGGCCAAATGAAACACTGTGAACTTGGCATTTTTGGGATGACTGGAGGTGTGGCACACTGCCTTTTTTTTGCCTGGCTGGTAATCATGTCTTGATAGAAAGTGAAGAGAAAATTACAGCCGCTGTAATCGATATTTTTTATAACAATGAATAAATATCATAACAATGTATCAAATGACAATATAATGTCAGGTGTGGCTCGTAGTGATGAACCCAAGAAGAATTATTATCAGTGATTCTGCAGCTCCCTTTTGCTTTATAAAGCTTTATAATGAAATTCCAACCCTTTCTCATTCCCAGGTTGTCAAACAGCGACGCTTTGTGCATCTATATGAGACGCATCTGAGAACAGGTTGGATTTCCAGCTCATTGTTTAGCTGTTCGGCTGCAACTTGACTGTTTTGGTTCATTCAGCGCTCTCATAGCGTTGTTTTTAGCTGCAGCGGGAAGCTGTTTTCAGAGAAAAAGCTCTGCTCAGCACCAAACAGCAAACAGACACAGTTAGCTGTAGGCTAGCTGGTGAACATAGTGGAGCATTTAGCAGCTAAAGAGCCAGATATTTCCCTCAGGAGTTGGTAGAGAGCAAAAACAGAGCTAAAAGAGAGTGAATATTGGACTTACATTCACCAGGTGGACAGAAACACAACTCCAAATGAATGATAATGTTGCTCCATAACTGCTGGGTGTGGAAATAAGCAACTGTTTGCTAACAAGTTCAAAGTATTAACTTGTTTCCAGATGAAAACAAGTGGCCAAAGATTGGGTAATTTTTTTTCCATTATGATAATCAAAACTGGATAGCCAAAATTGGTATAATCTGATTTTCACCTGTTTTTTTTGTATATTTAAAATAAATTATTTATTCTGCATTCTTTATTTGGTTTGCAATACACTTCTATAACATGGTTACTAGTCTCCCTAGGGCCCAAACAAAATAATAACAAAAATATCACATTGACTTAATGGAACATGAAAACACACCAGAAAGCAAGTGAACTGATACTGCAAATTAATGAAAAATAAATAAATAATAGTCCTAATCAAATCTCATATTTTGTTCATCTGGGTGGGAGAAGAGCTGGAAATAATCCAGCTGATTTTTATGAGGGTATCTGCATGTGTGTGGGTCTGAATGTATGAATGCACGGCGGTAATTACCCAGAGCACTGACACACTTGTGCGCACACACACACACACACACACACACACACACACACACACACTCGCAGTCTGACACACAAGGCCTTGTCATATTGTTATAAGATTTAAAGCTATTGTTTCTCCGCTAGTCTAATTAGATTGGAGGCTTTAGAAATGTGAAGTGGGGCCGCTGAGGAGAAGCGACTGGCGGGCTGGCAGGGTGAACAAGAGGCCAGTTCAGGATGTGGTGTCCTTATTGTCCCTCCCTACCAACTTCATATCGAACTGCTCCGGGTTAAATACAGTAACCTTTGAAGCGTCACGCCGTATTACTTGACAGTCAAACTTTCTATCGACTTTTACAGGACAGTGAGTCCAAATCTGACAACACTGCAAACCCAAGACAGCACACACTAGATCATTTAACAAAGGAGAAGACAGACAGTGGACAACTTATTAAAGGTATGGACACGCTGGGCCTTTTAACCAACAAAAAATGTACAAATAGGAGGCTCTTAATCAAAGAAAGGCACACAGCGGGGCTTTTAATAACGGCATGGACGAGGCTATTCATCAATATGGGCACACTGGGTCCCTTTATTAAAAAGGTGCTGATGCCTGCTGGCTGCAAACACATTACAAGCGCATTGTCAAAGGTGTGGACACATGCTGGGTACAATACTAGAGGTATGGACACACACAGGGCCAATTAATGCTACGATCAGGTTCACACACCTCTCTAGTTTTTTTTGTATTGGGCACAGCACTATTTGGAATCTCTTTGGGTTGTCTTTTCAAGGTTTCACAGTGACAGTTTCTTTGGAACAAGTGAGGTGTTTACACGTTAGCTTACCCTAAAATCAGCTCAGCTCAAAGTGGCTTCTGGCTTTCACTTGAAAAGTCTTTTTTAAACTTAATCCACTTTAGTCATTAAATTGTGGCAGACAGAACAACAGGAAAGATTTGAACTTTTCTTTGACAGCTTTTAAACACTGACCAATGGGCTAGGGGCCACAGACAGAGTAGGGAAGTTGGTATTGTGAGACGGACAAACAGATTGTTGGTTTGGGTCTTTTCATGGGATTTAGAATAGATAGAAGGACAGCACATACTCTGATTCGTTAAACATGTGTATCTTCCAGTATGTTCCATTGTAATTACACCACTGCACATGCAGGATTACAAATGGATCAATTGACATGAAACAACATGAGACATGATTAACTGGACTCCCCGAGGAGGCCACTTGAAGCAGAGGACTTGAATGCAATAAAGTCTCTGATGATGTACCACCGCTTCTGGCTGCCATATTGGAGGTCCTTTAGCTCTGTGAACAGCTGTGTCTCAACAGAGTTGCATTTCTGTTTAATGTGTTTTTCTGACCAGGAACTGATCTTTCATCAGCGATCAATCAGACTGTTTTTTTTTTTATTTAGTGCCATCATATCTGCTCAGCTAATCATTACTGGCTTGTTAACACATGTTAATTAACAATACAGTTAAAAGACGCTAGTGTTGGCATGTTAACAGGGATGAATGAGCCTGCATGCTTGTTGGTGAGCGATTTACACTTGCAGGCACATTGATGTCGCCACCTACAGGCAACAAACAAAACAGCTGCAACTACTGCATTTGCGCCACCTGCAGGCAACAAGAAGTATCACTTTTTTTCTTTGTTTTCAGGCTGCAGCACCTCTTAACTAAGACTAATAAAATGCCACTTATCAGGTCTAGGCGTCAGGGGACAATATCAGACTTTTGATCCCATCTGTTACTTCCTGCTTCAGTCAGTCTCATCAGGTGACCAAACTGCTGATCACAAAAAACTATAAAACCTTTTCCAGAAAACTGCCTACCCCAGCTTTAACTGGTCTGAAGTAATAGTTGTAACATTGTGCAATGACTCCTGTTACCTGTGCACAAAAGTACTTTGTGTTCCAGTTTGAAACGTGCACATGCCCTTTAAATCATATATAAATATCAAGAAACTATGTAGTTTCAGGTTTGATTATAGGATTCAGTATTTCTGGGGCTAATTATTTCATATGTATTCAAATTATGTATGCATGTAGGCTGTTTTATCAAAAGGCTCCAGCAGCTGTTTATACATATTAAACATTTTTCAAAAGCGATTAAGCTTTAATGTTTTATGCCGCCTTAATCAAACCCATTGGGTCCAAATCAAATCTATTCAATCGCCGAGCGGAGAGGTAGATGAAACGAAGGAAACAACGAAAAAAAAATATATTAAAGCCACTCAAACAAATGAAAGAGGGTTTGGTTTTATTTAAACTAACTATATGCATGAATGTATGAAATATTTCAAAATATATTTAAACATTGCAAGACCCTTTCATGTGACCTGAAACGAAAACAAACGGACACGAGATTGAGCCTGTTTCATACAGATGAGTACATATATTGATTGACTGATATGCATGTAAATTAAATGGTGTGTGACTACAAACTACAGGAGCTGCATCTGTCTCTTAAGAGAAAATGGTGTACAGTTGTATTTAAAAAGGTAATAAGATATTATAAAAATAACAAAAAGATGATGAGTTGTTCACCATATTTGGTAGCTCAGTAGCAGCTAATGATGGGGTCAACAGGTGGGAGGACATCTTCAAACAGCTATAACAAAACCAGAGAATATATCTTAAAGTTAAAGTGAAATGCATGATATTTTACTCTTAATGTAATTACTCCATCGTGGATTTCTTGCACGTGTGTCTTATCTTTCATGGAGATTTCTGTCGCCTACTTGTCCACCGTCCATCTGTCTACCTGAGTGTGTGTGTGGGACGGTGAACATACGCTCAAGGAACAGAACACACACAGCAGGACCGAAATCACACACACACACATACACACACACATTGTTGTTGTTGTTGTTGTTGTTGTGGGAAGGTCAGTCTGGCTGTGCGGTTGGACGTCGGGACGGTGGCTGACAGGTGTCACACAGCACCGGGTAGCAGACCTTGTTTTGTTTTCACTCTGTCTGCATCTCTGGTGTCGGAGGGGTGAGCGGGGGGGGGGGGAGGGGGGGGGGAGTCCAGGAGTGCTGTCAAGCTGACAGAGAAATACCACACACACACACGTTTGTCTGTTTGGTGTGTGTGTGTGTGTGGTGTTTGCAAACGGCCACATCATTAAAAATAGATAATATACAGGCATTTTATGTTTCATGGCGGTTGAGGAGACAGAGGAACTTCAAAAGGTCTGCCATTGACTTTTTGGATTTGATATCAGGGACTCTTAAGCACCTTAAATATTCTTAGTTTTATCATAAAATACCTTAATTTTCTTAAATCATAACAACTCTGGATTATTCTAGCATGACATAAAACACATAAATACCCTTAGCACTACGTCAAAACACTGTGAATATTCCCAACATTACATGAAACACTAAGTTGAGCATGATGTCAGCACCTCTTAATGTCCAAACAGCTTAAAAGTCTTTACCACGTCAAAACATTGTATCCTTATTAATCTCCCAGAGCACTTTATTCATTTAGTTTCATATCAAAAGTTAAATATACAGCAATTAGTCCAACACCAAAACATATTAATCACAACTCTTTTGAAGTATCCCACACATTACAGCTTCTGAACACTGACACTCACTGAACATGAAGGCTGGGAGAGAAAGTCAACAGCGATGTAAACAAGAGGAGTCCATCTTTCCCCGCACGCCGCGAGCGACTGCTCCATCATTTCCTGTGCCGAACCAAGCATGTCCGTTATATATTTAGAGCGTCACCTGCTTATAAAACAGACTCATCTGCATTCTTCTTTGAGTATGATTTTAAATAAAGCACGACCTTTAGAAAAACTGCAAAATGTGATAAAGTCGGATTCGTATTTACTCAAAACAGTGAAACGGTTTATGATGCAAAACACACAACGACATAAAAACCTGCAGCCTCGACATATGACATCCAAGTCTGGGCGGTTTCGAGACTGCACTATCAATACGCTTCATCCTGTTGTCATCCTTTGTATTTAGAAATTTTATTTATTTGTGATAGAAATGGGGGAAAAAACTGTTTCGTAGTGCAACCAATCAAATATTGTGAATGCTGAGAAAGACTGATTCAGGGTTTCGTTCCTTCAGAAATATAAAGTGAGGCTTTGTAAATTTGCCTAAAACTTGCAAAATTTGCTAAAAAATGACAGATAATATAATATAATATAATATTAAAAACAAACTGTGATACAGTGACATAAAAACCTTCACAATAGCAGTGTTTATTGTATGTTGTTTATGTCTATGTGTATGTATTCATGTTATCTTCTTGACACCATGTACGTCTCCTGAATCTCCTCCATCAGTTCACTCCGCCTGCGTATCTGAACTGTACATCCATGTGTTTTAGATAAATGAGTGTCTTGTAGAGCAGAGAACCACCTTTAGGGATCTGACAGAAATGAGTCACCTGATAGATTATGTGAATACAGAGACTGTCTGCAATTAAAAACGCCGTTTGATGAATTCAGTTCCCAGAACAGCCGACTTTCAAAGTATCCTTGAAACATTGACTCCACACCTGCTCTCCGGGGGTCAGCAAGGTCACCTACAGTATGCTGCAGAGACTCATCATGTTGGATTTAATGACAACACAGCTTGTGAATCAAATGCTTTTCACACATCTGACTCTTTGTTCCTGAATGTCTGAGGGTCCTTGAACCCATCAACAAGGAGAGTGCTCCCTACAGCATTATCTCACAGCAGTAATGTAACTCTCGGCTAAAAATAAAACGCCCTGTGACGATTGCAAGTAACTTTCAAGTCTTTGCACGTCGATGAAAAGACCAGAAAAGTGTCTAGAAAGTTGGAAATAAGTCAAGAGTTTTGGGAAACGGCAGCATATGGAACATATTTGTGATTTATAGAGAATTGGCAGACATGAAAACACAAGTATGATCTTTTTAAAAAAGGCCAGAGAAGAAGAAATAAGTGTAAAGAAGAGAAGTGGAAAGATAAGGATGAGGCCAAGTAGAAGACAGTGAAGGAGTAAAGAAGAAAAGATGAAGAAGAGTAAGAAGGAAGAGAAAAGAGAACACAAGACGAAGAAGAGAAATGTGAAAAAGCAAAGAAAAAGAAGACACTGAGGAAAAAAATGAAGAGGAGTAGATAAAAATAGAGCGGCGTGTGTGCAGTGAGCTGTCAGCTATAGAAGTGCTGTGAATTCAGCTGGATACATCAGTCCAGGTGTTGTTACTGGCCTCCAGCAACCAGCATGCACCTCTCTCTGTCTCTCTGTTTGTGTGCGTTTGTGCTGACTGAGAGGAAAAGTTCTCAGTTAAACAACAACGAGGAAAGCCGGAGGGGCTGACCTTCCACTGATGGATTAACACACTTTACACACACAGCAACAACAACAAACACACTCACACACACACTCGCACACATGTAAACAGGTACACGCACATATTCACCTCCAGCCAATCATCAAGCAAATAATGAGGTACTCTGGGAGACTATAAAGAAGAGAGAAATAGAAGGAGACAACACTTCTTTGGCAAAATTGGTAATACTGGTCTTTACTTTAATGGCAATCAAGAAAAGTAGCTTGATTCAAACTGAAAGAGAGAAACTAAACATGGATTTAAAAAGGCTTTATGCTGACTTAATGCTTAAAAATTAGAGCACACAAAAAAATTTAGTAGCACAATGAAAAATGTTGAAGTAACACAGAGATAATTAACTCAGAAATCATCTCCGCAGTTCATCTTTCACTCTAAGTCATTACTGTGTCTTAATGTCTTTAGCCCATTACCAGCTATAACCTGCTGCTGTTTCTACTGTGCTGTGTGTGTGTGTGTGTGTGTGTGTGTGTGTGTGCGCTCAGGTCTTTGTCAAACAGACTCAAATTTAAATACACTGAGGGCAGCCTGATGCAACATCTGTATTCTGAGAGAGAACATTCTTTCTCCGAGGGGAGCATCAATGAGAGAGAACAGGAAATGAATCATTTACCTATTTGTGTTGGACCAAAGTCAAGAAGTGGATTCGTTAATCAGGAACAGTCTTCACTGTGTGTTTTAAAGTAGAGCTGCAGCGATTAGTTGATTAATCTATCGGACGAGCAACAGAAAATGAATCGGCAACTACTTTGACGATCGAATATTGTTTCAGCCATCTTTTAAAGTAAAAATGCCAAACGTTTGCTATATTTTTACACATATGACCACTCAGAATTGATTCAGCTACTTTGACTTACCACTACTAGAGCACCACTACCATTATGGAGGCGCTGAACGGACTGGTGATGATGGTAGGATGGACGGCAATTGTGGGCGACAACAAAGAAGAAATGCAATGAAAATAACCAGCCATGAGCAGCTGCTGTCAGACTCTCCGTGTCCACGCTGGAAGCACACAGAGAGAGAAAACAAAGAGTCTGCTGGAGCTCTGAAGCACATTCATGGCCCTTTGTAAAAGTTTATGTGTTGTAGCTGAGCTAGCGGCTCTACTGTGAGAGGCTCTCCAAATATATGTGTGAGTCCGGTTCGCAAGTCTGTTTTTTGGGGCAAACGTGAATAAAATATTCACACTGTAGAACCCTGATGTAAGAGGTTTCGGTGACTTCTCAACTATAATTCTGTCACTTATGCTCTATTGACTCAAATCCTGCTTAGAGTTACTTCATAGTTTGGCTTTGAGACGCAGCATTTAACCTGCTGATGACTTAAACTCTAAACAAGCTGCAGATTTTATTTATTTTGTTGTTTCTTTGCTATTTCCAGTGTTGAGATGTGATCTTACACACTGTAACAGGTAGTGTAAGGGATTGCAATTTGAAATTCAGTAATTACATTACGGCCACTGATCCCAGTAATGCTCTGTTACTTTTACACTTGGGGGTCGGAGTGCTCACCGTCTTACAGGATTAATGGAGGGTTGATATCAGTGTGGTCAGCTGAATACGACTTGGTAATTCCAAAGTTGTCTTATTCTTATGATGTTGTGTTCTTAACTGGAGTCAATCTCAGAGGAAATTGTGTTCTTGCTTTGTGTACAATGTTGATGTTTTATTGTGAGGTTTTGGGCAACAGGAAGTCACTTAACTGGAGACTCTGAGCTGAAATCTCAATAATAGCAACAGCTGCTTTGCCAAAGTGTCCTAGAGCAAGACATCGAGCATCACTGAGGCAGCAGTGTCACAGCAGTTTTTACTGTTTATTTCCTAAATGTACAGTCTTGTTTAATTAAAAATTCGCTGCTTATACATAAGAAACAGACAACACATGTAGTGCAAATAAGCTTTGTAAAGACAAACTCTACCAGCAACTGCAAGCACAAACTGAATGCTCCGAATTTAAGGCTAATCCACCGAGGCTGGTGTCCTACTCACTTAACATTTAACTGCAGTGTTCTGTGATCTTTTTTGCTGCAGATTTGCTGCTTGTTGTAGAACATACATTCATCTTTATTCAGTCAAAGTTGTGATGTGTTAGTATAACTGATGCATTACCGAATCACTGCAAGGTAAGAGGTTAATGCAGAGAGTCAGTCATGGTTTGGTAAGCAAATTATGGTTCAGTATACTTAAGGTTTTTATAAAACAAACTGACAACACAAAATACCATATCTATTTATTTTATCTATACCAACATGTGCAGAAGTTTTGATGTCAAGTATCATGTTTCTCACTCAGAGAAACAGAAAAAACAATGTTTTTGAAGTAAATTTTAGATGAATGAATGCAGCTCTTCCTGGAAACATCTTTATCTAATTAAAATGAAACAAAAGAATGAAATGATAAAGACCAAATGTCATTCTTCTGTTGGTCATTTGAACATCACACAATTTAGAGACATTCTTTAAAGACTTATCAATATTGTCAGATAACAGATGAGACCTCTGACCATTCAAGGTTAATAGATGAAATACATCTGACATAAAATTAGGACCCTTTGGGAGTCAACTGATCAGATTTAATTAATGTAGCATTTTTGTTTTATTTCTATGATGGTATTGTCACATTAATGTATTTTGATATATTATACCCCTATTACTCTTCATTGTCTAAATAACAAGCCTTATATATAATATATATACACATTATAATTTCTGCATTTATTCAGGCACCTGGTAGCCTGCAAGTTGTATGTCATTCCCCAACTCTCTCCCATAATGTCTTGTCGACTCTTTGCTGTCATTGTGGTAATAAATAAAGGCAGACGAACACCACAGACAATACATAAATGTAATAGAGCATGCATCTGTGAGAGGCGCCAAGACTTATTGTTTTTGAGCAATACTGTCTGGGAACCTTCACTCACAGCTCATACTTATTCCAAAGCACGACTTTTTGATTTGTTCATTTTGAGGACATAGTGGGCCGCTTGTCCCTCTGCAAACCTTTACTGAATCTGGGCCTGAATCCCTGCGAGCTGCAGCACCGTTGTTCAGCTGAACTCTGACCGAGCTGTGGAGTGGGAAAGGTAAAAGAGAATTTCCCTACAGAGAGTAATACAGGATCAGAGAAAGAAAGAAAACAAGGATCTTTCTTGGTAAATCACAAAAACAAATGGAAACTTGGCAACTTATTGAGGGTTTAAAAAGCTTCTTGTGTGATGTTAGCTATAGATTTATAGGTTTTATGACTCTCTGGCTCCACTAAACCCATAAAGACTACTTGTATCTTCAGCTCAAGTAAAAACAGAGAAGCCTTGAGGGTGTGATAATCTTTTGAAAACCCTTTTAAGCCCCTGCTCTGACTGTCTGATGACCCAACAACTGATTGGTCAAACAGAAGTCTCAAGACATCCACAACTTGTCTACAGGATGCAAGAACTGCCAAAGTATCAGTTCTTATCAATTACAGTATTCACTGGTAGCAGCTCCATACAGCATTTAGTTAAGTTTAAGGGAAAGAAGATTGCTTTAATAAAGAAAAAGCCTGCAGTCATTTCAGCCAAGAGACGCATGTTGATTAAAGTTTAACCAGAGCCATGATCTTTCCATGGTCCAGTGCTTTGCTCAGATTGCCTGAGAACATAATCCAAACTGAACGTAGCAAGGGGGAAACAAATTAGTAGTATATGAACATAATTTCTAGGCGACAGGGTTGCTAGTCCTCATACTTAAATGGCAAAATAGGCTCTTTGACAGTGTCTTCTGATCAGATTAAAGTGTTGTTTAGGCAACTAGTGTAGGAGCAAAAATATGATGAGCGTGTGGAATTGTACTAAGTAATATACAAAACACTAAGGGTTGCACAACACCAATGGATAGGCGAAAACAACTCATTTAAAGGAGACTTTTACCAGATCGCCTTGGCCTACGCCGGTCATTGAGCATTAGGCCACCAGACAAATAGGAGACATCTGGAAATATTAGGAAAGGGGGGGAGCAAAGTACACCAAATGTCCAAATGGTGCAGAGACATGTACACCCATTGGTCAAAGTCCAAGTGGTCATTTGGCTCACGAAGGTGCTGAAAACATAGGCAGGAAGTCACTTCCGCTCTTATGAATAGGTTTGTGCATGAAGTTGAAGGGGAGCTGCATTGGTGATTTTCTGAGTTCTGTATGTTCGTTGGTTGTCTGCTCATCTCTCTGGTCTCAGCGTTTGGTGTGAACATTTTTAATATTGCCTGATTTGGAACCCCTATACTAAAACTACTATGTTAAGATTATGGTTAAAGTTGGGGGGGAAATGTTACCATGGTTCAAAGAAACCAATGTTGACAGGACAGGACAAGACAGGAAGTGAACCAACAGAGACCAAAGTAAGCAGGAAAACACCCAGACTGTCAACGGATCATCATTACTGTAGTGACTGGATTTCAACAAAACCAAAAAAAACCTAAGCCTCAATGTATATATTTACCACCATGTACCAATACACACACACTTACACCAATAACTTGCATGAAAACAAATAAAATAAAAGGCTTAAAGATTAGCTTCTAAATGGCGGTCAAAAAACTGTGCACTTCTCCCAGTAAGCAGCACACCTGAGGAGTAATTGCCTCTTCTTCTACATATGCATTTCCATATGCTGCTGTCCAATACGCCACCAACTACTGTGGCAACCAGAGAATAACCTTAACAGACATATAGATACAAATGGTTCTAACAATTACTCTGCAGACAAGTGTCTTCCAGTCTGATGCTTCCAACATCAATTCAAAAAGCATACAGTTATACACAATGACTCTCTTGTACAAAAAAAGGTGCTTTTTGGGACTTTTGGTTGATCATGTCTCAAGCTAAACATACTGTGTGTCTTTATTCTTGATCCTATCTGCTCTGAACATTCAGCAAACACTCACCTTTCTGCATGGCAGCAGTGAGAAGAATATGCGGAGTGAAAATAATCGCTGCTGCTTCATATCCGTATCTACATCTCCGTAGACAATTGTTTCTTAACAGATAAATGTGCTGTGAAGATACGGAGGCGAAGCTACAATAAGTTGGGAATTCTCCGAGCGACGGAGGAGACACATCTTGATAATAAATAGTCTCACTGTTCTTTTGTTCTTCCAAGAGCCGTGAAATCAAAACCCAGAGAATACAATACCTGCACTAATAACAGTCTTCACAAATTTATTGTCTCCATTGCGTTTATTAAATCCTCCTTTATTTTTGTACCGCTCCACT
Organism: Thunnus albacares; assembly: GCF_914725855.1. Classification (NCBI taxonomy): domain Eukaryota; kingdom Metazoa; phylum Chordata; class Actinopteri; order Scombriformes; family Scombridae; genus Thunnus; species Thunnus albacares. The sequence continues at coordinate 4,145,365 of NC_058111.1, forward strand.
CTCTCTCTCTCTCTCTCTCTCCCTCTCTCTCTCTCTCTCTCCCTATCTCTCTCCTATTCATTCATTTATTCATCCCCTGTGGTTTCAGTTCTGAGCAAGTGGAGATGATCGTTTTTTTATGCGCTTTAAGTCTCTGAGCGTTGGTTCCCATTAGCAGCGAGCTAAAAATCTGTCACAGACTGAGAGGCTTTTGTTCAGCACGCCTGCTCGCTGCTATTGTTCAACACGGGGTCTCCTATCAGCAACCAAAGCTTCTCGGCAAACAGGCTTCTCTAATGTGGCTATGTGATATTGGAAATTTAAAAAAAAAAAGGTTCAAAATGTATGAATCACAAAAAGATATGAGACAGACAAAAGAGTTATTCCTGGAGCAAACCTTGTTCTAAACCTCTGTAGATAAAACGCTCAATTTGCCACTAATCAACATGCATTAAAAGTGAAGGAAAGAAGACTTATTTATATTAACATATGGAGACTTTTCCAACTTGTATAAGCATTAGGAGTGTGCCCGAATACAAATACATTATTCAGCAAAACACAAATAGTGGGTTTTATACGAATATTTGTTTCATACAAATATTTTAAAAATTATTTGTTGGGGGTGTTCCCCAGAGATAAAGCTGAGCTACTGACACATGCAGAGTTCTCCCAACGGACTCTGCATAACCTGTTGGTCCCCTTCTTTCCACAAAGTTAGGTTGTAAAAAGTTCTTCCCTACATGTTACATGCTGTGCTGTCTCTGTGTTATGGGTGTATAAATAGGTAGAGGTCTGTCAGCGCAGTCTTCTATGATCTGGGAGACTCCAGTTCAAAACCCGATGTGGGGACCTCCTTCGTAAGGTAGTTTATTCATGAACACTTATTGTAAGACTTAAATTTTCTAAAATTAAATGTGTCATAAAAACAAAAACAGGATTTTTAAGCCTCTGTCCATTTTTATTCGAATACAAATACGGATACAAATAATTTTGCTGCCTCAACAAATACAGATACAAATACAAATACTGGGCTCTCTGCACATCCCTAATAAGCATGAACAAAGATTTTAAATTTTGCGTTTGTCAGAGTCAAAGATTTTTTTCGGTTTCTGTACAACATGGAGCTGAGTGTCAGTCAAGATGAATGAAATAATGCAAAGAAGTCAAAAGTTTTTCCCAGTCTGATTTTTGCATTGCTTAGGGACAAAATGAACAAAAATGATCATTTATAAAAGTTAATTATTAACAAAACCGCCGGTCAAAGGTGGAACCACAGTGCTGTTGTTCCCATTAAGATTCTGTTTCAACAAATGCGATGTTAAGTTTGATTAGACATCGACAATAATGGCAGAAAACTGCTCTTCTCAAATTTTAGACTCTCAAAGGAAAACCTCAACAAACGCTGAGTGTCTTCAGCTGTTGTGAAAGATCCTTCACAGAAAAACAAGATACTCTTTGATGCTACTTTTTACACAGCTGAAAACCCTTCTTCAGTCGGCAATGAGGAGGTTGATTTTGTCTTTGAATTGAGCAATTGGCAGTCAAATTGCTTTTGTTTGTGGATATTGTCTGAATGCGCTGCACCTCTCCTCTCTGGGGAGAAGACTCAGTCCTTCTTGCATCCAAATTGTTTACCAACCAGAAAAGCAATCACAGCGTTAAAGAAGGAAACCTGCAATATATTATACATAATGAGAGATGGAGCAATGAAATCCTTCCTCATAGATAGATAGATAGATAGATAGATATGTTTAATACATTAGATTTAAAAAGGATGAAACACAGCTTTCCAAGGCTAATCTGGCCAATAACTTCTCTTAATAAATTCTTTAAAATTACAGCAGTTACTCTCTTTAATCTTTAAGGTCTTTATCAAGATTCTCTGAAAGCCTCTTTAAAGTAGAAATTAAAAAGCCATATTCACAAAACTTTCCAAGGTTTACTGTTGCCTACATTTTGATTTATATCATGTTATGTCTTAAAGTTTCTCAAAGTTCTCATTACTATACAGTTTGTCCTTTTATAAAGCAACGTTACACGAGCAACTAATGAGGCAAGAACTCTTTACACTCTCGTTCCTGTTCACACCCCAAAAGCCCATAAACGCTATTAGCTTCTGATGGCACCACGCAGACGCTATCAGCAGCTATCCACTGTTACTTTTCATTGCCTATAAAAACCATTGTTATTGCTGAGCAACTGAGCTGATGCCCTGCTCTGCTTTACAGCTGCTGCTGCTGCTGCTGCTGCAGATAGTCACACCGTCCTCATCTCTGCTTTAACAGGCAGCAGTAATGTACTTTATATGCTTGTTTTTTTTTGCTGCTGGAAACAGATGTGTCCTCGCACACCACACACAGGACGGAGACCAGGCAATGAATAGTCATGAACCCATATACTGTATATTATACATATTATATTATACAGGACCTTGTAAATGGAGCCCAACAAAGGATTTAGGTGAATGATGTGTGTTTCTATAAACCGGAGATGGCAGGAGATGCTTATCAACTGTATTACAAGGCGTGTTGTTACTATGTTGTTTTCCAGTTTCATAAAATCTATTTGTGTTTAAACTATGTGCTTGTGTTGCTGCCTTAGAAAGTTTAAAACCAGCTGACACTTGACTCTTATGTCTGATTTATTAAACAAGGCTTCATAACCTCTAAAGTTAAATATGTTTAAGATATCTCACATTTTTTTACAACTTGTCTGCATGACAACTTGTGTGACCTCAGCTGCAACCTGTAAGAGCACAGCACTAATTCTCTACTATACTTATATCACATGTGAACTGCATTGCTTATAGGTCTAAATGTAAAACTGTAACCTTTATATTTAGTGTTTTGGTTCCTTAAGACAGACGTAAAGATGGTGAATACAGTTCATGTTTGGACCAAGCGGCAACCTCCAGGGCTGTAAAATGAAGCCGATGCGGAAGTGCCAAAAACTGCAGTTCCTTGAATGGCCACTTGAGGCTCCAAAAGCGAGTCATTCCCCATAGACCTCCATGTTAAAATGCCCAACTTTACAGCAGAAATAAACATGTTTACAGCCTGGTACAAAAAACAGTTTTGGTCTCTGTAGCTAATTTCCTCTTTCATGACAACTGTACGGGAGGTGAATTTTTTTATAACTCACCCGTTTAAGTTTTATTAAGCCGTAAAGTTTTGCATAATGAAGGACATGGCTGCTTTGAGTGACAGGTCCGCCAGCCGCTAGGTGGCTTGTTTCAGCCATTCGGCCCGCCTCTTTGCCCATTTTTGATTGGCTGGGAGTTAGGCAGCGTCACGCACTGCCAAGATGGCGACGGTGACTTCGTCCATATTTTTGTACAGTCTATGGTTTGGACTATGTAGGCTGCAGTGTGAAAGCAGATCATAAGTGATCCAAACAGCTAGTTCTGTCATGGATTTAGTCTTTAATTTTCCATCACGCAAAGAAAACTTTATTTCCTCCTTGTTATTATTTCTTTTTTTCTCAGTAAGGTACATTTATAGAGTTGTTGATAACATTTTGCTTCACAAGAATTGCACACTAACAACACTGCCAGACAAGGTGTCATTAATGTTATGAAACAAGAACATCAATCAACAAGCTCCTGCATCACCTGAGTATAACTTCTTCTACCTGTTTCTACATTTTAATGCAACTCAGAGCAAATGTATAATGTATGTTCAGCTCCATTTTCAGAAAGATACACAAGTATAAGAAAGAAGACACACACACACACACACACACACACACACACCTAATTATCAGATACAGCTGGTGGCTGACACACATACACAGTCAGTACGCAGATGATCAACATGCCTGTCACACCTTCTTTGTGTCCTCTGTCAGTATAAGTCTGCGAGCACACACACACACACACACACACACAAATTGGCATCACACACGCAGCCGTCTGTCTGTTTGTGTGTTTGCAGAGAGTGTGTGTGTGTGTGTGTGAGTGTGTGTGTGTGTGTGTATTTCTGTGCGACACAAAACCAGCAGACAGTTTAACACACTACACAGTTTAACCACTAACCCTACTAACCTGTTCAGTATGTGGGAACATGTTCGAAAGAAAGAGGGAGGGTGTGTGAATGTGAGTGTAAGGTTTGTGTGTGTTGGACTCGTTAAAGATCCATTTCTTACTCTGGCAGATTCAATATTTATCAAATAGAGACGCAGGTGTCTGCCTGCTGGATCTGAAATGACCACTGAAGGATGAGAGAGAGGGAGAGGGAGGGAGGGAAAGAGAGGGAGATTTCTCTTCAGCTTACATCCAGTTTTCAGTATTAGCAGGAAGAATCCTATTTAGCTTCTCAAACATCCCTCATCACCTCTGTCGCATCCCTCGAAACCTTCTGTTCAGACTTAAGACGGTTTTGTTTCAATTTTTTTCAAAATCAAATCGAGTGCAGCTCAGGATGTCACTCGTCCATCCTTATGTTCAGGACACGAATGTTCAATATAAATAGTAATAATACCAGTGATGTCACAGACTGGATCCTGACTGACAGAAATCCTCGGTTACTCCAGTAGAAACGAAGGAAACTCACCCGACGCCGAGCCTTTCAGTATTTCTTTATCACGAGGAGCCAATCAGGACCAAGTCCAGCTGTGACGTGACGACTCGATCTGCAACAACCTGAAAAAAAGAGGTTTTGAAAATGACATCACAATCTCAGTCATATGAATAACGTCTTCAGCTATTTTGGTATGTAAACAGATAGTAAACCTCTCTAGAGTTTAAATTACTATGAATATGAATATCTATCAGCAAAAATAAGAGTTAGTTATGTATAATATGTAAAGTACTTAATTTTCTTTTTGCCTGTTTGTCAATATAAGTACATTTTGACCAATAATATAATATATAACAATGTTATTTCAAAATCTGACATTTGGCTCTGCAGCTCGCCCACCAGGCCCATCACTGTACATTTTTAAGCTGGATCCAGAGCGATCCAAAGTCTAAGTCTCCCTCAGTGTGGATCACGTGGGAGATAGGTCAGTACAGTCAGCGTGCTGCAGCGGTAACACAGGCAGGGCTGAAGGTTAAATTCCTCGTGGCGTTTGGACACAACTTGACATTCGATTGAATGAGAAATGTGTCCAAACTTTTGCCTTTTACTGTACGTTCACCTCAAGTTTAGGAACTCTGACTGTGTTTAACATCCAACATCATAACAGCATAGAAATAACAGAAAATCACAAAAATGTCCAGTTGTGGGTATAAGTCATACATATATCTATGTATACACAATGTACTCTGAACCAATTATAGGCAACAATTAACCCTCCTGTTGTCCTCGGGTCAAATCTGACCCGTTCTCAAATGTTTTTATATCAGAAATATAGATTTCTTTCATCTAATTGCCTAAAAATCGCATGGATGGTTCCATATTACACACTTTGCAAGTAAAAGTAATGACCACTACTTTCATTGAATTTTGGGTGTTTTACTCAAACTTATAGCATCTGTTGACTTTTGTCCTCCGGAGTCAAAATTGACCCAGAAGGACAAAAGTTGCACGGTCGACAGGAAGACAACAGGAGGGTTAAATCCAAGGCTTTATGTGTACACAATGCAAACATAACATGATATGATTATGTTTATTCTCTGAGATATTGACACATTTCTAGGCGAGGCACAGGATGACAGACGAGGATCTGTCTTTCACCCTCTTGTATGGTGCACTGAGGATGAAAAAAAGGGTCAAAACTCACAGTTTTTAATGTGATTCATCAGATTTTATATCATCTAAACGGCTGAATTCAGCTTCTTCTTTCTAATAATCTACTATTTTTTACATGATGAAAATTCATGTCCACTTCATCTGCGAGGCGAGATTATGAATTAAGATTACGAGCCTCTTTGAATCACAGAAGGACAGAACTGAATTAAATTTGATTGGATTAGAGAGACAGAGAGGAACATCTAAATGACCGTGAAAGATTGAGATCTATTCAACCGTCAAAATCCTTTTCAGTGCGTCTCACTATCCGACATCCGGATCAAGCATCGTCCCCTCTTCTTCAAAAACACACACACACACACACACACATGCTTCAGTTCTGTGTGAATAAAAGCAGAACCCCGCCCCTCCGCTCTCTCTCCCTCAGTGCTGCTCACTGATATCGATGATGGCACACGGCGAGGACGTCGTGGACGTTTCAGGTTTTTTAAACGAACGAGCGGAGACAGCAGAGTGTCAGTTCCAGAGGAAGCTCTTTGTACTGCGGAGGCCAATATGTCTGCTTAATGAGACTGAGGTTCAAACCCGGACAGAGCGGCCTTATGGGAGAGATGCCGCTGCTCCGGTCTTATTAAGATGAGGAGAGATAAGTGGACGGGAGAGAGTCAGTCTGGCTTTGTTGACTGTCCAGCCCTCCTCCGTCTGCAGTCTGCTCTGTTGACATTCCTACATTCAAGCTGTAAAAATGGGCTTTGGGGCGGGAGGACGGGGGGGAGGTTTGTCTGCAGTGGGAGGTGATGGAGGTTTAGTTCTGTGCTGCTGAATGAGAACAGAATGATACTTATGTTATGTCCCATTTTGTGTCATATAATCAGGTTTAAAACATGTCATTATCTGTCTGTATCTCAGGTGTCATTCATGGAAGTATTAACTTCCTGTAACAGATGTATTATACAGTTCAGGATTGTATTATCGGTGCATACTCGTGTGATGAGGTCACCGTTAAAGATTCACTGTTTTCCAGGTACTTAAAGTGTCTCATGTAGTCATAAACAGACAACATCTTTTAAAATAGAAACATTTAAAACCAACTTTTTGTTGCAGTTGCAGATATTTTTTAAATAAAACCTTCAAAAATGTGTTCAGCCAGTTTAAAACAAGCTGTCAGTGTCATATTTCCTTACAAATGTTGTAACATTTGTTTTAACAGTGGAAATCTTTTCTTTCTTTTTGTTGCCTGAACTGGAAAAAACAACAAACTGCTGATGTGTTGGTTGCACCAGACCACAAAACTCTCATATGATGGTTTCTTAAGGCACTAACGAATAACATACCATATTTTGCCATTTACATAACTATAAGGACCAAGCGGCAACCTCTAGGGCTGTAAAATGCCAAAAACTGCAGTTCCTTGAGTGACCACTTGAGGCTCCAAAAGCGAGTCAATCCCCATAGACCCCCATGTTAAAATGCCCAACTTTACAGCAGAAATAAACATGGATACACCAACATAGGTGGCTTGTTTCAGCCATTCAGCCCGCCTCTTTGCCCATTTTTGATTGGCTGGGAGTTAGGCGGCGTCACGCACTGCCAAGATGGCGACGGCCGGAGCGGCTCGCTTTGAGCTTCAAAACCTTTCTCTTCAGAAACCAACGGGTGACGTCACGGTAACTACGTCCATATGTTTATACAGTCTATGATAAGGACCTGTTGACTTTCAACACGACCACTTTAGTACCGGATATGAGATACGCTGATCAAACCATCTTTGTAATGGTGTTCCACAGTTCAAAAGTGCATCTGTGTATTCAACTAACTGTTCAGTCTCCAGCTCTCATAATACAAACCCCGACATCCACCACCAAACCCAGCAGTGTGTGCATGATGCAATTTCTTTAAAACTATAGCTGGAGGAAAAAGCTCCAGATTAAAGCTCAACTCGTCTTGTAGCTGCAGTGCATTCTGCTTTAGTTTTATGTGGTTTTGTAAAGAAACTCTATTGTATTTTAGAGAAATATATGATGCAAAGTTTTCTATGATTCGGCCAATTATCAGCAAGAAGAATAACAAATAACTAAGAGGAGGCGGAGGTGTGAGATATGTCAACGCTGGCTACGACTTTAGTGTTTAGAAACTGCAAATGATCAAGTTAACTGTGGAAACAAATGGACTCCCTTAAAGTGAAATATCTACTTAAATGATGAATAAATACGAATAAACATGGGAAAAACGCCTCTCTTCCTCTGCTCCTCATTTAGCGCAGGTTTCCGGCTGTGAGTTTTGACAAGTATGACTTCCCTCTCTGTCTTATTAAGACATACTTTCCTCTCTCCACTCAATTCCCTTTCCCCTTTTCTTCTGATCTGTCCATCCATGTCCTTCAAGCCTCAGCGGTAATCCTCCAGAGGACAGAGGGAGGGAATAAAGAGGAGAGAGAGAGAGAGAGGATGAGGAGCAGGAAGAAGGGGCAGTATTCAGGTTAAAGGACTGAACGAGAGCCTGACACTGATGTTGAGATTTCACTCACGTCTGATGTGGTTTTGGGGTTTGATTTACTAAACTGCAGGATCAGATTTGTACTCTGTCTGAGCTCTGATCTATAAAACAACTTTAGATAATAAATCTCATTTATTTTTGGCATTGAGCCAATAATGTTAATGTTATATTTGTTTGTTTTCTGACAATATTTTCTGCATTTCTTTTGAAATTATCTACAAAAAAAAAATGATTTGAAATAAGAAAAATGCTTCGTTTTCATGTCATCTAAAGAAAGACAGAGTTGGTCTTTTGTGTGACGTTCAGGTACATCTGTGTGTGTGTGTGATCTTTGCACACCTGTATTGGTGCATAAGAGAGTGAGTCATATTAACAAAGAGCAGCTGCTGCACGCTGTCAACGTTAACACTACGTTAATTGAATATCTACATTTCAGTCAAGTGACCTTTGTCAGACGTTTTAAGTTGTATTGTTATTGCTTTTATGCTGAGAGTGTGAAGAGTAGATACAAGACAAGACTAATGGCACGAAGGTGGTACGTTATGCTAAATGGAAAGTGTGAATTAAATTAAATTTCCTCCACGACGCCTTCTGTATGTCATAAATTATGAATACCACACTCCACACATACCACACAATTTAAAGATGAACTTTAAATTATGTCAGAAAAACTCCAAACAAGAATAAAATATGATCTCCAACCTTAACAACAGACATGCTAACGCAGGAAGTAGTCTGGCCTTTATGAAGCGAGTCTGATTTACATCCATTGTTTTATTAACCCTCAGTGTTTTAGCCATACTTTATCTTTTCCAAACTATTGGTTTTGCATTATTGTCCAATATTTCCATTTTTGTCTGGTCTCAGGGTTGTTTTATGTCACGTCATTACATAAACTCACCTCAGAGTTTACTGACTGGTCCAACTCACAACTCTCACTTCCAGACTTTTATTGTTTTTTTTTGTTTTTAGGGGTTTTTTTTTGTGTGGGAGCTCATAAGAATCTGAGGCTAGAAAATCAATAACAACACATTCAAAACTACATTTGAAATGATTATATATAATAGCTGCTAACCTGTTAAATAAAACGAAGGCACATTTAGATTCTGATGGAACTTCAATAATCACAAAAAAACAGGTAGATTGGTTTGCTGCCAAACCGCAAGAAACCAACCATCTGATTACATTTTAAATGAGAACTGTTTGGATTGTGCTTGAACTGATTGGAGAATGAGAAGACTGTTTATATTATGAACATATATAAGAATATAAAGAAGACAAAAACACAGGTATGAATCAACACTGGAGCAGAATAAAACTCCTAATTATGTCTGTTTTCCTGCCAAAGCTGCTGCTGCTGCTGCTGCTGCAGGTCAAACATCCAGCAGCCAAAGTCTACCAGCCAGTTGACGAGGGGATTTTTTTCCCACAATGGTCATTAGTGAACAGTTTAACACGATGCAGCCAAGTCTGAGATTTTAATAAGATTAAATTACTGGACGAGAGGATTTTCACACCAGGTCGTACATTACGTTCAATGAGGCGGTTTGTTTCAGTATGATAAATAAACAGCAGTTTGATTGTCAAATATACTAAAATTATTAATAAAACAAGACGTTAAAGCTAAAAAATGTGTCATGTGTCAAATGCAGGAATGGAGGAGGAGCAGCTGATGGATGGAAAGAGGACAAAAGGAGAAGAAGGAGAGGAACGATGGAATTACAGATGGATGAAGTGATGGACACATGGGTGGATGAGTGGATACTAGATACATCTGATCACAAGCAGACTCATCTCTCTGTCATATCCTCTTCTTCTTATTTAACATCTGATGTGTACACAGATGGAATGACGGTCCATATATATAAAAAAAAAAAATAAAAAGAGAGAAACTTTGGCATTAAGATCTCTCCTCAGTGAAACGGCAGCTCACGCTGATTATATTAATAATCATCTATCAGCTGATTAAGTCACTAATCTTCTCTCAGTTTAAATGATCTGTTTGCAGTCTTTAAACACAAAGAAGTTCCACTTGAAGCGTACTCGAATATACTGATGAATTACTGAACACCAGCGACGTGTCTGATATCACCACGGTAATAAAAAGCCTCATTTATCAGAGACGTGTTTGTAAATTCAGAAATTCATAGATTTTACTGTGAAGACCTTTTACTCTTTTTACCAATTCAGTAGAAAATAGTTCCCTCTGAAAACTACAGTAGATTCACCAAGAATACATTTTAATTTGAAACTTAAAGTATTTGCCTTCCTGGATACGATTAGAGCTGCAATGATTAGTTGATTAATCACAATTAGTTGCCACTAATACATTAATAACCAACTATTTTGATAATCAATCAATCGTTTGGAGTCATTTTTGAAGAAAAAACAATTGAAATTGTCTGATTCCAGATAATAAAATCAATATTTTCATGTTTCTTCAGTCGTCTATGACAGTAAACTGAATATCTTTGGGTTTTGGACATTCTTTGGGAAACAGTGATAAATTATATATCATATATTATAGATTATAGATTATAGATTATAGATTATAGATTATAGGAACTTGTTTGGTATTTTCAAAAAGAAATTTGACAGATTTGGTGGTTGTCTTTCATCTTTTTATTCTTAGTTTATACTTTTGTAAAACACATGTTTTAATCATTGTTTTTATTGTTTTATACTGTTTTTTATATTGTTTATACAGATTCAAATTTCATATAATATTTATCTTTTTTCTTCAGTTAACTTTCCTTTTTTAATGTGTTTTTGGAGGCACTTTGACTGTTTATCTGCATGCAAGGTGCTAAACAAATACAGTTATTATTTTATTTATTTATTATATGTAGTAGTAGTGGTGGTGGTAGGGGGGATATAGGGAGGAGGAGGAGGAGGAGACAAAGGATGGACAGACAGAGAGAGAGAGAGAGAGAGAGAGAGAGAGAGAGAGAGATGTAAATGGGTGGAAGGTTGTTTTATCCTGAGAGAGAAGTAGAAATTCAACAGGGAGCTGACAGAAGGGCCAGACCCAGCCTCTATCCTGCCAACACACACACACACACACACACACACACACACACACACACACACACACACACACACAGGGTACAGTACACATACAAGCTTGCATGTACACTGATGCATATATTCATACACACACACACATACACATTTGCATGGCGTGATGCATCTCAGGTGTCTGTTAATGTCAATGTTTTCATCCAATCATGAGTGTTTTCAGCATTGATTTCTCTGTGTGTGTGTGTGTGTGTGTGTGTGTGTGTGTGTGTGTGTGCGTGTGTGTTGGCAGGATGCTGGAGGCTGGCAGATGGTCAGAGCTGAGTCTTTCTCCCCTGTGGGTCCGTCAGCTCTCACTCTTCCCCTTCCCTCCCCTCTCTCTCTCTCTCTCCCGGCTGGGCACAGACCTCCACCACCTCCTCCCTGCCTGGAGCTGAACTTGCTGAACGTTCTTGGATAAAAAAAAAAAAAAAAAAAAAATCTTTCCTGTTTAATTTTTATTTTTTTCCATTTTTTATTTTTTTCCATTTCATTGGTAGCCGGATTGAAGGTTAATACCATCTATTAAACAGTGGGGATGTTTCTCGGCTCCGGCAGCGGTCAAACATTTTCAAATATCCATCAGTCTCAAAGCAAAAGGTGTTATTTTTTTTTTTTTTTTGAGATTTCTGGAAGATTTGATCGCTGAGATTTTCATTTTCACTGCTGGGTTTGAGTTCAGAGCTGACAGCTGATAACTGAATTGTTGCAAAGTGCAGGTTGGAATAAGACGGAAGCAACGAACCGTCTTCTGAAGCTCCACATAGAAGAAGAAACTCAGAAAAATAAAGCATTTGCAAAAATATGTATCCGATAAAAGGATGAACTGAATGAAAACAAAGCTCCATATGTATGTTCTAATACAACATAATGCGTATATTGTTTGTAATTACTGTTGTTTTTATACTCACGTAGCACATTGTTCACATCTAACATGAAAAGCATCGTTTTCCCGCCACTCGGTGAGCTCCTTCATGAATGAGATTTACAGACAGAATTTCACCCGTGTTGACATGAAGCCGTCTGACCACTTGACTGCTCTTATCCACCAATCAGAGGAGAGCCAGCGGGACATGCCAGTCAGCCAAAAAGAGTCTATTTATTGGGAGTCCGAGGTGAGCTGTGGGTGAACGAGTCTGTTTGATGGGCGATTTCCTGGCTGACTGATGGTGTTTTGAATGACTGATGAGGTGGATGATTTGGTCGAGTGCGTCGGCGTCCCTGAGCTATAGACTCAACCCCCCCCCCCCCCACCTCTCGGTTTACAGGCGGAATATCAAAATGGCCCTCTCTCTCTCTATCTCTCTCTCTCTCTCTCTCACTTTTGCCTCCATTTGTCTCTCTCTTTCTGCCTCCTTTTTTATTTTCTTCCTCATGTCACATTTCCCTCCCTCTTTCCGTCTGTTTTCGTCACCTTTCCCCTTTAACTCCATGTCACCTGTGCTGTCCCTCTACTCGACACCTTTCTGCTCTCGCTGTTTGCTTTGCCGCTTTATTCTGTTGTTTTTTTATTTACTCCTCCTACATATTTATTTATACTGTCTCCTGTTGTCCTCGGGTCAAATTTGACCCGTTTTCAAATGTTTTTTTATATCACAAATATGGATTTCTTTCATCTAATTGCCTGAAAATCACATGGATGGTTCCATATCACACATGTTTGCAAGTAAAAGTAATCACTACTTTCACTGAATTTTAAGGGTTTTATTAAAATTTATAGCATCTGTGGACTTTCCAGTCAAAATTGACCCGGGAGGACAAAAGTTGCACGGTCGATTTGAAGACAACAGGAGGGTTAATTCCTCTCTCTGTCTCTTTCTGTCTTCACAGACGTCCATGTTAAATACATGAAACTGAACAACAAGAACAAACTATAAGATGTACTTGATTTACATACTGTTGGCTGCATCAACGGAGCAAAGTAGAATAAGTAATGTTTTGAATCATCAGTCGACATTCCCAGGATTCACATTCAAAGTCATTTGTCTGTCAGTCACTTTATCAAAAGCGTTTTGTTTCCTCAGACCTTCATCAGATCAATTTCACAAACAAACAGCAGCAGCGCCTTATACTGAAGGGAAAAAACCACCAATCAGAGGGCTCCAGCACCGTCTCCCTGGCAACAATTAAGTCAATAAGTTCCTCTAATAATAATTAAATAAGCCATATAAAGCTCTTTTTTATAATTGCAAGAGCTCATTTTCCTTAACATGTACAGTATGGATGCTAGTGAGGTGCTGCTGCTTGTTTTTCCCCACCGAGCTTTGATCTGATCTACCTGGTTAGAAGACAATTAAACTTTCTGGTGAGCAAGAACTTTGGAGCAAAACTGCACGGTAGACTACACAACTTCTACAAAAACTCATGTGTCATGTGTAACTGCAGCGAACACGGAGAAGACCGATGATAAAGGAGAGCAGAGCGGCGCGGTGCAGTGTCTTGTTTCTTCACACTTCCTCTCGATGGTGTCGCTTTCAGTTCTGTAAGGTCACGGCTAAAATGCCATCCGGTGTGATTAACACTTCAGCTGACAACGCTGTCAGCAGCCAATTAGGAGAGACGCTCTGTAGTGTGCTGAGAATGTCTTACTGAACGATGATCAGGTCGCAAAAACCTTTTATTTCCTTCGTCATTGTGCAAATCTGATGTTTTCATGTTGATGATGGTTTCGCAGGTAATATGTGAGACTTGGCTGTTGGTGTCAAGTCAAATTTATTTGTATAGCTGAATATCTTAAATCACAAATTAGCCTCAGGGGGATTTACAGTCTTAGACCCTCGATTAAAATAAGGAAAAACTCCCTAAAAAGCCTTTAATAGTGAAAAAATGGAAGAAACCTCAGGACATATAAATGTGCAATAGATGTTGTGTGCACATGTAACATCTGCTTCCTGCATGTTACATTAAATACATTAGTTGTGCTTTAAACGGTCACTATGTCTAACAGCAAAATCTTTTAATATAGAATATAAGGTGTACATATTTGTGTTATTTTCATTATTCTATGCTGTTATCTTATATTTAATATTTAATACTAGGCTATACCGTATCCAAGGTAACGATGCAGCTGTAAAGCCCATCACCGTGGGAACAAGTCAGACCAGGTGAGTGTGTGACTAATAAATGGAAACCTAAATAATAATAATAATAAATAATAATGTATAGCTGACCTGACATAGACTTCATTACTAATTATAATTATACTGACATTCAGAGTGATTATCTATGTGAACTGATTCATCTGTATCAATAATCTGTAATATAGTTTTTGATCCTGGTCGAGGTTCGACCTGTAATTTGTTATTTAATTGTTATTAAGCTTCGTCACAGAAAACATTTATTAGTTTTGTAAGTTTCCTTTGATTATGATTTTATTTATATTAAATAGGTTTATTGAGACCGGGCTTGTAAGCAATAAACAGACATCATTGAATCGACATCGGAGCTGTCTGGGTGTTTTTGTTGGAGTCCACCACCATCATCATCATCACAACACAACGCAGAGACTGTAGGCTGTCACTATTATCAGCCATATAAAGGAAACTTAACGGGGGCGTTATAAACTGTGAGGCTAATATAGTCCCACGTTACATACAGAATAGAACAAAAATCACAGAATACAGCATTGAACAGGATAATAAAATGATAATGGATTTATAATATATATGAAGAATGTGTAGGAGTTTAGTGTGGGGTGGCTCCTCTGGCAACTGAGCTTATAGCGTAACTGGGCAGAAACCATGAAAAATATGATATTTCTCTATTCTAGGAAAGGTGTATTGATGGAAAAACATCAGTGATAAGGTTAAGTAGCCTATGTTAAAAAAAATAAATGAACAAACAGCGCTACACAGGCGTAAAAAAGATCCAAATAAAAGGCTCAATCCTCTACACCCAAATCCTCACGTCATGGTAGAGTTTACATGGTCCCCACCTGCATCTACTGTAGTGTAGGTGGTTAGGAATTCAATATAAAAAAAGGCGTTGTGCACTGTGAGAAGGATGCCTGATGTTTGGGTTCATTTCACCTAAATATTTCATTTAATTTGGGGGGATTTCATTGGGTGATTCAACTTTGAGGCTGTCAGAAGCCGACAGTCCTCCGAGTGATGGTCTCATTTGTTTGTTATCAATATTAATGTACATTTACGACGATATAAAAACTGTATTTTACGTAAAGATTTAAAAGAATTACATTTAAAGTTTTATTCAGTGCTTTATAAATGTGTAGAAGAGTGTTGGTCCCCTCTGGATAAAGCAGCAGCAGTTGTATCATCCTTGTCTAACCAGTAAAGAAGATTCCTCCCTGCTTAGTAAAAACTCAAGAAAAGCCTGAGATGAGCACCTTGGATAAAGAAATGAAGAAAAAAAAAAAAAGAAGAAGAACGGATGAATGGATTAATCCACAGCCCCGAGCAAAGAACACAACATCACAAGGACACAGACTGAAAAAAAAAAAGACAAACAAGAAAGATGTCCATACATAAATCTGGTTTCTATTATCCCTTCTTTTACTACAGAGGAAGAAGAGACCAAACAATAAATCTCAGGTCATCGTAGTCAAGAGTGTGTTCATTTCTGTAACTGCTCCGTGGAAATCCATCACCTAGCCGCTGCAGCTCTACAGGGTGGTCAATAGTAAGAGGTGGAGTCTTGGAGGGGAGGGGGGGGGGGGGGGGGGGGGGCAGAGAAAGTGAGAGAGAGAGAGAGAGCGGGGTGATGAATCACAGTGGAAGGTCTGCTCTGAAATATGTGGCTCTAAATCAAACTGTTAAACTCTTGACACGACAGAAGAGGAATAGTCCCGAGATAGATGAGAGAGACAAAGAGGGAGGGAGAGAAAAGATATAAAGGAGAGCGACTCTGTTATTAGATCTATGTGAAGTTAAACTACAGCGTCATTACAGTTTGTCACAAGTTAGAGATAATAATATGATTCCATTTAGCATTCATAGTCTTTTAACCATCCACAAGTTGCAGTTTCAGCAGTAGAGGAGCATCATTATACCTCACAGTTAATGAAAATGAAGTCAAATTAATACCAGGTTCAGACTACACGATATCAGCCCGATAATAATCTGACCCGACAGACGTCAGGACTGAAAATGGGCATCAGGCGCAACAATTAATTGGTTTATCCGGTGTAGTGGATGACAGCAACCAACAGAAGTTTTTTACCTTCTCTTGCGGATTACAACAACTTCCACAGCGTCTTCTGTGACGTTGTGAAGTGGAAGAAAAGGCTGTGTCGCTATGGCAACCAGACAGCCAGTATCACAGACCAAGCCCCCAGGAATAGCGCAATTGAGGCTAATTTGACATAGCAGCCAAACCGTGTAATTACAACGTCATGTGACGCTATTGGGCCCAAAAAGACTTTTCTCCATAGACTTACATTTTGAGAGAGACGCCCGTAAATCAGCGGATACATTTTTTTGAGCATCACAACCCCCACGAAATGACTCGTCTCATTATAAGAATTTGATCCGTTTGGTCTGATCACATTTCGTGAGTCTAAAAGAGCCGCACGATTGAATTGTTTTATCCCCATTCAAGTTAGCTGGAGGGCTAAACAGGAAGTAGCTGACTCGGCCAGCGAAAGTCACTAGTGCGCTCGCTCTATGGGCCCAATGATCCTGGAAGATCCAGGTAATTTTATACCTGGAAGTTGAACTTTTTTGGCTTCATGCGCCACTGAGCAACTTTCATAGGAATGAACGGGGCCCCGCCTCCGATGCTGTATCTGGTTCTCTTTATACATCCATGTCACAGACACTGCTTCGGACGCCATTGTTTGTTTATATTCTTGTTCCTGGAAGTCGGTCCCTGGCACCTCCTTCCAATGACATCACACAGGTTGTGAACGATGGCGAGCTATGATTGGTTGGGTACCAACGTGTAGTCTGTCATGTCTCTACAAATCTATAATCACCTACTTTGACACTGTGGCATCTTATCCGACAAAAACATTGTGTAGTCTGAACCTGGCAGCAGCTCCAACAGCAATTAATTCAAATGTTAAAAAATAATTAAAAGAAAAACTATTCAGAATCTACTTCCTGTGTGCAACATGTGTGCACAGTTTGTTTGAATTGTTTGTTGCTTGTTCATATTTTGCAGCCGTAAAAGAATTTGGTTAAACTTCTGTTTTCATTTTCTGTCATTTTATTTGATTAAACTCAGAAAAAAAAAGTTCAGATCAGAAAACCTTTTGAGTTCCTTCTCTTCTTAAGAAAAAAAAAAACAAAAACACAACAACTTTGTCTCAGTGCTTTATTCTGTTTGGATCAAAACCTCAGAATTCTATGAAATAATTCGATAAATCAATGCAATTAAAGTCTTCTTTGTTGAAATGAAATGAATATGATTCCTTTGTTGAAACATAGAAAAGCCAGTCATGATGAATGTGTTGGATTGTGATTCCTCTAAAGACTGAAGGCTGCAGTAATAAACAGAGAGGCCAGAGAAACAGCAGGAAAAAAACAGCCATTATCATGGAAATGAGACATTTTTATCGACAGGAGACACAACCATCAATAATAATAAAAACACTGCTAATACTAATAATGACAATAACCACAGTTATTTTGCATTTGGCTGTTCCCTGTCCTGTTGTGAATCACCAAAGACAGAATACGTCTTATCCAGAGAGAATATGATGAATATAAATGTGAGTTTGACCAGCTGTCTAGACATAAACAATATTCTGTTCTAATTCAGCCGCAATGTGCTCCAATTAAACACCGCTCTTCAATTTAATGTCAGAATATTTTTTTTTTTATCATTTCCTATTTGATACAAACATGCCGGGTTCCTGTCAGTCTGTCTGTTAGTGTAGTCTGAAAGGTTTTCTGCTGCCGGACAGCAAACTTATTAATTTCAAAATTATTTTGTTAAAGAGACTGTTGACCTTCCAAATTCAAAATCCGCTTTGATGATTTTACAAGCTAATTGCTTTTTTAAAAGAGAAAGTAGCCTGTAGAGAAGCTTCCTTTCAATAACCAGAACGGGTGTCTTTCAAACCGAGCATATTTATTATCCTCTAACATGCTGCAGCTTACAAAACGGGGAAAACAACGGAGGTCGCACCCGACATCTTGAGCCTTTTCTCTAAAAAACTAGCGACACCAACAGGCCAGATCATTTCCTTGGAAACCTTCAAAATAAAAGCATTTCCGTTTAACTGGAAACCAGGCATTTATAGTGTATTCTCCATATAAACACTGAATAATTACCATTTCCAGGTTTATCCTGATGTGTACATTTTACTGTAAATGCTATAACTGTAAATAAATGTAAATACTGCATTCTGTATTTGTAATGTACAACTCTAAAACTAAACATGAATTGCCTATTTTCATCACTCAAATAAAAACAATTGACAACATAGAGAAAACATACTTTTCAGATATGACCGTAGTGTTTTACTATCGGTCCACTCTGCTCTACAGTCATTGTAAATCATGGGCTTTTTCAAACTGATCATATGATTGATGTGTTTTATGCTTTTGTTTTGCAGTCTGGGCACCTGAAGTTTTAACTCCATGATGTTTCTCGTCTGGAGTTGAAGAAAGTTCAACTCAGAAGTTAAACTTGTTCAGTCTGGAGAGAGGGCAGACCTTCCAGACCTTCCAGACTGAGCAAACAACAATAAACCTGGAGGAAAGCCTGGTTATTCTCTCTGCTGTTTGATCTCTTAATAGCTTGAAGGTACATTAGTGCTTTAGGGTGCTTGGAGTTTGAGGTGCATTTTAGATGCGTTTGTGTATTTCATGCCTGGATGTAGCTGCTGTTGATTACTATCATGTGCAGCTTGTTGGCACACAATTGACTGTCAGTCATGTGCAAAGAAGACGCCTCAATGTGATCAGGATCAGAGTTTTATGATGAAAAAGCATTGCTGTGTGCCTCGATAGCTTCGTTTTCTTAGTTGAATTTTATTTATTTCCATCATTGTCCCTGGTGTTTACACAGTCCACATTAAGACGGAGGCAAGTGTATAATATCTGACATTAAGATATTAGAAAAAAGGACCCAAGGAAGTAGAACAGTAACAGTAAATCTGTGTTTCCTACTTAATTTATCCAAGTTGTCAATCAAATAATTTTGCACTGCAGCTAAATATTTCTTACATTCATATGTCTATATATATATATATATTTTTTTTTTCCTTTTCAAATGCCAAACTGAAATGACTGGCTGTCATTTTGTTGTGGGCATCCCCATATTTCCTTCTGTCTCCTCATAAGTGGAGATACAGCTGAGCATTCTCACCAGTTAATGTCTCCAAGCTGTTTTTAGCAAAGGTGACAGTAGCATTAAATTTAGTTGCTGCATAATAACATTTCATTAAAAAAAAAAAACGGCCAAGGACTGGAGGACTTTATCTGCCTGGAGCTGGATTTTGAAAAACACTGAGCATAATAAACAGCTTGAATTACTGGATTTAGTGTATATATATATATATATATATATATATACATATATACATATGCTGTTAGACTAAACCTGTAGGTAACACTGCTGCATACTAACAGATGTGGTACATATACAGAGTGACTGTATACCATATTATACATATTATATATATAATATAAGACAATAGTCAATTAAAAGTCAGCTCTCCAATAATGACCGGGGGCGTGCTCGACATGGACAAATAAGGGCCCCAAAAACAGGGTGGATAAACTCCTGGTGCCTTTTATATAATGTGCATACCAGTTTAGCATAAATAGTAATTACCTGGATGTAACTCCAGTTCTGTGCATAGCCCAGCCGACCCTCACAGAGAGGGGAGGGGGTCGGCGGAGACGCAATATCATTTAAATACAAGGATAACGGCGCATATTTTAATAATAATGACAGCAGCGACACTACATGAGCATGGGTAACCGGGGTAACCAGGGTAACTTGGCTAAGCTGGCGAGCATACATCCATGAGCATGCTACCCGCATACTACAGCTAAGTGCTGCACTGCCAAAATTTTCCAGGTGGAACCAGAATTATTGTTCTGCAGTCGGAGTAAGTGGATTACCAGTGATGCAGTAACAAAAATATAACAAAGCAAACGGAAGCAGATCAGAAAACAAGGAGGCTTCATACTAAAATATGCACAAATATAGTAAGTAAAGACTTCTCTGAGGTCAAAAGTCAGTAATCAATGGAGCTGTTTCAGATCTATTTTGGACTAATCAATGTGTCACCTGATTTGTAAAAAAAAAAAAAAAAAGATTGGGATATACTGCCCCATAAATCAATTAGTCATGTACATTAGAAGCCTCTAAGGGTCAGAGCAGTAGATTAGCAGAGAGAGGATGTATTAGTGTTGATCCTGATCAATACAACAAGAGGTTGAACGGATAATCTTTAACACTAATTGATTGGCAATGGGTTGTCAGTGCTACTCCAGAAAACTGAACCCTATGAAGGATTGCATGCAGAGGATCATTGATGATTTCTTCCCTTCACCAGTACAGTCCCATGAACATCAACTGTGATATTTTTTTGGAGTGAAGCTGCCGATCACCAGCATTTGGTCCCATTAATGAAACATTTTGAATCTCACCATTTTCAAGGCTTTTTTAGTTGAGATATTCAGTGTTCGGCTCAGGAGTTTAGTCTTGTCAGAATGGATCTGCATTAAAAGCATCATGGGACGCTAAAACTCTCACCGAATCGGTAATAAAAGGCTTTAGGAGCGTCGTTTTAAGGTCAGGGTGATGCGGATTTTAGTAGCAGGTAAATTCTGGGATGTCTGTAGATGAAGCAACATTATCACAGCTTTATTCTCAGCTTTAAAATAGATGACAGATAATGACAGTCATTATACTTGCTATCATTGTAGTCATGCCTGTGTTCAATGAGTTCAATGGACAAAAAACATGATACACAGTAGCAGAGAATGTAAAAACTCACTAAAATACATTTTAAAATGTTATGATGATTCCCTAAAACAGAAGTAATTACAAATCCTTTCCATTTAATACAATGTTATTTGTCTCCTGCCAATCAATCTTGAGACTGGAGTCATCTTTTCATTCAGTATTTGAGTATATAAACTTGCATTCATGGTGCCGTCTATAAATGTCATCTCTACACCTTTTGCACTCATGCAGCCCCGCATCAGCACACTCTCACCTCCATGTTTCACGGCCGGCATGCTGGACCCCATCTCATCCAAACAAATTTATTTTAGTTTCATCTGACTAAAGAATGTGCCGCCAGTATTCATCAGGCTTCTTTTTATGTTCTTTGGCAAAGTTTAATCTTACAATTTTGTGAAAAATTATTGTCCTCTTGGACTGACTTAGTGCAGCGTCCTTCTCACTGTCTAAGCAGTCACTGAAACACCAATTTCCAATAATCCTTGTGCCAAGTCAGAAGCACTTTCCCGTCTGTGTTTCAATGCAAGGTTGTGTAAATAGTGAATTGTGCATGCCGTCACTTTTCGAGGACGGCCACTGTGCCTTCTGTTATTGGTAGTATGGATCCTCCTGCACCTCCTAACCACTGCTGCAACTATGGTTTGTTCAGGCAGTTGTCTTAATTGAAAGTCACAGATGTAATCATTTTTGTTTCAGTGATCACAGGTGTACTTACTTTTGTTGCATTGAGTTTGTACTTTGAGGCTTGTATTTTCAATGAAGTCAACCTAACCTGTTTGTTTTTAATTACAAATGAGATCAAATAGTCCACACTTCACCCTAAAAATACTACAATTATTTTAAGATGATACAATTTTGAATCATTTAACATTTTAGTGATATTGCACTGGGGGTGTACTCTGTTTTGTTCTATACTGTATAAAACAAACCTTCAAGGTAAAAGTTCTTGCAGCAGCAGAAAAAAGGAAAACATCAGCAGGGAAATTACAGAATGAAGCACTGAAAATATATTCAGTAAAGAAACGAGGACAAACCAGAACAAAAAAAAGACAGAACAATGAGAAATAAAATGAATAAAAGAACAACAGTCCTGGCACGCACACCAGGACGAATCATTGCTAGTTAAAACATATGCATGGCTGGATTGTACTGCTTATTTTCTTTCTACAACAAGCTCAGATACTCTTTAAGTTTTGTCTTTAAGCTTTGGTTCTCTTGATCAAAGTAGAAGGTTATCAGATATAACTGTGTCTGCACAAACCAAGAGGGACAGAAACGTTATCCAACCAAATGAAACTACACAACATTCCTCTGAAGATACAACTGACATTTATCTTGACATTTAATCTGAAGAAACTTTCCAGTTAGGGCAACAAACTCAATAAAGTCAAATAAAATGCAATGACATTCAGTTCTCAGATCACCACGTTGTATCTCAGGTAGCCGATACTAGTAGCAGAGAAAGAATCAGAGGCACAACTTCTTCTTGTAAAATATCACTGTACTAATATTAGAAAACTGAAGTGCTGTGACAGAGCTTCGGAGACAAAGAGGTCGAAATAATTGTCTTTTAACAATTGAAGATAAGAGTATATTAGCGGACACAGAGGTGGATGATATGGCAGACAGGATATGATGAGAGCACAAGAGTGTCAAATTTACACTCTGTAGATAATGAGAGCCGGGTTAGGCCAATATATCAAAGCGACAATAGAGTTTTATTAATATCAGCCGGTCAGAGTGGCCCAGGTGATGGAGGTTACACATCGACTGCAGATTCAGAAACTCTGTCAGAAAACCTGACCGGGGATTGTCTTTGCACTTTCCGTTTATTCTTCTGATTGATTGATTACACCTTAATTCTTCAGCAAGTGATTATTTGGCTGTTTGGAGGCAAAAGAACTGAGCTGACAGACGCACTGACATAGTATCACCTTATATAAATTAGTAAAAGTGATGTGGGTGAGGGTCTAGGTTAGTATCCTGTTGGACATGTTAAACCACAACAGATCAAAGAAGGACAAGGTAACATTCAGACTAATGTGGAAACCTTGTGTGTATAGAAAATATCAAATATCCTTGTAAACATTTGAATTTGTATTTTTTTTATTTCTTGTTTTTTCGGATTATTACAAAATAAAATGCCATAAATACCCTGTTCAAAGATAAAATACACCGCAGATACTTTCACACTTTTAGATTTGGACTGTCCTCCCAAGAAAAACGACATAATTAGTTGTTTAAGCAAGTTCGCAAAAACAACATATTTACGTTCCAGTGACAGCGGCCGTAGCGATTATGACAGGAGCAAAGGATGAAATCAGGTGACGTTTTTATGAAGTGACAAAGCCCACATGGCACTGTAGAAGTGAAGAAACGTGATAGCATGTGGAATTGTACCAAACAATACACAGAGCACTTCAGGTTAAATAAACAGCTGCATAACCAGAAAAGTTACGTAAGGACTTGTTTTAAAAAGGTCCGGTTACAATCTCTGGAGAAGCAAATACTCTTGTTGCCAGGTTGCTGTGACCTATGTCGATCATTGACACACCCAAAAAATGTCAGGCCACCAGACAAACAGGAGACATCTGGGAATAGTCCCTAACCCTAACCCTCCATAACCCTAACCCTAACCCATAACCCTAACCCCTAACCCTAACCCTCCATAACCCTAACCCTAACCCCTAACCCTCCATAACCCTAACCCTAACCCATAACCCTAACCCTAACCCTAACCCATAGCGTGCAAAGACAAAATTAAGAAATGTCCTACTCCCTTTGGTCAAGATCCAAGTGATCATTGACTCACGAAAGTGCCAAAAGTCATTAGTAATATAGCCTGATTTGAAACCCCTATAGGACTTTGCTTGGAGTCAAGTCACTTTTTGTTGGTGTACGAGGTTCCCTCATCAGACTGCTTCTCTTTGGCACGACTACTCGAATAGCATCGTGGCCCTCGTCATGAGCTAATGTCATAGGAGATAATGTCATCTGAGCCACTCTTCTTCTGCTTCTGAATTATTTGTTTCATCACTTTGCTCAAAAACATCTTCACCATCAGTTCCTTCACTTTCATTTCATTTTTCAGAGTTACTATCATCAAAGCCTTTCTCTGCGGTGTACCTGACACTGCGATGCTGTGCCACACTGTGACAGTAAACTAACATAAAACAACCTGAATTTATTCACAGTAACAGCTAGAAAACACAATATTATATGCTATAAATAGCTACTTGCTAACCGTTAATAAAAAATGTGACACTATTACACACCTTGGGTCTCTCGCAACCCTATAAAGTTTTTACTTTCAACAATTTTGACATTTTAACACTAGAAAATGTTAAAATCAAACAGTTTAAGGAACAGCAGGGAGATGTTATGCATTTAAAGGTTGAACAGCTCCACAATCAGCCACAATCGACCTGAGAAATGATGCTGACTGACTGAGGTAGTCTTTAGTGTCTACTGTCTTTGCTTACTTTCCACTAGTTAATCATTTCAGACAGATCGGGGCGACTGGCGGTTGTAGAACTATAAAACACAAATGTAAAATGAGTATTATGTCATGCAGTAGCATTTTAATAGTGATTAAATTAAGAGAAGTGCAGTGAAAACTTGTTTCCTCATTGGTGGTCAGATCTTTCTGAGTCACTCAAGCCCTCAGGAGCATGTGTGCTACCTGAAAGCATGATGGTGTGCTGAAAGGAAAAGTAGCAGAGAGAAGAGAGGTGAGGATGATGAGAGAGAGGAGATCATGCATGAGGAGGGGGGCGAAAAAGGATGGATGAAAAGAAAGGAGAGGAGAAAATGCCAAAGTCAGTGAAAGAGCAGAGATGAAAGAGGGATGACTGGGTGGATTAAAAAAAAAAAAGGAAAGAGAATTTGCATGAGAGCCGGAGAGGTGGAGGAGAGGACGAATGTAAAGGTGAGAGAAGAGGAAGACAGAAGAGAGAGAGAGAGAGAGAGAGAGAGAGAGAGAGAGAGAGAGAGAGAGAGAGAGGGCCGATCGATAATCTGAGAGAGTCTGATATTGGAAACTCCTCCAGTGATCTGTGGAGCGTGGGAGGAGGACAACAACACACTCTCAAATAAATAGGTGTATTCTCACTTACACACGAAGGCCCAGAGGCAGGTATAAATCTGAATAATCTCCCGCTCTCACACATACACACACACACACACACACACACAAATACACAAACACACAGTGATTTCCTAACAAGCCTCCATGTTTTCGCCTCTCGTCAGCACAGAGGAGTCTGATCCTGATTATCCACCCCCCTTCTCCACAAGGAGCACTTGTTTCTCCACCTGCTACATCCTGCCAGGAAAAATCCCAAACACTCACTCCCTGCCCGGAGGAGGAAGAAGCAAAGCTGGAGAGTCTGATAAAACCTCGATCTTATTGTTGTACTTTTGGCGAGCACCCCTATTGATTACACTGACATTTACTCAATAGCTTAATTGCAGAGATGTAGGGACTCATCATTAGGAGAGAGTCCAGCAGGGCGGCAACGCCAGTGTTCAGAGAACTTGTTACCATATTATCTAAACTACTTATTTGGAAGTGAAACCAGAGGTGAATATTAAAGTCTTTACCCAAACTGTCTGTTGTAAATATTAATTAGATGTTGCGGAGGTTGTTCCTGTGAGTTTACCTTCACTTTCTCTTCTGAATTGTTATTTTATCTTGTGTTGTAAATAAAAAAGTAAATAGATTGGATAGAATAGAGTTCTTGATTACTGTGGGTAGTGCAAAGATATGAGCGTGGGCCCAAAAATTCCCAGACGCCATTAATAACATGGGAGTAAGGAGTGGTTGAGGTGTTGGAGGACTTATTCAGCTCTTTCTGCCTCAGTAGAGCAGCCAACATACTGAAAGACCCGTCCCACCCTGGACATCATCCGTTTGACCTGCTGCCCTCTTGCTAGACGGACACTTCAGGCACAGACTTCAGAACAGCTTTTACCCCAGAGCCATGTGAGCCGAACTGAACGCTGTCAAACACTGACTGTCTGAGACCTGTGTGACTATCAGCATCACAATACTACGGTTACATTAACAGAGCAGATACATTAACACACAGATGTCGACATTCCCACTGCACATTTGTATGTATATATTCCTAACTGCACCACTATATATATATATATATATATATATATATATATATATATATATATATATATATATATATAGGGCTACTGCAATTCAGCACATGTGCAATATCCTGCTAATAATATTTCTTTATTTATTGTATTGTTGTATGTCTCATTGTTTCAAATGTTACAGCAAATATACATATATACATATATTTTATTTATTTATTTATTTTGCACATTAAATTAGTTTAGTTTGAACTCTTGACTATTATAAATTGCTGTTTGTTATGTGTGAATACACCATCGGGATTGCTACTCAGTTTCACTGTACTCAATGACGAAGGAATTCTATTCTACTCTATTTTATTCTAGTTATTGAATTTGCTGCTAGGTAGCATATGCCTACAGCTTGGTGACACTAAAATCAGGAATGAAAGGGAGAAGATTCTCCACTACAGAAGAAATCCAGGAAGAAATGCAGGAGGTTCTGGACACAGTGACAAAAGATAGATAGATAGATAGATAGATAGAGTTGGGTAGTATTGGGTAGGGAAAGAAATACAGAGTAAAGTAAAATGAGATAAGAGATAAAAGTTTAGTAGAAATGAAATAAAATTGTCCTTCGAAGTAGTTATCAGGTAGCGTATTCCTACAACATGTTGGGACTGAAAGGAAGAAGATTTGCTACCGTGGAAGAAATCCAGGAATAACCGCAGGAGGTTCTGGACACGGTGACAAAAGACGACTACAGGAATTTCCAGGAATGGGAGAAGCACTCAAAGAGAGTACTTTGAAGAGGTACAACTAATAGATTTATAATGACAGCTTTTGTGTGTCCCCCTCATATTGTTCTGTGGTGAAGAGGGAGGTCCATAAGTCCAGAAGACCTCAGCAACCTCAGAGATCTGTGGAGTCTGTACTGTGGCAGAGGGTGATTACAGGGGATGCAACCATGTTGGCTCCAGAAGATCCCAATCAGGATCAGGAAACATAATTAGCTCTGGCCATCGTGAGAGCTGAACATATTAACATGACTCCAGAGATCACCTTTTAATCCAACAAAGAGATTTACAAACATCATCTCTGAGAGATCTATTCCTCTAGACTTTTGAATACAACTTGGAGAGAGTTGGGAACCATCATGCCAGCCAGAGCTACTGATAAAACCAAATTACATCAACAGGAGAAACTGTTGAAGCTTCTCTGATCACTCAATGTCCCTTTGAGAGGTGATGTTGCTTCCTTTTGCAAGGTGGATCACAAACACACACGGAAAACCTCCTAAATTCAAAATCCCAAGGCTCCTCTTCAATAACAATTGAACCATGTAGGTCTAGTGAATTAAGAACTGGACCATGTTGTATAAATATTGATGAGGGTGTGAGTACACCCAGAACCTCCTCACAGGGATCATTTATTTTTCTCATTACTTTCAATTGCTGTGTGCCCCCACCAGTGCTGAGTACTGAACATATTTCTTTTAGCTCTCTGAACAAGGGGTGCTTTGAGTCAAAAATAATCCTAATGGATTTTCTCCTAAATTGGAGAACATTTGTATTCTAACGGAGAATGTATTGACTTCAGATCTCCAAGAGCTCCAGTGAAGTGTTTCTCTTCTGCCCCTCTGAAAGAAAATATGAACCTCAGAAGAATACTTCATGTTTTCATGAACTAATGGCCTCATGACATTATACTCTTATATAGAAGCAACTATAGTATAACATATACTAAGTGTTAGATATATAAATTCTGGGTGACATTATTCTAACCATTACCTGATGACTGTTTTTGCAATGCTTGAAATGAACCAATAAAAAAGCAACTGATCTGCCCAGTTTTGTTCACCTGTACATTACTGCTCTCACTATTAGTTAAATATGCATCTTTCAGTGTCCAGTAAGCACTGATTGGGTGAATTGTAGGACAGAAGACATCTGGGCATGTATGGCAAAACTGTTTTAAATTTGGTTTAATAAGGAACCAAATATGTTTCTGACATCTTAGTTAAATACAGAGGATAAATAGAGGTTTGGACCAGTGGGTGTCACATTTCCAATCGAGAGTCGGGACAGTTTTTCAAAAAAAGTAACTATGATCGTCCTCTTAGCTTAACCCTGTGGTTATTATTGTAGCCATAACAAAGAAATGTAGTAGTAACTTTAACCCACACTATGTTCCTCTATCCTTAACAAAGTGATCATTTTAACCCAAACCAGGATCTTTCCCTAAACCTAACCAGACCTGAACCACAGCGTTGTCACATCATAAAACATCACTACTTTTTAACTGTGATTTGTAACAGTTTTGGAAAGCACAGACACATGATGTCGTCCTGCTGATTACTGCTGATAGATAGATAGTCTGCCTGATTAGAAAATGCTCCTATGTGTCACATGATGGAGTCACATGATGTTTAATTTGGAGGACTTGTTGGTCTAAACGCCTCTCTTTTCAACTAAATTAAGCCCAGTTTTAATCTAGACATGTAGACGTATTTTGAGTTGGAAATCATCAAATAAATGCCAGCTGTTTTATATATTTGGCCTTTATGATTTCGTAGTACGAGATGGAACGTGAGAATTTCAACCACTGAAGATTTGCAACACCATTCTCACCTGCTGTTAAGTTCTTCTTAATGGGAATCCACATAGGAATCAATCCACACCGACTCCGACCCCACTTGCTCTCAGCGTCTCTGTCGACAGAACCTGCCGTCTTATCAGCAGCAGCTCTTGGGGAGCTGAGAGGACAGCAGCTGAAACGTACTGAACCAAAATAGTTTGGATGTCGGCTCCGTGGGGAGAACTTGACAGTGTTTGTATTTATTGATTCATTTTATTTCCCACCGTAGCAGGTGAGGGGAATCTGCCTGCAGTGAAACAGGCAGCTCACAGGCAGACTGGGAGCCTTGATCAATCAATGTAGATACGGTTAATAGGTTCAAAATACATACAGTGGGGTATTTGTGTGATTTAAACAGCTGTCTGTGCAGATTACTCTTCACTAAATGCAACACAAATAGACTTGGAGTGTAAAAAAAAAAGCAGAGGGTCTCCAGACATCAAAAACGCTTCTAAAAACACTTTCTATGTGAATTGGCTGTTAAACTTTAATTCAGTCTGATAGTCCCTTGCAACTTTACTTACTATCTGCCCACAAACATGACCCAAAAACTACATAGTACCCCAAACAGACCAACTTCTTTCAAGCAGCCCTCACCAGTGGAGCATAGCGTTAGTTCAAGCAGAGCACTGAAGTCATGCTCGTTTCAGCTGATTCAGCCTCAGCTGTTTTCAATATGCTTCAAAATCACCGACACATCCACAGCTGTGGCTGGTAAAATCCGAATCACATTCATGCAGGTGTACAGCGCACGACATTTTCACCTGAAACTGTCACAGTTCACTCAGCCGATTGTACTCTTGCTAATGCAGTTTGCTACTACAGGTTCCTTCCACCGCCCCAACCTCCTCCTCGTGTGGTATTTCATATTTTAACTAGACTCACTACTAAGATTTTGGCTTAGATTTAATGTTCATTTATGTTTATTAGGGGGATTAGCTCTCTAAGCAGAATCCTCGTCACTGCTCGGATTCTTTGAATCCCTCAAACAGCAGAGCCTTTTCCCACCAAATCTAACTGTATAACCATTTGCTATGAATGGTCATTCCTTGACATAAGTGTCTTTGACTGGACTATATGTCATGTGCCTGCAAATGGTTTACATTCTTGTTATTAAGACAACACAAAAACGATTTACATTTCTAGCCAAACTTAAAATGTTCAGTGTTTCCGTTTTCTTAACACACGGGAGCCACAAAATGACAGTATTATATTCATTATGTTTTACCATAATAAGATAAAGACTACAATTATCATCAAAGGTAAGCAAAACAAGACTATGAACTGACCAAACATTCAATGTCAACTTTGTGCAGAGGGTCCAGTATTTGTATTTGTATTTGTTGAGGCAGCAAAATTATTTGTATTTGTATTTGAATAAAAGTGGAAAGAGGTTTAAAAATCCTGTTTTTGTTTTTATTACGGTTTTAATTTTAGAAAATTAAAGTGTTACAATAAGTGTTCATGAAGCGTGTGTCAGTAGCTCAGCTTTATCTCTGGGGAACACTCCCAACTCTGGGATTGATGTCCAAATTCGGAAATGTGCGTCATGTAGCAGGTGGATGTGACTCCCCTCGTTGAGACTTGCTGATAGACGTAACAGTGGAGCAGAGGAGAGACACTGAGATAGCGATGTAACCGACCTGCACTCTGGTATTTGACATGTTTGTTTTTTTCCTCCCGAATGCAAATAATTTTTAAAATATTTATGTGAAACAAATATTCATAAAAAACTCACTATTTGTGCTGTGCCGAATAATGTATTTGTATTCGGGCACACCCCTACAACTGATGAGTCTCCTTCCTGTCAAACACAGTTTACTGATGTTATTGAGTCTCGTAAAGTTTCACTCAAAGACTTTCAGATTAGAAACTATTACTAAACATGAAACAGCTGACCCCCCATCTTATCAGATATTTCACTTTTCTATTTTTATTTCTATTACACTATCTTCCCCCAACATAGATGGTATATTTAACAGTTTCTGTTATCCTGGTGAGTCTTGAAGCTGATATCGACAAACCGAAACCCACCTCGCTGGTCCCCTAACCACCCGAATCTCTCAAAAGCCAGGGTGAAGCCTGAACTCCTCAGCATGGCAAGGGTATTGGAAGCAGCATGGCACTGCTTCTTTGCAATTCTCTTTCCTGCTGGAGCCCAGATGGAGACAGAGCCCCAAATCAAATACCCACAATCCCCTGGGCAAGGAGAAGAGGTCTGGCAGTGTTAGATTAGATGTAGCTGTGTCAATAATACAGCCTTCTCATTGGCAGTCACCGGGAAAATAAATCTGTTCACCTACTGAAGGTGATAACAATGGCCGACAAAATATTACACAGGGGGGAGATGTTCTTTAATAAAACATCTCATAAAAGTTAATCCCATATAAAGAAAAAGGTAGCTGGGAAAAATGTTAAAATCCTCCCAACACACACACAAACATAAGCAACAACCAAAAATACCAAATATCTGCAATGCTGGCAGTCCACACAGTTACAAAATACACTTAAACACAAACATGTAAGAGATGATCTGAAGACAAGAGACACAAAAGAAAATGAGAAGCAAAAAATAGATACAGAGCAATAAATCCAGATATAGAGAATGAGAAATACAAAAAAAAAAATACTCAATGAAAAGGGTGGGTGGTAGAATGAAAAGGAAGGACAGAGAAAGAGAGGCAAAAGCAAACATTCATTTACTTCGGTATTCATGTATTAGACAGTGAAGAGGAGGAGAGGATGAAAACTGAAGGCATTCATTTCAGAAATAGAAAACGACATGCTGACAAGGACGGTATGATGGGAGGGAATAATGGGAGGAGATAAAGAAGGCAGGAGGAGGAGGAGGGCAGAGAAAAAGAGAGATGATGACGGAGAGATACAAGGACAGAGAAATGTTGTTTTTTTTTTCCTTGTTTGGTTATTATTTTCTTTCTGAAATAGACACCTTTATCTTCATCCATTCTAATCCACCACCTCCTCTCTGCTACTGTATGTTCTGTTTGCTCCACAGGACAGAGCCGAATAATCACCTCAGCTTTAGTGTTGTTGTTTTGAGACTTACAGCAGCCCTTAAAGGTCACGGGTGTAATTATTTTAATGTTATGTTTCCTCAAGACAGAATCACAAAATCTATATACAACCTGAAATGTCTTTGTGCAATCATAGGACTGAAATGAGTTAAAAACTCATTAGCAGAGATGCTGTTTAGCCATGCGAGAGTTGTGTCACTATGGCAATAATAAAGTCTATTCTATAAGGAAGTTTATTTATATGGCACTTATCAAAAAAAGTGCTTTACAAGGGTAAATATATAAGGAACAAAACAGAATCAAGCGCACAAATGTTCTCACATATATAATATTAAAAAGCATGAACAATTACATCAATGAATTCTGATAAAAGTGAGTTTTCAGAAGGTGACAGTGGTGCCACTTCCTGCCTGAGGACCTCAAACCGGAGAGAGTAATTCAGAGATGTAATCCGGGGCAAATGAAGTGCTTTAAACATAATGAGTGGGATCTTAAAATCCTTCCTAAAACCAACTGGCGGCCAGGATATGGACATTAAAAGAGGTGTAATATGACCACTTTTCTTAGAAGTCTCGCTGCAGCATTTTGTGCAATTTGGAGTCTGTGAATTGATTTTGGATTTTCTTGCCAGTTAAGAAGCCATTACGTTACAGAAGCCATCACATCTAGTCGTGAGGAAGAGAAAGACTGTATGATTCATTCAGTATCTTTAAAACTTAAAATATCGAATCCTCCACTATCGAATGTTCCCAGTATGGTAGAAACTGGATTACTTTGTGGATATGTATTTCAAAGTTGAGGCTGGAGTGGAGCATCATACTGGGGTTTCTGACAGAAGGCTTGAGGTATTTGAACAGAGGGTAAGGGCCAATGATACTGGTCAGTTGTCTGATCCATTGGTTATACTGTATTTTTAATGTTATTGGATGATTGCTATTATATTTTCAACAGACACCATTCTTTCACTGAGATTACTGACTTTGGAGATCCCCTAACTTTCCATGTAACTCAAAGAAAGTAGTTAATTATTTGTTCATTGTGCAATGTTGTTGTGTTTTTTTTAGGATTTAAATCCATTTTTATCATTTTATTCTACACTTAATTTACCCTGGATCCTCATAACTATGTCTGTGTTTTCATCTGATTGTTTTTCTCAGCCTCTGTAGAGAACTTTGGTCAACTTTTGTTGTTTTTAAATGTGCTTTATCAATAAATTGACTTGACTTGAAAGTTCCCCCTTATCCAATAAAATATCTAGTCATGAATTAGATGGATTTTCACAGTCATTAGTAAAGACTAGGGATGTGCAGAGAGCCCAGTATATGTATTTGTATCTGTATTTGTTGAGGCAGCAAAATTATTTGTATTTGTATTTGTATTTGTATTCGAATAAAAGTGGACAGAGGCTTAAAAATCCTGTTTTTGTTTTTATTACGCTTTTAATTTTAGAAAATTAAAGTGTTACAATAAGTGCTCATGAAGTGTGTGTCAGTAGCTCAGCTTTATCTCTGAGGAACACTCCCAACTCTGGGAGTGATGTCCAAATTAGGAAATATGCGTCATGTAGCAGGTGGATGTGACTCCCCTCGTTGAGACCTATTGATAGACATCACAGCGGAGCAGAGGAGAGACACTGAGATAGCGATATAACCGACCTGCACCCTGGTATTTGACGTGGTTTATTTTTCTTCCTGAAAACAAATAATTTTTGAAATATTTGTATGAAACAAATATTCCTAAAAAAAAACACTATTTGTGCTTTGCTGAATAATGTATTTGTATTCAGGCACACCCCTAGTAGAGACATGCCCACAGAATGGATTGTAATAACTCTGGTAATGTCTGGCTTCACACACTGTATTGTCTTTTATGCTTGCAACATCCCCACACACAGAAAATAGTTACTCTGACACAACTCTCTGGCCAGATTTTACACTTTATTACAATCCTCAGGGGCTGTGGTGAAGTAATAAAGTTTGGCCCTCGACTTTTATCCATCTTACAGTTTGTTTTTCTTTGTAATGAACATTACAGCTTCAGAGAGATGCTCCCTTGGATGCAAACTCTTAAGGAGAACACATACCGGCATAATGTGACGCACATCAAAACACCTGCACCAGCTGTTTACTATGTAATCCGGTACACCAACAGTGCTGTCTGAGAGGTGCTTTCAGACAGTGTTCAGGGCTATTCAACCAGCCTGTACACCACAGGCTGCTGCTGTCCAACTACTATAATCACATCACACAACTGAATAGACTGGGGAAAGAGAGGACATTGTTAGCTATATAACACAATTAATATAGTAACCTTTCATAAACGTTTATTGTCTCAGACTGGATAGTAAGACTTTGAAGCTGACACCAATACCTTTTCTTGTCATTGATCTGTCTGTTCTCTGCTGGTGAAGAGGTTCATCACTGAGGAAACTCAAGCACCAGTAAAATAAAGTCCTCTATTGTTTCCCTCGCTGTGGTTTCTGTGGTTGCCATGGTCACATGGCAATCCGCAGCAGCAAGTGGAAAAATTTTAACCACCGTCAACTCAACAATGCATAATTTATCTGCTGATCTCTAACGTGACTTGTAACTTGACTGACACAGTTGCATAGATCTGCTTATTATGAGATGATATCAGATTTTTTATGTAATGATCGAATGAAAAGACGATCTCAGTGTTAATCTTTCAGTTCTGAAAAGAACATTCAAAATCACACAATAATAGTTTTCTGATGAAAGGCAAAAGAAAAAGAGTAATTACCCTCATGGCCTCAGCATATGCAGACTCTTAAAAAACAGTTTGAAGTTTCAAATATTAACTGTGAGTTATGTGCTGGTTGACATGCATCTGCTGTGTCTGAGGTCAAGAGACTTATTGCCCATTGACCACAGCTGGTAATTAATTAATTAATTAAGACATAATCCATCTGCAGGAATTTTGATGAGATATTGATTGAGTCAAGACTAATCACAGGTTAACATAAAAAAAACCCTGTCTGAAGCTGCTATGTCATCACATATAGGAGACATGCTCAGTATCCATAATATAAACATTTTTTTTTGGATTCAGAAAAAAAAAACCCGTCCTCATACAACCAGTGATTTCAACCAAATATTAAATAATTGATTGGTCAAAATCAATCCTCACAGTACTCAATTGTGCTTCTGTGGGCAGCATATCAGTTCAAATAGATACAGTCTTATTAAAGTTTTACTCCATTATTTCTTTCTCCTCCATGCACAGCATATTACTTATGTGAAGACTTTCAGACTGGGGACTGGGGAATATTCTCAGTAGAAAATCTTTTATATACTTCCACTTTTACAGTTAAATGCAGCGGGTGTGTGTAATGCAACAAATTAGAGATGTGATGAAAGACCAGGACAAAGTTCTGTTAAACACAAATGTACCAAATAGACGATGCAAATAAATGTTTTTAAGATTCAAACGAAGAATGTATATTTTATCTGTTCCTTACACTGTTAGAATCCTTCACTTTTCAAAACTGAAATGATAATGTGACACTTTATGCATACTCTGAGTATAATTCTGTCTTTACTTTCCTCATTCCACGGTGAGGTCAGAGGTCAGGATCACCTAGAGAATAAAACCTCAGAGTCAAGGATGATTCAGCAGGGTGGACTGCTCTAAATCATCCTGCAGAAGGAGGCTCTCCACTGCATCACCCCTGCTGTCATGAGCTGTCAACACAACAATCCATGTTGGAGATTTGTAACAGCTACGACTGAAACTACAAAGGCATCAACAGTGTCACCATAAGTCTTTCAGAGGGCTGGCTGTTAATAGATCCAAAATGTGTACCTTTTATGGCTGTAGATATAGAATTGTATATGAGTTACATAAATTCCTTAAGCACCAGTATTATAAGTGACTAACAGTAATGAATACAAGAGTAAGATGCTGCCAATATCCCTATAAGGGATGATATAAAGAAGCCAAAATGCTCTGAGAGTTACATGCATGCAAGACAAAAGCTGTTATGCTCCAAACAGAAAAGATTAAATTGTCAGAAATAACAATTAATTTTATTTTTTGAGAAAATATGTTTACAGAACAGAAACTGGACTGTATAGGGACATTTTTGCTGTCAGTTGTAATGTTTTCTCCTTACTTAATTTTTAAATGCCAGGAGCACTCTTTTCTTTATTATTAAATGAAAATGGCCAACAAGAAAGACAATAAAAAAATGTAAATAGGTGAATAAATAAACTATAAAATGAGTAACTCTTAAAGAAAAAATGTTTTAGGAAGAAATAAGATGCGACTTTTATCTCTTAATTGTTCATCATGCATGCCAACTCTCATTGACTGTGAGACTCATGCAATTGACACTTTTCACACGCCCTTACACCACACATGTCCATTTTCTCATGCAGTGAAAAACAAATTCATAACTGATAATGTTGCGACGTGAAAAAAAGGACACTGACAGCACACGGACAGACAAGACAGAGCAGCACAGTGCAATGGCAGCACCGTGCAGCAGCGAGTTATTCAGACCAGCAGGGAGAAAGTGAGAAATACACACAAATCTATATTGTAATGTATTCCCATGCATGCTGCACAGACTCAGCTCAGTCAGCAGCTCTTCTGACAGCAGCACAGTCTCTCCTTCTCCTCTTGTGCTGTGTGCACACAGACAGGAGTGAGAGTGAGTTACTATGATTATGGGGATGTTCTGTGTCACTTGTGATTCCCAGTGATAGGTTGGGTTAGTATGCCTATGCAAAGTCATGAATGTAAGTACCTCAATGCTGAAATCTAGTAATATAACAATTTTACATTTCTGGTTAACATTATACAAGGTTGCCAACATATTCTAATCTCTTTCAAATCAATCTCTCAAATCCCACACCAAATAAGAGACCCTGCTTCACCACAACTGGCTCAAATCAGTACAACTCATACACAGTAAACTCAAGTTATTTCCTATTTCCTTTTGAATGAACTTAGCAGTGATGAATGTCCTTTTTTTTTTTTTTACAGAGAGGATTCACAGCTGCCAGGGCCACTCCCTCCTTCCCTGCCGACTATATCACAGTCATCCTCAGGACAAGTGCCTCCACCACCGCCATCACCAGGAGCAACAAGGTTCCGTGCCCCCAGTACCCCCAGTGCCCTCTGGTACCTTACCTCTGTGTATTTTGAAGGAAAATGAAGACTTCCTTTCTGTAGCATTTGGGTGACGTGTAACGTGTTGTGCAGATTTATGTAAATGAAGTGTCTTGTACGATGATACGCTGATGACACTGTTGTTTATATACAATATATACTTATATATATATATATACTTTGGTTCATTTGGTGGAGCTAAAGGAAGAACCACCTGAGGCCCAAAATACCCCCTTTCCACCAACTGGAACCTTGATTGTGCTGGTTCTGGGCTGGTACTGGTAAAACATTTGCAGTTGATTCAAGCCATTATGTAACTGTACATTCCTCTAACACCAACTTCAAGCACTTCACACTCCAACATAGTAGGTGGCAGTAATGTGCCTTAATGCTGGTTGCCACCCGCCATAAAATGGAAAAAAGAAGAAGAACTTCAAGCACAACAACAATGGAGGACTACATCACATCTTTACTTTCTCTTTATACATCCATGCTTCACAGTTCAAAATTGCATACTAACGTACTGACTAATATATACTCAGTATGTACTGCATACTACCTACTAAAAGAATGATTTAGTATACCATTACCAGCAGACTGATCACAGAGAAGTATATTCAAGCAAGACAGTGATGCATAGACTGCTGTCTATGGCAACTCCTTACATCTCTGAAAATGTTGCAGCAAATTACCAAACTGGGATTATGTGGATAAACAGACCACATATTGAGAATCTAAATGGTTACTTTCTCGCCTGAAAAAATAGTAAAACTTGATAATGTGACATATTAACAGCTTTTAGCCTGGCTCATAATCTCCACCACTGCACAGTCTGAAGAGACGCAATGCATTTTGGTTTTGTTTGGTCACAATAATCCCGCCCCAGGCCTCTGATGTAAGCAGCACTTTGTTCAAGACAGGCAAAGTGTTGGTATCACTCTGGAACCAGGTTTCTGGGCCAAGAGTTGGTTCTTTGGCTGTTAAAACCTGAAGAACTGGTTCGAGATAAGGCATCAGCTCTGTATCCACTCTCATACTGCCTTGGTCGAAAACAGTTAAGAGATGTGTGGATGAAAAAAGAGGGTAAAAGAGTAGAGGGTGAGGGATGGATGGATGGATGGATGGATGGATGGAAGACAGGGGATGATGATGAAAGAGAGTAAAGGATGGCAAAGAGAGGGGACAGCAGGGGAGGGATTGTGGGAATAATATTGGTCTGTTCCACTCAACATTTTAACAGATGGCACCCTCACGCGCACACACACACACACACACACACACACACACACACACACACACACACACACACAGTCGTGTTTCCATCACTTCAGAGGACATTACATTGACTTACATTCATTTCCTGGAGATTTATCCTAACCTTAACCATAACCCTAACCCTTACCCTAACCTTAACATAACCCTAAACTAACCTTAACTTTAAACCAAGTCTTCACCCTAAAATTATTGATTTTACATTAAGGGGACTTGCTTTTTGTCCCTATAAGGGAGGTGAGTCCCCACAACATGAGAAATACCTAGACCAAACACACACATACACACACACAATCTCTCACACACACTTCTTTCTGGGTCTCACACATGCATGTGCATACACTCATGTTCTGGTCACCAAAATAAGAAAACACACACACAGACTGGCTGGAAAACTGGGCTGCAGTTCAGGACAAGATGGACAGTAGGAGAGTGTGTGTCTGGGTTTATTTGTGTGTGTGTGTGTGTGTGTGTGTGTGTGTGTGTGTGTGTGTGTGTCTCTGGGTGTTTTTGAGTCTGTTTGCATGTGCACGTGTATGGGTAGGTGCAAACATGTGTATGTATGTGTGTATAGGATAACTTTTTTGTTGTGTTTTATTACTTTTGCTTTTTCTCCTTTTTACTGTGAATTACAAAGTGAAGAAAAGAACAGCAAATATATTATTATTGTTATTATTATTGATACATTTGCTGCATTTAGACAATTTGAGATATCAGAAATGTATAAAACAAGTCTTACATTTTTGCTATTGCAGTTTTGAATAAGTGACCCATAGACCCAGTGTGTTAAACTGTTTACAGGACACCTCCAATGGTAAACAAGGTTATTATTACTCTTTCTATCATGAATGTTTAACCCATGAAGGTTTAAAACCTACATGATAGGCCTGCAGGGAAAGAGACAGTAGTGACCGTGTGTTATCCAGTTCAATTAATACATCCATAGTTCATAATTCAGTCATGACCAGAGAAGCCAAACACCACCAAGAATGACAGACTGGCTGCAAAGTGTATTTACATGTTTGCATGTGTGGTCATGTGGGATGTCAGCTGGCTGACATACATTGAACACGGCTGATTAGATATGACAATATATAGTAAACATCCACACAACATGCAGCTCCCAGTGGACACGACAGTCTGTTCTGACTTCATGTCAGCTGACCTCGACTTTCTGTGAACCCACAGTCACACTTTGAAATGCTCCCTGAACTATTGCTGCACTGCTGCACAGACCTGCAGAGGGACTGATCAGAGAAACCAACTCTGGTCTTCTATTCAGAGGAAAATGCCTCAGAAATATATTTTTTTCTCTTCTTTGAAGAGGATTATTTTCTTGAATGAGGCACTGACTGAAGTTACACTGTGCTCTGGAGCTCAGCCAACCACTGGCAAATCATAACGTCAGGTGACCATATTGGCGTAATAGTTACGTCATCTAATGAAGATAAACATAGGGGACATTGTGTCAAATTTGTGAGTTTTATAACTGTCTTGGTAAATATTCAGTGGTTTCGCACAGTGTAAAGCAGCATATTAAAGGGAATGTCTATAGCTGCACATATGTTAATGTATCTTGATTTTTTTGCGCTGATTATTGTATTTGGTTTTGATTTGATTGACCCAGTATTACATGCTGATGTGACAGTTTATGTTCAGTCAAAAATGAAGGGAGCAAAGTAGAATATCAGGTCACCTTAACCATCATTAAACACAGTTAATATAGTCACACCTTTTTAGTTAATTAATTCTAATTTAACTATTACAATAATGTGTTTGTTCAGAACTGATGATTTTGTCAATTATTTGCAAGGGAGGCGAACAAGCTGAGTGAGATGTTAAAAAGGAGGGATGTAGATGAAGGGGTGGGGGGGAGAGGGGGAAGACAGGAGAGAGTTGGGGGGGGGGGGGGGGGGCACAAACAGAGAGAGAGAAAGAGATACTTGGCAGGCGGAGGGAAACACATTGACACCTCGTCATGCTCGGCCCTGAGACACTGGCACAACACAGCTCCAGTCTGCGTGTGTGTGTGTGTGTATGTGTGTGTGTGTGTGTGTGTGTGTGTGTGAGGCTGCTCCCACCAACAGGCTTATCTACTGTAGATCAACAGATGGCTCCAGCAGTATGTGTGAGAGACACCATGTTGCCTGTACCCCTGTAAGTGCACATGCATACTTGTTATTTTTGTGTGCATGTGCGTGAGTGTGAGTATTTCCGTGTGTGCCTCAGTGGATATGTATGTGTATTGACTCAGTGAGGAAATATTAGAAGACAGAGAGAGAGAGAGTCAACAGAAATATGTATCTTTCTGTTTATAATATTAGATTCTATCAACAGTTTCCTCACAGAAATGTTTTGCCAAAAGCTAAAATCAACCTCCTCCGATGTTCTGATATAATGGTTTGTCTGCTGCACACTCCAACAACAGTGCCATTAATAACAGTTATATATTTGACACCACTTATTTGCTCCATCAGAAGCTCCATCAGTATGACTACTGATTATTAAAAAAAAAAAAATAGAATAGGGATAAAAAATGGTGCCATTAATTTCTATTATTTAGAGTTATTAAAAAAAAAAAAGCCTAATTTTTCCTTCATCAGAATCTAATGATCTCCAGCGAGATGACAGAAATATGAAGGAGAACAAAAGGAAACTACACACGTTCAGCGCAGAACGCCATTAATAACCATTACGTGCGACGACTCTACTTTATTCTACATCAGCGTAATAATTATCGCTGCTAATTGTCCCGATAATTCACCATCAGCTGATGAGTGAGTCTCAGCAGGTAAAATCTGTCTGTGTGGATGTTTTATTGTCTTCATTTAACATCATTTAAAGATACAATAATTCCCACCATGAGAAAGCCAAGTGTTGTTAATCCTGCTGTCTTCCTCCTGCCTGGAGGTGAAGTGATGCTTCACAGCTGGTTTTGTTCTCGATGCATGAGATACGTATTAGACATGGTATTCGTATGGCGTCATTGGCTATTAAAGTAAGTTTTTTTTTGTTATTCAGACATGTTTCTGTTCCCCAAATGTTCCATAATGGCATTATTCACACATGAGAGGACTTTTATGGATAAACTTGCAGCAGAATGAAGTAGAAGAGGCTGATGGATTTTAAAACTAAAAGCTTTCTGACCATCGTGAGCACACAGGGGACACTCATCCCAGTTTATTTTTATTTTAAAATGTCCATCAGTGAATGACAATACTTTAAGTTGGGGCTCTCAGTTAATTTATTTGTCTACATTCTGTATGAAAGGTGTTTTGCAGGATATAAATATAAGGAGGGAGTAACCCTAACCCTAACCCTAATCCCTATTTTTTTACGAACTGGTGTGACATGAGAGGAATATCCTCAACAACTTAAAACTGGATCGTTCCCTGACAACGTATTTCATTTATTTTCCCACAACATTCACTCATAGCAACCAAAGAATGAGCAAACTTTTTAATGGTTATGCTCAATCACTCACAACACTTTTAGCAAGTTTGGGAAACATTTTGATGTTTGTTAATTATTAAAAAATTCAGCACTGATTGAAGCATTGGGGCGTAACTTGCTTATTTAATAACATTTCATGGAAATCAAAGCCTTTTACTAAAGTGATTTTGCTGCCTAAATATAACCACACACAGTCCTGATCTTTGTACATCCACCATTCACCCCTGAGCTCCTCCTCCCATTTCTGTTTCCTAAAAAAAATCAGCTTTTCTTTCACTATTTTTTGCTATAAAACAAACTCCTGGCAGCTATTACATTCCCCTACAGAACATAATTGGCAATCTAATGGTATATGAACTTCATTCTTAGGACACAAGGTTTGTAGCTTGACTGTGTTTCCTTGCTGAGCTGCAGTGGAAGTCATGATTTTGTACTGAAAAGACCAAAATATCTCGAAAGTACCCACTTGATTTAGCTAACTCAGACTCATCTCTTACATTGTAGACGCAGTATGAGATCATCTAACAGCCAGTGTGGATATATAAGGTATATGAGGGTTATATAAAGATGAAAGATGATAAATAAATAAAAAACAAACCTATACATTACAGTAAACAACCCAGTTGTCAAGCTTACTTACCATACTTGAAACTAACTCGGTGGAAGGAGGTTCAGGCAGGTTTGTTTTCTACAAAAGCATAAATTAAAGGGAGGGAGCGCCTTCTTTGTCTTTGTCTCTCATTCACACCGAGCCAGTAAAGTCCATTTGTCTCTTATCAGATAATATGTTAACAAGAGTGGGAAACCTCCAATTTGAGTTGATAGAGACACACACACACATACAGAGACAGAGAGAGAGAGAGAGAGAGCGCTCTAATGAACCACAAGGG
Organism: Thunnus albacares; assembly: GCF_914725855.1. Taxonomy (NCBI): domain Eukaryota; kingdom Metazoa; phylum Chordata; class Actinopteri; order Scombriformes; family Scombridae; genus Thunnus; species Thunnus albacares. The sequence goes on from NC_058111.1 coordinate 4,187,983, forward strand.
AATCATGGATCTTTTTTTTTCTGCCGAGGATTGCCGGTTGGTTGGCCAAAGACGAAAGCACAAGTAGAAAACCAATAAAAATAAACACACAGACACATAGAGTCAGACTGACCCACATACACTGGATGCATACATAATGTTCACACACACACACACACACTATTATCTGTGAGAACAACTCACAATAGATTATAGACTTTTTAATAATGTTGCTGTTACATTAACTCCTGATCAAAGTTCAATAGTTTAAAGCCACAGTCAAGGCTTCATTTATGTTTCACAAACTGTTGATTCGACTTAATGAAAGATAGTGTGAAAGTAGTTTTCATTAGGTGGTACAAACACACACAGTGTGAACTCAAATACTGGTCACTTTTAAATGGTTTCTTTCGATTGTCTCGCTGTGAAAACACACTTTCGGCTTGTTGAGATGATGCATTTTTATGTTTGTGCAGCTTTAATGATGGGATCAATGTGAAACAGACCATCAGTGAGAGGATGAACTCCCTGTTAAGAGCACTCACAGTAGGTGGTAATTTCCTTTCATTCAGCTGAGAGTGCTGAGAGTTTTGCAGCAACACATCATATCAACAAGTTTTTAAAAAAAAAAAGAAAAAAGTTAGCAAAGCAGACTTCACAAAAGCCTTATTGCAGTAAGGTCAGAGAGAAAGACAGAAATAATGAGAGAGGAAGGAAGAGGGGAGATGGACAGAAAGAGTAAAAGCAATAAATGGACAAAAAGTAGAGGTGAAACCGGTTAAAGGGGATATTACTGCATGGAAATATGAGACTGTCCTCACGCTTGCGGTGTGAATAATGATTGTCCTCTTTCAGAAGTAAAGGTTGAAGCAGACTGATGTCATAGCTCCACAAACTCACACATTGGGAGGAGGTCAGGGTGTACAAAGTGACTCTGACTCTGTAGAACGCAATTCACATCGTACTTCTCAAACTTTAAGCACTTTAGTTCCCTAACCTAAACTTTAAAACTGCCCTAATCAATGTTTTATATTCACAACAGGTCAAACGACAAATGACTAAACTAAATCGCAGATGGTGTCGCTCTCTCCGCTCTCATCAGCATCATCTTCAGCATCATCTTCAGCAGCAGCTCTGATGAACCTACTGTACACTTCCTTCTTCCCAATACGGTAATGTTGTGTTTCCAGCTTGTTCAAAGTGGCCAAAAAGGTTTAACCATACTGTTAGCACATCAGAAAACAGTCTATAAATCCTTTTTGTAACAGCTAGTTGTGAAAGTTTTGGAAACAGTGGTGTCCTGATAAGAACTAACAAATCATATCTGTCATTTTGGAAGAAAATAACTCAAAACCTGAAGGGAAACCTGCAGAATAAACCATTAAACTTATATTGATCTCCTCAAATCCTGTCTGCCTTCTTCTCTTATATGTGTTTCAAATAAGATTTAATTATCATATAGACAGTATATATATATTTTTTATGTTTTGTTCGTGATTTATTTTTCTTTTATCATATACTATGTAGTAATGTTATTCATACCACTGTGTTGTATTTATTTCAGCCTTGTAAGAATTCTTAGGCTTCAAATAACTTGCTGTGGTAAAACCATGTTCAGTTATAGTAATGCTGTAGAGGAAATTTTAATTTTATAAATAAAAAAATACTCGAGAGCAAGAGGGAAACAGAAAGAGAAGGAGCGAGGAGCAGGCTGACGTATCATCAGCTAATACTAAATTCTGCTGTACAGCAGTGGTGGGATGTTGCAATCAACATCACAAGATCACATCAGGAAAAGTTAACTCTGATATCATATCATCCTCTCGCTAAATCAACACACGAGAGAGAAACACACACACGAAGTACGAACGAGTGAAGGGGGGCGAAACGTATAAAATGATAAATTATGACTGACAGAAACGGTGGGATGTTGCAATCGACATCAAACCGGCGTCAGCTCCATCTCTTCCTCATATATCATCTTCCTCTTGGCTAAAAGAACAAATACATACGGAGAGAGAAATAGCGGTGGATGGAGAGAGAGAGAGAGAGAGAGAGAAATGGATAAAATGATGAATTGAGACTGACAGAAGTGGTGGGATGCTGCAATCAGAGATCGCATCGACAACACCGCTTCATGTTGCATCTTCACCTGAAGTAAATAAGATGGAGAGGGGGCAGATGGGAGATAGAGAGATAGATGAAGTGGGATGGGGGGGGGGGGGTGCGGTGGATGTTGTATCATCAAGCAGTAATAAATTTGGAGAGATGGAAGTGGTGGGACACTGTAAACAACATCACAACACATCAAATCCCACACAGGATCGCTGTTAGTCCTCCTCCTCTCCTGTCGTTTACATATTCAGCCTGTGAATTTCACTTCTGCTGAAACAGCAGTGATATGCAAACAAAATACATCAGAGATGTTGAGATGTCATGATGTTGTATGTTAGATAGGATGTCATACCATTTTGGCTGCCAGTTTCTGTTATTTGTTGGTGTGAAGGGACAAATTAGCCCCTTTTTCTTTTAAATTAAAGCAACAATTTGAATGTAATTCATAGCATCTTTCATTCAGTGTGTCTGCCACGGTGTCATTCCTCATATGACCAGCAGGAGGCACCAAAGTAAAGGATTTTCAAATACTAAATATAATGACTTTGACATTTTTTTGGCTGATTTTTTTTCTTTTCTTTTCTTTTTTTTAATTTATTTTATTTAAATTCGACATCACACATTAGTCTCACCCTGATTTGTTTGTAATATTTTATAATTGTTTATAACTGTTAATCCTGAGCAACTGATTGGCGCAATTAGCATCAAAAATCATACTTCCTCTTCTCAGAGTGATAACTCAAATCAAATCTGAGCACACATACTTTATACACACACTGTTATGTTTAGTGAGACTTATACTAAGTGTCTAATAAAAGATGCATTATTGTGTATTGGAAGTAAAGACACACAGAGGCATAATGGAAACGCAATAACACATCACTGGAGTTCCCCTTCAAACTTCCCAGTCAACTAGCTGCAAAATGCACAAATGTTTCCACAGCAATGCATCAGTGATAATAATCACATAATGTAATACATAATAATATATCACTGACATCGTTGTTGTGGCTGTTTGCCACAATGGCGTCTACCAAAGAGTATACATATACAAGACGATACATTGGCGTTATGTTCGACAGAAACTGTTATAAATTGACTTTTATTCAGTTTTAAGACACATTTTCATGATAAACCTTTTAGATCTTGGTTGTTTTAACTGTATCTTTTAACCAGATGAAGGATTTTAGTCATCGGACTTCTGGATCTTAAGTTATCAGAGAAACAAGCTGAGCAAATGTTAGCAGCAGCTCAGCTAGCAGCCCCTACAGGACGTCCGGTGCCCACTGAACAGCGTCAGAGAAACGCTCATTTTTTTATGTGAAACTGTTTTGGAGAGGACGAGACCTCTGTGGATAATTCAGCTCCTGGTAAAACATCCTGAATGAGGAACACTGGAGAAATCCTAACTTGAAAAAGCTGGTTGTTTAACATTGAAGACAAGAACTCCAATGATGCAACACTACTTCACAAGGTCATCCGTCCCATAGCGGCTGAAATTACATAAGACAGTTAAAAGATGTATCAAACATACAGTATATACAGTATGATGATGTCTCGTGTAATGGCTAGTGTAAAGACATGTACTCGAAGGAGCACTTTCCAAACTTCTTTCACAAACTTTTCTGGATGTATTTCTCTAAGGATGACATTCTCATACAAACCTCGATGATCTGTGATCCTACGTTCTACGAAATGAAACATTCTGATGAAAGCAGGAGCAACAAAGGCTTCTCTTTGCCCCAAGACATCAAAGTCCTCACGAGATACATGAGATTGAAAAAGCAGGAACTTTTGGCTATGAAAGCTGCACATCTCAAGTTAGACGCTAAAACCAGGATAACAAATTTGTAATTTATAACTGTATTTTGTAGACAAAATGTTGCTTTCTTGCTTTAGCTCTGCCCAGCACAGTGACCTCAGAGTATTGGTACTATTCACATCAGTCTGAGATAAATACATAGTCAGTGAAGAGGGCCTTTGAGTAAAATGAAAAACTCACTGTGCTCAGTGTTGTGTGAGATGAGGGTGATCCACAGCTGTTTGTTAATCCCAGCTGTTTCAGATGACTCTGTACAGCAGATTGTCGAGCTTTTTTTGAATAATTTGTGTTCCCATAATCAACCTTGGTGCCTTCTCTTTGTTTTACTTTTAACAAAGTCATTAAAGACAAGAATTAATAGGTAAATCCTTAACATACAGATTACTTAGGTGTGAATTTTTAGGTAATTTCTGGCTACTTTTTAATACTGGCTTGTGTTTGTGTTTACAGTTTATGAATAAGATGTTCAATAAAAGCCATATTCACATTTTTGTGTTAGATATGTTTTTGAATAATCAGAACGGACCTTGCACACATATTTCCAGAGTCTGTTGGCAGCTTAACGCAACAGGTTGTCTCATTTCCTCAGTGTTTAACTCTGAATGATGTTAAGTGAGATGTGCATTAACCTTAGTACTTGAGAGTTCACAAACACCTTTACCCATCAAGCTTCACTTTGTCTTTTTTTTAAGCAAAAACCATTGAAGCAGAGGTTAATGGATGGGTTGGTGCACCCTTCACACCTAACACCCTTTCTGAGCATGACGTCAGGAGGGCTTTCAAGCGTGTGCACACCAAGAAAGCAGCAGGACCAGACAATCAGTGGACGGGTCGTCAGATTATGTGCTGACCAACTAGTGCTGGTGTTTACAATGATATTCAGCCAGTCCCTGGATCAGTCTGTCATGTGCTCCAAGAAGTCCACCATCATTCATTTGACCAAGAAAACAAGACAAGCCTGCCTGAATGACTACTGCCTAGTGGCACTCACCTCTGTAGTGATGAAGTGCTTTGAACAGCTGGTCAAGGATTACATCTGCTCCTCACTACCCAGCACACTGGACCCACTACAGTTTGCCTACCATCCCAATCGATTAACGGAAGATGCCATAACACACATACACCACACCACCCTATCTCACCTAGACAAGAAAGACTGGTCATTGACTACAGTTCAGTATTTAACACCATAGTTCCCTCCAGTCTCGTCATGGAGAAAAAAATCAAGGAACTATGCCTATACTGGATGATTATGCACCTCAATATTTATGTCCAATGCCAATGTTCAATGCCAATGGAAGACATAGTGTCCCTTCATGTAGAGAGGTGGAAAGTAAGAGTGTGGAGGTCAAGGTGGCAGATGGGAGTGTGGTGAATCTGATGTCAATGCAGGAGACCAAAGATTATATCCACTCACGCCTTCCGTCCCAATCGATCAATGGAGGATGCCATAACACACATCCTCCACACCACCCTATCTCAACTGGACAAGAAAGACTGTTCATTGACTACAGCTCAGTGTTTAACACCATAGTTCCCTCGTCACGGAGCTCAAGGACCTGGGATTAAATACCTCGCTGTGCATGTGGACCCTTGGCTGATGGGTAGACCACAGGTGGCGAGGGTAGGTGGACACACCTCTTCTACCCTAGCACCTCAAGGCTGTGTTTTGAGCCCCCTGCTGTATTCCTTGTACACATAAGACTGTGTGTAGCCACTTTTGACCCCCAACACCACCATCTTCAAGTTTGCTGACAACACAGCTGTGATGGGTTTGATCACAGATAGCAATGAAAAGGCGAACCTGAAGGAAGCAGAGGACCTGACCCACTAGTGTCAGGACAACAACCTGCTCCTGGACATCGGCAAAACTTAGGAACTGATAGTGGACTTTAGGAGGAAGCAGTGAATGAACTAAGCCCCCTTTAATATCAATAATCCTTGGTGAAGAGGTCGGAAAGCTTCAAGTACCTTGGTGTCCACATCACCAAGGACCTGGTACGGAAACAGCATCAAGCAAGGCTCTGCAAAGAGTGGTTCGTTCAGCTGAACATACAATAGGCAGTGCTTTACCCTGCCTGAAGGATATTTACACCAGGCGCTGCAAGAATAAGAATCATTAAGGATCCCAACCAACCGGATAATGGCATTTTCTCCCTGCTGCGGTCGGGAAGAAGGTACCGGATACACCAGGCCAGCCTGAGAGGCTCAACCCCCTGACCCTCCACCCTTCTCCAATAATACACATATATTTATTACTATTTAAACTCTTTTTAATGCACAAATTGAAGGAACTGCTGGGATTACATTTCACTGTGATTGTACCTTATATGATTATATGTGACAAATAAACTTGGTTGATTGAAACTGAACAGTCCAAAGTAGCAGGAGGCCTTGGATTTAACCTGTGCTGCTTAAATCTCTGCCAGCATCCACAAAGGAAGTGTTTTTAGCTCCATCATTAAAGCACTTTTTTGTGGTCAATGGACTTGACAACAAGAAAATAATTATATGCCTCCAATATACTGACATAGAATAAAACAAGCTCAACTTTCTGCTAATGACCAGTTCTGCTGATGTTTTTCTGGAGAGGAGAGTGTTTAAGGGCACTATATCTTTCTGCTTTCCTACACGGTAATGAATTGTAGCTGCAGCTGGATCAGACAGAGACGAACACAAAGAATGTCTACTTACTGTACATGTAACACACCTGCACACACACACACACACAAGCTCCTCTTGACTTCCCACCACAGAAAAAAGGAAGTTCCCAGCGGACTACCCAGAGTGCATCAGCCTAGCACTCCCCAGACAGTGCTGAGCTCTGATAGGTCCCTGTGGATTACAGACTGCAAAGGTTTTAACCAATAGGAGCAGGCCATTAGCTCAGATGGAGTAAAAACACGTATAATGAAGAGCTGAGAAAATTGAACTGCTGTTCCATCGGAGACTCTGTGTGTGTGTATGTGTGCATTTACTTACTGAAGTATTATATTTCTTCCCCGGCAACAAGAGCCCATAATAAACCTGGCTGTGTGAGGAAGCTTTAGAAAGTATACTGGGAGCTACTGGTGGAGCTTTACTGGTTTCTCCCTCAGCACGAGCGACTCCCTAACCAGATGGAGGAAATCCTGCCTGTCTGCGGAGATATATGAACGTACAAGGCCTCAGCCTTATCTGCTCCCTCCCTGCTGCTTCTATTTAAGCTCTACGAGGAAGAGGAGGAGGAGGAGGAGGAAGGGAAGACAATGAAAGAAGGAAAAGAGACGTACACAGAAAAGAAAAAAAAAACTTAAAAACAGGAGACCATGATTGGCTGTGCCCCTGTGCTGTGTGGCAGCCATCTTTAAGTCTTAATATCTCCATTAATTTAAGTGATTTCCATCAAACCAAAATCAAACCAACCTTTACACATCATAGCATTATTCTTCTCTTCCTCAATTCAAGAAAAAAACAGGGAATTATGCCCATATTGGATGATTAATCACCTCAATGACATTTATGTTCAATGCCAATGGAAGACATAGTGTCCCTTCATGTGAGGTGGTAAGTAAGAGTGTGGAGGTCAAGGTGGCAGATGGGAGTGTAGTGATTCTGATGTCAATGCAGGAGACCAAAGATTATATCCACTCACAAACCTACATCAACATTGCATTTTTACTCACCATAACCACGGTCTTTCCTACTGTAGCTGCCAGGAGTATTATAATCGAGGGCTTTGCTGAATCGTCCATCAATGTTCTTGTCCGGTGATATGGTTATATACGGTTTTGCAAACCATGCTGCTATGTTGGCCTCCATGCATATCAATAGGATATAGAAGTCAATGACAATGACCTTTAAAATCAAACTTGCACTTTAACTGCATGGCCACTTAATGATAATGTAACTTTGACAAAAAATATTACAGACTTTGGTATAGAAAAGGCCAGAGTGGATCATCGATGTGTGACTTTGATGCCATAGACATAGACATAGTCATTTGTATCCTTTCTCCAGTCAACACTAGTTTCTTTTAACCACAACAAGAAGCTTTCTCTAACCTCAAACAAGTAGCTTTAGTTGCTAATCTTAACTAAATCTTAACCATAAACATGGCAGATCAGAAACCCTGAATGAGTATCATTTTTGGAACAGTCATATGGATCAATTTAAAGGACTCTGACACTCACTATTTAGTTGTTTAGTTGGGATAAAAAAGTGATATCCACGCTATATTACTATAAAACAGCTTTCTTTAACATTCAGATGTGCAATTACAGCAAAACAGGGAGTTTTCCATGTCACTACATATTATTGTTTTATTATTTACATATTTGCATAAGAAGTCTGCAGCCCTGAGAAAATTGATGCACAGTATATCCGTTCTTCATTAAGTCCAGTTTGTAAGGTGTAGAAAAAAAAACATCCCCTGTGGAAAGGTGGGCTGTTGACATCCTCTCTTTAATGAGGTCTCTTCAGGTTGTAGTCAGGATGTGGGAAAAAACATGTTTGAAAATGAGCAACCTCTGGGTTTGGATCCTCCATGCAAATTTTACTTTCATATTGACTGATCCAGGCTTTCAGTAGACTGGTAATTTGTGCAGCAGACAGTCCATCAGTCAGTCAGACGTGTAACAGGCTATCCAGTCAATGCAGTGTGAAATCCAGACAGCCTCCCAGTGAGCTCACCATCCACTATATCTCAACGTCTACCTCGGCACCAGAACTCATCCATAGCTCTGAGTGTTGGTGTGTGTCTGAGCCAGTGTGCTGCTGGTTTTAAAGGACAGATGTTTTGCTTTTGTTATAAATCATGACTACTTTTCATTACAGCCAACTAGGGATGCACTGAACCAATCTGTTCACTGGACTGCTATCTGCACCACTACTGACCTTATGAAGTAAATCAGTTATCGGCTAGATGCAACTGATCCACATTAAATACTTACATATTTTCTGTCCTGCTCTATTAATTTGCTGTGGTGAGTTAATGTATGATGAGTTAAGTTTCCCTAAACGCACCCTTTTCTGCACTTCTAGTTGGGTAGTCACTACAAAAACATTGCATGGACTAAGAAATGTTAAATTGTATTATATATTTAACAAAGCTTGATAGAGGAGAGCATCTCAGAAAATGAAGACTCATCGTTACAACTTACTAACGACAAACTTTTCACAACTAGAATAAAAATACCCCAACAGGGATATTTTATGTTACTTTAGCAGGTCGCTCTTGGTTTGTGAGAACAAAAAAGGAAGAGCTGTCATGAAGCTGGATGAATACTGTGGACACAAAGAAGTACACACAGTGCAGCATCAACTGATCACTCTTCCTTGCAGCACACTCAGAGACTGTATCTGCACACAACACCAATAATCCTAAAGCTGTTTGTTTCACATGACAGGTTGAACGTTTTGGTTTGTCTTTGCAAACTTCATAAACTGTCCTGATTATATGCACAAGCCTAAAAAGACCGTTGGTGTATCTCCACTTACAGTTAATTATGTTTTACAGCCTCATGTTAACTTGCAGAGCAATGATCTTGAAAAGTTCAATGCAGAGATGAAGCATTAACCTGGGGGAAAAGAGAACAGTGGTACTGGATCGGTACTCAACTCAACTCTACTTTATCTATATAGCAGCTTTCATACAAACATGCAGCCCAAAGTGCTTCACATAGCAGGATTAAAACAACACAGACACACAAAATAAATAAATAAAAGCCAAAGAGACAACAATAAATAAAATTTTGCAAGACTTAAAACAAGAAGGTTTAGAAAATAGAATAAAACAGAATAAAAGTCAATAAAATAAACACCAGGAAATAAATGATATAATAACCAATGATTAAAACTTACAAATGAAAGCTAAAGCTATAACATTACTCCAAATTAAAATTGAAAGCCAGATTAAAAAGATTGGTTTTTAATTTCCCTTTTAAAAACACAGACAGAGCCATTCTAATATCCAGAGGCAGATCCACAGTTTAGGGACATAAAAACAGAAGGAAGCTTCACTGTGACATTTATAGGACACATAAGGAACATTTAAAAGAGAAGCGGTGGAAGACCTTAGTGATCTGGCTGGAACATAAAATGAAAGAAAATCTCTGATGTAGGGAGGAGCGAGGTTATTTAAAGCTTTATAAATAAGTAAAACGAACTTTAAAATCAGTTGTAAAAGATACAAGCAGCCAGTGCAGTGTCTTAAGCAGTGGGATAGGGGTTGATGGGATCCATTTTCTTTATTTTAGTCCAGACTAGCTGTTTTCTTATAGACTTTTTAGGTAATCCAGTAAAAAGGGGATTACAATAGTCTAAATGGCTAGTAATAAAAGCGTGAGTGAGCATTTCAGCATCTCTCTGAGTAAAAAAAAAGGTCTGACTGGCAATATTTCTGTTAAATGGTATATATTAAATCTGAGTCTAAAATCACTCTCAAGTGCGTGACTAAGACCACAAAGCATTAATTGCAGTTTTTTCCTTGCAGCTTTGGCTCATATCAAAAGAATTTATTTTTTTTCCTCATAAGTTTATACCCATTCATGCATTAATGTCAGTGAGACAGTCAATGGCAAGATGACATCTTATCAAAGGATGACATCATAGATGGAGGCCACATGGGCAGGGAGATCCTCGGAAGTTTGAGTGTCTGTATTTACAATGCTGGTTCTAATAGTTGAATTATTATGAAGACTGAGAGCTGGTAACGGGTTTAGAAGACTGGTGTCAGTAGACCATGACAGTGAGTAAAGGCTGGTGTGCTTTGATAATCATTGCTAAGTATTCCAATGTTAGAAAACTGCCAAAAGAACATGGAGTGCAGGTAAAATGACTACAGAAAATAGTGGTGACCCCACCTCCTTCTATTTTGTCTACTGAAGGTGAAATTAGGAGGAGAGGAAGCTGTTGAAGTAAGCGAGGCTTCAGTTAAAAATAAAAAAAGCTTGAAAACATGTTCAGAAATAAAACCATTAATATAAAACATCTTGCTAGAGAGGGGATCTAATATTCAAAAAATAACAAATTTTTCACTGAAAAAATAAATTTAACAGCTCGAGATTGAGCCTCACTGATTCCTCCAACCCTACAGAGGCTGGGTTGCTTCCAGAAAACAGGGAAGTCATCCACAAAAAGAATTCCCATTTCGCAGCACAGTCCTTTAAGCCAAATATGCAGCTAAATTTCTCATCTTGGAACCGTAGAGAAGGCAGAGGTCCGGAAATAACACACTGTGTGTGTGCCAGAATGCAGGACAGTGTCAATCAGTTTTAAAGTCATCCTTCAACTTTTCGGATTGTTGAAGATTAATATCATTAGATCCAACATGTGTGACCACTGAGGACGCAGAAGGATTATCCCGCAGCAGTTCACAGAGCACTGAATTAATGTGGAGTACTGAGCTCCTGGATAGCAAAAGGTTTCTGTGTCAGGACAGTGGACGTGCCGGACCATGGATGAGCTCACAATGAGACGGGGGGGGGGGGGGGGGGGGAGGGGACACTTTGAGGGTCCTCTTCCTGTAGAGGGAACTACAGTCCTGAGATACACCTCGGTACTCCAGCTGTTTTGCCTGGCACCTGGTCCTGGCATTTTACCCTGCATTTATTTTGTCATCAGAATCCGTACAAGGAGAGAAGGCGTTGGATTGATGCATCCCTGCAGCCAAACCCTCTGCAAACTGTGCTGCTGTGTTAGTTAGTTATTTACTCCTTTATTTAAAGTGAAAGTATGATTGAAATTTTACAACAATTTGAACACAGGATACCTATTTTATTCGAATTTGTCAGTGAACTTTGTCAGTGAATAAACAGTGTTTTGGTCATATACCTTCATCGGGCATTACGTTTCATGAGGCCAGATTGCTCTAGTCACACAGAAATTATCTGGTAGTAAAAACATTATTCAGCAGTTACGATTAAGCATGTTGCCCATGGGTAGATGAGGCTGGAACTCCAACTTTAACAAATTACTCCCTGATTTTGTGTCTACTAAAGCATAATAATATTCCTATACCCCCCAGTATATCCACTGAGATAACACAGAGCTGAATGTGCATCCTCAGCTGTGCCTGAAAACACTTAAGTAACGTTCACCGTGAGCTCAGCGTTTCAACGTCAGCATCAGGAGGAGGTCCAGCTCTAATTAAACTGTCCACACTAGTCTATAAGAGTAGAATTCAAATCACACTAAAGGTTTTTATTTGAGTTGGTGTCAAAGTCAAATGGGCAGCAGTCTTACTTAACAGCTTGAGCCACAGATACAAGACACAAATACAGGAAACATGTCTGACACTTGTGATCAAGCCAAAAAAAACCAGACAAAACCAAATCATATTTGATTACTATTAGACAGATTTTTCAGAAATTTGTTTTGCTCCACAAGAAACATTGCCTCACACATATACATTAAAGAAGACACTATAACAACAGCCAGATTTGCTTGCTGTACATACAACAATAAATTGAGTTATTATTAACAAAGGTTCAGGAACAAGACCACGCCCCGCTCTCTCACTAAATTCAATCACCTGCGCCTCACTGATTAAATCATCCGTGCATACCTATATAGGCATCACTAACCCCTTTCTCTCCCGTTCGTCTCAGTTCTCACGGTCCCTCCCCTCCAAACCCCTTTTTCTCCTCTCTCCCCTCTCAATTGACGTCACGGTGGCTCAGTGTTTAACATCATCCCCATGCCATCAACCCCTTCGTCCCTCTCCTTGACCCCCATCGAGCCCACCGTACACGACCCGGACCAACCTTCGGCTCCCATTCATCCTCCGGCAATCGACCCCCTTCGTCCCTCTCCTCGACCCCCATCGACCCCCCTCTATCCTTATCTAATCCTCTCGACAATCCAAATAAAACTACTTTTATACCATTCAAATGGCGTGGTCTTTGTTAGTGAATAAAAAGAAAAAGTGAGCTCCCCTAGACTAGAAAAGAAGAATCAAGAAACAAGAGACAACAGAAATAAACATAATACGACAACTTATTTGATCTAAAAACACTCCTGAAATATTGATTATAAAACTGACAAAACAGAACAAAACACTACCAATCTTGTGCACCTGTATCTGATTTTTCTCCATACTTTTTTCCTGCAGGTGTATTCCTGTTCCTGCTTCCATCACGCCATCCCTTGTAGAATGTAATAAAGCTATTTCCTGTCTCTATTCTCTACAGAGAGTAAAATACTAAGCAAAGATAATTTTGCTCTGCCCACAGGCATGAAGAGTACCTGCAAGTATAACAATGTCATACATCCTGTAGGTTTACTGCTCAGTGGAGTATTAACCTGTCCGAGGTGACATAATATTAACATCTTTTCTCTATCAAGGTGATTTACAGTGTTTAATTTCCGTGTTGTGTTAGGTATCTTGTTCCTTCACTGTGCTTTGTTTTCTTTATTTGGATCAAATATTAGATGATTCTAATCTGAGATATGATTCATTCCCCCCCCCCACTACATCTTCTTGCTGGTCTGATAGAGGAAACAACACAAATGAAAACTGTGAAAATCAGACAGTGAACTCATCTGAATGTGCAGCCTTCTGCAGTGTTATCAGTAAAGTGTCGGAGCCACAGTCCACAGCACGAAGCTGAATGAAACTAATTAAGCTGTCCAACAATATTTTCTATGATCACTGCAGAAATCAAATCCCAGCATGTCAAATTATTCCTGTCATTCATTGTGTAGCCACTGAAGCGTAATACCATCATGGGCTCATATCCGCTGAGTTACAAGTGTTCAGCAATACATGAGCACAGTCTGGCTGTCTGCAGTAGTTAGAAAACTCAACTCATTCATTAAGAAACATCAGAAGAATGAAGAAAGGGAAGTGAAATAGAGGTTTTGTTCAGTGGATAATAGCAGACTGTATATCTTAACAAGGGTCTGGATTCAACATGCTGAAACCTCATAACTCGCCTGTGAAAATACAAGTGGAAAGAGTCAACAGCCCATGAAAGCAAAATACCCTTATTTAGATTTCAAAATATCTAACAATGTGTGTGTTTGTGTGACTTTTGATACAGAAATGGGGAGACAAGAGACAGACACTGACCATCATCCACAGCCACCTTTAGCTAACATGGATAGCGACGACCCTCAAGGCACTTTAGCCACAAAAGGGTCATAAAGGTCTCCATCAGAGTCCTCCACAACCACTCTATAATGATAATGAGTTGGAAGATCATGGAGGTCTCGAGCCTTACCAGTTTGAACCACTGGCCATGTCTGCACTTCCTGGATTTGAGGCTGTGACTAGGTGTCGAGTCCATTGAGGTCCAAGTGAGGACAGGAGATGTCAGGAATTGGTGCAAAGCTAGTGTTGGTTCTCCTTATTGTAACGTAGCAGATGCTAGGGTAAAAAGTCACTCATGGACATTTGTTGATTCTCCCTAACAAACATATTTTGGTACAAGCTACCCTGATAACTGTCAGGGGTCTGAAGGTCTTGGTTGACTTAAGGAACAGATGATTTCTGATCAGAAAAATTGTAATTTTACAGCATTAAGCAACATAAAAATAGAATCAGAAACAGAATCAGGGCAACAAGTCCTCCAATATAAACAACAAACCACTGCCAATGCCATGTTTGTGATTTAAAAACAACCCATATGAGCATTTTTTCATTCGGGGCTCCATCTATATTGCCTGTCAGTGTAATACATATGACTGTTACAAAAAACTGTTCATATGACCATTTTCTGATGGTTAAAGTTTAGGCACAACTTAATGGATAAGGTTATGGAAAGATCATGTTCATGGTTAGAAGATCAGAAAACAGGACGTCTGGTTTGTAGGTTATGTTATTTTATTTTCATTGAGATTAATTTTATGTCAATAAATGAAAGGTTTGTTGTAAGATCCAGGTAGTAAGAAACAGTCACTGGAAAAGTCAATTTGAGAACACAAAAAGAAGATTTCTTCAGTTACATGAGACTTAGAAAAACAGGCCGCCGCCGCCTCCTCACGTCCAGGACATGTCTGAGAAATGTGCAAGAGACACTTGAAGATCACCAGGCAGTATCGGCTGAGATCTCATCAGATTTAGATACAAGTAAAGCATGTCACCCCATCATTTCAGGAGTGTGAGTGTAACATCACCATGACATTCACATCCACTGAGCTGCCTCACACAGACCTACTGGGCCTCCTCAGGGGAGCATTAGCACACAAAGGGCTGCTGTTATTGCCACACAGTTGGGCCTCTGGAATTCATTTCAGCATAGATGAAGAATGAAAAATTGCCCTGACATTTACAGCACGTGTCCTGCCACGGCAGAGTCGACAAACAGCGGGAGAGATGGGCTACAAGACTGTGCTGAGATTTTTGCCATTATTAAGTTATCCCCGCTAATTTAGAAGATTAAGGCTGAAATCCCACATTAGGGCTCATTTCTCAGAGGTTGGCTCGCAGCATACAGATCCAGTGATACTGAGTCAGACTGCAACTTTGTTCTTGATGAGAGAATTAGCAGAGGAGGCGGCTATAAACCCTCTCATGTTTATCCAGACCGGATCCCAGTCGGTGTTATAGTGGTAAACAGATAGATGGGTAGATCACCTCAGCCACTGAATCTTGGGCCCCACCAGGATTAAACTATTAGATAAGAAATAATTGGCGACCATTCTGATAATTGATTAATCGTTTGAGCCATTTATTAGATCCACAATAAGCATATTTGTCTCATGTGATAGTGGATGTAATATCTTTAGGTTTTTGGGATTTGAAGACCTTGAGATACATAATCTCTCCAGCATTTTTCGGGATCTGCCTGGCATATCCTCCTACTTGGATGTACCCATGAAAAAGGGACAGTGGCTCTACTCCAAGCTCCCTCCCGCTGTCTGAGGTCTTTACCTTCTCTCCAAAGGTGAGTCCAGACTCTCATTTTGGCTGCCTGGGTGAGGGTTCAGAAGTAGATAAACTGGTAAATTGAGAACTTCAGCTTCAGCTTCCTCTTCACCATACGCATCACTGTTGACGCCACATCAATCTGACTTTGATTTCACACTCATAATTGGTAGTTGCCAACCTAGTGTACAGTATAAACAGTACTGTGCAAAGGTTTTAGGCATTTCAGATGTTTAGATTCTGATCCACTATGGAATAACATCAGGGAGGCGTCTGATCGATCCCAAATTTATTCTGCAGCACAACCCCAAACATACAGTCAGACTCTCAAAGAACTACCTTCAGCAACAAGAAGAACAAGGAGTCCTGCATCTCAACATCATGGAGTCAGTCTTCTCTAAGATGCAGGAGCAACGATACCTTTAAAAACTGTGTTAAAGTGCACCAAGGAGAACTGCTGCTGTTTGACAGGCGAAGCTGCTCACAGCAAATATTGATTTCATTTAGGTTTCTTCTGTTTACTCAACTTTGTATGAAGTTAAGTGATAATAAAAACTAATCATTATTATTTTTGAAAGCATCCTCACTTTACTTTTAGTGCCTAAAACTTGCACAGTATTGTAT
This sequence comes from Thunnus albacares, assembly GCF_914725855.1. NCBI lineage: Eukaryota > Metazoa > Chordata > Actinopteri > Scombriformes > Scombridae > Thunnus > Thunnus albacares. The sequence goes on from NC_058111.1 coordinate 4,204,371, forward strand.
ATCTAGCCAAAATAGACACACATGCACTTAAACTGGAACCTTTAGAGGCTTAATTACTTCATTACAGAGTATCTTTAAAAAAATAAAAGTGCTTAAAATTGCTTTAATTATTCACAAAAGGAAATCTAATTAAAAGGAAACATTTACCCACCAGGTAAGGAAGTAGCAGGTTTTCTCATGTGTAATTGTATCATTTATTTAATGGGGACACCCAAACACATTTGATTCAACTGGGTAGCTGACAATAGCTGAACCTGTTGACACTGAACTTGTAGTATTTTCTTAAAATGTCTCTTCATTTATTTTACATTAATAAATCTCTAGCAAAACATGCAGGTCAAGCCCTGTATCTGCTCCAATCATGGATAATTAAGCTTCAGAAATATTCATCGTGTGAATTATGTGTGCCTGTATCTGTGTCTCTTCATTTTACATGGTGTTTGACATTTCACTCTATCATGTTGCTCATTCAGGGAGGTTCAAGTGGTCACTTAGTTGATGAATAATATAATCTGAAGAGCTCTTGATTTGATTGGTTGTCTGTCTGCGACCCAGTCTCACATCAAAATGTGTAATAGATACACAATAACAGCTCTAAAATTGTGAGATGCCTATGTTTTTTGGGGGTTTTTTTTTGGCCTATTCTTTTCTATTGGCTTGCATCCAAATCACAGGACTGTCAAGTTTCTGTCGGTGAAAACAAACAAACATTCATTTTATTCTCAGTGGAAAATGTAATATTTTAAGATAGTTTTGGCATTAAGATGCGTTTTGATAACATTTCTAGTGAGAAATGTGCATTTTATTTTCATAATCTTCATTCAGTGAATGTATATGATGTTTAGTTTGTCAGTTATTACAAGGGTTAGGGTTATGGTTAGGATTAGGGTTAGTGGTCAGGGTTAGGGTTAGGGTTAGGGGTCAGGGGGGTGTGTTGAGTAGTAAGGTGGGTGTGTCATGTATGTTTGCAAGACTGCAGATAGACCCTTATCCCTTCCTCCAGGACCTTCTTCCTGTGTTTACATTCTTAATCCCGCCCCAGAAACATCTGACCAATGAGTAAAGTGAATGTTCTCAAGTGACTTGTAGTGCTGCATTTTGGCTCACTTGGATTTTTCTCTGTATGAAAAGAAACCGAGCCAAGGAAAACACAACAAGTTTACCAACTCATCAAGTGATTCGGACCAACACAACCATAGGTGTGAAAATACACTATATGATACATACACACTGTCATTCAGAGTGCTTTAAACGGGTAAATATAGTATAAGTTGTTGTATGTGTTCGCAGGAGTCTGTGCACTTCTACCAATTAAATGATAAAGAAATTCCGAGAAAATTAGTTTTGGCAACAGAATGTGTTTCTTCTATCGCTAAAACGCAGACATGTAATAGCACAAACACACAAACATAAATCTGCCTTCAGAAGTATAATCACTACTGGCACTAAAGCATATTTGAAAATTACTTTCTTTAATGAGAGATAAAGAAAAAAACATAAGCACATTTAGAAACTTCACTCTGAATGAAAATGTGGCTGCCACAGCTCTGTGCAAAACCCCCAAAACACTCATCTTTACCTTCAACAAACTGAACAACAGTGATGCAAAGGGACACCAAACAGCAGCCAAACAAAGCTCATCTACTGTTTTTTAGCAGCTTTGGCACTTTGGCAGGCAACCAGCTGTCTGAACCAGAAGTTCTGAACCAATTAGACAGACAGTTGAAGATGGGGATTTGAGCTCAGAGAAAATATTGAGAAAATGTTCATACTATAACGCATGTGAACACTGAAAGAATATTAATAAAAAGGTCCTAACCCCAGACAACTCAAGTCAAGTCAGTTTTATTTATTTAGTGCCAAATCACAACAGAAGTTATTTCAGGGTACTTTTCACAAAGAGCAGGTCTAGACTGTACGATTTAATTTACAGAGACCCAACATTCCCCCCATGAGCGAGCTTTAATGGGTAGAAACCTCAAGCAGAACCAGGCTGTAGGTGGGCGACCATCTCAGACAGATTACTAAAAATAAGAATCGATAGAATCAATCAATGCATGATGCAGTAAACTGCCTGCCGAGCTCACTTTTTAAAAGACATGAATGAATCCAAAGGTATACTAGGAGTGAGATCCAAGGTCTGTAGATACTCATATTTGTTTAAAGAGTAACTTTAAACAGCAGACTGAACAGCAGAGTTTCACTGTCCTTGCTGGTTGAAAGTTTGAAGCCCGTTTCACCTCTGACCACAAATAATTTCTGGGTTTACTGCACCTGTAACCACACCCAACAGTGATATCAGAGGGTCCTGGAGTACACCTGTACATCGCTGCAGTGAGGTGACAAATTAAATGACTGAGATCGACAAAGACCAGATTTTAAAGGAGTTGTTAAGTTACTCTTTAGGTAAATCCTGCATTGATTGCATTCATGTTTAGCTTGCAGTCCTCTTCTTTCATGTATTTGCTGGTGCATTGCCATGTTTCTTGGTGCATTACTGCTACCTGTAGATAGACACTGGAATAGTGTGAAACCATTGGCGGGACTGTGTCGCCTGCTACATGCATGAGACAAACAAAATGCTGGCATATTCATAAAAAAATGCTCCATAGTACTACTAAAGGTCAGACACTCTCAACCCAGTCGCCAGAAGTTGGCATTATACGTTTCTGTAAACCACGGATAAGTTAAATATTTATGTTTCAGTGTTGGCCATTATCAGTTGAATAATGATGTTTTATGATGTGACAATGCCATGGTTAAGGTCTGGTTAGGTTTGGGCACAAAAACCACTTGGTTAAGGTTACGGAAAGGTCATGGTTTGGGTTAAAATAAATGCTGATTTCTAACTTTCTTCCAACTTTCTTCCAACAAACTTGCTAACCATCCACTGACCCCTCCTCCTCGTAATATAAAAGTCAGCTCATATAGATCTCATGTGAACTATGTCACTTTGGAAATGTCGATATGATATGTATTGTTGAAATGTTAATATGTATTACAGGTGTTGAAATGTAGATATTCAACATATCTGTGGTTTGCAGAAATGTACAATGCCGATGTTTTATTCTGGCGACCAGGCTGACACTCCACAAGGTACCTTTAACATTCTTCTGATTATTGTTAGAAAATGTATCACCGCCCACTGGCTTGATGAATATGATACAGTAGAATGGATAAAAAAATAAAAGGAAGGTAAACAGATAAACTGAAACCAAAGTTTAAAGTGTATAAATATGGGTGTATTATCCATTTTTACAAACAGTTTTACCTGATAAAGATCCAAGCAGGGTCATAACATTGCCCTTACTGAATACATTTTATGGTTTAGAGTAAGTGTGCAGGTGTTCCTACTTTTTTCGGTTATGCTAATAGCCTTGCGTCTACAGAACGTGACGTGGGTATAATTATTCTCCTTCAACACAAACACACACACGCAAAAATCACACCTACAGTACTCGCTACATAAATTGTCCAGACTTATGATGCCAAAAAGGAAAGTGGAGAATGAATTACAATTATACTACAGCAGTCTGGGGCTGTTTTTCATGGTCTGGGCTTGGCTGCTTAGTTTAAATTAAGGGAAATCTTAATGCTACACCCCATGCACAGAGCCAGCTCTATAAAGAAATGGTTTCCCCAGTTTGCTGGCCTGATCTAAACCCCATCCAACACCTAGTAGAGTTACAGCTGCACAAGGCAACTAAAAAAAAAACACTGCCTCCATCTTCAATGAGGTCAGAATGAAAACTTTCCTCCCCTCCCTCTCCTCAGGAAGCCTCCTCAGGAGGAGATAAAGGGAGGAGTAGAGTGAGAGTGAGAGGGAGAGGCCATTTGGGACACTTTATTTGCTACTCCATCATCAAAACTGGATGTATGTTATTGCTGAAGAAGCAGTATTATAGTTGACACGCTGTATCTTTATTCTATAATACAACTCATAGCCAAAGTTTTTTTTTTTATGCACAGCCAGCAGAAAATAAACAGCAAGTACACTGAAGTTGCTGATATTAAATAATAACATGACAAGTTGGAAAGGAGCAGGAAGCATAATATTAACTGTGGTTTATAGGTTTATAGATGTATGATTATTGTTTCATAGATCCAGAGGTGGAAACAATTTGTAGGTATTTGTGCCGTTTTAGGCTACTTCATATCCCTTCTTTCAGAGAGCAGAGAGAGTATGTTTTTAGGTTTTATGCTATTTGTTTATGGACAAAAAAACATTCTAAATCACACTATATTATGGTCCTATGTTACCAAAAAACAAGAGAACATAACAGCCAGAATGATTTCAATTAATTTTATTGAATGCAACAACATTTTTGAACTGTGATTTCTAATGTTTGAATCAATACGGGTGAAATTTAACCTGCAATACTCTCTATGTACAAAAATATGTATCAGCTGCAAAAAAAAAAAAAAAAAAAAAAGTTGTAATATTTCAGTTTTTGTATATTTTGGGTCACATTAGGAAAGGTTTTACTGCTCTCAAATGTACAGTATGTATAAGTTAAATACTTTCTTCCAGCATTAATGATGCTATATTTGAGGTATTATCAAAATAAAATCAGACTTCCTGGAGTTTAGACACCAGTTCATTTTCTGCTAAAACAAGAAATCAATCAAGGATTTTGTCCTCAAGATGGAAACGCTCCAAAATCTGTTTCCAGGTCAAAGATGATGATATGGAGCGGCAATTTTTGGAGTTTTGAAACCTGTCTGGATAGTTTGTAGTTCAGGGTTTTATTATTTGAGGTTTCATTTTCCTCTAGTGACCAGACTTTGTAGAAAAAAAGGACAAATTCATTAGCATCACAACTAGTAGAGACCTTTAGCCTCACTATGTATATGTTAACTATAGTAAGTCGACTTTGGAGGTAAATGCAAATAGAATGAAAAGCTCTCCGGCTCCTTCTGTCTCACATTATATATTTTACAGCCGAGATGGTTCTGCTGGTGAACGACCACAGAAGAAACACAGTGGCCAACACCGTGTACCGTAATAGGCCTGTCTGCTTCACTGCTCTGTCCAGATCAATAAAGCTATAAAGCGACACAGGGAGAGAGAGAGAGAGAGAGAGAGAGAGAGAGAGAGGCCGAGCAGCCTGCCAGCAGCCGGCCGTGTACTCGGTCCTTTGGCTGAGTCCACTGCTGCTGTCAGCTGGTAATATGTCTCCTGACCTTGAGTTTACACTGAGAGGAACAGAGTCCAACACACACACACACACACACACACACTAGGCTAGTCTATTTCCAAAAGTGTTTCCAAAATCTAACAGCAACAACATTATGCTTTATGGCATTCTGAAGACACTGTTATCCAGAGAAACTCACACTGATGCTCAGTATTAATGAATTTTGACCACCAAGTAGTTCCAGGAGCTAAAAATCCTTTTTCCCTGATCCAAGTTTTCCCGTTTGTGGTTCCAGTTCATCTGAAGAGGTAAATTAAACCAATGATGGGTTGAGGATTTTTGCACACAAGTATTTTTTCTTTTTAATTTACTGTGATGTGTGAATGGATGTTGATGGAGGTGAAAGGGACAACTGAAAATGCTAGAAAAGTATTTTCTGGTTGTTTTTGTTCATTGGTACGTAATTATATTAAAAGTGTAGTAAAAAAGTAGCTTTCTTGTTCACTCGTTTGTTCAATTTTTAAACTGCTTTTTAGACTAATTGTGAAGTTGCCTTACATTTCTTTGTTTCTGATGTCAAGCTCAACACTGTCATTGTTAATAGAGACTAACCCGTGCCAATAAATGATTCATGAAATCAAATAAAAAATAAACTTGAAAAAAATAAACCATCCCTTCAACCAGCGTTTTTACAGTAAGTTCAGCAGCTAATCACAGGTTGAAGTAGCCTTGATGCTTGAGTTAGTTAGCAGTTAGCTATGTTCATCACTGCAAACCATTAGAACGAACCGTCTCCTGAGCAGGGACAGGAACTACATTTAGTACTACTGTATGTTAATTTCCTGCAATGGAAAGTGACTATTTAACTATTTGACTATCCCACCAGATCATTAGACGACAGATATGGATGGACATATATCACTGTGTAGCCTACTTCTTACTATTAAAGACAAGCGTCTGTCATCTTTGGCATCCCATAAATATACAGCACTGTGCAAAAGTTTTAGGGCACTTTAGAAATTTAGATTCTTATCCATAATGCATCTGATCCATCCCAAATGTATTCTGCAGTATGACAACGAGACCCAAACACCCAGCCAGAGTCATAAAGAACTATCTTCAGCGATGAGAAAAACAAGGAGTCCTGCAACAAAGTCTGCAACCTGCAACAGATGGTTTGGCCCCCACAAAACCCCAATACATGAAGAGACAGAAGCAGCTGAGACGCCGAAATCCACAGAAGAACTGCAGCAACTTCTCCGAGATGCAGGAACAACCGACCTGCCGAGTACCTGAAACACTGAAGAGAACTGCTGCTGTTTGAAAGGCAAAGCTGCTCACAGCAGATACTGATTTACTTTAAGTTTCTGCTGTTTACTCAACTTTGTATGAAGTTAACTGACTGTTCATGCCATGATTTTTGAAAGCATCCTCACACTACTTGCACAGTACTGTATGTCAAACATGCTATTTTTAATACTATCTCCTGTTACTTTGTAGATTTTGAACAAGACCGCAAAACTGTTTTATCCCTAAAAACCTGCGGGCTCCGTAACCGCCGTCACAGGCTCCGCGGTCACATCACATGAAGATAACGAGGGATTCTGCAGCACTGAGGTGAACTCGCATCCTGGTGGAAAACGTCTACATAATAATGTTTTTTAAAAAAGGTTGTCATTATAACATTTTTTTTTATCATAGCACTGACAAAGCGTCACATACACATGACGACTGAGGGAGAACTTTCTGTGCCACGGCACCGCAGGAAGACATTCAAACAAGGAAGTTTCACTAATAATGACGACTGTTTATGAGACCATTTTTCTAGTCAACAACACAAACAACAGGGAGGTGGTGAAGGAAACCTCGTCAGTATTCAGGCAGCAATTATTGCTCAAAAAACTTTAACTACAAAAGCTTGAAATGTGACTAAAGCAGCCAAACAGAGCTGAATATTCATCCTCTGTTCATTCATTAGAATAAACCCCACACAGGTGCAGCATCAACCACTTCCTGTTCTGTTGCACATCTGACTTCACTCTCATTATCGGTGCTATTCGGCATCTGTACTTTTTATTATTCTGCTTGTGACCATTAGGCTTGTTCATCTCATTATTGTAATTCTGATTCGAGGACCCACACCTGCCGTTACTGCGAGCACTTCGTCTCATTAGGAAACTCCTGTCATCGCCGCGGCGAATGCGGCATGAACAAATTAGTTCAGATAGAAAAATCTTCAATGAGACGCGGAGTGGCAACAGGAAAAAGATATGACTCAGTGTGTGTGTGTGTGTGTGTGTGTAAAAGGAGAACAGCAGAAAGACAAAATTGAGAGTACACATTTGTGTTTGTGTGTGTTGCTTTGAGAGAAAATGGAGTGTGCAGGCGTATGCAGGTTGGTTGTGCGCCCAAGAACGCATTTTGTGTGTCTTATGAGATCTATAGCTACCTAATGGACCTTTTTTCTTGTTGGAGTTGCTTCAAATGATTCAGTTGGAGCAAAGAAATTAATGTGGCTATTGAGGTTGCATTAGCTTAAGTCACTGCCTCACACACACACACACACACACACACACACACACACACACACACTCTAATTTGCTAGTTGTTTCTACTCTTGTATGAGTTTGTGTAAAAGCTGTTAGTGAGGTCGGGCTGCTAAAGCTCACAACCTGCTGCAGATTAAACATTTATGCATGTTAACCTTCCAATACGTTCTTTTTAAATCTCCTTTTTTTTTTTTGCTTTTGATGTAAACACAGAATAAACCCCAGATGCAACTATTTAAACCGTTCAAATGATATGACTTATCTTACCAAACAGAATGAGAGTCAAACAGAGAGTAATATGTGTGTTTCGGGGGCTTTTTTTAAAAACTCATAAAACCAAAAGCTGAATGCCAGAGCGAGAAAAAAAAAGAATTTCTGCAGCGTTTCATCAATTTTCATAAAATCTTGCCGGTAGAACTTTGTATTATTCAGCAGCAGCTCACAGATCTTTACAGTTAAATAAACAGTAAGAAGTGCAATCCTGCCTCAGTGTCCCTTAATGTTAACAAATGATGCCAAAATACTGACAGAGCACCTATAAATGCTTCACGACTTTCTATATGATGTAAGTTTAAGTCCATTCATTTCATAGTTATAATGAATCCCTACAGGAGAGAAATAAAAGAGAAAAATGGTTGTAAACATTAATGGCCAAAGCTCTGGAAGTTTGGGAAAACACTGAACTCACGGCCATAACTTTTAAAACACAACATGATGAACTATGTAGATATAAACCAACGAGTGAAGTCACTCTTTATTATTCTCTGCGGGCGGATTTGTCCTCCGCAACTGACTCAACTTACTAAGATGTCAATCAGCAGCATACACAGACTGTCTGGTGTTTACAGTCAGAAAGGAGCAGACACCAAATGACTGATGAGTAAATACGAAGGACAGAACACTGGATGACAAGTAAACCGCAATAACACTGATGTCACTTGGCAACCTCCTAAATCCTAAATCCTGAAAGTACACAAATTCTTGACTGTACCAAACAGAAATGAAATGTATATCAATCAAAAACTCTTTCTCTTGCTAATTTATGATGCAATTTGCATGGGAAAGGCAAAGAAACAGATTTAAAAAGTCAAATTTGGATAAAACGTTGGATGTACTGTAACTCTGCAGTCTCTCTACTCTCTGGAACTGTTTTATAACTCTTTTCTTATTTTGAATTTGTAATTTCTTAAGTATGCCACTTACATCATCTTGTCCTGTGGGGGAAGCAGTCATACTGAATGTGGAGGAAGAGCTTTGGATTTTCTTCTGTTGATTGCAAAAATGTAGTGCATGCTTCAATTATACATGCTGGTCAGACGTGTAAAGACAAAGATGTGGCATGGCAGATACAATCGCCTGTGGCTGTTGGACGTTGAAACCACTGTGTAACTGGTTTATACGCATCAGTGTTAAAACACACACTTTACGTAATTCTTCCAGGATATTTCCAGTGGACATGATGAACAGAACTGCATTTATTTACAGATTTACCAAAAACAAGCAAGCCGAATTATGGCAGTCTTCATCTCCAAAGGGCTGGAGATGAAGACCATGGTATACAGCCTAATGTCTCTGAACCAAGGTTTAGATGATTAGATTATTCCTCTGAGAGAACAGATTCAGATCTCATTATCTGAACCAAATTAAAAGCAACTTTACGACCAGAGTCGTTGGCAGCGTTAGATTGGACAGCAGCCTACCGTTTTATCAGGGAAGGGGGCCGTCCTCTTCTCGCAGGGCACGAAGCGACGCTGGTGCTCATCCGGGTTCACGTGCACGTCCTCGTGGCCCCCACGCCCATGTAGGTTTGACCGGAGGACCCTGCAGATGTGCGTTAAAAGTCCTCAAAAGTTTATCATCGGCTCAGCCAGTTTGCCAAGATTGCCTGTAGAGAGAGACACAAGGAGGAGGAGGATGTAAGGACAGATGCAGTGAGAGGACAATAAAGCAGCTGAATGGCACAAAATATCAACTAGTAAAATGATTCAAGTTTCTTTAATCAGTGAAAAACATCCATCAGCGAGGAGAGAGAGAAGAGAACACAGAAAGAAAGAAGAGATGGAGTAGTGGGATTCAGGTAAAAAGAGGCAGCATTACTCCCTGTGGCTCATCATCAGTGACGGAGTGACAGAGCTCAGAGTTTAATGAGACTATAGTTGAGATACAGCAGCAGAATCGCAACATATTAATCAATCCGTGTCAAGCTGCAGCCATTACAACCTCAGCTACAGACAACTGATGTTCTACTGAAAAACAAAAGCCTCAGAGGAAATGTGACTGAGTGGGGGCCTGACAGAACACAGCAGTAAGACCAGACAGGAGTTCAAACATCTAATGTTGCTTCTATAATCATAATTTACAGTTAACTATTAAACCAGGTTGCACTATGTTTCCTAACAAATGTATGTGCTGTTGCAAATTAGTTGTATGTAAGCATAATTTCTGTAGATTTCACCTTGGGCTTACAAATTTATCAGAAAGTCTGTGTTACAAATAACTAGTTTGCAGTTGCATTATGGAAAAAGGATCAAGTGTTTTTGGAGCTAAAAGTCTGTTAGTTTGATTTATGAATCAGTCTCTTGCACATCTGTGAAAGTGCAATCTCCATTAAATGTTAAAACGCATATCTTATCAAGCGTTACTTTTGCAGTAATCTGTGTCAAACCGCATTAACCGTGAAAGCAAGAGGTAAAAACTGTGCTTGAATCTGCAGGACATCTGACACACCCTCAAGCGGCAGATTGATGCAGGCAGCCTCGCTAGTCCGCAATCTGCTCGCACCTTCAATAATCCCCTGCTGACAGCACACAATCTGCAGGTAAAAAGTTGACCTTGTCTGATGCTTGACGAGGTTCTACACGACCGATAGCTGTGATGATAAAAAAAAAAAAACAACAAACAGGGCCAAGCTGGAAACCTTTGGGAGGAATGACATCACATAAGGAAGGTGTGAGGCCCTTTCTTGTTCATCTTATCTCATCTCTCTCTCTCCTCTCTTTTTTATTTACAGCTCTCCTGTGTTTCATTTCTTCATTAAATACCCATCCCTTTCTCTCTCTCTCTGTCAGTAAGTTTCCAGTCTTTCTTCATCCGCACACAGAGAAACTCCACATACAGTCTCCCACAGAGACATATTGGGAGATGAGTTTGGCCCACTTCCTAAACTGTGTTGCCACAGTTATAAAAAGATCCATTGAGACTGAAGAGGGAAAGACTAAATAGGTGACTGCAGGAAATTGTCTGGGTTTTCTAAGCACATTTTCTGGTTGGAAACTGTTAGAACTTCTGTGAAATAATGCTGGCAGTCCTCCTCCTGCTCCAACTATAATGAGCCCAACTGGGCAACTCTACACTGGTCTCCACACTTTGCTTTGTCTACTGTCCTCCTTTCTGCTAATCCCTCAGGATTCTGTGGTCATTAAAGGAAAAATCTGCTCTAAAACTCTGATGAAAAGACACAGACATTGGTATTTTAATTTGCATTTTTACAAGTATGCTTATACTGTTAGGAGGTTTTTTTATTTACTCATTTTTTTCTGTTTCTTGTGGCTATGTGCCAGAGGAAGAAAACATCCTGTCACATCCAAAAGATATTTCCTGAAGCGACAACTCAGTGTGAAAGCAAGAAAAAATAGTTTCTATCAAAAACTTCAGCACTAAGTGTTAGATTTGGGTGTCAGTTCCTGGCTGATCTTCAACACTCAGACAGAAAAGGGAAGTCCGGAGAGTTTTTCAACAGAAAACAACACAATTAAATGAGAGAAAAAACTCTTGCCCTCTTTTCTTCCCATCGATTGTTTAATCTTTGGAAATAAACTGAATTGAATTGAGGTTGAGGAAAGGTGGGAAGAACAAAATTGTTTTTTAATTTGGCAAACATATGTATGCATGTGAGGTTGTGTTTTATGTGTCTACACATGTATCTACTGTATATGTTATATACATATATGGGAATATGTGTGTATATTAGGGATGTGCAGAAATCCTAGTATTTGTATTTGTATCTGTATTTGTTGAGGCAGCAAAATTATTTGTATCTGTATTTGTATTCAAATAAAAGTGGGAAGAGGCTTAAAAATCCTGTTTTTGTTTTTATTACACTTTTAATTTTAGGAAATTATTATGATTACTGAGCTAAAACTTTACTCATCGCCTCATTACAGCCAGACCTATCTATTTATATACCCATAGCACAGAGACAGCACACCGTATAACATGTAGGGAGGAACTTCAAAGGCAATTATTGCTTTGCACTTTTCATTTATTGCCTATTTTTTACAACCTAACTTTGTGGAAAGGAGAAGGGGACCAACAGGTTATAGAGAGTCCCTTGGGAGCACTTCCCTTGTGTCAGTAGCTCAGCTTTATCTCTGGGGAACACCCCCAACAAATAATGTTTAAAATATTTGTATGAAATCCACTATTGGTACTTTACCGAATAATGTATTTGTATTCCGGCACACCCCTAATATATATATATTGTTTAAGTGTATTTGGTATTTTATTTTGTCCTGTATTCTTTTTCACTGTTTTCACTTTTATTTTATTTCCTTATGCCTGCCCTTTTGTGAATCACTTTAGTAGTAGTAGCAGTATTATAAAAAAAGTAGATTACAACAGTAATTCAGTACTAATCACATATCCATCATGTCAAATGTATTAATTATTTCATTGTCACGCTGTAACTCAAACTGCACTTGTTTATTATTTTATTGTAAGTTTTATCTTCCTCTTTATTGTTTATCTCAACATTGTTCTAAGGCTTTTCCATAACTGAATGACAAAATAACACACATACTTACAAAATACATGTCTCTTATTTGTCAGCCTGAATGTGGATTTTCTGAGAAAACACCTCCTGATCAGAGATAATTTTTGGTTGTCAGCCAGTGTTTCTCATCCTGGTAGGACGCCACGCATTACCAAACCTTGAGGATGGTAAGTGTTTTGTGTGAAGCACCTCTTTTCTGCTTCAAAGTGTTAAATGTGTGAGGTGTTTTGCACACAGCGTTCGGCTCAGGCAGCCATCTTCAGAGCTACAATGAAAAAGAAATTGCTTTCTGCCGGTGCTGAGTTTCATTTCCATTTTGAAAACTCTTCTCACAATGAAGTGTCAGGCCGGAGGAGCTCTGATCACCACACTCACTTCTAGTGGCTGCTTCAAATTTTGGCAGTAGCAAAAAAATGAATGTTAACTTACTGTTCAACACACTTTTGGATACAAGAATTACTTTATGCCTGAACTGTTAAATCGAATGAAAATGGAAAAATATACACAAGAGACTTTGTAATAACTCATACTGAAAATACCGATGTGGTTTAAAATGTAAGCTTAGATACCTAAAAATACATAGTGGACGTGTTTCATTCTACCCATCCTGCTCATACATTTTCACAACTTTTATATTAAACCAGAAATGTGATGAGAAAACCAATGTGATACAGATAAACAGGTGGTCACAGATATATTGTACCTGGCCAGAAATTGTAATTCAGTTTATAAGTAACATGAAATTGCAGTTAAAAAAATATCAAAGATATATTTAAGGTAATTTAGAAACAGTGTTTCCATTACAGGTTTATTTTTCCACTATAAAACTTCCTGTGAAGTACATATCAGGGTCAAAATTCTTTAATAACCAAATTTAAGCAATCCTTAAAAACTTAAATATCAATAATGACCTCAGACACACATTGGGATTGATTACGCTCTACTTGGGATGTGCAGAGGGCCCAGTATTTGTATTTGTATCTGTATTTGTTGAGGCAGCAACATTATTTGTATTTGTATTCGAATAAAAGTGGAAAGAGGCTTAAAAATCCTGTTTTTGTTTTTATTACGCTTTTAATTTTAGAAAATTAAAGATGAAAATTAAAGTGATGTCCAAGTTAAGAAATATACACTATGCAGCAGGTGGATGTGACTCCCCTCATTGAGATAGCGATATAACTGACCTGCTCGCTGGTACTGACATATTTTGTTTTTTTTCTTCCCAAAAAACAAATAATTTTAAAAATATTTGTATGAAACAAATATTCGTAAAAAAACAAAACAAAACAAAAAAAAAAACACTATTTGTGCTTTGCCAAATGACGTATTTGTATTCGGGCACACCCCTACTATCTACAGCAATGACCATGTAACCAATCAAATAAATGATGTGTTCTTGAGCACATTTTGTATTTTGAACTGTGCATTTCTGAAAATAATGGCAAGTGAAAATTTCTCTCTCTCTAGTATCAACTCCTGCTGAAGGAGCTCAACTTTCTTAAAAAACAAAAATCTTCAGTCCAACCTGGCAACTTAAAAAGAAGTAAATCTAGATTGTGTTGTTACTTTCATATCTACCTATTTCTCCTGCTCCAAATAACCCCTCTTTTCTCTGTCCAGTTAACAACCTCCCCTTTTTTTCTCAAATGGCTCCAAATATCTCAGAGGTTAAACTTACAACAATCCAACCTGGCAACTCAACACTGTGTAAATAATTCCTTTCATCAGGCTCCTGAAGGAAATAACCTCCTTCTGCAGCTGATAGTATTTGAAGTGGGCAACACAGAAAGCAGTTTTAACTTTAACTTGCAAACCTTACTCCAACATGGTGATCATAACCTTCTCTGCCTCCCTGTTCCTCCCTCCCTCTCTACCCGATGACTCCATCTGTTTCTCCAAACCCTGCCATCGTGCATCTAACAGCCTCCTTGTAGAGCTATCATCAATACCCAAATTGTATTGTATGTACTATGTATTGCTCCAACCTGGCAGCCCTCCCTCAATCTGGCAACAAAAGTCTTTCTTGTTTCCCCTGTCTCAAGCCAAATAACCCTCAAATTTGTCTAAAGTCGCTGCTTTCTCGAGTGGATCAAAAACATTTTCAGGGTCAAGAGTTACAGTTATCAAACCTGGCAACTCGACACTGTATTGAAAACCAAAATTAGTCCTCCTGTGGTTTGTATTTGAAGAGGAAACACAGACAACAACCTCTATCTGTCACCTCTGAAGCATCACATCAACAGCTTGTACCGTAATGCTTCTATCTGTGCCAGCCATAAAATGTTTACACTGTCTGTGTGAGCTGAAGATAGATAGATTTTAAAATGTTGACATTAAACATTAAAAAAAAAATCTTTGTTATCAAATATAATCCAGGGTTTTTTCATACGTCTGAAATACACTTCAGTTATTTATGCAAATACCTGAAACTACATTTACGTTTAAATGGCAGAGGCCTTCTAGCAGTTGGAGTAATTATGATGGGAGGCAAATGAGAAAATCAGCTGTCATCGTTATAGAGCGACAAAGTCTACATAGGGTAGAGGTCGGAGTGGGTCAACAGAGCATCGAACTTTAACACTGGAGGTTAATGTTTGTGTCCGGATTCCAGCTGTGAGTCAACACAGTTTTTTGAAAACTATGACCACAATCATTCCCTTACCTAATCCCCATGGTTGTTATTGTAACCCTAACCCTAACTCCTAACCCTAACCCTAACCCTAACCCCTAACCCTAACCCTAACCACCCTAACCCTAACCCTAACCATGACAACAAAATTCTCCTAACCTTAAGGAAGTAGTCATTTTAACTCAAACCACAATGTTTCCCAAACCTTAACAAAGTTGAGAACTTATTTTAACCAAAACCATGATCTTTTTCTAAGACTAACTAATCTGTGGCCTCTTAACATCCACCCTTTTTTTTGGAATTTTCGCCCATTTGGCATACCCAAATGGAAAAGCTGATAACAGAAGAACTGTAGGGCCAAAACGCGTGTATCAGGCTTTATTTGAAAAGTAAGATCTTCCAGTTTCTGAAATGTGCTTGTTTAGCATGTGGCTAAAATACAACCAAAGTTACATCAAATCAAATATGGCTCAAAAAAGTGTTTTTGGTCTTTGTCTACAATGAGTCAAACTTGAATAACAAGAACTAGGACATGCTTTATGCCAGAACTATGCAAATCACCACATACCTCTAGGTCTAACCTTAGTGGAGCAAGTTTTTACTTTGTCGTGTCACTGATGTCCCTGAACCTCTCCAAAACGTCTCCAAGTGGCCAAAATGTGCCAGTTGCTTTTACTCATCACTACATGACACTAAGCCACTTACAATTGGCTTAAGCAAGGTCGTCGGTGACCCGGTGGATGTTAAGAGGTTAACCACAGCACTGTCACATCATGAAACATATTTATTTTTCTACAGCGATTTGTAACAGTTTTGGAGGGCACAGGCGTGATCCTGCTGATAGAGGTGTCAGATCAGAAAGTGCTTGTATGTGTCTTTCTGGAGTGCGTGGGCCTGTGATGTATTTTGTCATTTAATTTGGAGGACTTGTTGTCTCTGTGTATGTTTTTTTGCAAGCTCACAACCTCTATACGACCACTACAGTTGCTGTTTGTGGTGAACAAACACGAAATGCAAATTGCACGCTGAAGCAGCAAAGTTCAGACAGTGTAGGGAGAGTTTTGCTTTGCATTCAGTGTATCTTGAAGGGCAACTCAAGAGGAGTACTACCCAGCCCTGTAAAACAGTTGTATACGTCATGAGGGTAATCCTGTTTTATATTTGTGGACAAGTAATGAACAGAAAGTCTCCATTACAAATAGTTGTGGAGTTTGAAAGATGTTGGGCACTGATATGCAGGGCGGGTGTGATGAAAGATGCTATCGTGTTAGATTATTGAAGTATACAGTGGGATCCAGTGTTCATGGAACTAAATCAGTAAAACCTTTTATTCGAGCAGTCACACACATCAGTTACTCTATTCGTCTTTCTTTCTGCTTAAATTGAATTAACCTCCAACAGTCAATACTGGAACAGCTGTCATACATAATTAACTGTATTCCCAAACCAATTAACAACACATTGTGTTGCAAACTAAACAATGTGAAGAAATTATCTGGCTGTTGAGTGGTTTAACAACATATACCTCAGTCTCTCAGTGCCCAGCTGCTGTAATTGCTACCCTCTATTTCTGTATAAATGCTCCCTCCATCACTGATGCTTGTACAATGCAACCCCTGAACAACAAAATTGGATATCTTTCCAAATGTGTAATAACTGCAAAGGTTGTCTGTGTATCTCACCACTAATGTCCCTTCATATTTCACCTAACACGCAGATCATCTAATAATCTGGGGTTGTAATGTTTCTTTGGTTGTCTGTTCTGCAGTTTTTGTCTATCTTTTGTGGTCCGAGACTTGTCGAGGCTGTAGCGGAAATTATTAATTAAGAGTTTTAATATAGTCTGGGGTGCAGATTCAGGAGATTTGGTCAGTAAATTTGAGTGAAACACAGTCTTACTGTTTCTGACATGCAAATCCCACTGAAAGCAATGAAACAATCCTAAATCACACAATGTCCAATATGATTCTAATTTTCAAAACTCTAACTTAGTTTGAGAAATCAGATTTTTGTTTAACTTCAAATCAGTGGCACCAACTTCTGTCCTCCCTGTCTGATGCCACCGCACTGAAACTCTGATGAACTGCTTTATGTGGAAGAGAGAAAACATGTCCAAACACCTTCCCAAGACAAATAACCCTCCTGTATGTCTGATACAACCACCAATTCTCCGCATCGCACTCTGAGTTGAAAAAGCTTCCATCAATCCAAACTGGAAACTTTGCACTGGTGAAACCTACATCTCTTGTCTGTCTTGAGACTATTAAAAGCGCAGATGTCTTCAACCATCTGGCAACCAAAGCCCCCCCCCCCCTCTCATTCCATCTAACCATCTTTGATATTGCTTCTGTCTCCATATTTTGTTGGCAAGACTTGTAACTGCTGCTCTCCTATGCCAACAAAGGGACATTTAGCTGTTTTCAGCTTGTGTCCATCCCTGACCTGAGACTAACACCACAAAACATTACCGTCTATGTAATCAAACATCATCCCAAAGGCTCAAAGGCTGCTCATTTTTCTCTGTAAAATCCATCAATTCAGTCTGTCAGCAAGAGCCCGTCTCTACCCTGGTCCTTGAATAAATAACTGTACTTGAATACAGAGCCTGAAATGGACATACAAGCTACTGTATTTTCAGGAAAAAAAGCAAGAGAGCAGATAAATATGACAGACAGACCAAAGAAATGGGTAGAGATATGGATAAATGGTTAACATCATCCAATCTACCTCTGACAGAAAGACAGATGACATACTGGATCATAAAATTGGTGATAACATACAAGTCCATTTTGCTCCTTTTCTTCTTTCTTCTTCTGCTATATTTTACCAAAGTTTCTGTACATCATGCCTTGTCCTTTCTGAATATAAAACAAAAGAGCAAAACCTCTCCCCACCATCATTCTTCTGGGCCAATTTGTATCCTTCCATGGTAGAGAAAACCATCCATAATGTTACAGTACAAATACTAGCCCTTTCATGCATGATGTCCACTACAGTGGACAGATATTTGGGAGCCATTTTGAACCATTTACGTTGTAGTACCATGTCCCAACTACCAGGTGGTGAACCCCCAAAGTGTTGTGTAGACCAAGGTGACCTGGTTTCCTCCCTGGTTCGAGGAAAATATATGTGACACTTGCTCAGTTTCTGGATTGAAATCACTCCGAAACTGGCAGCTGAGTCTTGTCCAGTCCTGCTCTTCAAGTCATAAAAGCAACACACAGCCTTCAACTCGCCAATACATTCCATCGGCTGTGACAAAATGTCTCCTAAAAATCAGCCCTGAAAAAATCTGATTACCTTCAAACAAATAAGACACCATAGACTAAAAAACACTGGCACCACTGCTTTAAAAACCTGGCAATTCATATCTACCTCCACAAAACGCCCTCACCTGTTTATGCTGGTATGAAATCCTCAAACCATAACCTTTCCACTGGATTAACAACAACCCTGTTAGAGCACAGTGTGCTTCAAACAAGCAGCACAACAACTGAGCCTCCGTGTCACCAAAATTACCCTGTCCACTTCACACCTTTAAAAACGTGAGACCAATGTAGCAACCATCCCCGTTCTCCATTAACCTTTGCACCTGTTAAACATCCTGACAACATCTGCCTCCACATGCCTCCCCTCCAGCGGCTTAAAACTCACTCCAACCTGGCAACTTGTACCCTGCATCAAACTGAACCACTTTATATCCGAAGAGCTTGACATGGCAACGTCATTCTTTCCACTGTGCTCTGTCCAAATCCACTCACCTCCTCTGCTTAAAATCACTCCAACACCGCAACTCTGCCCTGCTTGTAAACCTCCCTGCAACCTGGCAACCGCAGCAGGTGCGGCGCTCAGTGGTGAGATAAGCTGAGAAGGACTAACTCTCCTCATCCTCCCCCTCCCCCTCCTCCCCTTCCTCTTCCTCTCCTCTCTGTGTCACTGCAGCTTTGGTAAGCCTGAATATCAGCCTCTTTAACTACACAGACATACACACAATTAAACTGATGTGTGTACAAAATTGTACAAGATGTGCAGAATGTGTATGCCTAGCAGCTTCATGAGGTAAAAATCAAAGCAAGTGAGTAAGTAACTTCATTTTTATAGCACCTTTCAAGAGCAGAGACGTCAGGAAATAAAGCATAAACATACATACAGACGTAAAACACAATAAAAAACAGAAATAAATACTTTTTAAAAGGTGTCCACAAGTCCAAAGGGAGAGAGTTCCAAAGTTTAGGAGCCACAACCTCAAAAATATCCTTTAATTTTAAGCCTAGATCGAGGAACAACCATCAAACCCTGATCAGAGGACCTCAGAGACCTGCTGGTGACATACAGCTGCAGTAGATCTCTAATGTAAGGCGGTGGCTGACCATGCAGAGCTCTATAGGTGATCACAAGAACTTTGAATCAGATTCTGAATTTGAAGGGAAGCCTGTGAAGAGCAATCAGAATCGGTGTCACATGAGACCTTTTTGGAGGACCTGGTCAAGAGTTTAGCAGCAGAATTTTGGACCACTTGTAAATGATCCACGGATGTTTTGCTGAGGCAGGTGAAAAGGGAGTTACAGTAGTCAAGACAGGACGATATAAAAGCATGAATTAACATTTCCATCTCCAGTGGAGACACAGTGGGCCTGAGCTTTGCAATGTTTCTCAGCTGGAAAAAAACAAGAGCGAATCAGACACTTGACATGTCGGTCCAGAATCAGAGCCTGGTCCATAGTGACACCTAGATTTCTTATGGAGGATTTAACTGATGAGGTAAGAGACCCAAGACCATCCCTTATCTTAGAGATGAGACTAGGAGGGGCAGAAATAAAGATTTCTGTTTTGTCTGCATTTAGCTTTAAGAAATTATCTACCATCCAGTTTTTTATATTGTTAAGCCAGTTATTTAAAACTGAGAATTTAGCTATATTTTGAGGTTTAAATGAGACATATAATTGAATGTCATCTGCATAGCAGTGATAGGAGATACCTTTAAAGTCTCTTATTATCTGTCAAAAGGGAAGCATATACAAGACAAACAGAACAGGACCAAGGACTGAACCTCGGGGCACATGGCGATACAGAGTTTCAGATGAGGAGGCACAGTTGCCAACAGAAACTGCAAAACTCCTATCAGACAGGTAGGAGGAAAACCACTGCAGAGCTGACACAGAGATATCCACCCACTGCCCAAGTCTCTCAACCAAGATACGCTGCTCCACAGTATCAAAAGCTGCACTGAGATCCAAGTGCACCAACACTGAATATTCACCTGCAAAGATATCATTTAAGACCCTCAGAAGAGCTGTTTGGGCAGAAGCCAGACTGAAACTTATGAAAGATAGTATGCTCATCTATTGCAGTTGTGAGCTACTTAGCAACCTCTTTTTCTAAAATTTTGGCTACAACTTGGAGATAGGCCTGTAATTTTGGGGTAGAGAAGGATCAAAGTTTGAGTTTTTGAGAAGTGGTTGAATAACTTGTTTGAATTGAGCAGGGACACAACCAGATAACAGAGAGTTGATTATGGAGAGCACAGCAGGACAAATAGAGCCAATGACATTTTTTAAACAGAGATGTTGGTAAGGCATGTGACTCTCCTACAGTCTCTCTTCAGAGAATGAATATTGTCATTTATCCAAAGGAAGGACTCGCTCAAAGGAACCGATCGAGTTATAATAGGAGCCACTTTATCCACTGCTGAAAGGCGGTGTTCATTAAAAGATTACACCGAGTAGTTAACATCACTGTGCATAACAGGGTTTAAATGGAAAATGGCAGAAAACTTTGCATCAGAAAAAGATGTGAGAGCTAATGATACAGTGGCAAGGTAAGGAATCAAGATTAAATGAGAAATCAAATAAAATACAGTTGTGATCAGTAATAAAAAGATCTGATCTGAAAATAAAGAAGAAATATTCAAACCAAAATCAAAAACAAGGTCCAGAGTATGCACTCTAGAGCCTGATACATGCTGAGTGAGACTAAAAGACTCTGTGATATTTATAAGACTAGAGGCAAAACTGTCAGAAATATCATCAACACAAATGTTAAAATCTCCAGCAATAAATCTGGATAGCTTAAGGACAGAGGACAAAAAGTCAATTCAGTTAAAAACGATCCGTTTGGGCTAGGTGGACCGTAGATTAAAATACAGTAAAAAAGGATTAACACGTCCAACTTTAATCATTTGAAGTTCGAAAGAAGAGAACAACCCAGTGCTCACCAAGTGACATACGCAGTGGATCCTGAACGCCGCAGCAAGTCCTCCACTGCGGCCGGAAATCCTGGGCGAGCTGATAAAAGTGTAATCCTTCGGGCAGAGCTTGATAAGAGGCTCAGTTCCATATTTCTCTGTCAGGTCTCAGTCAGGAACAGAAAGTCTAATTTCTTAGACAAAACGATTTGTTTGCAATGGAGCAAGCATTTAGCAGCGCCATTCTGAGAGATGTAGAGACCCAGCTATCAACACGGGAATCCCGGGGCGCACCCCTGGGGTAGCGTGCACAGATGACAGGGACTCTCTCCACCGCACAGGTAGATTCCACTCACCGCTGTCGGGGGAGCAATCAGCTCATTGGGAGAGTCGGGGAAGACATGTCGGAGAAAGTAGAGTCTGACATTCCCAACCACGGATAAGGAGAAATCATTCCACAGAGTAACAGAATACACCGAGACAAAGGCCATTATTGTTTTTGTTCTAACATGTTACCATCACTCAAATATGTTGGCTTTACTGTACTTATGAGTAACTTGAAATGAGTTATGTTTTGTAGAGACTGTCCTTCCAAGGAAAAATTACACAATAGGTTGTAATTGCGTTGTCACATCATTATTTTTAAACATTACATTTTTTGGAAAGCACAGACAAATGATATTGTCTTGCCGATTACTACCGATAGAGGGCGCCAGATTAGAAAAAGCTCCCATGTGTCATTCTGGAGTCACATGATCAAACGATGTATTTGGTTGTTTAATATGGAGGACTTGTCGGTTGTGTGATAGGACTGGGGATATGTGTGTGCAGAGCTGAGCTGTGAGCAAAGCCAGTTAAAAAGGATTCATGACATGTTCCAGGTGAGCCTGGTTCTCATAAACGACAGCAAAGCCTGTCATCTTTAGCTCTTCATCTAACAGTTACTGCCACTGTTTCTGCATGTTCCATTCCTCCTTGCAATATTAAAAACACCTGCACCGACCCGACAGCGCCGAATATGTCTATAACTTGTTTTGTAGGCTGATTTCTTTTTTTAAAGAATAGCACTGACTACAAAGATGAACCGACTCGGTGACAATCTCATTGCATTTCCTATCGCTGCTTCACAATAAAAGTGTACTTTGCGAGTGGAAAACTTTTAATGTGAAGCAGAAGAAAATAGCAGAAACCTAACACAGCTCCAGTTCAGCTTAAAGCTTTCAAGTAAACAGCAAAACAAGGTGGAAATCTGAATAAATGAACAGAAGCGTGTGTTGTGAGGCTAAACTTCAAACCACAGTAATAAGTTGTAGTTACAAACTATAGAAATATTGATTGCTGAAAACAGAGCATGCTCTCTATTTACCAACACATTCATGGCTTTTGTTTGAGGCGGACACCAGTTGACCCAGTTCAGTTCTGCTACCAAGGACTGAGGCTACAGTGGAAACATCCCAGACGAGCTGCTGAAAGTGGATGGATGGATTATTGCTATGCAACCCAATACTAATATGACATATATGATTTAATCTATAAAAAAAATGCTCATCTTTTGAATATCAACATACCTGTATCACAGTATAAAATAACATTTACCATCACAGATGATTAAGCATTTTATTATACCCGAATTCAATATCAAATCCACTTATCAAATCTGAATCCTTTCAAATCCCTCACTGAATCTCATTAGGTTAAGCTTTTCATTTGTAAATCACTTCAACTCAAAGATTCAATTTAGATCTGTGATGAGCTTTTGTTAGCTGAGAAGGTAGAGACAGTTTTAAATGGCTGTAATGAATGTTAGCACAACCAGAAGCTCCGACATGAGAATGAGATGAGCGGTATATGATATGAAATTCTGTTTGAAAATGTCTCTGACCTTTATACGGAGCCTCTAAAGTCCCAACAGGTGATATTTTTTTTATCTTGTGTGCACAAGATAATTATTTTGTGGGAACAGGTTAATATCCGTGCAGTAAAGGCATGATAGGCCTATATGCTTTGAAGACCACAGGGGTAAGTTGCATTTATATCTTTTAATAGTTTGTTGATTTTTCAAGTATGTTAGAAACATGGCGGCATTTGAATAGTCAATTTGCTATGTTTTTTATGGAGACCCTAAAGTTAATATAGTAACCTATAGTATAATTAATATCATGTGGTAAAAAGTTATTATCTTGTGTGCACAAGATAAAAAAAATACCAACTTTTGGGACTTTAGTGGCTCCGTACCTTTACACCTTTTTTCCCCACCAGCTACTTCATGTAAATACTGGAGATCCTGATCCAGAGTTACTCAGACTGTGAGGTTACATTACTGACAATACATTCAAAAAAGTTTAACTTGAAGATTCTTCTGAAATCGATGGGATGAGACCATTCCTCTAGAGAAGAGTTACATGAAAAATTATGTAGTTTTACAGTGATGACACATATAACATTGCAGGTTGTGTATGTGTTTGGGCTTTCAGTTCAGTCTCAGGTTGAGTTCATTCATAAGGCTTTAAAGAGCTTCACATCTCCTGCAGTTGTAACGATATACAAAAGTTATGCAGCCACTTGAAAATTTAAAATACTGTAAAAAACACTGAAGCTTTTACTTAAGATTTTAATTAAGATTTTAAAGTGAAAATAAGCATCTGTGAGTGATGTACTGCCCCGCTTTGATAACACAGATTTCTCTGCTGTCATGCCAGAAGAGCCGATATGAAGATTGACATGTTTAAAAAAACAGGGAAGATGAAAAAAGGTTGAATGATTGGAAGCCTGTGTGTGTGTGTGTGTGTGTGAGTATCCCGGCACACGGTTGACCTCATGCACTCATTGTCATGGCAACCTCCAGTTGATTACGACCATATGGCCATGGTTTGTGGTAATGGAATAACATTAGTGGCGCTGATAAACTGTGAAGGTGTGTGTGTGTGTGTGTGAGTCTGGGCATCAAGGTGTGTCTTTATCAGCGGATCCTCACACCAAAACGACAGAACGGGTCTATTTCCAATCACTCTGACATATATGAGTGTTTTCAGCGCCCTCAATAGGACGGATGGGAACCAGAAGAACCCACAGGACCGTTTTATAATATAATAATGTTTTATGGTGTGACAACGCTGTTTGGTTCGGTTTAGGCACAAAACCAACTTGGTTAGGGAAAGATCTTTGTTTGGACACCAGAGTCGTAGCAACTCGAGGTGTAAACGCCATTGAAATACACTGCTTCTTGCAGGGAAAAACACACCCGAGCCATGTCTTTCACAGGGCGAACAGTGTTCTCTTGCAGCCATCTTGCTAACTATCTAGCCGTACCCCCCCCACTCACCTCCTCCTGATAAGAAAGTCACCTGAACAGCGTCGTAATTATAACATCTGCTAGATGGCGTAAACATAACTATAGGTTGTTTTTCCTGGTCTTAGTTTTAGACCTATACTGTCGTTTTTCATGTGAGGACGGGCTGGTCTTTATGTGTGTGTGTGTGTGTTTCTTTTTATGTGTGTGTGTAAAGAGGTTTCTGACCCCATCATCACACACCGACACTTTCATCCTTCAGCCTCGGCCTCACTTTCTGTTTCTGTCGCCAATCAATTCTCATCGCCGCGGTGACCATGGAATCCAATTAGAGCCGCCTCGTCACAGAAGTGCCACATGTGCGCACCGCACACATACATACATGCGTGTGAGTCTGTGTAGACGTGTGTTCATTTGTGTCTGAGCTATTACAATGACCTTGAAAATGTATCAGGAAGCTGAAATCTGAGCATTTTAAACACTGCTTCTGCTTCACGGAGTGAAAGAATGAACCGGAGACAGATGAGAGAGAAGTGGGAGAGTGGAGGAAAGGATGAGAAGAGAGTAACACAGGGATAGTGGAGGATGGATATTAATCTCATGTTTGTGTGTAAGTATGAATCTCAAGTCAGGAAGTGGTTAGCCTAGCTTAGCATGAAGACTGTAATGGGGGGGGAAACAGCTAGCTTGACTCCATCCAAAGTTCAAAATACATCTACCGACACCGCTAAAACTTGCTGATCTGCACAGACACAGAGATATAACAGTTTTAGTGTGAGTTATGTGGAGAAACTATTTCTTGGCAATCAACAATTTATCCATTTATCCAATGCAGCGTCTCCGGATATTGAGCAGGTTGCCACATACAGTCAGTATTTGTTGTGTCATAAATTTTGTTTTGCGACAGCAGCTATTAACCATTCATGCAAATGAAGCATTTGAACTTAGAACACACACTCCATTTACCACAACACCATTTACTACCCAACCACCCAGTGTCACACACACGCACACACACATACACACACACACACCGAGAGTCGCTAAGCTGTAGCAGCCCTTTTGAAGTCCGACTCGATTTTGTCACAGAGCTAAAAATCCCATTATCAAAAAGGAGAGAGGAGGTAAAAAAAAAAAAAGAGAAATGCAGGAGAAAATGAAATGAAATCCTTCTCCTGTCTGAGTTCTCTGCTTTCTATGCTCCTCAACAGTCTGATGAGGAGACCAGTTCAGAGCAGGAACCAGACAGGGTCTCACTCCACATCACAATGGACATGAGGCTCCTTTCATTATAAAAGTGTTGTGTATAATGAAAGACTCAATGCAGGCGAGATGTTGCTGTATCCTCCTCAAGGACATTTTAACAACACAGATGTAAGTAAGGACGTGTGTTTTAGAGCATTACTTAACTGAGCTTTACATGTGACCTTCATTAGACAGGTTGTACATGGTAGCAGATTGCAACAAAGTCTGTTTGCATCTTAGAAGGCTGAGTTCAGTTGCACAAAATAAAAATAAATGCTAAAAGTACCTCCAAACTTCTCCAAATGGCTTTTATGATAGAATCCATGTGTTCTGTTGTTTAACAGTTGGGGACAAAAGTTCATTTTTTATCACATTGTAAAACTGAGTTGTTTTTTGTTCAATGAAACATGTTAATTTTTGTAAGACACCTTGTCAATCATAGATGTCACTTTGGCCAATGACATCCACGCAATGTCTGTCTCATAAAGCTACTTGGGAGTCTTTCTGTTGGTACTTTTAATTAGCTAAGTAACCACAACGAAAAAAAAGGCCAATGGGTTTAGTTTTAATCTCTACCTCATTGTCATGTACTGTATATTAAAGCTATTTATTAAATAAAATCTCCTTCACTGGTTTCAACCAGGAAGCAAACGGGCTAACACTTGATTTATGCATCAGGTGAATGGAGAACGATGTAGAGACAGATCAGGCCTGAACCAAAGCATACATGGATTTTGTACAAGCATGTGTACTTTCAAGCAATCTGCAACTTATACTGAGCTGGTGTGCAACTTTAAAATGATATTTATGTCTGTCTATTGCTATTGTATACCTTGGTATACCAAATATAAGTCAAATAAAGCAGCATTTAGATCAGAAATCAAATGGGATTCAGGGAAACCAGCTAACAAAGTATATAATGTCAACTTTCAAATGGTCAGATCACATCACTGCACAACCCGATCAAAGGCCTATATATATATATATATATATATGTATAGCGACAGCAACATCAAGAAGAAGGAACACGAGAAGATTGAAACCAAAGGAAACCTTGAACCAAAGGCTGAAAGAGAAGCTAGAAAAGATGTGGAGAGTAAAGGCAACAGTGGTGCCAGTGGTAATTGGAGCACTGGGGGCTGTGACCCACAAACTGGGAGAGTGGCCCCAGCAGATTCCGGGTACAACATCTGAGGTCTCTGTCCAGGAGAGTGCAGTTCTAGGAACAGCTAAGATACTGGTAGAGGACCCGAGCTTGAGGAAGACACACCACCACCACCACCGCCGCCCCATGGGAGGGGGGTGAGAGGGAGAGATTTTATTTAGTCCACAAGTGCAGACATGAATACAGACTGAATTTAACTCCTTTTCCTCTTGGCCTATTTGTTCTGGGGTCAATGTGTGAATTACATTCAGCAAACAGGTCATGACTGCAGCCAAGTACGTAGGTTCAGTACGTTTGGTGTGATTTTACTTATCAAACTCTTCTCTCTCAGGAATAAAGAAGAAGAGAAGAATTAAAGGATAATCCAAATGCTAAAATGGAAATGTATAGTGAATAAATTAAAGAGTGAATTACTGAATGAAATAAAGAAAGACTTTACATAAAGGTAAAGCGAGGCCAGAGACTTTGAGCGTTTGAATGTGGAAAGAGGCGAAGCGGAGCAGAGAAGCATCTTAAGAACTCTTCAGTTAAACATAATTAATGTGAGGATCAACCGTCTGATTCGGTGAAGAAGAAGACGACAGAGGATAATGATCACACCGCAGCTCCTCAAAGCCTCCACAGCCCTCTCATGTCCTCCTCCTCCTCCTCTTATCTCCTCCTCCTCCTCCTTCTCTCTCTCTCTCTCTCTCAGTTTCTTTCATCAGTAGGGAAAACTCTCTCGTTTCTTCTCTCTTTCATTTTTGTTTTCTCTCTTTCATCACACAGGACAGTCCTATCACTCTTTTCCAAGTCTTTTATCTCTTCATGCAATCAGTTTCTTTCTTTTTTTCTTTTTTTACAGCGTCTCTCCATCATTCCCCTTACCGTCACATTTGTCTTTCTTCCCCTCGTTCATCCATCTTCTCTTTTTACCTCCATGTTTTCCTCTCACCCTCTTCATCTACCATCCACCACTGTTTCTTCTCCATCATGGTGTCATCTGAGCATGATTTTGAGTATTTAAAAGTCAGATTTCAACTGACTGAATGCATTTTTCCAAAGGTTTCAGTACACAATCCTTCCAAATGTTGCACCAGTATTTCGGCAGACACAGAGCCAAGTATCTAGAGAGCAGATAGGCCTGTGTTGCCAGACAGAACCATAATTCAGCCCTTCATCGAGTTACAGTTATCATTTCAGGTGATTACTGTCAGTGTGATACGTCTGCATTAGACATATCTGCATTAGAGACCGTGAGTAGCTGCTTACGTTTGAGCAAAACATAATTGGATTTATATCAACTTCATCGTAAAACAGGACTCAGTAGACTCCCGTCCACCTGTCTGTATGCACATTTTCAATTTGTTCCTAATTACTCCGAGCAGAAGCACCCCAAACATTTGGAAAATACTTTTTTTTCTTGCTTTGCTCAGCTGGAAAAGGCAGCGTGTCAAAAAAAAAAAAAAAAAAACAGGTAATGTGATAAACATTCATCTCCTGCTGCCACTCCTCTTTATTCTACCAGAAAGACCAAAAAAAAAAAAAAACTGTCAGCAATCACACTTCACATCAGAATTTAAATTACAAACATCACCAGTGTGTGTAAAGTGCACAGGGAGATGGGAGAACATTTTTAATAAAAAGGCAAACCTCTGAGCCCATTTATCAAAAAGTCTTCACCTTGTGTGACTTCAAGAAAAAAAAAAACAGTAATTTACAGTC
The DNA here is from genome assembly GCF_914725855.1 of Thunnus albacares. Classification (NCBI taxonomy): domain Eukaryota; kingdom Metazoa; phylum Chordata; class Actinopteri; order Scombriformes; family Scombridae; genus Thunnus; species Thunnus albacares. The sequence continues at coordinate 4,233,045 of NC_058111.1, forward strand.
CCAGGAGTCTGTCTGTCTGCCATTTAGTGAAATTAGATCCTGTAATATTACATAACAATGTAAGTATAGCTGGAGAGGAAGGGAGGGAGGATACCACTAATTTTACTGTCACCAGACTGTCTGGCTGCAGTAATGTTCCAGTTTATGATTTTCTTTCCTAACAGAAGGAGAGACTGAAACACAGCGAACACACACAGCCTTAATATTTCTATTCATATCTATAAATACAGACATGATCACTGAACACTAACGTCATTATCAGACGCTCTAAATCTTTCAAATTTTGAGTGTAAACCTTATTTTGGTGATTTATTTATTGCAAGTTTAATAGTGAAAAAACAGCTGCATTACCAAATATCGGACAATTTTATACTTTGAGTCAAGCAAGTCAGATTTTTTACCATAAAATGATCTTTCAGCGATCTAATGAGTTATAAAACTCTCAGCAATCAGCCGGTCTGTCAGTCAGTAAACAAACAGTCTCCTCCAATCAGACATCCATATGTTTTCTGGATGAATTCACCAATCGCTGGGTTTTAGTTGGTTTTTTACTAAATCAATGCCTCTGATTTTCAAACTGGAATAACATGCCAGCTGTTAAGGAAACATCAATTCTCTCCAGATCATTATAACTTTAGAAACGGATCAAACAGCCGCAGAATCATGATTTATTTTATACTGATTGACTTAAACTTTTTGTTTACTCTGGGGGAAACTCACTGGAAGCTATCTCTTAATTTCTGGTTTCCATGTTTGTAGGGTTTTACTTTTAATAACAGTACAAGTTGGTACATGACAAAACACAACAGCAATATGTCAAATATGTGATGACAACGTTGTGATATATGTGTAATATATTGAAAACACCTTTTATCATAATAACTTTTATTCTTCTGTTTTATCTGTCTTATTCTTTTTTTAGCTTCTTTTTATTTCCAAATTTAACACTTTTTAAATTGTACTTAAATGTTTTTTACTTGTGTTGCTTTTATATTCTGTCTTGATGCCTTTTATGCTCTACGTAAAGCACTTTGAATTGCCTTGTTGTTGAAATGTGATATACTAATAAACTTGCCTTGCCTTCAAAAGTTTCAGTCGCTTTCTAACAGGCTGTATATTAAAAATGAATTGTGGAATTCAGTAATGATATGTGGTTAAATATTTATAACAAGATGCCATTTCCCATTTACTAGCAGCAAAATTAAAGAAGCTCATTTCAGATTCATTCATAAACATCATCTCAGACCAGTCAGGATGCACAAGCTCTCTAAAGAAAACTCCTGGAAATGTTGGAGATGTGAGACAGCAGCTGTCACTCTTTTCTTGTGTCTCTTCACATAATTATTCCTAGATATTAGAAGTGTGACAGGATATAAATATGTTATTCAGCAAAGAATTCAGCATAAAAATTATTTGTTTTCAGGAAGAAAAAAAAACAACATGTCAAATACCAGCGTGCAGGTCGGTTACATCACTATCTCAGTGTCTCTCCTCTGTTCCACTGTTACGTCTATCAGCAGGTCTCAACGAGGGGAGTCACATCCACCTGCTACATGACGCACATTTCCTAATTTGGACATCACTCCCAGAGTTGGGGGTGTTCCCCAGAGATAAATCTGAGCTACTGACACAAGCAAAGTGCTCCCAAAGGGGCTCTCCATAACCTGTTGTTCCCCTTCTCCTTTCCACAAAGTTAGGTTGTAAAAAATAGGCGATGAATGAAAATTGCAAAGCAATAATCGCCTTTGAAGTTCTTCCCTACATGTTACACGCTGTGCTGTCTCTGTGTTATGGGTGTATACATAAGTAGAGATCTGGCTGCATGTTTGTGATGCAGTTGGTTTTAGCTCAGTAGTCAGCGCAGTCATCTAACAATATAATATTCTAAAATTAAAAGAGTAATGAAAACAAAAACAGGATTTTTAAGCCTCTTTCCACTTTTATTGGAATACAAAT